>NC_080576.1:64087916-64712916 GCF_029962835.1 Magnolia sinica
TTGGGACAAGTGTGAGGCCTATCCTTGACGCTAGTACACCATTACCTCTTACCGTATATAAGAGAATATGTGGTACCAGATTTAGTATATCCTCTACGTAGAGCCTATCTAGATGTATGGGCAAGATTCACCATCCTTCCAGTGGACCCCGTCTTGGAATATATGTTATATCGGTACCTTAGAAGGTTAACGTAGGACATGCCGCATGGACTCCTATAGTTATAGAAGAAGCATGTTAATTAGTTTATAATCTTGGTATGTGACATGCCGGTGAAAGCCGATCGTGGTTTATTATTGTCTACCTTATCTAATAAATCATGTCAAGTGTACTTAGTCTAGTAGGACACATTAAGAACATTTATAGTATTACATCATGATACATGCCCATACGCATCATCCGCATGCTTGTTATGTGGAGTGATTGAGCATAGTATGTGTCATTGGGCTGATTGTTTATGGGACTCCCTGAGAGACGGAGTTGCCCCACATGAGCGCGCAGTACGCGCGGGTTTGATGCATGACTAGATGGTATGACTCATGCATCTCACATTTTGTAATATGACCACCGTATGCCCTAGTGACATCAGGGTCGTAGCCTCCACAGGCATATCATGGGTGGCCAGATGGGACACCAAAAAACTTTTTCTACATGGGATGCCATAGATGTCCCTGGGTGAAAGTTCCTAAACCCTCTTGGTACCAGAGGACACTCCAACATCTAGACCGAGTGGATACATGAGCGCCTGAGTGTCGAATACCAGTAGGCCACATCTCCTATTGTGTCATGGTCAGTTAGAAGGGGGTGTGGCCTTATCCGCTCGAGTGAGGGAGCTGTAAGCTAGGCTAAGTTTGACCAGCTCACAAATGGGTCCGCTATCGATGGGCCAGGTAGCTATTGGCAATCTACTTGTTAGGCGGATAGTGAGGTCTTTTCCACTCGCTAGTTGTGCGGCTAGGGAGGTGGCAGCCATTGTGGAGTGTACTAGACCCCAGTGATATCCCAGAGATGTACAGTACTGATATGTGGACTTATTGAGTAGGAGTTGCATACTCAGCATTTTACTCATTCATTCATTCATTCACTATCCACTCGTGCTGGTGGTGCGCAATTAATTATTGTGTACTTTCACAATGGCCAGGATTTCGGTTGGGGTGCGGGACTAACCTGAGATTAAGAGTTTACCACATTAAGTCTGGTTATCCAAATTTAGGTATGGGACTGGTTTGGATAGAAGTCATTTGTGATGGACCCCATAGCCTATGATACTACGTACTATCATCACGACTTCACACTCTAGCTTGGTCATTTCATTTGCACTGCATATTACATTACATCCGTGGCATATGTCATTCTAGGTTGTTATGTTTCTACATTTATATATCCTAGATGAGGTTGACGGTATTCATGGACTCGTTAAGATTTGCATATTGCATTGCATCCTCAGTATATGATATTTGTCTTACTATGTCTCCACATTGCATAGCTGATCTACATTGCTTCCTCAATATATGATATTGGCTTATTATGTTTTGCATCACATAGCCTGGATAAGGCTGATGGTATTTATGGACTTACCAGCATGTTTCTGCATTGCTCTGATATTGCATACTTGGCACTTACCTTACGCACACACTTACACCACCCTCTAAGCTTTCTATAAGCTTATGCACAATAGATGCGTGTAGGCAGCGTTAGGTTGTAGCAACATTGAGCTCAGAGTGTGCAGTGGTCTTCTGGAGCTTTGATTTTCAATATATGTATATTTTCCCTTTCAATACTATATTCAACTGTTTATATTAGTGAATATGTGATGATGATGTTGCCTTTGTGATTTGGGTAAATTTGTGGTTATACATCTTGTGAGATAAATGTACGTTGAAAAATTCTCCTTGTAGGATCCTAGTATCAGAATCTGGCGTATGGACACTGGGAGCCGAGAATGGGGTACTACAAAGGCTATCGGCACCGGATTTGGCGATCAAGAATTTTGTGAGCCCGATTTTCGAGTTTGGGGCGTGACATCAATGTTTACTAATAAATTTAGCATTTGTATACCCAAACAAACTTCACAAAATATATATATATATATATATATATATATATTTAACAAAAATAAATAAATATATATATATATATTCAAAAGAATAATGAGGTAAAAAATCCACAAATATAGCAATTAAAGCATTTCAGCCAATTAAGAGATTAGACCGCACATATTCTAGTAGATTTTTGGAGATCTCCAAATCTATTGGCATCCAATAGTTTCTTAAATATGTCAGCAAGTTGTCGCTCAGTAGGCACATGATCCAACACAATTATATTTTCCTCTACAAGCTCACGTATAAAGTGGTGTCAAATATCAATGTGTATTGCTCTTCAATGTTCGACTGGATTTTTTGAAATGTTAATGGCACTAGTGTTATCCTGAGTTGTAAATTGGTATGTTCATATGTAAATTTGATATGTAACCTTTCATTGTATTGGTATGTCATTGGTATGGACCATGACAATGTCTTAGGTTAGGTTATTTTTGTCACGTAATTGATAAAGGAGAGATTGTTAGTGCACTCACCGTACACACATGTTTGTCAATCACGTGACTAGTTGTGTCAAGCAGTCGAATGGGTCCTTGGCAAATGAAGATAGATGATGCAACTGGAGTAGAAGTATATGCTACAAAGTTTAAAAAAAGAGAAGCTTCTACGATCTTGATCTTACATATAGATGATCCTAACTCAAATACGAAAACCCACTTAGATTATCTATTTAAGCCATTCTAAGTTCATATTTTCTACACCTCCAGACTTGGCTTTAGGAAGTTTCAAGCTGTTGAATGATTTAAAGGACAAGAACTTAAAACAGGAAAATTTGTCTCAATTCAGTTGGAATAGGTGCGACGAAAGGCACCTTCGGTACCACCGAAGACCCCTTCGATGCCACCAAAAGTGCCCAAAATAGTTCAGCAACATATCAAAGATAATTCAGTACCACCAACTGGATTTTTGATCCCACCGACTCTTACCAAAGTACAATGTTCGATCCACTGAAAGTAATAAATTTAATCTAGCAGCTTCATGATCTAATTCGGTACCACCGAGTGATATTTTGGTGCCACCGCTATAAATACAGGACCCAAAATTTTATGAAAAGTATGGATTAAGGCATTTCAGAGTCCCTAGTGCAACCAAGCTTACCCTAGCCTTCCTAGACTTTATCCACATGAGATTCATGTTCTTTTCATTGTGATTCATCATCTCAATGAGCATTCAAATCTCTTATTAATTAAGAACATGATCTCAAGCGTTCACCAGAGTATTGAGACCAAACCTATAGGTATATCCTTAGTCTCAAACATACTCTAATGCATCCATCAGTTGAATCTCTTAGGAAATCCACTTAGGATTAGGAATTAAAACAAAAAAAAACTGTCTAAATTCGATAGGAAAAAGGTGTCACCAAATAGCACCTTCAGTATCACCAAAGATAGCTTTAGTGTTATCGAAAGAGCTCAAAACAGTCCAGTAACATTACAAAGGAAATTCGGTACCACCAACTAGATATTTTGGTGACACCGACTACCACCGATCAACAAAAATCATGTCACCAAAAGGGGTCCTTTTTATTTAGCAACTTAAAGATTTAATTTGGAACTACCGATTAGTAATTCAGTACCACCGAAGCAAGTTTGGTGATACTGAAGTTAGTTTCGGTAGCACCGTAAACTAGCCATTTTCTATCCGTTGGAACTTTTTCTATATAAAAGTGGCTTGTAGAAACTTGTAAAAATAGTGGATTAAGGCATCGTAGAGTCTCTAGTGTACCCCAAGCTTATCCTAGCCAACCTAGACTCTATCCATTCGAGTTTCATGCTCTCTTCATTGTGATCTTTCACTTTTATGAGCATTCAAAGCTCCTATTAATGAAGAACATGAACTCTGCCTTCTCTAGAGTACAAAGACCAAACCAATAGGAAATCCTTTGTCTTTTGATACTCTAGAGCATCCATAGGTTGAATCCCTTAGGAAATCCACTCATTATCCTAGATAGGAGATTCAACCAACTCCTATTACCTTAATCACCTTTATAGGTATATCTTATGCAAGGTTCTTGATTGTGAAGCTAAACCAACAGGAAAATCCAAGCTATGCGATCGGGAGAGCATCTGGGAGTTAATTCAAGCATGGAAGAGTGAATATTAAGAAACCCAAGACAAGTTATAAGAGATGACTCATTCCGACAAGTAAGTGTCATTTTAAGAGTTTAAAATTTAGTCTTTATCCTCGTGTAGGATTGAGGCTTAGAGTTTGCTATCAACAAACTCGATTAGGTGCCTAGTGTGGTGTTGAGGGTCAAACATTACATATTGGACCCCATTTATTACTTGGTTTTATGAACATGATAATGCTTAATATTATATTTTAATCATGTTTGTATTACAAGGTGAATTCAAGAGCTTAGATTTAAAAGGATGTTAAAAGCATGGATTTAAAGCTCAAGAATCACCAAAGACAAGAACGAATCTGATGAAACCAAGAACAAAGAATGCACATACTAAAGATCTAAGGAAACTAAATCAAGAATGAAGATAATCAGAGTTATGAGGTGAAATTTGGTGATTCTTGACTAGTCCTAGTTCCGGCTCGACCAATCCTGGCTACCCTCGACCAGTCCTGACTTCGAGTCGACCAGTCCTAGCTTCGTACGACCCGTCCTGGACTCTGCTCGACCGGTCGAAGGTGTCTCGACTCGAACTCCAGCGTGTAAAACTTTTAAATCTTCAAATTGCTCGGCCAGTCGAAGGAGACCCTCGATCAGTCGAGGATGGCCCATGACCAGTTGAGGGTTACGTAATTTTTGCATGGACTGCGTAAATTTGAGACGGTTTCTAAAAATTTCCACTCGGTGCGAAAGTCTAAGGCCTAAAACAATAAATAGGGGTCCCTAGGGCATCCCTAAGCATCATCTAGGGTTTGGAGAGTGGAGAAAAATCATGGAGAAGCCGTCGCCAAGAGTTTTTTCTTCCTTTTCCTTAATTATTTTTATGCTTTTCTGAAGAGATTCTAGTTCAATCATGTCTATGATTGGCTAAACCTCTTAGTTAGCGTTAAGAGGTGAAGCTTGTAGCGTGATGGGATGTTTCTATTGCTTTGATTCATGTTTATATTGAACTCTCTTTAATTCTAGTTTAATTATAAGGAATACTTTCAGTTTTTAATGGTTTATTGTGACTCAAATTACAATAGATCTACAATAGTTTTAAGTATGTTCTTTTCATGTATTGAGATTGAGAAATTAGGAAATCCCATTGTTCACCATTGTCCCTTGGGCATGGTCGGATGATGGAATCCTCTCTAACTTTCAAAATTCTCTCGGATTGATTGTGGGATTGGTAAATCCTGTCGTGAGCCACTGTCTCATGGACATGGTTTTGTGATGAAATCACTTTCAGTTCTCATACCTCTCATCTATTGAGAATTAGGTCAAAGGAAGTTCAGATTTGATTTTACTGAGATATCTTCCAATTGGATAAGATGGGACTTTGATTCCAATTATGTCCTTGAATCAAGCATAGATCTCCCTGATCTCTACAAGTGAATCCTTGGAAACCCTAGTTTTCCACTTTTGAATTTCTTAAGTTTTTCATTAAATCTTTCACAATTACTCTCTATATTTTCAGATTTAGGTTTTCATCTTTTTCTACTTATTCTCGTTGCTTTCAGAAAACACACGAGATTAGTCCCTGTGGATTCGACCTCGGTCTCACCGAGATTATTACTACATCATGACCCCTACAGTTGGGGTTGTGAACAAGTGGGACCTTGGCGGGTGGGCCTGAACGTAGGTGCCTTGTGTGGGACCTTGGATGGTGGGCCTGTGTAAGACCCGTAACCTCGTGAGACCTTCCGTACACTTCTACTTAAACAATGGCATGTTCCCAACAGACCAGATCGATGAGTTTTAATTGTTACCCCTTTTTTGTACCGCGATACCCCGAGACATGTACCCTAGCGACCGCACAGGTGTTACATTTCTGACGTCATGTGGCATGCCCCATTTTGACCCTTAAATCAGAAGTTACAATTTTGGCACAATCTGAGGTGGGTCACGCGATGTACACGGCCCCACTTACACAAATCCCCATGCCCATGTTGTCAAATCATTCAATCAATCCATCAATCCATCACCCATCCATCAATCAAGTCATCCATCACTCATGTCACTCTCTCCCCATTAGTCAAACAAACCCATGTCATTCTCATGCAACCCATACCCCTACCTATGATAGCCATCATTCTTTTATTCTTTTTCTCTCCATTTTACCACTCCATCTTCCCCTTATTCCCTCCCTATCCTAAAATGTCTAACACAAAAACACTCTAACTCCCTCTCATTTTTACCATTTCCTAGCAAGAGTAGAGAGGGATTAAGAGAGAGAGAAAAATATTAGAAAGATTAAGGAGAAATTAAGAGAGAAAGAGAGAAAAGAAAGAAAGATTAGGGAGAGATTAAGAGAAAAGAAAGAGACTTGTGAGAGTATTAGAAAAGATCAAGAGAGTAAGAGTAAGAGAATAGAGAAAAGAGTGATTAGAGAAGATTAGGGGTAAAGAGGAGCTTGGTGGACCATCTGATCGTTGATCCAACCGTCCATCCTTCTAAATGAGTGCATGGGAGGGTCAAAACCCTTCCCTTCTTTGTGATTTCTCTATTTTGGTGGGCCCATAAGGGTGGGACCCACCTTGATCATGTATTGAGTATGTGGTGGACCCCATAGTGGCAGGGGGCCACCCCGATGGCCAAATATATTTCCCTTCCTTTCCATTTCTTTTCTTATTCTCATGGTTTTGCGTGACACACAAGTGGGCCATGCTATTGGAGAGCGTGTCCCGCACGCTATCATAGGTGGACCACCTTGTGTGGCCCACTGTGATATTTATTTTCTATTTAAACCAATTGATTGTGTAAGCACACTTAGATGGTGAAAATACACTAAAAATGGATGTGATCCAAAACTTCTTGGCCCCACCATGAGTTGGACATTTAAATGGATGGAGTGGATTTCCTAAGTAGGCCCTACTTCACCCTTAAAACACAAGAGAGGGAAAGGGGTAGTGGCACCGTCATCCCTAGATGCAACAATGTCCAAAGATATGTCTCTATCACTATTTACCTTATAAAGCCACCATGTGGGCTTCTCTACTGGGCCCCATCATGATGTGCATATATATATATATATATATATATATATATATATATATATATGTGTGTGTGTGTGTGTGTGTGTCATCCACACCGTCCATCCGATTTCCCTTCTCATTTTAGACGTTGAGCTAAAAATGAAGCTAATCTGAATCCCAGGTGGGCCATACTATAAATACTAGAGGAGTTGAGTTACCCACGTCATTTCTTACTCTGCATGGGAGGTTTGGAGTGAGTTTTCACTCGTGGGATCCATATTGATGTATTTCTTAAATCCACACCATCCATCCATCTGTCGGCTCATTTTAGTCATGGAGCTCAAAAATCTAGTCGATCCAACCATCAGGTGGACCATACCATAACCGATGGTGGGAGTGGGAGCACCCCCACACGTCAACCATTCAGACGTGGGGTGAGGGCGTCCCAACCATGGACCCCACCTTGATGTATTTGTTTAATCCACATCGTTCACCACCTTCCCCACGTCGTCTTAGGCTATGAGACTAAAAATGAAATACATCTGAGTTCCTAGTAGACTGCACTGAGGGAAACGAAGTCGCACTATTGGAACTTTTTTAAGGCTGTCTGTTTTGTGTGAAGGTGGTGGACCTACCCATCGATGGACTTCTTTGGTCCATAGAGAGCCAGCCGATATAATGGACGGAATGGATTGTCCACTAGTGGACCCCGCATGGTAGAAAAAATAAAAATAAAGGAAGAAAGAAAAAAAGAACAAAAGATGTCACTGGGCATTATTGCCCAGTGACATGAGGGCGGAAGACCATTTGGGCTACCCCCACACGTGGACCCTGCCATGATGAATCTGTTTAATCTACACTATCCATCATCTTCTCCATATAACTTTAGGCCATGTGCTAAATTTTGAGGCAAATCCGAGTCTCTAGTGGGCCGTACTAAGGGTATTAATTTCCATCTGTTGAAACACTCTAGGGCCTGCTTTGGAGTCCTTGATCATCCAAACTAGTACTAGTCAGAGTCTATTTGACCTCATTCGAGGTGGCCAAGACGGTAAACAAATTAGATTATCCACTTGGGGCCCATATTAATAGTGTATGCAAAACATACAACGAATATAATAATAACATGAAAAATACATGAATGCGATGCACGTGGGCGGTAACCTATTTTTTGCCAATTTTGGGTCTCATCTGATGTTTATATTGAATCCACGCCATCCACCACCTTCTCCATGTCATTTTAGGCCATGGGCCAAAAGATGAGACAGATTCGGGTCTCAAGTGAGCCGTGATGAGGGAAACAAACCATTGCTATTGAAATCTTTCAAGGTCCACTGTGGAGTCCCTGTTCATCCAAATCAACCCAAATCAGAGCCCATTAGACCTGCTTGAGATGGACTACGCGGTGAAATGAGTAGAATATCCACTTGAGGCACGCACTGATGGTGCATAAAGAGAGAGAGAGAGAGAGAGAGAGAGAGAGAGAGAGAAACAAAGAAAAAGGAAAGTGTCACTGGGCATTATTGCCCAGTGACATGAGGGAGGAAGCCTCCTTGGCTACCCCCATACGTGGGACCCTACATAATGTATGTATCATATCCACTCCATTCATCCGTCTTATCATACCATGTTAGGCCATGGGCCCAAAACTCAAGTTGATCTAGATCTCAGGCGGGCCGCACCATAGGGTAATGTGGGGGTAGAAACCTCTTGGACTTTCAGATTTCTTGGTTTTAGGATCCCTTGGACTTGGGAATCCTTAGTTTTGGGATCCCTTAGACTTAGGAATCCCTGGAATCGAGATCCCTTAGGTCTTTGGTTATGTTTAGCATCTTAAATCCAAATCCTTAAATTAGTTGGTGTGTGAATGTTGAAACTACGGTTTTATTAAATCCATTTAAGCATATACTTTGCCTGAACTAATGAAATTCCAAGACTCAGATAGGCCATGAGTATATGATCACATCCTAGTGACTAACCAATGATCTGTAGCCATCAATTTACATTGGTAATGATTAGACGGTGCAAATCATTCTACTAAAGTAATTATAGTGATGTCATTGATAATCTGATTATTTTGGGACATCATTAGTGGGCCATGCGCCCAAATGGATTGGTAGCCTAGTGACACACGTGTTGTACATGTGAGTGTCCATCCGGGTCACACCCAGTGGACCCCACCTTGTTATCTATATTTTATCCATGCCTTGCAGGCTACAAGAGAAGTTGATGTTAGTCTTATGTGGGCCATACCACATAGACTTCTATATTTTTAATGGGGCATGTCGTTCAGTTCCCACTCTCTGTATATGATGTGCCGATTAAGGCCAATTATTGTTTGATACGTTTGATAACATGCCAGTGTACTTGGCCGGTAGGACACACTAAGAACATGCTTAGTATAATGACATTATGTCTAGATATATGCCCATACGCATCATTTTGATGCATGTTGTGGGTGATGATTAATCATAGCATATGCCATTAGGCTGAGATACTTAGGGGACTCTATATGAGATAGGGTTGCCCCACATGATCGCACGATACGCGCATGTTTGATGCATGACTTAGATGGTATGACTCACGCATTTCATGTCTTGTATGTCATGATCACTTTACGCCCTATCGACATTAAGGTTATAGCCTCCACAGGCATATCATGGATGGCCAGATTGGATACCAAAAATATCTGTTCTAGCATTAGGGTACTATGGATATCCTTGGGTGAAAGTCCTTAAACCCTTGTGGTACCAGTATGATGCTTCAACGTCGAGACCGAGTAGATAACATGAGCGCCCAAGTGCCGAATACCAATAAGTCACGTCTCCCACTATGTCGTGGTCTGTTGAAAAGGGGTGTGACCTTATCTGCCTAAGGGTAGGAGACTATAAGCTATGTTGAGTATGACTAGCTTGTAAATGGGTGCGCTATCGACGAGCCAGGTGGGCATTGGCATACCACTGGCAAGGCGGATAGTGAGGTCTCTTTCACTCACTTGGTTATGCGCGCAATGGGGCTGCAACCAGTGTTGGAGTGTACTACACCCCGGTGATGTTTCCAGTGACAAACCGTACTGATACATGGACTAGTTGAGGATTGGCATGCTTACGTTGCATCTCTAGCATATGACATTTAGCCATGTAGGCCTTGCATTGCATAGCCTTGGTATGGCTAACATCATTTATGGACTTGCCAGTTTAGCATTCCATCATTTCCGCTTACTCTAACATTTGTATGCTTGGCACATGCATTGGCACACACGCACGCACTCTCTAAGCTTCGTAGTAAGCTTCCTTCCCTAATCCATCTCCTCTCCTAATCCCTAATCTATATGATCATTTTCTATTTTGCACATGTCAGTCCCAGTACAAAATAAACTATCTCATGGCATTTTGTATTTGTGGGTTCCACCTGGACTTTGATGCTTGCTGCCCCTCTCCTTTTTAGGGGCATTGATCTTCTTCAATGATGATAGTGGGCCACCCATTACTACATCCATTCATCAGGTGGGCCATTAGTGTATGTTGAATGTACACCTAGGCCAAACTTTTTCAAGCCAACTATTTTTCTCATAAGACTAGCTAGACTAATGACTGGAGTGGCACAAATTTTGTGCAATATGCACTTCATGAGCATGTACTTGGATGGTGCTGGATTTCATCAATGATTTCTTCAACAACGGCTACTTAAGGCCGAGTATGGCATGTCCTTTATAGCAGTAATCCCCAAAGTAGGAGCAGGTAACATTAAAGACTTTCGCCCAATAAGTCTAATTGGGAGCCCTTTCAAGATCCTAGCTTCTCACTTCTGTGAGGTGATAGGTGATGAAATAACCAAGGTGTGTTTGTGGGAGGGTGTCAAATGTTGGATAGTGACCTGCCCTCATAGTCGATGGTGCATGGATTCCAGATTCAAAGAAAAGAAGTTGGGAATTATATACAAACTTCACGTTAAGAAAGTGTACTATCATGTTGAATGGGACTTTCATCATTAATGTTGCAAAGAATGGGTTGCAGTGCTAAGTGGAGAAGATGGCTTCAAGCATGTGTTGGTTCCTTGTCCCTCTCAGTACTCATAAATGGATCCTTGAAAGGCTTCTTCAAGCCTTCTAGGGGTCTTCGACAAGGAAACCTGTTATCTCCCTTCCTCTTTTTAATTGTTGTCGAAACTTTCAGTAAGATGCTCGTGCCAACTACAGTCACTACTAGTTGGAGAATGTGCATTGACTACAGGAAATTGAATACCGTCACAAGGAAGGACCACTCTCCTTTGCCCTTCATTAACCAAATCTTGGAAAGGCTAGCTGGTCACTCTTATTACTATTTTCTTAACAAGTATTCGGGCTATAATCAGATAGAGATAGTCCTTAAAGATCAAGAGAAAACCACTTTCACATGTCCCTTTGGCACTTTTGCTTAGCGAAGGATGTCATTCGGACTTTGTAATGCCCCCACCACATTTCAGCGATACATGTTGAGTATTTTCTCTGAAATGGTGGGGTAATATTTAGAGGTCTTCATGGACGACTTCTCTATTTTTGGTTCATCCTTCAGTGAATGTTTGGATAATTTAAAAATTGTGTTGAAGCGATGTTAAGAAAATAATTTGGTACTAAATTGGGAGAAGTGTCATTTCATGGTTCGAAAGGGATTGTTCTTGAACATATCATCTTATCCAAGAGAATCGAGGTAGACAAGGCTAAAATTGATCTTATCTCTAACTTACCTCCACCCAAGAGCATACGAGACGTGCGATCCTTCTTAGGACATGCTGGATTTCACAGAAGATTCATAAAAGACTTTAGTCATCTCTCTCATCCTTTATGTAATCTACTTCAAAAAGATGTACCATACGAGTGGACTGAGTAATGTCAGGAAGCTTTTTTTAAGTTCAAAGGCATGTTGATCACTGCACCTATTATCTAGCCACCCGATTAGAGCATTCCTTTTAAAATTATGTGTGATGCGTCTAACTATGCTATTGGGGTGGTGTTAGGCCAGAGAAAAGAAAGGAAGCCCTACGTTATGCATTATGCAAGTAAAACTCTAAATACTACCCAAGTGAACTATTCTACTATGGAAAAGGAACTCTTACCCGTAGTATTCACTCTAGACAAAATTAGGTCTTACTCGATTGGATCCAAGACCATCATCTACACTGATCATGCGTCACTCATGTATCTTCTTTATAAGAATAACGCTAAGCCCCGCTTGATAAGATGGATCCTTCTGATCAAGAATTTGACTTGGAAATAAAAGATAAAAAGGGAGTAGAGAACGTAGTGGCTGATCATCTTTCATGACTTGATTTGCTTGATTCCCTTGAGACGACACCCATGAATGACATGTTCCTTGACGAACAACTATTTAGACTCTCTCACTTACCTTAGTTTGCTGATATTGTTAATTATCTTGCCACAGGTTTCACGCCAATACATTGGACTGTGCAAGATAAGAAAAAAATTTTCACCGAGGTACAAAAATTTTTCTAGGATGATCCGTATTTGTTTAAATATTGCCCAGACCAAATTCTATGAAGATATATGCTAGACAATGAACACCAAAGTGTCATCTCCTTCTATCATCTCAGGCCTGTGGTGATCACTTTTCTGCTAAAAAAATCACAGCCAAAATCCTACAGTGCAGCTTTTACTAGCCCACTATGTTCAAGGACAGTCATGAGTTTTACAAAGCTTGTGCGTGTTGTCAAAAATTGGGTGTATTAACCCATCGAAATATGATACCTTTAAACCTAACTCTTATTATTGAAGCATTTAATTGTTGGGGCATCGATTTCATGGGACCGTTCCCCCAATCCTTTGGGAATTTGTATATTTTGCTGGGAGTAGACTATGTCACTAAATGGGTCGAAGCGATCCCGTACCAGAATAATGACCATCAATCGGTCATTAAATTCTTAAAATAAAGCATCCTTTCCAGATTCAGAACGCCTTAGGCCATCATTAGTGATGGAGGCTCACATCTATAATAGGCCATTTACAAATTTAATGAAGAAATATGGCATCTCTCATAAGGTGAGAACTCCATACCACCCACAAACAAGTGGGTAAGCTGAGATTTCCAACAGGAAAATTAAACACATCTTGGAAAAGACGATTAACCCGAATCGCAAAGATTGGTCAATCCGCTTGACCGATGCTTTATAGGCTTACCGTACAACCATTAAGACTCTCATTGGAATGTGTCCCTTTAAACTTGTCTATGGGAAAGCTTGCCACTTGCTTGTGGAATTAGAACATAGAGCCTATGGGGCTATTAAAAATCTGAACTTCGATTTGGACAACGCTGGCTCACTGTACAAACTTCAGTTAAATGAACTCGAGGAAATCCAGAACGATGCATATAAGAACTTAAGAATTTACAAGGGCAAGATGAAGTTGTTCCATGACAGGAACATCCTTCGAAAATCATTCTTGACTGGTCAAAAAGTCCTTTTGTACAATTCTCAGTTACATCTTTTTCTAGGTAAACTCTGATCTCGTTGGACTGGTCCTTTTACAGTTACTAATGTCTATCCTCATGGGTTCATCGAGACAAAGAATCCAACAAATGAAAATGTTTTCAAAGTAAATGGACATCGTTTAAAGCCGTTTATTGAGAAATTTAATTCAAAGGACATGTCCATACCTCTAATTGATCATGTTTACCAGCATTAACCTCCTAGTCTGATGGAGGTGTAGTTAGGTTTATTGCTTTCACAGAAATTAAGACTAGGGTAGTTTGCTTCCAGTCTGTTTAGTTTTTTTTTTTTGTGCTAACCCATTTCATGCTGAGATTCATGGAAAAGCTTCAAATTTCCTTCATCCAAGTATTATCTTTCCATCACTACTCCCTTTCTTTTCGTTGCCTCATGTGCATTACATGCTTACTTCTTTTACATTGAGGACAATGTAGATTTTAGGTTGGGGTGTGGATTAAGTAAATTAATTAGTATTTTCTTCATTTTGAGCAAAATTGTGGAAATTTTTGAAATTTTCAAACTAAAAACCTGTTTGGAAAGCAATAGTTGTAAGCTTAAGGATGCTTTGAGTATGATGATGGGACAGAGATTGAATTTTGAAGTGTTGGAGTTTGATTAATTAAGTAATCTATCTCTTAAGTTCTTGCACTCAATGGATTAAGAGGAAGTTTGGATATCATGTTGATTCAAATCACGAAGACATGTTAAATTTTCTTTCTCGGGATATGCTAAAATTTCTGATTGTTAGTATGTGAATCATTGATAGATGTTGAGAATTGAGTTTGGAGAATGTTATCCACCTTAAAAGATGAAAAACTGGTTAAAAAATAGGAAATCGACAAAAAGATCAAAAATGAAAAGAATAAAGAATGACAACGTCTTTGAAGGGAATGAAAAAAGTCTCTGAAAAGAAGGTAAAAGTCTGAAAAGAATTAATGAGAGTGGTCGTCGATATAAAATCAGAAATTGGAAAAAGAATGAAAAAGGGGATAAGTTCGGAATCAGTACTTAAGTTTCCAACAAATCTTAAAGAGATGAGCATGGCTAACATGATGAAAAGATAGCATTTTTATGGGAAGTAAGTTGATTTTCACTAAGCACATTAAAAAACTTGATATATAAACTTATAATCTGATATAATTGATAAAGAATCTACTTAATTTATTGTTTATGTGATTCGGCTCTAGGTTTTTAAAATCTCACTTTCTCGTCGTCTCTATTCATTCATACTTGATTGCACAAAAGATTATTTTCTAAAAAGGGTTTTGAACTTTGAAGATGGAAGATTATTTCACGCATCTTTTGCTCAAGACTAGCAAAATACTAGTTGGGGAGTGTATTAAGTGTCAAATATTACATATTTTAGCCCATTTATATCTTGGTTTTACGAACACGATAAGGTTTAATGGTATATTTTATACATGTTTGCGTTGCAAGGTGAGTTTAAGAGCTTGAATTGAAAAGAATAATAAAAGCATGGATTTGATGCTCAAGATACACCAAGGCGAAGAACAGATCTTTGAAGACCAAGACTGAAGATTTCCAGACCCCAAGATTCAAGAAAACCAAGTGGAGAAGAAAGGAAGTCGAAGGAACAGAGTACTGAAATTCACTTCATTATATGTGCCATCGACCACAATTTGATGACATCGAAGACATCGTTCGATGACATCGAACACAGGTCGATGACATCGAATTTTTTACATGAAAATCAAATTAGTTGCTGGACATATTGGATGCAATTCTTGATGAATCGAAGTCCTGTTCGATGACTCGAAGATGTGCTCCATGACATCAAAGTCTGTTCGATGGCATCAAATTTATTAAAGAATTTTGAAGCAACTCGATAGACTGTTTTAGACACTTTTTCGATTACTCAAAGATCCTTTGATGACATCGAAGAAAGGTTCGATGACACAAGAACTTACGCAGTGCGAAAGGCGAAAAGGCGCAACTTCTAGATTTAAATCCCTTCGATGACATTGAAGGTTGTCGAAGGCATTACACAGAGTTATGCAGACTGCGTAAATTTGATCCAGCTTTCCAGTTTTACATGGACAAGTCTATAAATAGAGGTTTCCTAAACACTTCTAGAGATATCTAGGGTTTTAAGGAGCAGAGAAAAGGGACGGAGCTGTCATCTAGGAGCTTCTTCTTCCCTTCTTCCTAATTTTTAATGCTTTCTTTAAGGATTTTAGATCCAATCATGGCTATGGTAAGCTAAACCTCTTAACTAGGGCTAAGAGGTGAAGCTTGTAGCGTGTTGGGATGTTGTTCTTGTTTTGATTCTTGCTCTTGTTAGACTTCTTTGATTCTAATTTGATATAAAGGAATGCTTTTAGTTTTTAATGGTTTGTTGTGACTTAAATTACAATAGATCTACAACAGCTTTAAGTATCTTCTTTTCTTCTTTAAGATTGTGGGATTAGTAAATCCTATTGTTAGCCATCGTCTCCAAGGCATGGTTTGGTGATGGAATCCCTTCCAATCTTCACAATTCTCCTTCATTGAGAATTAGGTCAATGAAAGTTTAAATTTGATTTTAATGATATATCTTCCAATTGGATAGGATAGGACTCCAATTCCAATTGTGTTCTTTGAATTAAATAAGGAAGAATCCTGATAGCTACGAGTGGATCCTTAGAACCCTAGTTCTTACCTTTAAATTCATAAGTTTCAATTAAACAATTCACAATTACTCTTCCAATTATTCAAATTCAGTTTTAGATCTTCTTCTAGTTCTACTCTTAGTTACTTTCAGAATACAAACGAGATTAGTCTGTGTGGATTCGACCTTGGTCTTACCGAGATTATTACTACATCACAACCTTACACTTGGGGTTGTGAACAATCTTCACTTGTTCCTTTTCTTCAGGTAACTGTCTGTACGAAGCTCCCAAAGTTTTCCACTTATCGATGAATTTCTCCCCGAGTTCATTCTCCCTCTATCGTATAGAAGCTAGTTATATAATACTAACATTGCGATCTGATGAGAAGAAGTTTGACATAAAAGCATCTTGCATCTGCTCCCAAGTTTGTATTGACTTCAGCGCCAAATTAGAATATCGTTGGAATGCTTTTCCTGTTAAAGAAGAGTCAAACAGTCACAAGCAGTATTGTGAGATGATGGAGAAAATACACATTGTGGTAATGAAATGCATTAGGTATTCCTCCGGTGACCCATCCCTATTGAATTTTTGAAAGTCAGGATGTTTGAAATTAGCCGGAAATGGTATGTCCTCAACTTCTCTCGGATACGGTATTCTATAGCAGAATCTCCCGGTATGCTCACGTTCTCTGACTATTTCTGTTAGAGCTGGGCATCAGTTCGGATCAGATCAGATTGGGTCCAACTCGATCCGATCCGAAATCTCAATAACCTAACCCGCACTCAATCCGATCCGGGATCGAGTCTGAGTCACCTGACTCGAACTGATCCGATGCACGGTTGGCCTGACCAGAACCGAGTCTGACTCGGTCAGGGAAACCGAGTTAGATCGGGTTGGATACGATTCGAATCGTATGAATTTAATCCAATTGTTTCATGTGGTGTGGTCCATTTTTAGCCTTCAATATACTGCTTTTTTATGTTAAAGGCCTAAAATGATATGTCAAAATGGATGAACGGCTTAGATAAAACATATACATCAAGGTGGGCCCCACATGGCTCGAACAGCGTCATCAGTAGTGTTGACGTGCACTGCACCATGTAGTGACGTGCTTTTCACACAAGTGCAGTTATGCACATTGCTGACTTGCTGACATTAGCAAGTTTTGTGGGTCTGATCATGGGGTATGTGTTATATCCAAACTGTCCATCCATTTGGTGAGCTCGTCTTAAGGCTTGAGATAAAAAATAAGATAGATCTAACTGTCAAGTGGACCACACAAATTGTTTAACAGTGAAACTCATCCTCTGCTGCTATTTGTGGTGTGGTCCAGATGATCTTTGGATATTATTCATTTTTTAGATAATGCTCTGTATGATCTCTAAAAATATATGAATGGTGTAGATATAAGAAATACATCACTGTGGGGCCCATATAACTTTGATCTCCTTTGAACCGTTCATACAACTCGGAGCTTAAGGGGTGCCAGTACTCGTCCTCGCACACGACACGTACCTACAGCAGCAATGGCGAATTTACTGCGTAAGGCTTCCGCACAAAGTTCCTACACTGGGAACCTAGATGGGGCCCACCGTGATGTTTGTGAGAAATCCAGGCCGTCTATCCGTTTTGTGAGATCATTTTAGAACTTAAAAACAAAAATGAGCCGGATCCAATACTCAAGTGGGCGAAAAATGCAAGTATTGAACGTTCACAGTTGAAATATTCGTGGGGCCAAAGAAATTTCCAATCAGGTTAATATTTATGTTTTTAGTTCATCCCCATAGGAATGACGTTATGAACAGTATAGATGGCATGCAAACATCATTGTCAACCCCAGGGAGGTTTCAACGGTAGGAATTTCCCTACCCACCTTTTCCTTTAGCACGCCCACCTGAGTATCAGATCCTACTCACTTTTGAGCTCAAATTCTAAAATGAGCTCAAAAAACGGATGGACGGGGTGGATGTTTAACAAACATAATGGTGGGTCCCAACTAGATTTCCAACGCAGGAACTTCATGTAGAAGCCTTACGCAAAAAAGGGTCCCTTAGGAAGCAGACTGGTTAGTGTACCAGCTATATAATAACTATTGTAGGTACATGTTGCATGCGAAGAAGAATACTGGCGCTCCTCGAGCTCCAGGTTGTATGAACGGTTCAAAGGGGATCAAGTTATATGGGCCCCACAGTGATGTATTTATTATATCTACCCTGTTCATATATTTTTAGAGATCATTATAGAACATTATCCAAAAAAATAAATAATATCCAAAGATCATCTGGACCACACCACAAATAGCAGCAAAGAAAGATTTTCACCGTAAATCCACTTCTGGCTCTCTTTTATCGTACTGATTAAACTCTGTTGGGGCCCACCAAAAAAATGCATGTGGTTTATCCACGCCAGATCGGATCAGATCCAATCAGATTGGATTTCAGATCGGATCAGTCCGGATAAGCATGGATCCGAACTCGACCCAAAAGGCTTTCGGATCTGGACTGCCCTACTCGATCCGCACTAATCCAGGCTGTCGGATTGGGTCAGATCTGATCAAATTGGGTCGGATCCACTAGATCGGGTCAGGATTACCCAGCTCTAATTTCTGTAACCACTTCTGGCATTTCCTCTTAAGTTATGGCTCTCATAGCAGGAGCAGAGTTATGTGATCCTGTCTTCAGAGGTTGCGATCCTTCAGGCCATTGCTCGTTTCCATTTACCATAGCCATCATTGGTGGAGCCACAACTTGAGCTACATTATGGGCAAGATTTGCCAAGGCTTCTCGAAGACTTCGACATTCTTCCATTAGAGTCCTCTGAGTTTGTGCCATTTTAGCCATATGCTCATCAATATTCGGTAATGGACCCTTACTTGTTCCTATCATGTATATAGTAGCTTCTTCACTTCTTAACGAAACTGTTGTTAAAGTGGGATATGAGTGCATTGGAGTGATAGGGCTTGAAAAGAGAGGAGTCTCATTAAATTCTCTTGTATTTCTATAGGATTCAACTAATTGCGACGTAACTAGTAGAGGCATTATTTGCAGAGATACGGAGGATGGCGAGTCTTCTACAAGTGATTCACCCTTCTCTTTTCTTGTCCATCAGATGTTTGTGATGGACAAGACTGGAAAATCTTGCGATGTTAGGGAACAAGGGAATTTCCCTAGGTAAAGTGCTGGAGGGGCAAGCGCACGATTCTTTCTGGTTGCGCTTCTTGTCACCGGGCCTCTGATCATCTGAGGTGGAGTCAATTTGGCGGTTGTACAAGATTGAGTCTTCGACCTTCAACTAGAAACAACTATCCATTCGTCTCCTCCATGTTGTGCTGGTGGTGATACAGATATCACTCTGGCAATAGGTCCCAAAGTGTTGCTTTTAATTAGCATTGGCATATTTGGGATCAGCTAATTTTTCAAACCCGGAGAATGATTAAGAGCATACTCCACTACGAATCCAGCTGGAGTGAAGTAGAAAATTATTTTGCTTGATGTGATTGCCATTGGTTGCAACTTGAACGAATGTATTGTATGGTAGTTCTATCAGAGAACATAAAATGATATTAATTAGTATTTAATTGAAGGTACACTTTATCTTAGAGATGAAAGGTAGGATGTTCCCTTTGAGAGTCGCCATTTTGGCGTCTATATGATGTCAAACTATGATGAAATTCTCTAAATAGTTTCTAACTTAATATTAAGTAAGAAAATTCCCCAGTAGAATCGTCATTTTGTTTCGAGAAGAAACAATAGGTATTTGATTTAGAAATTATCTCACTTAATAATAACAAAGAAAAAAGATGAAGAGAATAATCATCACATTTTATTTATTCTGAATTCGTTTACATCCTTTTTATCCTTTGATTCCAAGATAAAGACTTTATGATAAAAATACAAATATTGAATTAATTCAATAGTAATTTCGGCAGCATTTTGGCTCATATCCTTTGAGTCTTCATGAGAGAAGAGTTGTGTGGTTCTTCTTTCATATATGTCTTTAATATTATAAGGGGATATTGGAATGCCCTGGAGAAACCTCCGAAAAAATAATGTACATATATTGCCCATTAAATCACCCACGCAACTCCTTCCTAAGTTGCACGGGCCCGCACAACTCAATGTGAGTTGCGCGGTTCTGCCTTGCTCACTCCCTCTCTTCTCTCTTCAATACCTACCAGAGATATCGATCTTCTGGAAAACTGAATCCCTCAAATGAAGGGGGAGGGGTATTTATAGGCCTTCACACGTGCGAAGCCTCGAATCTTCTGCCATGGGGCCCACTTTGCATCATCACGCACTCTTATTCAGTCATCTAAATCATGAGTTGTGCAGACTCGCGCAACTATGATGAGTTGTGCGGTCCTGCGCAACTCCATATTCCTGCGCAACTTGTAATCTCTGCGTAGCTTGATTTTTTACTGCACGACTCGGCTTTCTTCAGACCAGTTCTTCAATCTTCTTTCTTTGATCTTCTTTCCCTAGATTGATTTTTATTCTTCAACATTTTGAAAATCCATTTGGTTCCAATCACATGTTTGTTAGAAGATCTGGGAACTAGATACCATACATCATTTCTAACAAACTGATTTAGTTCATCTTTCATGGCTAAAATCCAACTTTCATCTGGTAGAGCTTCATTTACATTAGTCAGTTCTATCTAGGACATGAAGCAAACATGGTTACATATATTTTCTAACTATCTTTTGGTTTGAACATTAGTATGAGGGTTACCAAGAATTTGATTAGTCGGATGATCTTTGATTAGTCTTAACTCAGATGTACCTGATTTAGATGATGGTTCAGATTGATTAACCATGGTAATATCAATATCACCATCATCTTCATCAAGTTTGGGTGTGATGGATTGATCATCAATAACAACATTTATGGATTCTTGAATCAAACCAGTTCTTTTATTTAGAACACGATATGCTCGATTATTTAGAGCATATCCCAAAATTATTTCCTCGTCACTTTTAGCTTCAAACTTTCTCAAATTTTTTCGATTCGTAAAAGGAAGCACTTGCTTCCGAAAGTACGAAAATATTTAACAGATGGTTTTTTATCAAACCGTAGTTCATAAGCTGTTTTATTTTTAGCTGCACTTATATAAACAAGGTTAATTATACAGCAAGCGGTATTAACAGCTTCTGCCCACAAATTTTTAGATAATTTCAAGCTGTTTAGCATTACACTACTCATTTCTTATAAAATTCTGTTTTTCCTTTCAACAACTCCATTTTGTTGAGGAGATTTAGGAGTAAAAAATTCATCTAATATCCCATGGTCATTACAGTACTTCTCAAAATTGCTATTTTCAAATTTTATTCTGATCATAAACAATTCTTTTTCAGTCTAGATACGTTTAATTAATTTTTTGACTTTGTCAAAAGCATTCGACTTTTCTCTTAAGAATGCTACCTATGAATAGTGTAGTCATCTACTACAACTAGAAAGTATTTCTTTCCGCCTTTACTCTCCATTCGAGTTGGTCCAACTAAGCCCATATAGAGTACTTCAAGAGGTCTTGTAATGGTTAAGGAGTTCACCTTTTTTTATGACTACTCCTAATTTGTTTGCCTATCTGACAGGCACCACATACTTTGTGTTGAGGCATAAAAATCAATCAGAGGAAGAAGAGAAATTCCAAAGAAAACATAATTGCTACAAGCTTTGGTTGTGCAGTGCACAAACAGGAGTTGCTGTGGAAGTGCCGTTGTGCGGTGCACAACAAGAGTTGATGTAGAAGTGTTGTTCTACTGCTCATAACAGAAGTTGCTTTGTGCACCGCACAACAGGTGTAGCTGCACAACGAATATACACACACAATGGGTTTCGTGAAAAGCCCACACATGCGGAAGGTTATAAATACCCCGCTATCCCCTATAGTTGATTCATTCGAGCAATACCAAAGTAGCAGAGAGAGATCCAGACTTCGAAAGAATTCAGGTACTGGAAGTACCTGTTGTGCAGCGCACAATGGAGTGGGGTGCACACAATGGAGTGGGGCGCACAATGAGTTCACTGTGTAGATAGTCAACTTAAGATTATTCATCTTGAAGGGGTCGAAAGAGGCACTAATCTAGGTTAAAAGGTCAAAGTATCTTCTCAGAAGCCTAGAATCAATCAGGATGAACATTATTCCAGCACAACGATATTCCCATACTGAGGATCACGATATAATATGAAATATTGCAAAAATTAACAATACAATTAGGACATTTGATATTTGTATTGGATTGTATAAATATTTTACTTTGGAATCAAAGGAGATAAAGGATGTAAATCAATTCAAAACAAATAAATATTGTGATTGTTCTCTTCATTCTTCCTTTGTTAATTATTGAGTAAAATAATTCTCCCAAATTGAATGCATTTGTTTCTTGTCAAAATAAAATGGCAAATCTGCTGGGGACCTTTTATGTTACTTGATATTAACTTAGGAACAATACAAAGAATTTTCACCACTGTTTGGCGTCATACAAACGCCAAAATGGAGAATCTTAGTGGAACATCCTCCCTTTCATCTCTAAAGTAA
The DNA here is from genome assembly GCF_029962835.1 of Magnolia sinica. Lineage (NCBI taxonomy): Eukaryota > Viridiplantae > Streptophyta > Magnoliopsida > Magnoliales > Magnoliaceae > Magnolia > Magnolia sinica. Next base: position 64,110,719 of record NC_080576.1, read on the forward strand.
AATATGTTCTTACTTAAATACTGATTTATATTATTTCTCAATAATTCAGGAAAGGAAAGACTACAATCAACTAATGGCAACCACTACAAACAAGACAATCTTTTATTTTACATCGACTGGGTTTGTCATAGAATATGCCAGCAGACAAACCCCGCTCTGTGAGAAAGAATCTATGTTAGTTAAACACAAGGAATCTCGAGCAACTGCCGCAGTCGTAACCGCCTCACCGTTGGTACGAGAGAATGAGAATGATTGGGTTGTCGTGTCACACTGAAGAACAAGAACTCAAAATATTTTGACTACCAAGATTAGCTCGTCGGTGCAAAAAATCAAAGGGCCAATGACACGAAATGTATCAAAAAGAACCTCGAACTCGCTCCTCCAGCGATATACCCCGGGAAACCCGTTCCTTCGTTGACATCGTAGGATTTCCCAGCTTTGCCCGCTGCAGGAACTCAATGGATAAGGATTCATAAAGGTAAGTCACTAATGATAAGCCTGCCAGTACTCGGCTCGCCTTAAGTTGTATCACAATCAACCAAATGCTATAGAAGTATAGAAAAATCGAATGAAACTCCTCTTTCGATAAATCCCATTATATCGTTATATTCCCAGTCCACTCTAACGACAACTTCATCACGGAGCAAAGAAGCCACTGTACATATGGCAGGAATAGGTCAAGGTCCCCCGCTAAATGTTAATGAACGTATGGTTGAGATAGCTGAAGCTCAAAGAATCTTAATGGAGGAGTGTCAAATCCTCCGAGAAGCTTTGGCTACTCTTGCTCACAACGTTGCTCAAGCAACAACCCCACCAATAATGGCCGCTATGAATGAACAAGAGCAAAAACCCGAGGGTTCATTGCCACATAGAGTAGGATTGCACGAGTCTACTCCGGTTGCTAGAGTAATAACGCAAGAGGAGATGCGACAGATGGTTGCAGAAGTTGTCAAAGAGCGTGAACATACTAGGAGGTTCCGATACAGAACACCGTATCCAAAAGAGGTAGAAGTTCCATTCCCAACGAACTCCAAACAACCAGACTTTCAGAAATTTAATGGAGATGGGTCTCCAGAAGAACATCTCGTATACTTCATCACCACCATGGGGAACTTCTCTACTGTTTCACAATACTGTTTACGGCAGTTCGGTTCTTCCTTGAAAGTTAAAGCATTTTGATGGTATTCTAATCTGACATCGAAGTCAATAAGAACTTGGGAATAGATGCAAGACACATTTATATCCAATTTCTTTTCATCAGAATGTGACGTCAGCATTGCAGAATTGGCTTTTGTCAGACAAAGAGAAAATGAACCTGTGAAAATTTTATCGATAGGTGGAAGACTCTGGGGGCTTCATGTAGACAGTTGCCAGAAGAGAAAGAAGAAGTAAACATGTGTTTGAATTCTATGGAGCCAGGAATTGCCTTTAGGCTGACAAGTGCTAATATAAAAACTTTTCGAGATCTCACAACGAAAGCACATGCATTGGAACTAATGGTTAAGAAAATGTCGACATTTCAGATTAGAACGGAAAGAAGAGGATCGAATAGATCAATGGTGAATACCGTTAATCAAGAAAAGAAAATGAATACTTTTTACAATAATCGAGAAACACGGAAGAGAGGGGATTCGGATCGTTATAAAGATCAAGTAAATGATAAGCGAACTCAATCGAATAACTATCCTAAAGAATATGATTTCGAAAAAGAAGATGTTATACTGATGATGGAACAATTATTGGCTGCCGGGGCCATTCAATTACCTTAGCCCAAGTGTCCAGAAGAAGTTGAAATGACTAAGGATAAGAGATATTGCCATTATCATCGTTATGTGGGACATCCAACTGAAAATTACTTTATATTAAAGGATATTGTAATGACCCGAAAAATTTCGTGCAAAGACCCGAGTACTACCTCAAATGCTTGAGAAGTTATTTGTGGGTTAATTAGCGCTAACCTTGATTGCTTGTGAAATTAGCATCAATCACTTTAAATTTGATTTGTAGGACTCAAAACCTGTAGAATCGTTAGCGCTATGTTACTCTGAAATCTGGGATTCAACGCTAAATCCAGTTGCTCTCAGGAATTTTTAGAAGCTTTGGATCGGACCTAGACCGCACGTTGAAAGTCCGATAGTGATGATCTTAGAAAGTTATGGTCACCTAGTTGGGCTTGACCATCACCTTAAAAATCAAGTCCAGATGATGTTTTGGGTCGATTTATTTGAGTCCAGAGTAAAGAGTGTGAGAACGGTGAGAAATTAAATATGATTTTATGAAATCTGAGTCGTGTCGCTTGCGCGATGATTTTAAGCAATCTGACCGTTGGATTCTGACCCAATTTCACCCTCGGATCAGGGAAGGGGCCCAGGCATGTCATAGTGCTTGCGGAGCTGATCGAGTTTCAGTGACCGTTGAATTGAGTTGGTCCACCACGGCTGATCTGTAAATCTGATCGGTACGAAAACTAAGTCTGACCTAAATCCATGGTCAGTGAGCTTAAGTCCGACCGCACGTGGAAAAAGGACCACCGGAAGTGCTCCGTTGGATCGAGAGAGGCCTGATTTGGTTATAACCTAAGTATACCTTGGCCCTAGGGCTATTTTCATCAATGTTAGGCCTATATAAAGACCTTAAAACCCTCACTCTCTATTCCATACGAATTTCCTAAACCCTAGCTAAGAGAGAGAGAGAGAGTAAGTGAGAGAGAAGTTGGTGAATCATTGGAGATTCTTTCTTGTTTCCCTGCATCCTTAAACTATCACTTCTGAATCATTATTCCGATGATTCTAAGTTCATTCTTGGGTAAGTTAATCAAACCCTAGTCTATTTTGGAGCTTAGAATAGTCTATGTGTTGCTGTAGTTCATTTCTATTCTTACCTTAGGTTATCTAGTCGCCGTTAACGAAGACATATCGTCTGAATCAGTTCGGTGTGCTTTTTCTGGTTTAAGGTGCGGACTATATTCGTATAAGTTATGGTTTTCAAGGCTTTCAATGTCAGATAATGATTTATTATTGTTGTGGGTGTAATTTCACATGCCAAATGCAATGTTTATATTGCATTCCTGATATATATGAGTTATGTTGAGATTTGTGTATTCTATGCGTATGTAAAAAGTATTGTATACGTATATAATATGAACATGTGTTTACCATGATTATTTGTCGTGTACTTGTGCTAGTTGTACGTGTGTCAACTCCTTGGCAAAAGGAATTGTCCAAATGTGTGTTCTCACCAACATACGTCATATATGTTGGAATATGTAGTCTAAGTGTTTGTAGAAATGTCTGAATGATTAAGTTAGTATATTATCCTATGTACGGGTCTTGAGAAGAGATTCTCAACTCTCATCTTGGTGTGTATGATTTCCTACATTCAATTTACATTCTTTGTTCTTTAAGTTCAAGCACTACTTATGTTGAAATCCATGTTAAGTTGATATTCTTCAAATGCTCACATACTGTATGATTTGGGTTGTCATTCCATTACTGTTCTAAAGTGTTGATATGAATATCTGTTGTAATAGAATATGTTTGGGACTATGGAATAGTCCAGGAAATCGGTAATCAGCTTTGAGTTCGTGGCTGAGATTGCTTTCACCATGAAGGATGTGTTTAACGAACTCAAGCCGTATTAGAGTTGTCGACAGTGGTTTGGCCACACGGAGTGTTTGCGCACTCTATGTCGTTCAACCCAATGTGCGTTCGTGCTAATCGAGTTCGTCAAGTAACCCGATTGTCCGATGTATGTTCACCATGTATGGACGTTATTGTTTGAATCTAGGGTACCAAACTTACCGATGTAATCCCATTAACCATTGTACCTTGATCCACTAAGACTCATGAGCCGGACATAGTGGTATGGGACACCGTGGTCGAGCTGTCGGCCTACGCTGGGGTGACGAGCCTCTCCGTCGTGACCAGTGAGCACACCAGACTTATGAGTCGATTATGGTGGTATGGGACACTATAGTCGCACTGTCGACCTACATTGATTGGTGACGAGCCCTTTGTAGTGACCTCGAGCATACCTTGATACTGCAGTAAGGCGACGAGCCTTAGAGTAGTAACTAAGGTATGATAGGCGTGCATTGATTGGTGACGAGCCCTTTGCAGCGACCTAGAACCAAATGAGCATGTGAGATTGCCTAGGACTGACGACCCTAGAATGGATCACTGTGTGAAAATTCATATGAGGAAGGTACCTTAGCTTCCCAATCCTGCTGTATGAAAAGGACTAATAACAACTTGGTAATCATGTTCATGCACCGCATTGCATGTGCGTAGAAGTCGTTGGCACTACGGGAGGTTGTCATGCGTAACGTAAGATGAAGACACTGAGGGAGTGCAGGCGAGGGCATGCATCATTTATACATACATCCTTGCATTAACAAGAGTACTTCAGACTTGTTTAATTGTATTGCCTTATCATTACTGCTTCATTGATTTGATATCATGTTAACTTTTACTATATAGTTCCACTGAGTTGATCACTCACTCCCACATTTTGGGACGGTGTTTCAACACCAACCAGACTCTATCTTAGATGTAGATGATGACGCGACCCCTGAGGTAGAGCAAGAGTTCGAGGATGATGAGGACGCGTTTTCTATTATGCAGTTCTCAGGCGGGTTTATGTGAGTCATGTCCTAATAGACGGGGATTCTGGGTTCTTTTGGAATTGATAACTTCATTTTGATACTTGTATTTTTTGAGATAAACACTTGTATTATGACCTGGCAGAGCATACATACCACAGGGACTTACACATGTACACATATATTTCTTTAAGTCTTCCGCTTGCGTTTTTCACTTATCCCTGGTTTATGTTTGCAGTTTGGCTTAATCTATTCCATGTTTTATGTACTCATACAGACAACATACATCCATCATCACATATGTTGCATAAGTGATGTTTTGGAACTCGGGAGCTGAGTTATGCTCGACCCCCGAATTTCAGGGCGTTACAGATATGTTGTAAAGGATGATAAAACAAGGTGAGATAGTAATGAAAAAGAATGAGAAGCGAGACAAGAAAGTGATTATGAATGTGACATTTGCAAGAGATCCTTTGAAAATCTAGAAAGACAAAGGGAAGATTGTTGCGACAAGAGAATGGCCAGTCGCGATAGATTCCATCATAAACTCTCGTTATAATTCGCAATTTGTTAGATCATCTTCCAAAGAAATCAGTAACGACTTAGCCTTTATTCTCCAAAGAGAAGATGAACCGGTCAAGGAATTCATTAGTTGATGGAGAATCCTAGGGGCACCATGTTTTCGGTTGGTGAAAGAAAAAAGAAAACGAATCAAGCTATGCATAGGATGCATAAGAGCAGATATTACATTGAGTCTTATTGGTTTGAATATACGCACCTTTTAAGATCTAATCGAAAAGGCTGGTCATATAGAAAAAATCACTGCAAAAATGTCGGAGTCTTGTAAAAGTGGAATGTTTCGAAATCATCAAAGAACTTCAATTAGTATCATGGAAGAAGAAAGAAAGACGAAGAATCAATAAGATGAGCAAAGAAAGTCTGATAGAAGAGACATGAACAAACATACGACTAAGAAAATAAAGAAAGAATTCGGATAGTCCAAGGATTATGGAAAGTATTCGTTCGAAGAAGATGATATACTTCCTATGCTGAACAAATTGTTGGTAACAAAGAAGATCAAATTGTCATGACCAAAACGTCTAAAGGAGATGAAGAAAATAAATGAAAGTGACTATTGTTATTATCATCTTTTTCTCAAACATCGAATTGAGAATTGCTTCAATCTAAAGAATATATTACAGAAAATGATTGATAGTGGCGAAATAGTCATAAGGAAAGAGTACTACATAAGAGAGGAGATAAGAGTACACAACTCTGATTGATTCGAAACTGGGGGCAATTCTAATCTCAAATAATCCGTATGCGATGATGAGGCATCAGTATATTTGTCAAAATTCACTACATCAAGATATATTAGCTCTGAAGATCATTGTGATTTTGATTACGAAGATTATCAGTACAATACTTCCTAATCAAAAGGGGGCAAGACAAGTAGAATGATGAAACAGCCTCAAAAGGCGAAGCCAAGTATTCTTCTCCGTATGAATGAATAAAAAGTGAATTCTCAAGCATATCAAGATCAAGTACATTAAAAATGATATTATCGTCAATTATTGTCAAGCGCCGATGATTATTGCCAAGTTAGCAATTATCGTTGTCGTCATTAACCGCTGACACAAAAGTCATTCTATCGAAATTGTTATCATCGCCAAGCCGATACACTATTTTAATCATGAGCATTATCAAAACATCATCAACAATGACGATATATCAATTATCGATTTGTTATCTTCAGCAAAGCCTATACAGTCGACCATATATATAAATATCATAACAGCAATGGCGATTTATCATTTACAGCAGCATAGTCAAGCCTAATATGGCCAACACGCATAAGACCTGCCATCATCAAAAATATATATAATTATGTGGGCAATAGTGAGAAGCCAGTGGCCCTAAAAAGCCCGTATAGGCCATCACATGCTTAGACCCATGTGGGTAACAGATGGAGCCAGCGATTAAAAGTCCACAACGGCCAGTTGCGCGTGAGACCAATGTCATTTGTATAGCTTCCAACAGCGTCACGAGGGAAGGTGAGAGAAAATGCCCTCCGTGAATGGGTCCGACCTTGCAGGCGAAGAAAAAGCGGCACGTAGTGTGCGCTCTTTGGCTCGTCCATAGATATGTCAACCATGCATAAGACCCCCCGGATCCCTGGCTTGATTTCAGTAATAACTCATGAGGATGGGTTTTTAGCCTCCTCATTGATGGACTGGCGGCTTTGGATTTGGTACCCCAAGGTAGCCTTGTGTGCCCCGTGAACTCTAGAGAGTTACTGCAGCCAACCTTGTGCGTAAATTCCACCGAGTTCACGACCCCGATAGCTTCACTGGGCCCCTCTGATGGATCACAATTTGTGAACTCCTTGGCCACGATAAGTCCAGCGAACTCATAAGAGTTATAGAGACCATTCACATAAGACCTTACTCCAACCTGAGTCTAAGAAACTGTGCTTGCACCATTACTCATGAGCTTAAATTGTGTGTGAAAGTGTCAAGTCAAGTTAAGTCCAGTTAAGTCGAGTTAAGTCTAGTTGAGTCAAGTCAAGTCCAGTCAAGTTGAGTTAAGTCTAATCGAGTCAAGTCATGTCCAGTCAAGGTGTAATGTCTCGAAAAAATTCGTACAAAGACCCGATTACCACCCCAGGCAGAAATCACTAAGGAATAAATCCTTTAGAAATTAGTCGAGGATTAGCTAAGTGTTAAACTAGATTATCTGTGGAATTAGCACTAATCACTTTAAATATGATCTGCAACGACTAAACCTGCTAACTCTATATTACCTAAAAACTTAAGATCCATCTTAAAACCCAGTTGCTCTCGGGAGCATTATGAAACTTCGTATCGAACCTGGACCACACGTCGAAAGTCCGATTGCCTCAAAACTATATGGTTATGACCGTAAAACTGGACTTGACAACCACCTCGGAAATCAAGTCCTAATAGTACCCAAAAATGTACAACTTGAGCCTGGAGCGAAGTGTGTGAGAAATACGAATATCTTTAGGAAATGAACTAAAACTTAAGTGAATTGAGTCGTTCGCTTGTAGGCCGAATCTAAGGATTTAGACCGTCAGAATCTGACCCAATTACACCCTCGGATCAAGGGAAATTTCCAACACAGGTCAGTGTACTTGTGACCCTGATCGAGTACTGGTGACCGTTGAACTGAAACTGGTCCTCCGCAGTCAATCTGTAAATCCAATCGGACCAAAAACTTAACTCGACCTAGATCCAACGTTAAGGACCTTAAGTCCGACCGCATACGAAAAAGGGGCCCCCGGAAGTGTTCCGTTGGACTGAAACTGTCGCCCTTTGGCTATAACCTAAGTATACCTTGGCCCTGGGGCCATTTCCATCAGTCCTAGGCTTATATAAAGGCCTAAAACCCTGTTTCACCCTTCACATACGAATTTCTAACCCTAGGTGAGAGAAGAGAAAAAGAAAGAGAACGAAAGAGAGAGAAAGTGTGAGGGAAACTAGGGTTTGCTGCTGCCGCTCAACGTATCGTATCACCGTTACCGTATCGCTATACCAGCGATTCTGGTTCCATTTTCGGGTAAGAAATCCTAACCCTAACCTATTTTAGGGTTTCAAATAGAGTAAAGGATGAAATGGCTAATCTATTACATATTGTAGGTTGCAGTTGTGCCGAAGTTAGAGAACGAACTGAGTTCGTTACGTGTCTACCGGCGTAAGGTGTGGACTATAAATGTTTAGGTTATAGCTTCCAAGGCTTTCAATGTCAGTAATGATTTATGACTAGCTTGATTGCTATCACATGTGCTTAGATACGACGGTTTCCGCGTATTATGTATATATATATATATATATATATATATATATATATAAACTATGTTGATTTATAATGCATTCCATGTGTTCGTTGAAATGTGTGAATGAGTATGGAATTGTGATGTATGCTTGCCATGCTTATTGACCGAGAATTCATGATTGTTGTACGTATGGTGAACCCTTTGTAAAGGGATTTGCTATAATACCTGTTATAACTACCTTACTACATGTATATGATATGTGTAGCCTAAGTGTCTGATAAAATGCTTGAATGTAAAAATGCTTGTTTAAATGCATGTAATGAGGGTGTTGAGATAGGATTCCCAATCCCCTTAACTATGGTTATGGTAACCTTTATATGACCTATCTTACTACTATGTGCTGTATGGATGAAATGTTTGTGTATGATAATATGTGTAGTATGTGTTTGTTAAATTGCTCAAGTAAGATTTATATCTAGTTTCAGTTGTCACATGCTCTTTTGGATTACTATATGTGAATACTATTGTTTGGAATGTGACTAAGGCTACGATGTAGTCCAGGCAATCGATAATTGTCTATGAATGGTGGTTGAACTGTTTAACCATGACAGGCACGCCCGATGAATCTGAGTCGTACGCTACTTGTCGGCAGTGGTTAGGCCACGCGGAGTGCTTGCACGATCCATGTCAATCGACTCGATGTATGCTCGTACCAGTCAAGCTTGTCAAGCAAACTGGTTGACCCGATGTATGTTCACCATGTATGGACGCTAGTGTTTGAATCTAAGGTACCAAACTCACCAGTGGAAACCCCATTTAACCTTGGTACCTCAATCCGCTAAGACTCATGAGCTGGGCATGGTGGTATGGGACACCGTGGTCGAGCTATCGGCCTACGCTGGGGCGACGAGCCTCCCCGTAGTGTCCAGTAAGCAAACCAAATCGTGAGCTAAATACGGTGGTATGGGACACTGTATTCGAGCTGTCAGCCTACGATCAAGTGATGAGCCCGTAGTGACCTCGAGCATACACTAGAAACTATGTTGAGGTGACGAGACTTTCCATAATAAACTAGAGTATAAACCAGGCCTACGCTGACGGTGACGAGCCTCTCTATAGTGACCTGGAAACCACGTATCGTATGTGACTACTAGGATTGACGACCCTAGATGGATCAATGTTTGGGTTATGATGTAAAGGGAGGTGCCTTAGTTTTCCAATCCTGCTGTATGAATGTCTAATTAAGAACTTGGCTAACATGACCATGCAACGCATTGCACGGTGCTTTGGCGAGGAAGTGCACAGAGGAAGGGGTGCATGCCGCGACCGTAAGAAGAAGATCATAGAGGGAGTGCAGGTGAGGGCTTGGATCATTAATACATATCATTTTGCATTAACTAGAGTACTTAGGGATGCTTAATTGTATTGCTTTATCATTACTGCTTGATTGAATTGATAACATGTTAACCTTTGCTTCATAGTTCCTCTGAGTTGATCACTCACTCCCACGTTCTAGGACGGTGTTTTAAACACCAACCAGACTCTGTCTTAGCTTTAGGTGATGGCGATGTTTATGAGGCAGAGCCGGACTATTACGATGACGAGGAGTTCTCCTATATGTAACTCTCTTGCAGGTCTATGTAGACCTAGAGTTGCGTTGACGGGGCTACAGGATTTTGGATAAAGAACAATACACATTCTGATTTTATATATTTTGAATTAAACTTGTAATTATTTAACCTAGTGACATTCATACTTTGAGGGCTTGTTATTACTTTTGTACAATTTATATACGTATCATAGTCTTCCGCTAGCGTACTTTAATTGCCTCTGGAGTATGATATGTTGTTTTGGTATAATCCCATTCATGTTTAAGGCACTAATACGGACAACATTTAATCATTATTATCTATGTTGCATAAGTGATGCGTTGGAACTCGGGAGTTGAGTCTATGCTCGACCCCCGATTTTCAGGGCGTTACATAAGGTATGTTTAGTCAAAAGTATACTAGCTCGAGCTTAAACTATACGTAGCATCAAAATGATACAAAATACATTGATATTACGAATGCATATGTTCGACTGTCCTATTTAAAATATGCTCAATTTTACAGTTGCCTGATATGATGAAATAAATCATGAAAAATCTCATGTTTAGATTAAACAAACATACGAAATACAATTTTTCTGAAACAGGTTCAAATTACAACAATATCAAGTTTGATCAAAATGTTTGTTACTTTTTACTCTAAAGTCGAAATGCTCCATGATCAATTATGGGCCTTCAATGATGATATGTTTATCTTTCTGAAGAAGATGAATCTTCAATTATGATATGTTTATCTTTCTGGAGAGGACAATGATGTCTTTCTATCTCTCACCTTTCTAATAGTAAAGGAGATTTTGCTTGTAATATCTGCAAGGGCCAGAGGAGGATAGAATTGCAAAGAATCATCATTCTCTACAGGAGATTCATGTGTATTCCTCAAAGGAGTGCCAAAGGTTATCCATCCTTCAAGGGTATCAGCAAGCTTTGTTTCAAAAATATTATCTGCAAAAGAAATTTTTATACAAAGTTGGCCTAAAGAGGTGGCATGATCCGTTTCTTCAAAATAGCCAATGCCTTGGTCTTTCTGATAACTTCTTAGTTACGGTAGAAGAATCCATATAACATGATCTACTGAGTAACAATTGTCCATTAAATAATACTGATGAACCCACCAACGCATCCAACAATAAGAAGCGCTAAATGGATAATTATAGCTAGGAATTATGAAATGTGATCCGATATGAACGTTCAAGAGCTGCTTCCATATCAAAGCCCAATTATATGGCCTGACACCATAACTTCTCATTGCTCTAGTGACGATATCGCAAGTTTCTGGTATAGTTTGATCGAATCCAAATTGGCGATCAAATCTACTCGGATAGTATGGTTCACACCGGAATACATTACCTTCCCTCAAAGGAAGAGTACTGGACCTGATGGAGACAAGAGACAAATGTTCGCCAAATGAGTTGGAATCATCATCAACCACTACCAGGTCTTCGAGAGAACTAGTAAATGGAAATTGATGAAAGTCGATAGGACCATTGCTTTCTATCTTTCTAGTGACCAAGCCATTCGACTTTTCAATCATCTTTCTTAATTGAAAATGTTGAAGAGGAAGATGGTCAAGGTTTGAATATGCTCTTTCAAAGTTAGCAAATGTCGAAGGGAAGTACACTCCTAGCCAGCCTATGAAGAAATGCCATGGAGCACAAATAGTGAAAGATTCGAAGGTAAGATCTTTAGAACTAGAGACGACGTCCCCGAAAGCCCGATACAAGGAGCACAGAACCGGAGGAGCTAGTGAATATTTTTTGCCCTCTACCATTGCACTCGCAACCACGAAGAAAGATGGCCTAATGATATCTATTTGTTTAGAATCTGGAAATATTACCAAGCTTAACCAGTAAGCTAGAAAAGTGGCTAGTTCACAGGAAAAACTATATTCAGTGGTATTCTTGATGTTTTTGCGAATAGTCTTGAGTTCTTAATGGTTTTGGCCTGCAAAGCTGTCAAGGTGAAGATATAGTTATTAAAGCAAGACCATGCAAGATCTAAATTTTAGAAATAGAGGGCAGAAAGGAGAAAGTATACCACAACTTTCGAGAAAATGAGCTAGCCATTCAAGAGAAGTAATGCGATCGAGCTGGGGGAAATTAGCCAGTGCGCTGAAAAGTTTGAGCGTGGTCTTTGAAATATCGGATTTGTTGTCCCCAGCGGAAGCTAGAGCAAATTCTCCATTAGAAGGTATATATGCATCAAAAATACTACCCATGATGGGAAGACCGGCTATGCAAAGAAGATCCCATAAGGTAATACTCATTTCGCTTGAGGGAAGATGGAATGAGTTGGTAATCGGAGACCAATGATTGAGGAAGCCTCTGAAGATAGCCGCATCCGCATGAAAATGTTCTGATGTAGCTATGATTGCATCAAAAAGGTTAATTTGCTCCAGAATGGCGGTGTGTTTTTGAGTGATAGCTCGAGCCCAAGCACTGTAGAAATTGCGAAGAGACAGAAGACGTATTGTTGAAAATTTTTCTGTATTTCAAGGAAACCTTTCAGAGAAGAAGAGTTGCTGAGCAGTTTCGAAATAATGGGTAGGGAAAGGTTGCTAAGGATCATGCCATCGATGTAAAAAACTCATTTTATGAATCCTACCAACTCTTTGGAGGGGTCCATTCTCTTCCAGATATCTCGTCAGAATTCTTGGTTCCTTCATGATCAAATTATCCACGAAAACAAGAATATTTCCATGATCAAATGGTTCACTATGTAAGATGGACCAGTGACGTCGCAGATTGATGGGAATGATAGTTGTTTTGTTGTCAAAGGAGTTATGAAGTTCTAAAGTTTCTTCATTTATCTCTACATAATTCCAAGTATGATGGAAAACTTGTCCAGATCCTGAAGAAGATGCATACTACTTCTTTCTTAAAGATGAGCTTTTCGAATGCTTCATGCTTGAGGGATGAAGGCTATTAGAGCAAATATAAGAAGAAAATTTAGCAGAGTTTGGGTACTTAGAAAAATTTTTGGGTAGGAAGCAACTGTTGTTCGCAGAGTCTGTTGTGCACAGGTAAGCATTGCATGCTGTAGGCGTTGTGCGCAGAGCCCTGTTGTGCACTGGAAGGTATTGTGTGCAGGAACACGTTGTGCAGGAAAGAGTTGGCACGCAGAAGAATTCAAACAGAGATTCCGGATGAAAGAAATGAATATAAGTCCAGCTTATATAATGTTCTAGACTTAGGTCTATTGTGCGGGCCCAACCGCACAACGAGTAGTGGTCGTGAGCAAAGGGTGAAACAGATGAAAGTTTCTGATTGATCCTCCATTTCATCTTGAAGAAAGAAAATTAGAAACGAAGGATCAACAGGGCATCTATTGAGGCATAAAAATCAATCAGAGAAAGAAGAGAAATTCCAAAGAAAACATAATTGCTACAGCATTTGGTTGTGCGGCGCACAACAAGAGTTGATGTAGAAGTGTTGTTGTGTTGCGCACAACAGAAGCTGCTTTGTACGCCGCACAACAGGTGTAGCCGCACAACCAATATACACACACAATGGGTTTCGTGAAAAGCCCACACGTGCAAAAGGTTATAAATACTCTGTTATCCCCTATAGTTGATTCATTCGAGCAATACCAGAGTAGCAGAGAGAGATCCAGACTTCAGAAGAATTCAGCTACTAGAAGTACCTGTTATGCGGCGCACAACCAGTAGGGCTCACAATGGAGTGGGGCGCACATAATGGAGTGGGGCGCGCAATGAGTGGCCCGCACAATAGAGATGGGGCACACAACCTAGGATCCGCACAATGGGGGCGTACAACAAACATGCGCACACAATGTGTCCACTGTGTAGACAATCAGCTTAAGAGAAGATTATTCATCTTGAAGGGGTTGAAAAAGACACTAACCTAGGTTGAAAGATCAAAGTATCTTCTCAGAAACCTGGAATCAATCAGGATGAACATTATTCCAGCGCAACGATATTCCCATACTGAGGATCACGATATAATATGAAATACTGCAGAAATTAACAATACAATTAGGACAATTGATATTTGTATTGGATTGTGTAAATATTTTACTTTGGAATCAAAGGAGATAAAGGATGTAAACGAATTTAGAATAAATAAATATTATGATTGTTCTCTTCATTCTTCCTTTGTTAATTATTGAGTAAAATAATTCTCCCAAATTAAATGGATTTTTTTCTTATTGAAACACTTTGTTTTTCATTTTTTCAATTTGGGTAGATCCCATAGATGATCTCTTTTGGTCAATTTATATAGGTCTCCATAGTTTACATGTCTAAGACGTTGATGTCATAGTTCAGTTTCATCTTCTTAGACCATGTAACATGAGTGATTTGTTGAGTAGAAGTCATTAATGATATAGCAATTTTCAAAGGTCTTGCAACCATCTAATATTATATGACCCTGATTGTTAATTATCTTACATTTGTGATCTGAAAATTTAACACTATGATTATTATCACAAATTTGAGATATGCTTAGCAAATTATGTTTTAATCCTTCAACAAATATCACATTTTCAAAGTTAGGTAGATGGGGAAGTTTTACATTACCTCTTTAAACAATCTTGCAGTTACTACCATCTTCAAATGTAACTGAACCGCCATCGATTTGATTGATGTCTAGTAATATGGCCTTTTCACCTTTCATATGTCTAGAACATTCACTATCCAGGTACCATCTTGAATGGCAACTTGCTTTGAAAACTGTGTGGATGATAAGACACTTAACATTTGGAACCCATTTCGTTGTGTTTGGGAGTAACATTTTTTCTTGTTTCTAATTGCTCCTTTATTACCAAAGTTGGATTTGAAGAGCTCTTTAAGCAAGTCCAATATCTTATTGGTTATAGGAGGATTATTATTTCTCCTTTGATATTTGTGGTAGTTGGCATTAGTTTTTACATTAGAAGTTTTTTAAAGGATTTTACATTTTTATTTAATTGCTTTATATTTTCTCCTTTAGACCTTGAAGATTCTCCTTTTATAAATATAGGAATAGAATTTTTACATTTTTCTGAGTGATTTTTAATATAACCCAAGCTAGATTTCTTGCCACATCGGCAAGATGCGGTCAATAATGTTTCAAGTTTCGGGTTTCCTTGGGCATATATCCAAGTATCCTTTGAAGTCTTAAGGAAGGAAACTTCTATTTTTAGATTCTCATTTTCAGATTTGAGATTTTTTTATTTCAAAATTTTTTTAATTTAAATTAAATTTTATTTTTTTAAACCAATTAGAAAAATGAGATTTTTCCAAAACTGTTTTTTCAAGTTCTAATTGAAGTTTGGCACATTTTTCTTTTTGAATTTTAAGTTTAGTCACAATCTTACAACTTTATTTGTATATGACATCATATGCTACTTGAAGATCATAATCAAAAGTTTCACATTCATCTTAAGAAGTGATTCTTGCTATGGTCATAAAAGCATTTAGATCTTTTACAATTTCTTGATTTGATTTGTCAGCTTCTAAATTAGATTCAGATTCCGATGATTCATCTCAAGTGGCAACCATGTCTCTTCTCCTAGATTTATCCTTCCTATGATATTTTGAAGCTAGATGCCCAAATTCAGAATAGTTGAAGCAATGGATTTCTTTAGATTTTGATTTTTAAAAATTTGAATTTCCTTTTCTTTTGTCAAAAAGGTTTTTGAAAATCTATTCTATTTTTATTTTTGAAAATTCTATATAACTTTTTAGCCAACATTGTCATTTCTTATCATTATCAGAATTTACAATTATATCTTTGGATTTAGATTTAGAGGATTTGAGAGGTATGGACTTGTTTTTAGGAGCTTTGAAATTTGCTCGTAGGCTTGTAGAGATCCAACTAATTCTTCAACCTTCATAGTATCGGTATCCCTCAATTCCTATATAGCAGTAACTTTTGAATTGAACCTGTTGGGAAGTGATCATAGTATTTTTGCACAGACCTTATTTTCAAGGATTATATCTCCATGACCCCACATAGAATTAACTATGTCATTTAGTTTCATATAGAAGTCCATGAATGACTCACTCTCTTCTATACGAATTTCCTCAAATTTGATTGTGAGGATTTGGATCTTAGATTTTTATTTTTTATTTTTTACAATGTTAGTTCCTTCATGTGTCATTTCAAGAATATCCTATACTTGTTTAGCTGTATTACAAGAAATGATTCTTTTGAATTCATCTGGTGATAAAGCACATGTTATTGGCTTTTGCATTTATACTGCATTCACTTTTCTGAGTGGTCATCTAAAAACTATAAGTGGTTTTTTTCATGGACATGGTTCCATTCTCTCCTAATACTTCCATCATAGGAGGGATCCATTGTTTTACAGTGGCTTGCCACACACTTTCATCAATAGATTTGAGGAAAATCTTCATCCTGGCTTTCTAATAAGAATAGTTTGAGCCATCAGAGGGAGGTGACCTAGAAATAGATAAACTATCGAAATTTGACATTTCGTAGCTCTGGATCTAGCTCGATGAGGTAAATCCCAAAAAGAGCAATCTTGCTTTGATACCGCTTGAAAAGATGAACTATAGATGTCTTAAAAGGAGGGTGAATAGGACAATACCAAATATTTCAATATAATGCGGAATAAATAAACAATTACTCTCAATTGCTTGGAGTATTGAAACACTTATTCCAAATGGTTCATAGGACAACCTTCACCTGAAAGATTTAGGCAAGATAATCTTATTTCACGACATCTTTGAGATCAAACTTTCAAACTATCAAGAGATAAAAATAAATAAAGCATTCACGATAAAAGATCAATCACAACCAATGTACAAAAAGTTACAGTGGTTCGATGCTTAAACTCACACCTACTTCACTCCCAAAAAAACTACCCTTGTAATTTTGGCTTTCACTATTTAAAAATTTTCACAGGATCACCTTAACAACCTGATACAGTTCTTGTGATTTTCACGGGCTATAACAACAAATCCCAATTTGAGATTTTCACGGGCTCACCACAAAACAATTCGCTAAGATTTCCGGGCTATCTCAGAAAAACTCAAATGAAATAAAAGTAAATACACGGTACTTATCTTCAAATGTCGAATTGAATATGTAAACGAAGCTTGATTGCAGAGATCTTCCTTCTTGAGGAATTGATGAAGAAGTATATGTTCAACCCGAAAGAATATAGGGATCTAATGTATTTTCAATATAATAAACAAAACCCTAATTACTGCAAATTCTATTCTCTGAATCTCAGGTAGAGTTTAAATGACTCTTTTAAATGCAATTGAAACTCAGCTTGAGAAAGAGAATAAATTAATCTAAATAAAAATTAGAATTACCACACAAATAGCTTAAGGAGGGGCTGACTTTCTCTCTATGCTTGAGAAGATTATTTACAAATTTTCGTGTCTTGAATGAATGAGAGAAGGCCACTATTTATTGCTAAAGAATTTGGAAATTCAGTTAGCCCGATTTTTTGTTCGGCTGGCCAAACTTCAAAGATTGCGATCCAGCGGCTCTCGAATTCTGCGGGATAAGAAAATCAAAATTTTCGGCTGGCCTGAGCCAAAATTAGGCGGGTCGAATCTCCAATTTGGCTAGTCGAATACAGGGTTCCACTGGCCCAATTTGCCTAGAATCCAAAAAGTTGCATTGATGAAAAACTGACCGAACAAAACTTAGGTTGGCCGATGGTTAAGTTCAGCTGGCTGAACCCAGAGTCAAGCTGGTCGAACTTGCCATGGAAAAATAAATCATTGTTATAAACTTGTCCGAATTATATTGTGTTAGCCGAATATGGTTAGACTAGCCGAACTTGAAATCATGCTAGCCTAACTTCAGTGTATTTTATATTGTCCACATTATTATTACAGTCATAATATAAGAATACCTAACCTAGGGTCATTCTAAGGTTTATACCTCCTGATGGTTGACATAACAAAGTGTTTCAGTCTTTGAACCATGCAAAGTCTTTGACACTTGAGATGTTGAGCCAAACTTGAGATGTAGAGTCAATCTTCCATTGATCTTCATGATTTGTCGAAGAATGTTAGAGTGTACTTGTGATCCATCCAGAACTACGAAATTTTATAATACTAAGTGTGCTTTTTAAGTATAAGCACTTACAAAATCATCTCGAGTATATTTCTCAGGGGGAGCAATAGGTGGTGTGTAAATGATTTTTGAACCGAAGTTTCAAATTGATAATTGAGTCCGTGTGATGTGTATGTTTAATATAAAGTGTATGATATGATGTGATGTGTATGTATGTATATGTGTTTTGTCATGAAATTGACAAAGAGGGAGATTGTAAGTGCTTGTATTCAAAGCACACATGTAGTTGTTAAATTTTCTAAGCAAAATGTTAGTTAGATCTTTAGTACACTCCAGTCATTTACAGCACCTCATGAAGATCGGCTCAACATCACAAGACTAGAAGACTCGACATGATTTCAAGTCAAAGATAAAGATCAATGTGTATGCCAACCATCAGGTTGACTGACCCTAGAAAAGACTTTAGGTTAGGTGTAAACATGGCCTTTTATAGTTAAAATGTAAATTTTACAGTGTAAATTCACTGAAGTTCGGCCAACCCAACTTTAAGTTCGGCCAGCCCAACTTTAAGTTCGGCTAGCCTAACTAAATTCAGTTAACCCAACTTCAGATTCGATCAAGTTTTCAAATTCAACAAAACAGAAATCTTTTACGAGTTCAGCCAACCCAACTTTGGGTTTAGCCAGTCGAACTTGGCCTTAGGCCAGCCCAACTTTGGGTTTAGCCAATCGAACTTGGCATTAGGCCAGCCCAAAGGTGTCTCAGGTCAAGTTTCCAGCAATGGAACTTTCAAATTTCAAAGAGATTCGGTCAGCCGAATGGTAGATTCAGCCAACCAAATTTTGGCTCATACAAGCCAAAATTTTAATTTATCTTATCCCATGAAATCTAATAGCTGTTGGAACAAAATTGTTGGAATCTGGCTAGCCGAACCTACTCTTAGGTTAACCAAATTTTGAAATCCTTTGTCTATAAATAGGGACCTTTTCTCATTCATTTTAGTAATGAAAATCAATGAAAAACATTCTACTAGTCAGAGAGAAACTCAGGTCTTCCCAAAGCTATATGTGTTGTGATTCTTATTTATTTTACCTTATTTAATTTCCTTTCTTAAGTTAGTTTTAAATGCTATTAGAGAGTAATCTATACTCCAATTGAGAAATAGAGAATTGAATTTGCAGCACTTTAGGGTTTATATTCCTAAAAAACATTAGATCCTTATATTCTTTCTGGTTGAGCATATACTACTTCATCGACATTTAAGAAAGAAAATCACTACTCGAAGCCTTGATTTCATTTTTAAATTGACATCTTGTCTTCTGAACATAAGTATTATAATTATTTTATTTCATTTGGGTTTGTTGAGATAGCCCGGAAATCTCATTTGGGTTGATATGTGGTAAGCCCATGAAAATCACAAGAACTGTAAGAGATTATTAAGGTGAACCTATGAAAACCTTGATATATTGGAAAGTCAAAATTATAAGGGTAGTAATTTTGGAAGTTGAGTATGTGCATATTAAACACCGAACCACTAAAACTCCTTGTGCATTCGTAGTGATTAATTTATTTGATTATCTGCTTTTTACTAATTTTGAAAATTTGATTCTAAGGATGTTATGAAATAAGATTGTCCTGTGTAAAATAATAAGTGAAGATTACCTTATGAATTAATTGGAATCAAAGTTTCAATACTTTATGCATTTGAGAATTTTATTTCCGCGTGATTTTATAAAGAATTGGTATTGCCCTAGTCCTCCCTCCCCCTCCAAAACATATGTTGCTCATGAAAATATACTATGCTTGCTCCTTTTTCTCTAACTTATATGCCCACTCCACCTACAAGGTGAGTCAGTGCAGCATGAACTTTGCTCAGCCAGCATATGATCCCAAAAATGAGGCGGTGCATAATATAAAAAACAGTGGTATTCCATCATTAAAAACTTCTCGCGGGCCACAAAAGTTTGGGATATATGTGTGGTCTCGTCATCCAGGTCTTTGTAACCTTATCAACAGGTTGGATGAAAAATGAACATCCCGGTGGCCCCCATGAAGTTTTAATGGTGGGATTCAATCATCAACTGTTTCCAATGGTATGGTCCACCTAAGATTTAGACCTTCATTTTTGGGATCATGCCCTAAAATGAGCCATCAAAATGGCTTGAAGGCGCGTACATCACGGTGGGCCCCACAGTTAAGGATCCACCAACTTCGGTGGATCCGGGGATCCACCCAAACTGCGCCCACAATAAAGCTCACGTACACACCACACATGCCAGCATGGCATGATATGTTCAAGATCCAATCCATCCCTAGCCCAAGAGTTAGATTGATCACTGGTCAGGTGGGCCACAGTCTGCCCAAAAAAATAAATGCACAGCCCTGAAAATGTTGGCTCAAGTCTTCTAATCCATCACACCCACATCCATAGCTAAAGTGGTAGACCGAGTGAAAGATACATCGTTGAAGTTTCAAGGCTGAGGTCCTGGTGTCGATTCCCCAGAGGGGGGTGGCTAACAGTGAAGTGTGGTGTACTAACAAGCTAACAAAAAAAAAAAAAAAAAGTCTTCTAATCCGTCCACGTGTTTCCAGAATTAGGGCCCAGATGCTGATTTGAAGAAACGTGCCATGTTAACACGTGGTATGTACACAAGCTTTATTGCTTATGCGTGTAGGCTTTGAAAAGATGGTATAGCGTTCCTTTGTATGATTAATTCTCATTTAAAAAAAAAAAAAAAAAGAAGGAAACCTATAATGTAACTTGTACCGCACACTAGATATTACAGTATAGCTCATATAAAATAATAATAATAATAATAATAAAAAGAAACATACAGCCTACCAGTGAATCACATCAGCACTGTACAGAATATATTTAGTTCAATCTGTACAGTTACAGTATATGACATTATACCACAGAAATATCCCAAATCACGATAAAAACCAGCTTTGGCAGCCTGGTGTAAATTTTCTACTAATTTTTTTTTTTCTATGCCAGAGAGCACCTACCCAAGCATTCCAGTATTGCTTCTGGACATTTTGTGCTGTACATATTCGCAATAGTTGCAGAAGAAGATCATAACTACCATCATCAAACAATATCTCTTCAACCCAAACAAAGAGCAAATAAAATACCTAAGGACAAGACTGGTGATGGTCCACCCCTTTTTATTACTTGTCTCATTCGTCATAAACGTCCCATACATGTGCATCAATCCAGACTGATCCCAACCATCACTTGATGCTAGTTTTATCGAAATTGGCCCCACTGTTTGGACAGTCTGATTTGCTGAACATGGTATGCCACGGGTTGGTGGATGACACCGCAATTTAAAAAGGTGGTGAGCTGTCAACATAGTTTAACCCCATAAGAAAATTACTGGCTTACTAAGACCTAGATGGACTTCAGCTGATGTTGCACTCTCTGGAATTCGCAGTAAATCCTTCTTCGGAAGAGGCATCACCATCTGAGAATCCTAAAACAAGTGCCGTTCCTTCATCTTCATCATCACTCTCAGCATCTGCACTTGAATATCTCCTTTCAATGTAGGCTAATGTCTGCCTTCTTTGCAGCCTCAGCACATGCATAATGACATCAGGCGTAAGTGTTATTCGCGAACGGTCTTCTCTGGCCTGCTTGTTAGCTTCCATTATCTGTCAATAACAACCTAAAATAAGAGAAGAAAAAAAAAAAAAAAATGGCTAGAAATAAATGTTCATATGCTGTAACATGCAAGAGCCAGCCACTCATCAGACATCAGGCCAAAAAAAATTGGGCCCATCCCGTCCTCAAGTGGCCACCTGCACACTTGAGTTTGGAACATTCGCATTCGTCGTAAACTGTGCATCGCCAACATTAACATGGCGCACCGAGTGGGTGAATAAGCCATATTTTTTCACTAGGGATCAAAAGGTATGGTGCATCTGATGAACAGCTTGGATCTTGCATAACCACACATGTTGGCATGTGGGCCTGTATGGGGAGATGTATACGTGGGGCTTAGAAAAGAGCAATCTGAACTTGAAGATTACCTCTTGTACATTATCAGGCAGTTGGAACGGATCCTTGGCAATGGGAGCCCAAAGCTTCACATCCTTCTCTATTCCACTAGTAGCAAGGATAGGTGCATTTGGATGGGGCTCAAGACAGTTTACAATGTGGCTATCCCCAACCATTAAACGCATTAGTCCACCTCCCCTTTTCTTCCAGATAAACACATGACCGCAATCCGACCCACTCACAACATATTCATCATCAGGGCCAAAGAAACTCACTCCTTTAACCGTATGAGAATTCCTATGCCCAGTATACACCTGAGGCTGGTCCAATTTCTGCAAATTTTCAGTGGGGATGGACTGAGGATTCGGACCAATACCCATGTCCTTCTGAAACAGGTATACAAGCTCGTCGTTATAAGTGACTAGCAGTTCACTCATGTACGAATACGCAAGCCCAGTGATGTGAACATTGTCTGTACCCATTAGGTGTCGGGGAGAAAACGCATTCACGGGGCGGTCTGAAATGCTTGATGCATCAAGCTGGTAATTCCTAATGTCGTAAACGCGTGCATATTCATCAAAGCCGCCGACAGCAAAATAGTTTGGGTTCCGCGGATCTATTACAATTGCATTCAACTGTATGCTGCCATGAGGATGTTTGCTCTCGGTGAATGAAGAGCAAGAGAACAGCTTGGTAGCAGAATGACTACGCAGATCAAACTGCAAAAATCAATTTTTTGTTTCTGAAAGTCTAATGACAAAGGAAGCAAACTTCAAAACAACCATATAGAACTAAGATTCAAGAGTATGACAAATACATGCTGTACGACGCCATCCTCACCACAACTGTAAAATATGTGAGGACTCCCGGGTTCAATGGCAAGCTTGTGGATGCGGCCTTGGTGTTTCGCAAGCCTTTTGGTGTCGACCCGACCATTCTCCAAGATTTGGCCAAGCCTGACCTGAAAGGAGAGACACGTTTGCGAGGGCAATCATTCATTGCAGAAATATGTCAAGGCATGGAACAGTGATGATTGACGGGAAACTGCAACTGAAATAAATAAATAAATAATCGGAAAACATCAGTTAGGAAGGACAACGGGGGTGATGTATTGCAAGGTAATGGCCTTCTGAACTGAAGCTGAGATGAAAGGATGCCAGGAAAGACATCCAAGATCTTTACATCTGGAGAGAGGACAACAGGGGTGATGTATTGCAAGGTAATGGCCTTCCGAACTGAAGCTGAGATGAAAAGATGCCAGGAAAGACATCCAAGATCTTCACACACAATGCCAGGAAAGACATCCAAGATCTTCACACACGCACACACAATTTTGTGGTTTTACTTGAATCTTAATTCCTTTTGTTGTGAGTGGATTCTCCTCTTTTTGCTCCTCTCTATTTCTTAATCTATCTCCACTCTTTCTTCCCAGTTTATTGCAAACCACAGTTCTATACAATTTTACCTGGATTGTTGATCCTCCTATGTTTCTTGATCCAGAATGCGGCCCTAAATTATGATCTTCTACACCTATTGTTGACTAAGTTGCAACTAAAATTTTGATTTGGAGCCTAGAAACTCATGCATCAAGTTATGTCATAACAAGCATATCTAATGTAAGGAAAGCTAAACTTCTGCATTTGGAACTTTCCTACAATTACACGTGCATCCTTAACTGTCCAAATTACTACCATGGATTTTCTTTCAATCATGACTTGGTCAGCAAGTCCAAGTTATTTGAATAATCTTCGGATAGAAATACCGCCATTGGTTGTTTGTTGGTTTAGTCTTCTTTCTTCAAGAATGCAAGAATTCTAGGATCCTCGACCCCAGGCTTTGCCCTGTATACTTTGGTTTTCATTTCTGACAAGTGGAGCCCATGGCTTTGTAACCCAGACCATTCATCTGTTCCAGCATGGATGAACCATGCCCAAAGCTCTCTTAGATTGGAAGGTGATGCAGACATCATTGGTGCACCCTTTACAGTGTACCAGAGGAGGAGGCGTCGCCGACAGAGTACTAGAGTGGAGGAGTTGATGTGGACGGATGCTAGGTCCATTGGACCCATTTTCTGACGCGCTACGAGTGCAGGAATGACATGACCACACCCTGACCATAAATCCATGGGTCGGATTTCACACCCTACCACACAGGTGTTTTAGTTTTAGGCGTTTTAGTTTTTTTTTTTTCTTGTTTCAAAGGCTTTATTGCACTCTCTTTTTTTTTTCCTTTTTTTTTAAAATCTTTTTTGTTATTTTTCTTGTTTTCAGGGGCTTTAGTGCACTTTTACTTTTTCCATAGCTTATATATATGTTGTGAGCAGTGTTCAAGTTGTCGATATCGCTACAAGTTTCGCTGACTAGAGAAGGATATAATATCGTTATCGCCGATAACCGGAAATGCGAAGAAAAATGGCGAATAATGGGGAAAATGATGAAATTTTTCAGTAAAACTTCAGGGCATGCCTAAATACACATATTTGCATATTTAGGAATACAAAAATTACAAAACAATGCATTATATAATAAATTTTCATTTAACAAGGCCCAAAAAACATGCGCTACCGTAAAAAATCGCTCCAATTGTAATCAAAATGAGTTCATATAATACTTTATGGGACCCACTGTAATCAAAATCACTTCAATTGTAATTAAAATGAGTTCATATAATACTTTGTGGACCGAGTCAACTCTATGGAGCCCATTGATTTATATACTTCTATCCACTCTGTCCATCCACTTGACCATATAATTATAGGGCTTGATTCTAAAGATGAAGCATATCCAATGATCAAGTGGACCACACTGCAGTAAATAGTGTGAATTTGAACGTCTATCGTTGAAAATTTCTTAGGGGCCATAGAAGTTTTGGATCCGTGTAATTTTTGTTTTTTACCTTCATCGATGACTATGCGATCTTATAGACAGCTTGGATGACAAATAAACATCATTGTGGGCCGTAGGAAGTTTTCAACTATAGGAATCATTGTCCCCACTGCTTTCTATGGTGTGGTCCACCCAAGCTTTGGATCTGTCTAATTTTTCGGTTCATGACCTAAAATGATCTCGCAAAATGGATGGACCATGTGGATATAACACATACATCATGGTGGGGTCCACAGAACTTGGTGACATCCAAGCCACCGAGGTCGGCACGCCCACACGTAGCACCTAATCCGCTTTCACTCCCTATAAAAGGGATGAGGATTGCGTCCTACCCCTGCCCGGACGGATTACCGTCTAGGCAGGGATCTGCGGGGCCTACCGTGATGTAAGTGTTTTATCCATGCTGTTCATCAATTTTCTTAGATCATTTTAACATATGAGCCAAAAACTGAGGCAGGTATAGGGCTTAAGTGGACCGCAAACTGGGGATTGAACGTCCACCATTAAAAACTTCTTGGGAGCTAGAGAAGTTTGGGATCAAGCTGATATCTGTTTTTTCACTTCATCAACGTCTACATGACCTTATGAATAGGTTGGATGGTAAAAAAAAGCATCACGGTGGCCCTTAGGAAGGTTTCAACGGTGGGTGTCATTATCACTATATCTTCCTTTGGTGTGGTCCACTGGAGTTGTGGACCTGCTTCATTTTCATAATTACATCTTAAAACGATCTAAGAAAAGCAATGAACGGTGTGGATAAAATACTTACATCACGGTGGGCCCCACGGAGCCCTGCTCAGACGAATTAACGTCTGAGCAGGGGTAGGATGCAATAAAAGGGGGACGCGGATTGCGTACTGAGCAACTCAGCACGCTAAGTGTACTGGGTAAAGTCTATGGGGTCCACCATTATGATTTACATATTTTATCCACTCCATCCATCCTTTTTAACAGATAATTTTAGGGCTCTAAACCAAAAACTAAGTACATCCAAATCTCAAGTGGACCTTACCATGGGAAACAGTGTGAATTGAAATTCTACTATCCAAAATTTCTTGGGGCCACAGAACTTTTGGATCAATCTTTTATTTGTGTTTTCCCTTCATCCATGTCTGTGTGATCTTATGAACAGGTTGGATGACAAATAAACATCACTATGGGCCTTAACAAGGTTTCAACGGTGGAAGTCATTATTCCCACTGTTTCCTGTGGTGTGGTCCACTTGAGTTTTGGGAATTCTTCAATTTTTGGCTCAACCACTAAAATGAGCTGGAAAAACATATGGACGATGTGGATAACCCACACATTCACAGTAGGCCCAACTGAGTTTACTCAGCACGATAAAAGCATACTAAGTAACTCAGTACGCAATCCGATTCCGTAAAAGGGTTTCAAAACCCGAAACCCTAAAAAAACTCACAGAAGAAGTCGATAGAAGAGGTTCCAAAAGGGAAACCTAAAATCTCGAAAAATCTCTCCAAATTTCTTAAGATTTCCCATATTCTTCGCTGAGATTTGCCCATTACTTCCGATCAACGATCCTATTCTACAGGTACATACTTCCAAAAGTTTCTTTTTTCCCATTTTTTTCTCGATTTTTTTTTTTTTTTGTATTTACACAGCTCCCGATATTATCGTCGAAAAGGAGTTGTCGGCGTACAGTTATCCCTTGACAGGGCTGCGATTTTTGGTCGAAAACTGTATTTTACATTAAAAATCCATAAAATCGTTGAATATTCGCCAATATTAGGAAGAGAAACGAAAAAAGTGAGTTTCGGTGTCGCAACTCCGGCGACACAGATAATATCGGCGATATTATCGATTTTTCGCCAATAATATGAATAGTGGTTGTGAGAAACCCTATTTTCATTATTATTGAATGAATATAAATTCGTCTTTTTTCTTCCTCTTTATTCAAGATATTAGAGTTTCAGGATTGGCCCTTGGGTGTTGAAGATTCCACTCAGATTTCAGGTTTCTTTCTTTCTGGATTTTCGAGGTGCAGGAAAAGGTAAGAATCATTCTCATTTTCTTTTGACAACAAAAGGATCCGTACTTTCTTCATCTCGAACCCTTCATTCTTCACCCCTTCCGTTCCATTCTGGATATCTCATTTCTAGTTTGAACGGAAAAGAGAGATGGTTAGTTAATAGAATCAGATCCAAACTTGACCGTGGACTGACTTATGCTAGATTTGGGATATCTTCATATCCCTAGGTCCTCCCGTTTTACTGTTTATGCGATTTTATGATAAAGGGCATGATCCTGACAAAATGACCTCACTTTTGTGTTAAAATTTACCTAATCCCTTTGATTGAAAACAGTTAGTTGATTCGTGTATTTACTTGAACATTCTTTAATCTAATTTTAAATGCATCTAGGATTAGGTCATCACATGTCCCTGCATCATAAGGTCTTAGCCACCATTGTTGAGCCTTTTTTTCTCAATTAAATGTGGACCATTCTTGTATGTCTCTTTCAACTATACATTTTCCGACCACAAATCTAAAGGTCAACATTGTCTTATTGTGCTACCTAGGAGATTTTCTGGGTACAGTCCAAGGTCCACAGATCCCAACTTGTTTAAATTCAAAAACCTATGCATGCAATGCAAAGTCCCTAGTTGAGTATATTTTGATTCCTCCTGCAACATGTTTTTCTTGGAGGAATTATAGGAGAGAGAAAACTTAGAAACTTGGGTAGATTGTGATACTTCATACATATGCACTCAGAAGTTATACATGTGACAAAGGTAACATAAATTTTAAAAAATCCACATTATGACGTGCTTAGGATGGATCAAGCAACCATAAAATTTCACTGACAATGAACCAGTTGGTCAATTCTTTGACATCAATTGGACAGCTAAAATGAAAAATAATAGTCAATGATACATAACAATAACAATAACAACAGAAAAGATATCCATTAATGAGAGGACAAGTTCATTTAACCAACCTATTTTTGGGGTTATGACCTAGATAGAGTGAATCTCAGGAATTTCACAATCAAGTATGAGTTGCATGTATGCCATGTGTATAATTTTGAGTGTATGCATATGAAACATCACACTTCGTAGAGTATCAAAGAACTATTTGCTATAGCCAATAGGATCCTTGTTTACAAAAAATCGTCTCATTTTCAATTACAATTTGTTTTGCTTTGTTATGAAGCGGCAAGTGGACCCAAATATCCCTTCCAAAGGCTTTCATTAATTATGTGAACAAAATACATTTCAGGCAGTGACATATCACAAGACCTTAATTACATCCTAGGGGAAAACCCGTGATTAAAAGGAGGAAAAACCAAGGCAGCTAGACTCTACATAATACATGGAATACATAGAAGTAAACATGCAAATGATGCATGAAAACCTAATATAAGGTCCTCTATCTTTAGAGTGTCTAGAGGCATCAATTTAGATAGAGCTTTTAGGAGCTTCAAGGACTTGGCAGCCTTTGGCTTTTAGGTGTCTCGTATAGCCAAATGGGCATTAAGATATTAGCATAAGCTGCATGTCATGTATTCAGAGAGCCATAGGCTTTAGATGGCTAAGCCTTATGGTGCACATGTCTTGTGTATCAACAAGTTGTCATTACCTCTTCAGACAAGTTTTTATTATGTCATGGCTGGGACTTAAAATATTAACATAATAATGGGTCCAACATGTCAGTAGGGGTGAAATTGACAAAGCATCAGCATTGCCTAAGTCCAAAAAGGTTGACCTAATGATGCAGGACATGAAGTTCAAATATGATATGCAAGATTTTCAAGCATAAGATCACAGTAGTTCAGAAACAATTACACAAAAATTCCATATCACACACAAAAGCTCAAGCACTCAATCAAGGGGATCTATGCAGGCCCAGGCGTACACATGCTAGGGCTGGATCAATCAAAAAGACCAAATAGTACTCAAAGGAGAGTAAATTCATCCACACATGCACAGAAATATTTCCTCAATCCAAGGGATTCACAGGTTTCAATTCGGGGAACCCTAGGGTTAGGAAAAAAGGGCAAATAAATTAGAATTTAAGGCAATCTAGGGTTAGGGTTAGGGAAATTAAGTAAGAGAGGAATGAAATAGGGGAAAAATTGGACCTAACGATAGTCCACGCGTGTGGACAGCGGGATAGGCCTGACGCACGTGCTCAAGGGACTATCCGCACGTGCGTGGGGACCACGAACTCGGAAAGCGCCTCCTTGAGTCTGGTCGGCTAGGGGTGGACTCCAAAACCCCCGAATTTCAGGCCGATCCGATATATGATCTGTGTGTGGTACTCCGTCAAAGTTCCAACCCTCCTGCAGGGCCAGATTTCATAAATCTGTTGTAGAAGAGAAACGTCTACAAAATATTGATGGATTTGCAAGTGGGGTGGCTGTAAGAGGAGAAATATGGATGGTAGAAGGTGGAAGCGAATCGGGATGAGTGTGGCTTCGCACCATGATAGTCAGCCCTTCGAGGAAGGGAGGGTTTCACACCCAATTGGATTTCCACAACTCAGAAACTCAGAGAGAAAAAAAAAAAAAAAAAAAAACGCAGAAATTTTATTAATCTTCAATGAGGAAAAAGACTACAAGAGGAGCCTATTTATAATAAAATCTTCTACCCCAAAACTCACGTCATATGCACAACCTATTACTTAGAGACGAAATAACCATAATTAACAACTAGTCAAAATAATATAAACCATCCATGATGTTCCTAATAACAATAATAACCAAAAGTCAAAGTACTTGATCGTTTGGAATAGTGGGCCACGATAATGAGAACCCATGGTGGGATTCATATGACGATCAGGTCCACTCCAAGGAACCAAAACGCAGTCCTCTAACTAGAGGGTCCTCCCTGGACGTCGTCATCGATCCAGATCGATGGTGGGGCCCTCCTCCTTGCATACGCGGGGCGCGGGGGGGGTTGCATGTGCGCGAGATGTCCCTATCACCTGAAGTGACCTTACTGGGATCTCAGAAGGTTTGTGCAAGACCAGACTTCTAGTGGAAAAAGGCAGTGCGAGGTGGATTGCACATTGGTGCGAGGCCAATGTGTCGAACACTATGAAGGTCATGTACCTTGGAACAAGACCAACCTCCAAGTGGCACGAGGCTATCATGGGTAGCTGATAAGGTTAGCAAGAGGCCAGTCCCCAAGTGGTGCAAGGCCATCGTGGATATCTCGGACAGTTGACGTGAGACCACTACTAGGTTCCTACTTATGATGAGATATCGTCTCACGCCACCCTCTTGAGAGGGTAGCCACTGAAAAATGATCTCAGGAAAACGAAGTCCTTAGATGACTCCTTGCTTGCCTCATCTCTACGCTAGTCCCAAAGAGGTAGGAGCATTCTTGAACTTGGGTCTTGAGCAGAGTGCTTGCACCTTGATGAGAGTCTCGAATCCTTTGACGTGAATACCCAATGGGGGTATTTGATGGAGGTACAGTTGCACGTACGGTTAGCAAAATGCCAGCAATGTAAAAGACATGATCAAAGGTTAAAATAAAGCGAAGAACAACACTATGAGGCAAGGAGATGGCTCGGACATGGTGAAACCCAATGGTAGTTTAAGAGAGGGAAAGGCCTACTTGCAATTGCATCCACAGATTTAAGTCCTTTTTTTCCCCTCAAAAACTAATTCTCCTCCCTCTTCTCCAAGGGACTTATCTTAACCACAAGGAAAATCAATTACATGTATTGATTGTTTTAATTGTTAATCTTTTAAAAATAGCTAATGACTCAATTGACCAATGAGGTTTAACTTTTAAGAGTGTAAATAAAACACCAATGGGAATAAAACCTAAAGACAATGACCAATAAAAATCTTCTAAAAACCAATAAAAACCTTCTAAATGACAAAGCAAACAGAGATACGCTGGAAATCCTGTATAATTGGAGTATGGGATAGTTGGCATCTTGCATAGCTAGAATATGCGAGTGGGGTCCTGCCATGTATAGAGTTTCACCTTCACTATCTCGAAGACTTGAACCGATCAAGAGGCTTGGATTGATCAAGGCGGTCATAAACGTTGGCTGCATCCTCCCCTGATTGGGAAAAAATCGACCTCGAGGTTTTATTACAGCTATCTTCACTTAAAGAATATCCCATGAAAGATACAAGGTGCTTCACATTGAAGACGCGAATGTTTTTAGGAAGACCTAATGATACACATTATCATTGATCTTTAGAACTTCTAACGGTCCAATTTTTTACCCCTTCAAATTGTACTTGCCAGCCAGAAATCATTCTGCTATTAAAACTGCCCGCACGTACTCACCTTCCTCCAATATGACCTTTGGTGGTATTGATCCGTGGCCACCTCCTATCTCACATTGCTTGCCTCAATCCTCAGCATTACCTTCTCATGTAAAGACTTGAGATTTTGTGCTAGTCTTTCCATGGTTCAGTATCATTGTAAGATCCAATACACTTACTAGATTATTCCCATAAACTATTTCATATGGACTAAGTTTTGTGGTATGGTTGCTGGAACAATTGAAAGGAACACGACTAGAGGCAATACCCAGTCCCTTTGTTCAAGCTTCTCACCAACCAAACTATAGAGCAAATTGCCTAAACTATAAATTATAACTTCTGTTTGCCCATTTGTCTGCAGATGATAAGCACTAAAAAATTTGAGACGGGTCCCCATGAGCTTCCATAAACTTTGTCAAAAGTGTCCCATGAACTTTGGATCACAATCTGATGTAATGATTCAAAACTCCATTAAAGTGCACTATGTCCTTGAAAAAGAGATTTGCAACATTTAAAGCATCCATGGTTTTGCGACAAGGTACAAAATGAGACACTTTCGAAAACATCTCCACAACAACCATGATCAAATCCATTCCTCATAGTGTTCAAGAAGCCCTAGGACGAAAGTAAGAATAACGTCCTTCCATGGTGATCTGGTATTGGTAATGGAGTGCATGATCTTGAATTCCTTGTTGTCCCTTGACACATGTGGCATCTCTTAACTCAATTATTAATGTCATGATTCATTTGGGGCCAATAGTAACTAGCCTCAATGAGTGTGTCTTGTCCTCCCCAAAGTGTCCATTCCCATGTAATTCCACAATGATTTTATCACACAACGGACATTGTAGTACACATAGTCGAGTACCTCTGAAGAGAAAACCATCCCGCATAATAAAATTTGTCGATTGTCCATTTTGAATGATTGAAGTATCTTCTCGAAATCTGGGTCATCCAAATACATCTCCTTCAACTCGTCAAAACCAACTACACTGGCTTTCATTGTAACTAGCAAATTGACTCTTTTGACACAAGGCATCTATGAAATGATTCTGAACTCCTACTCTATCTTTGATGCAAAAGGTGTATTGTTGTAGGAATGATACCCATTTGGCATGCCGGTTACTCTACTTGTGCTGCCCATTAACGTACTTCAATGCCTCATGATCGGAGTATGAACTCACACTGCATGAAGTACCGTCTCCAATGCCACAAGCTTGAA
Source organism: Magnolia sinica (assembly GCF_029962835.1). Taxonomy (NCBI): domain Eukaryota; kingdom Viridiplantae; phylum Streptophyta; class Magnoliopsida; order Magnoliales; family Magnoliaceae; genus Magnolia; species Magnolia sinica. The sequence goes on from NC_080576.1 coordinate 64,143,080, forward strand.
CAATGGCAAAAAACTAGATATCATATGTGGAATAGCGAGTCTTAGGCTCATTCAACTTTTTGCTAAAGAAAACAATGGGGCGATTATCTTGTGTTAAAATGGCCTTGATTCTGACACGAGAGGCATCACAACTAACCTCAAATACTTTCTCAAAGTTAGGCATCACAGGTACGGGTGTGGTGGTAAGCTTGTCCGTGATCGTTTTGAAACTTTTTCTCAACCTCAAGTTGTCCATTGGAAACTACCTTTCTCATGCAATCAGTGATTGGCGCAACAATGGAACTAAAATTCTGTATGAACTGCCTATAGAATGTCACCAAGCCATGAAAGCTACAAACATCATGGATATTCTTAATTGTCAGCCAATCGCATATAGCTTGCACGTTAGATGGATCCACTTGTACTCCTTCGGGAGTCACAACATTTCCTAGGAATATAACATGGTTTGTCATGAAGGTACACTTTCCTTGATTCACATACAATTTTTTCATTTTGTAAGACCTCAAACAAGTGTTTTATTATGGTATGACTATAAATCAAGATATCATCAAAGAAAGCCCCCTGAATCAGCCAATGAAAAGTCTCTACTTGATTTGTCAACCTCATAAACATGCTAGGGGTGTTGCATAAGCAAAAAGACATTACAAACCACTTATATGATCCCTCTCACATTTTGAAGGCCATCTTCCATTCATCTTTTTGCCGGATATGGGTTTAGTGGTATCCGCTGTTCAAATGAACCTTAGAAGTTATGAATTTTTGCACCCCTTGATCAAGCATGTCATCCAAGTGCGGTATGGGATATAGAGAATGCAAGTGATGTATTTGCATGAATGATGTACTTTTATGTGCTTTTTAGTGTGTGCATGTACAATGTTAGCTACTCCTATGGAGTATGTTTTTGTATCTCTAGTATTATAATAAAAGGTGGGTGGGGGTTTGAAGCCCTAACACACAAGAGTATTCTTCCAAACTTCTCCCTCCCTCTCTCTCTCTCTCTCTCTCTCTCTCTCTCTCTCTCTCTCTCTCTCTCTCTCTCTCTCTCTCCCCATTTCTTTTATCTTCATCCTTAAATCTTTGCACTCTACTTGGTATTAGAGCCAAGGACACTCACGTTGATTGGAGCTGCAGGTGCCTGTTGACGTTAGCAACCATATGGCTGAGGTTAGCAAGTGTACGATACCATACAGCTAGTTTTGCATCGAGAAGAACATGATCTGATGCAACTTGATTTTAAAGGAATTATGATGATTTTTGCAGGATTTTTGGGGCTGATTTGAGATATGTTTGGGCCGTTTTTTGAGAGCAATGGAAAAACACGAAATCTTCGTGTTTTTTTATTAAAAATAATAATAATAATTTGTGATTTCTTCCAAATTGGTAAGAATCTTTTGGAGGGTTCTTCCTAGGATGGATCGGTTTTACCATGTGAAGGTATCCATTGAAGTTTTTTCTTTTTATCAGGGGGAGGATTTTTATTTTTTTTTGTGTGTGTGTGTGTGTGTGTGTTTTTTGGGCACTATAGCGGTCCGACTCCACCGTTTTTGGGCCCCGGGGACCTTGGAGATACACCAAAACTTCTTGTGTATACCCGATGTGTTCCTATATCATCGTATGGTAATGTGTTGTGTTTATGCAAGTTCTTTTGTGAAGTTTCGTGCCGAATTTTGAGTTCTCTCCTTCTTGGACCTGTAGCCCATTGTTTGGATCCTCTATTGTGTGGAAGTTTGTCTTATATAGTCCGGTGACTGACCTAATCTTGTAAGCACCACCATTATGTAATTCTAGGTGTCGCTTGTATTGCCAATCTATCGCTAATATTTTCGACTGTGTAAATTCGAAGTGTCACCTTTATCGCCAATGTATTGGTGACATTTCGATAACATCGTCGATGTATCAAAATCGCCAAAAATATGTTAACTAAACAAATTCCATTTCAATTTTTTTCTATGAGCACATGGTTGTATGATGAAATGCACGTTTGTATGTGTGTATATGTATGCATGCATGGATAGATGGATGGATGGTACCTACATTTGTATTATATAAATCATGGACTGATGCACGTTTGAGTTCACTTGCTTTTACATGTCCTAGGTATTGTATGGTACTTGCATGTGTATTATATAAACTCATTTTGGTTACTCTTTGACTGATTTCTTACGAGCACATGCTTTTAGAGCCCCATTAAATGGAAACTTATTATGTATGCATTTTTTCACATTTTTTTCCTAAATATGCAAATATGTGTATTTTAGCATCTCCTGAAGTTTCACCGAAAAAATCCACTGTTTCCCCCAAGTTTCCCCATTTTTCCCTGCATTTTCACATATCAGTGATAATGATATTATTTCTGTATCCCCGGCCAGCGAAACTTATCGTGATACCGATACATGATAACTCAAACGTTGCTCACAAGTAGCGAAAATGGCATGATGATCTCCATCTAGAAGAGTTGGCAAGACAGTCAACAATAAATCTTCATCAGATGAATTTTATTTGTATTCACTGATATAAAATAAAATATATGTTAGTATACAATAGCCTCCATACATGTTCTTATTGCATATGACATATACATCATAATGTATTTGATTAGGCCAAACCATCACTAAAAAAAAAGGGTAAAGATCTAAGAAGCATTACAACAATGAGCTAAGAGAATAGAGTAGCTTCATTACAGACCTGGCCATCAGCAGCAGAGGTTATAACAGTTCGATCATCAGTGAATGGCATTACTCTTGCTTGGAAGACATTGTTTTGATGACCAGAATGATATGAAAAAATTTTACTTTTAGCTATCCAGTTCCAGAATATGACTTGTCTGTCATCAGAACCTGAGACAAGAAAGTCACCAGTTGGGTTGAAATGTACAGTGTTTACGCAACCACCGTGACCACTTAACTTCCCATATAGATCAAGTCGCTTTACAAGGACCTGTTCGAGAAAAGAAACCTAAATAAGTAAATCGATAGTTTCCCATAGTCTTTACTTTACTTCGTCATCATGCAATAAACAATTTTTAGCTTGCTGACCAATTTCTGCTTTGATTTCATTAAGAACAACAAAAATAAAAAATCAAAAATCAAAAAAATCAAAAACACTTCCTATTCAGAGAAATAAACTTGTTTAATCATTTCTTAAAATACCCGTTCTCATATGCTATAAAGATATGTTCAAGAACTTGGATCTGGCCCTTATTTATCAAACTAAGGTGGAGTATGCTTTATAGCTTTCTTTAGGTCCTGCCTACCTGATATGTATTATGCTGTATCTGGTTAAGGGTAGTTTTGTCATTGTCAGAGATACAGATATTTATGTACATATGGTAATTTTCTTCTTTTTTCCTTTTTTTTTTTAAATTTATTTTTTTCTCTTTCTTTTTTGGTTTCAGTAGAAGATGAGCATCACTGCCTCTCGGACTCAATCCCAGGCGATGCCTTAATTTAGCAGGTAAATATTGTTTTTTGTCATGCAAGCTTAGTCATTGATGCAAGTAAATGTATATAGGCCTCTGGGTTCACATCAGTGAGAGTTAAATCCAGTCTCTCAAACATTTTCTGTGTTTCTTGGTCTCAAAGCTACAGTTTCTAGCTTCATAGGGTTTTTGAAACCATGAAGAGGAGATTTGAAGATGCAATATTCCCTTCCAATTGCAAAAACTAATCATGTCAAAGTTGAACCAAGTTCACATGAATAGTAACAGATCATCATTCAGTTGTTTTTCAGCATATTCTCACAAGTCATCAATGCCCAATCTGATGGTGAAAACTATATTTTGGTCCTTGGCATACAACATGCTTACAAGCAGAAACGTATGTGGAGAATGATGTTTGGTACTCTAAAGGAGTGCATCTCACCATTGTTTTGATAGTTGGTCCCAGATGGTCGGTGCAACTTTGCGTTGTTCTTTAGTTTCTCCAATTCTAAAAACAAATAAAAGAAATTTCTGCAACTTCTTTGTTCTAGCAATAGGTATCAGTATGCTTCTTCCACCCACCTGGAATTTTCTTTGTTTTGCAATATTCTGTTGTAAAGGATTAGTTAACCAAACTAGTCTGATTTCACCCGGTATCTTCCACAACTCTATTAGTATATCATCTATTCCCATAGGTCATAACCTTTCCTTCTTTTTTCATCCTTTACTAGAGCAACCTTCCATTACCAAAATTCTACGCCTACACCATACACATTCAACCCAAGGTATTCAATAATGGTAACATTACAGCCTTTAAAAAAATAAAAAATAATCTGTGTAGGCCTGTTATGGCCCCACAATGCGTAGCTGTTTTTTAATACCTTGCTAGAGGTCCCTCCATCCCTCCATACTAGTTCTTTTCACCACTTGTCTTTTAGCATGGTACGTCTTTAAAAGTTATCCTCATTCCTTCCCAATGTTCCAAGGTCTAAGGCTCCTCCTTTATCCACATGCTCAAATCTTAATCACGTTGCTCCTTGCTCTTAATGCATCTAATGTTGTTCATATCTCTACTTTTATCTCCCTCAATAGCATTTGAATCATCATACAATCCACCCTACACATTTTTACATACTAACTGTTTTCGTCACTTCCTCTTTTAGCATGGTATGTCTTAAGGGTTTCCTCATTTCTGCATCTTGTCAATCCTTCTGGCAGGCCCATTTTGCTAATAGCCATATGTAACTCATCCCTCAACCATATCCACCTAAATCTCCCAGAATTCTACTTCCAAATTTCACCTACCTCCTATCATTCTCTCTATAAGCATAAATAATTCCCTTTTTACGTTTCACCACCTTATCCTTGAGCAACTTCTACCTTCTTCTCCTCTCTTCTCACTCCCGATGCACACAATAAAGCCCATTATCCTGTGTTGGATGGTTAGAATTTCAACTGGTACAACTCAAAACTCCTTGCATGCTTTTTTTATTGTTAATATCAAATTTTATTAAAAGGGGAAGACAGAACAAGCTCAGATGAAAACATAATAAGCCAACACTCCCCTGCAATACAAACACCTCAAGCAGCAAATACAACCAAATACCCTCCCCAATGATTCCTAATGCAAAACTGATGCAAGCCCATGGCCCACCTAGGCCCACCGTATGGCCTGCCCATAGCCAACCGTAGAGCCCAATGTGTGCTGATTTTTTTAGTGGGGGAACTTTTCTTCTTTTTTTTTTTGCAATTTGGGTATCAAGATCTCATTGACTCAATAATAAGGTTGTGCCAAAAACCATATCCCTTAAGCGACTCCCTCTTTTGCTAGTCATTCTACTTCCGAGTTAGCCTTTCCAATCAAGCAGCAGATTCAACCAAATGCCTTCTCCAATGACCCCTGATACAAAACCATATTCCCTTTATCAACTCCCTTCTTCGCTAGTCGATCTGCTTCCAAGTTGGCCGCCTCATGACTATGGGAAAAGGAGACAACAATTGAAGCAGACAAATCATGAATTTTGACCATTATATTCATAACCACCCATGTACAAAGACTTGAGTTGCCCCAAGAAATGGCCAGAACTGAATCTACCTCAAATATAACAAGGTTAAGGCTCTTATAGCAAGAAAATATCACGGCTAAAGCATTCCCGTTCCTTCTGCCATATTGGAATTACAAAAGGCCAGTGAGCCAAGTATACAGGAACCCGGATGATATTTGAAATTTCCACCAAAACCTACCAGCCTAAGGTTACAGAGAGAACTGCCATCCAAATCAATTTAAACCAGCCAAAGGGATGAGCGAACCATCTGTCATGACTAAATTTCACCCCGACCACAGCTGGAAACTTCCGACCATTAGATATAAGCGACTGCTTGGAAATACCACAAAACTTCCTATTGGCGTTACATCAGTCCAAATTTATCAGTTGCGCAATTTATCATAGAAAGTTCTATGATTTCTTTCCAGCCACAAGGACCAAAGCTCTGGCAGACTGGCACCAATTTCTATATGTAAACACAAACTGATGCTAAAGACCTCTTTAGCCATCCAGCAACCACTTCAACGGTAGAATTTAGCTTCACCCAACTCATCCCAAACTTATCAATCATAACTAACCACACCCAACAAAAAAACTCACATGAAGTCAGAGATGGGAGCATTTCCTTCTTGTCGATGACACATGGAACAACCATTGGAGATAGTGTCCTCTGCTTTTAAAATAGTCAAGCGTTAAAATCTTACTGAGAGCAAATAGTCCAGCAAAATGCATTAATATTTGAAGGGGATGAAATAGACCAAATTTGAGGTATAGGGGATGATTCAGATCTGGAATCAGTCACATTAGCATAAATAATGACTGCATATAGAAGATTCCATTTGATCTAGTTCCCCATATCCTTCTGCTTTTACTCGACTTAGGAACCCTCCATTTTAAATTGCTTGCGTGTTTATCACTTCTTCCTTAGAAGGAAAATGTCACCAAATGCTCATCTCTTTTACATTACGACGAGAACTTTCATTAACGGTCTTATGCACTCAATGAATTCATTGTCACATTGGCCAGGGCATTCAACAAAATAGGTCTTATGTACTAGATGAAATCATTGTCACATTGGTCAGAGCATGCAATTAAATACATACGAATTTCAATTTGGTAACAAAAAAGAAAGAAAGCAGCATGAATAATTATTAACTAGCAAAAAAAATTTGCATTCTTTGTTAAAGTTTCCTTTTGAGGTTTGCAATAAGGTTTCATAAAATAGAACATAACCCACTTTCCAATCATAACAAACCAATGGTTTAATGCTTCTCATCCCACAATCAAACAAAATTAGATCAATATACTAAATGGAGATGAAGCATCCTAGAGTATCGTGAACCATAAATATTAGAATTCTATGACAATGGCTAAAGTGTGAGGAGAAGTCACTCATCATAGTCATAACAAAAATTAGTCGATAATGTAAAAGGAAATTACTATTCTATTCCTTTCTAAACACTTTTGGCAATGATGGGGTCAATAGTAGTGTGTTCAAGGGTGTGTAAAATCACACAAGAAGTGTTGCAGACTTTCATTTGATTCATGAAGTCATCCCTCGACATTTGTGCCTATGAAACTTTGGTCCTCAAACAAGGTCCCCTTTTTATAGGTAAGTTGGGCTCGAACACAAGATCTCATAGTTGAAACACTAGCTGCCATTTTTTCTTTCACGCCAAGATGCCATTTTCAATGCATAGAATGACATACTTTTGGCATACCATTGGCCAATATTTTATTTTATTTTTATTTTTTTTGAATGGTTGCCAATATCATTGTTGATATAATGGCAGATGATATCACCTAAAAAAGCTATGTTTTTTCATGAGTCATTCATTGCTGTTAAGGGAATTATTTCTATAACCAAGCTAATGGAGAAATAGTATGGGATATAAATTCTTAGGTACATAAATGACACTAATTTAGGCCCCATTTGGAAGCCATTGTATTTTTAATCTATTATACATTTCCTTTTGAATAAGTAAATTGGGCTCAAACTAGAGACCCCAATGTCGAAACACAACCTATGTACCACTGAGCAGCGTCTCAAACCCTATAATCTATTATAACATTCAGAAGAGGTACCCATGATTTATTTAATTCCAAATAGATTAAAGGATCTTTTATTGTCCTGCTCAAGATTTGAATTTAAAGAAGATTTAAAGTTTTTTACTTGTTTGGTTACTAACAGTTCATAAAATTGATTATAGTGAAATCATACACATACATTTCTAGGATCTTCCAATCTACGAAATTTTGGTGGATCGGCAATGCCCCAAAAAACTCTTCTCAATAGATCTTATTGGTATCTTCCTCAGTGGTGTGGCCCATTATACCATTGGAGAGATTTTTCAGATTAAAGTCCATCAATGGTGGGCCCGTCAAATCAATTCTGTGAAACACCAAATACATAATGGACTCCACTTTTAGGACCCATACACAATGCACGCTGTTAGAAGAGCAACAAAATAATCCTAACTAGTGCTTCACTGGCCAATTAAAGGTAGGCCCCACAGTTATATCATGTTGGATTGAATGATTCGACAAGAAAATGATCCAATTGCACACATCCATCATGTGGGGCCTACGTTTGATTGCCCATCTCTTTTAAAAGTCACTTTAATAAAATGATCCTAACTAACACTTTAACGGCTATGAAAATGGCCAGTCCATATTATACTAGAAAAGCTCTGGTCATTGATTTGGATCATCCATGATGTGGAGCCCACTTTTAGTTGCCCATCCTTCCTAGAAATCACTTTGATCTAATGACCCTAACCATTCAATCAATGGATAGGAAATAGGAAGTCCATATTTAGTATACTAGAAAAGGTCAACTTAGTGATGTAGATAGTACATCATGCGAGGCCCACCCTTTTCAATCCCTTCAAAAAACACTTTGATCATATGATCCTAACCATACGAACAAAGGCTAGGAAATTGGCAATCCATGTTTATTATACTAGATGCAACATCCAAGGAAAGAATTGGAAAATGGATGCCCATAATTATGTACCAGAAAGGGTCATTGATGCAGACCTAATATCATGTGGGGTTCACCGTTGATTACCCACCTCCCTTAAAAATCAGTATGATTACCCCTGGAATCTTGGGTAGAGTCTCGTCTTTAGTCATGACTTTAAATTATTAACCAAATTAGATTCTAGAAAATTAAAGGATTGTTTGGGTGATGTTAGAGGATAGAAATTTCAAAGAGAGGGAGAGACAGAGAGAGTGAGAGAGAGAGATAATTTGAAAGAGAAAAGTAGCTGATAGGGTTGGGATGTCTAGCCCTACTTTATTTATAACCATAGAAAAGTATAATTACATATATGTCCTTATTAGGAGGAAAAGGCTAAAGAGAGATGGGACAAATAAGGAAAGCATAAAAATAAAGATAAAATAGGAAAAGGGCTAAGACTAAGGCCCATAACACACAAAGCCTAGGTTTATGTACCTGTGGGCCCAGTCATAGGCCCACACAAACATACACCTATATCCACCCTCGTGCTACGACATAGATATCAATAATGCATAGTTTGCCAAGAATACATTATCCAGCTTCTACCGTAAGAGCCTTTATGAAGATATCCACCAACTACTTGAAAGACGGAACAAATGGAGTGGAAACAGCACCTATAGCAACCATCTCATGAATAAGTGACAATTAACTTCAATATGTTTTGTGCGCTCATGAAAAGCAAGATTAGAAGCAATGTAAATAGCAACTTAACTGTCACAATACATCATCACATGAGTCTTCATAAGAAATCTCAAATCAAAAACCATTTTTCAACCATAGGTTCACATATTGTATTCACCATAACACCATACTCTGCCTCATCAATGGATCGTGCTACAACTATCTGCTTCTTAGTTTTCCAGGTGACAAAATTGCCACCAAAAAAAGTACAACAGCCCGACGTAAAGCGAAAGTCATCCGAGGAACCTACCCAATCAACATCAGAATACCCCTTAATATCAAAATTATGATGACAACCGAAGAGGATACCATTCCCCGGGAATGATTTGATGTAACAAGATATGACAAACAACTTCAAGATGACTGGAATGGGAAGCATGCATAAATTGAGTAACTAAACTCACTGCATGAGACAAATCTAGTCGACTAATCGCCAAATATATCAATCTTCCAACCAAGCACCGATACATATGACGATCACCAGGAAGTTCCCTGTCATCTGCCATGAGCTACTTATTAACTTCAAATGGAAGATCAATAGGTTTGATACCAAGATTCCCAATTCGAATCAACAAATCAAGAGCATATTTTCGTTGAGAAATATGACGAACAACTTCAAGATGACTGGAATGGGGAGCATGCATAAATTGAGTAACTAAACTCACTGCATGAGACAAATCTGGTTGACTAATCGCCAAATATATCATTCTTCCAACCAAGCACCGATACATATGACGATCACCAAGAAGTTCCCCGTCATCTGCCATGAGCTACTTATTAACTTCAAATGGAAGATCAATAGGTTTTATACCAAGATTCCCAATTCGAATCAACAAATCAAGGGCATATTTTCGTTGAGAAATAACTATGCCCTTTTTGGACCAAAAGACTTCAATTCCAAGAACGGTCCCAAATCGTAAATATCAAATACCTTGCTCAGATATAATTTCAACTTTGATATGCCGTAAACATCATCACATATAACAAGAATGTCATCCACATACACGCTCACAATAATAGTGTCATTTACATGTTGTTTGACAAACACAAAATGATTAGAATGGATACGAGTGAAACCAATACAAATCAAGGCTCCAATAAACTTTTCAAACCAAGCGTGACAAGCCTGTTCCAACCCATATATCACCTTCTTCAGACAACATACCTTGCTCTCCTCCCCCTTTCAAACAAATTCAGGAGGAGGAAGCATATATGTCTCCTTAGTCAAATCGCCATTTAAGAAAGTATTCTTAACATCCAACTAATGCAAGAGCCAATTCAAATTGGTAGTAAGAGAAATAATCACCTTTACAAAGTTCATCTTAGCAGTAGGAGCACAGGTCTTAGAATAATCAACATTAAAGGTTTGTATAAAACCCTTTGGTACAAGGCAGGTTTTATAGCAAGCTACACTTCCATCAAGAATGTACTTGAGAACATAGACTCAACAACAACTTATAGAATTTTTCCCATTTGGTAACCCAATTATCTCCTATGCATGATTCCTTTTAAGAACTACTATCTCCTCCTCCATAGCTTAGCGCCATAGAGAAGAAATAAGAGCCTCCTTAAGATTTTTAAGAATTATGGAAAAAGAACACTCAAGAGCTTAAATAAAGGACTGATGCTGAGGGGAAAAGGAATGATAGGAAACAAACCTCTAAATATGATGAGAGTTACACCGTCTTTTTGCTTTTCTGACAGTACAAGGTAAATCTGAAGAAGGTTCTAAATAAGGATCACGATAAATAGACAATCGAGTAGGAACACTATCATTACCTGTAGACTGTAGCCGAAGGAGCATGCTTTTTGGTATCTTGAGAAGTAGTGTTTACATATATTCCTTCGTTCATATACTTTCAAGTTTCACTTAGCAAAATCAGTACCAACCTTATTTTTAGCATTGCCATGTACAGAAGATAGACACTATCTGATAAAACTCAAGAATAGGAATAGGAAGAACCATGGAATGTGTCTCCTCCTTTCTATCAGAAAAGTAGGGAGCATCTTCCACAAATTTAATATTCATAGCGACATAACGCTTTTTAGTGAGAGGAATAAGACATTTATACCCCTTTTGTGAAGACGAATATCCTAAGAAAATGCATTTGACATCTCTATTTAACAATTTGTTTCGAAGAGGGTCAGTGTTATAGACATACACAACCAAAGACACGCATGGGAATGTCAGAGATTAGATAAAAGTCTTAAAAAGTACTGAATGGGGGACTTTCTAGTAAGAACTTTAGTGAGAAGACGACTGATCAGATAGCAAGCTATGAGCATAGCATCTGACAAACAAGATTTAGACATAGACATTCCAACAAGAAGAGCCCAAGTGACTTCTAAAAGATGCCTATTCTTCCTTTCAGCCATGGCATTTTGTTTTGGGGTATATGCACATGTAGTCTGATAGTTAATACCATGCTCTTAAAGATAAGATATCATGGTAGGAGAAAGATATTCTTTTGTATTATCTATACAAAAAGTACCAATACTCACATTAAGTTGATTTTTAACTCAAATATGAAATACTTTGAAAATAGATCTAACATCATCTTTAGATTTCATCAAATAAATCCATGTCATACAATATGCATCATCAATAAATAAAACAAAGATTTAAATCCATTAGAAACCATATGAATTGGACCCCAAATACCGAATGAACTAAAGAAAAAAAAATTCTATTGTAACGTTTCTCCATAGGTGGAAATACAAACTTATGGTGTTTAGCTAAAACACAAGCCTCACACTTTAAAATTTTTAAACTCCTAGACTTGACTGACCCTGGTAAAAGGACTGCAATACTAGACTCGAAGGATGATGAAACCTACAATGCTAGAGATAAAGGTCTTCCTTCTGAACACCAAGACACTAATTTGAATCATTCAAACAAAAAAAATATAAACCATCCTTCTCATGTCCACCACTAAGCAGTTTCTTCGCCTCCATATTCTGGAAAACACAATGATCAGTATAAAAGGTCACACTACAATTCAAGTCCTTAGTTACCTTACTAATTGATAACAAGTTAGATGTAATGTTAGGCACCAACAAGACAGATGATAAGGTAAAAGATGAGAAATAGAGATAGTACTCTAACCTCCAATGGGAGTTAAAGAGTACCATCTACTAGTTTCACTTGTCCTAAACTAGAATCGAGAGTAAATGAAGAAAAAGAGTCAGATTTACCTGTCATATGATCAATAGCTCCTGCATCAATGACCCAAGGGCTTGACATAGAGGTAGTATGTACAGCAGTGAATGTATTACCTATCTAAGCCAATGAAGTAGATGAGACTTATTCTGAGTAGAATCTCTTAACAAAGCATCATACTCAGAATTTTGGGAGAAGAACAACATCATCAGCCGATGAACCGTAAGTGAAGCTAAGGAACCATGTCCCAGCGAGAGTCTGAGAATCTCATTGTTGTCATATGCGATTGCATAATCGATTATATGATGACATATGTGGTTTAGGCCATGTGTATCGCATATGCCATGATAGCATTGCGATTTGGGGAGTATGCAATGGCATACTTTTCTATACCATAAGTATGTGATGGCTTATGCGATTATGCCATTGCATACAGAGTATGAGATGGCATGGCATACTCTCTCTCTCTCTCTCTCTCTCTCTCTCTCTCTCTCTCTCTCTCTCTCTCTCTCTCTAATATTTGTTTGTTATATATAATATAACTTAACTTGAAATTGTCTGATAGTCAAACTACAATTAAATAGGTGGAAAAAAAAAAATCCAATCCAATCACCCATAGCAATTAAATATAGTTTTTCTTAATTTTTTAGGATTTTCCCATTTTTTAATTTTTTATTTTATTTTTTCAATAACTTTGGATGGTCTAATCGCAAAACTACAATGAAATAGCTATTAAAAATTTTCAAAAAAAAAAAAAGCTAGTAGCCTGAGCGATTGCATTAGCGATCAGCTTAGGCTAATGACTTATGCGATTCTATGAGATTTGACAACATTGGAGAATCTCTGCCATCTTAAGCTACAGAGTTAGTAGCTTGGTCCAAAGGTCTACCATGAAGAACCAACAATAATCTACAGTATGTCCTTGTATACCACAGTGGGTACATAATCGATCTATGCCATGACCACGGTCGCCATCACGTCCTCCTCGTCCTAACCCTCTACTACGACTAGAAGTAGTATTGTTAAAATTTCGAAAACCTATCACTAGAGCAGATTTTTCAACCACAGTCGACCCCATAATAGTGCAACGCTTCTCATTAGGCAACAATAATGCATAGATGTTATTAAGTGATGGTAAAGATGATGAACAAAGAATCTGAGCGCGAATTGCTTCAAACTTTGTATTAAGGCCTACCAATAACTCAAATTCTTTTATTCTCGATGCTCTTTTCATATGCCTTTGCATCTTTGGAACACACGAACTGAAGATCATTCAGGAAGGACAATTTCTACCACAAACCATGCATCTTGGTATAATAGTTAGACATTGATCGCTCCCCATCTTAGATTTCCAATCTCCTGATAAATATTATAAACCCAAGCCACATTATTCTGATCGCCATACAATTCATGAGATGTCTACCAAATCTCACAAGTAGTAGATAACAACAACAACAACAACAACAACAACAACACAAAAAAAAAAAAAAAAAAAAAAAAGCCCTTTAACTTCTAGTGCCATCGAATTCAGAAGTCTCGACATAACAAGCAAGTTATTTGATTTCCAGTCTCCAAATGAAGGATCAGACGGTTGAGGTTCTATGATACTATCATCTATATACCCCCAACTTTTATTTTCCTCCAATAAAAATCTCAATGGCTTTCGACCATTGAAAGTAATTGTTGGACTTAAAATTTATGTGTGGCATTTTATAAACCAGGATTTTCAACATGAACAATCAACCATTCCATCTTAGAGTTAACGGGATCAACTACCTCAAAAGTCAACAAAGATGCCATATAACATCTCGAAAAGTAGTGAAAGAACCGACGATGAGAGGAAGGGTCTTATAGTTGAACAAACAAAGCAAAAAAGAAGCCTAAATAATAATAACCAACAAACACTTACTGCTGCAAACCGGATGTTGAAAATCTTTAAAAAAAAAAAAAAAAAAAAAAAAGGAGAAGAAAACTTCAAAAAGCTGTCAAACCTAAACAGCAATACCTCCAACCATTCCACAAAAAACAGCAAATCCCTCTGAAATTTTCTTCAAAAAATAAATAGAATAAGAATTTCCAACAATGTCTTCAACCAGATATGAAAGATGCTTCAAATCCAGCATCTAGCCACGAGCCACCCCCTTCTCACGAATCACAACAAGTCAGTGAGAAAAAGGCCTCACGACTCTCAAAACAGAAAAAATAATGAAAAAAAAAAAAGAAAAAGATGAAAGAATGGTGAAAGAAAAAGGGTTAATAAGAAGTTGTGTAGGGAAGGAAGGCAACCACCGAATATTAGGAAGGGAAGGAAAAGAAACGCCACTCGTCAAGAAAGAATAGAAGAAGAAGAAGAAGAAATGAAGAAAGAAAGAAAAGAGATTAAGGGAAGGAAGGGAAGGAAGGGAAACACCACTTGTTTAGAAAGATTAGAAAAATAAAACTAATAAAGATAAGAGGGAAAAGGAAGGAAAGAAAGAAGAAGAATGAAAGAAGAAAGAACCATGGGAGCACTTAAGCTCCGAAACCATGTTAGAGGAGACACACCATAGAATGCCAAATCGGTTACGTATCGGCCGTATCGGCCGATACGTAACGGTAACGGTGCGAACCGTTACCCATTTCGGGGCCGAAACGGCCGATTCGATTTTTTGTACCCGTATCGGCTGATACGGGACCGATACGGGCGTAACGGGCCGTTACGGGCCCGTAACGGGCCCGAAACGGTAACTTTTTTTTTAGCTCTGTTTTTGCCCTTTTTTTGAAACCTCTTGCTTCCAAACTGTTTCTAAGTCCTTCTACTACTAATTTCGACCAACCTTAGCTAGGTATTTGATAGAAAAACACATTATATTATAGATTTTTTTGAATCAAAGCTCGGTGGGCCATTTTTCAGAAATTCGTCAAAAATAGGTATTTATACTTTTTTTAATATATTTTGCTGTTTTAATCATGTCATATGATGTGTTAATCATAGTAGAACATGTTAATGTGCATTTTACAGATTTGGGGTGCCATTTAATAATTTTTTAATATTTTTTTCTATTTACGCATGAATTTTGGCCCCTTTTTTTAAAATTCGAAAAATCAGTTTTTAATGGTTGTTTTGCTGTTTTAATCATGCCATTTGATGTATTAATCATAGTAGAACATGTTAATGTGCATTTTACAGATTTGGGGTGCCATTTTATATTTTTTAATATTTTTTCTATTTACGCATTTATTTTGGCCCTTTTTTTGAAAATTCGAAAAACCATTTTTAAATGATTCTTTTGCTGTTTTAATGATGTCATATGATGTGTTAATCATAGTAGAACATGTTAATGTGCATTTTACAGATTTGGGGTTCCATTTTATATATTTTTTATATTTTTTTCTATTTACGCATTTATTTTGGCCCTTTTTTTGAAAATTCGAAAAATCATTTTTAATGATTCTTTTGCTGTTTTAATGATGCCATATGATGTGTTAATCATAGTAGAACATGTTAATATGCATTTTACAGATTTGGGGTGCCATTTTATATTTTTTTTATATTTTTTTCTATTTACGCATTTATTTCGGCCCTTTTTTTGAAAATTCGAAAAATCATTTTTTAACGATTCTTTTGCTGTTTTAATGATGCCATATGATGTGTTAATCATAGTAGAACATGTTAATGTGCATTTTACATATTTGGGGTGCCATTTTATATATTTTTTTTATTTTTTTCTATTTACGCATTTTTTTCGGCCCTTTTTTTGAAAATTCGAAAAATCATTTTTTAATGATTCTTTTGCTGTTTTAATGATGCCATATGATGTGTTAATCATAGTAGAACATGTTAATGTGCATTTTACATATTTGGGGTGCCATTTTATATTTTTTTCTATTTACGCATGAATTTTGGCCCTCAAAAATAATTGCAAACACCTAAATGTAAGATATTTTCATATTACATTCATTCTAATATATCTATCATTGATAGTAGATAGTTAGAAAATTAAATATATGAATTTTGTAGTCAAATTCAGGTTATCTGGTTCATAAATTCATCAGACAGTCCGATACAACTTCTCACTAAAGAGTGGACCGTTACACCACCATAAACATGTTTCAATTTATAAATGAATGCATATTTGCAATGCTTAGAATATTCCAGATTTAATCCATATTTTTTCATATTTTTTTGGCAAAAAAAAAATTTTGTGCCGTTACGGGCCGTTACGCCCCCGTATCACCGTTACGCCCCCGTATCCGTATCGGTTTTGGAGATCACCGTTACGCCAACCGATACCGATACGGGACACCTTGAGACACACACACACAGAAGACAAAAAAGAAGCTCATAGGTTTGTGATGACCCTGCTTTATTTATAACAATAGAAAGGTACAATTAACATATATGCCCTTGTTAGGAGGAAAAAACTAAAGAAAGACAATGGACAAATAAGGAAAGCATAAAATAAAGATAAAACAAGAAAAATGCCAAGACTAAGACCCAGGTGTATGTACCTGTGGACCTAGTCATAGGCCCACACACACATACACCTATAGGCAATATTAAAAAATTGATCTAACTCATTTTCAACTGACAACCGGCATTATATTTGTTGACACTTGTTGACGAGGTCGTCAAACAATCAAGATGTGAGTGTCACGCACCAAAACTCAAGATGAACCTAATATTTGGGGTACATACTTTCACGTGATAGTGCAACACATGGACAGGTTAGATCTCGCACATGTGCCACCTGTTGGCATGTGTGAGAGTAAGCAGAAGACAAATGACTCCCAAAACCATTTTAGTGTAAAAAAACGAGTTGTTTTCCACACAATTGTAGTTGTGTGACCTATTTTACTTTGAACGATAATGGGTGTCACATTAACGGGCCCCAAGAATAGAATGGATTATGCCAATTAAAACATTTCCTAATTATAATCATAATGTAAGTACAAAGCATCTGTTTTGGCATAATAAATAATCATCACCATCATTATCATCAACGTATTATCTTTTTTTTTTTAATGGTCACAAAATATATTAAGATTTCCTAAGTATTATCCCAACTAATTAAGGTCAACTACACGAATCCTTGTCCAAAATGACATGTGACACTAGCTTACTTCTCACTGCAATTGGCGCAGTTACAGCGTGTCACTTCCAGGGAATGCCCAAGCCAACCCTTGTCCATTTCTCAGTACACCCAGGTGTCAATGCAGCATTTTGCATACAAGGAGTGCCCTAACATGAGCTTAAAATGTTAAATTGTCAAGATTAATGAGAAAGTCATGGTCAACGTTTGATATTGGCTTCCAACTTGATGTAACCCTCCTTATGTAGGCTTTGGAATGAGAGTACAAAATTCTCACTGGCAGAGTCAATCTATTCTACAATTAACCTAGAATGAATTATTTTAACATATTATTAGCTCAAAAATCAAAATGAGCTAACCAATGAAGCCTTACAATGCTGTTTTTCCATTTCATTAGAATTTAATTTTCCAAGTCTCTTTGCAAATTTGAGAGAGTAGAAACGGTTCCACAATGAGGTTCTATAGTGGAAGATTCACTGTTCTAGGAAATTTTCTGATAAAAGGAAGTGATCATTTTGTGCTACTTCTCATTCCATCCTTCCTAGGGGATTTTCTATTAAGTATTCCACCCAAGATTGTAATGGTTGTAGGCTATTTTAGTTTAACTCAAGAAGAGATTCCAATTTGAACTTTTTTACATGGCGTGACACGATGGGAAGCTTCTTCCTTCATTAATTCTCGTTCAAAATGTGAATATTGCTCACATATGCAGGTGGTCCACCCCTGCTCCATTCTAACTAGAAATTAGGGATAATATGAATTGTCAAAATCAGCAAAAACACTGGTCCAATCATGTGCAACAAATGCATCTTCAGTAGGAATGAAAACATGGCTAGGATTTTTTAGGGTTGAAAAGAGGATGATAGAAGACCTTAAAGGGCGTGGATCAAGGTGGTTGGAAGGGACTTGTTCACTTACCAAGGATAGGGACTTTAGATAGGATCAATTGGGGGAGCAGAATTCCTATAGTGGATCCCAAATAGCTGGGATAATGCAATGACGATGACGACGACGATGATGATGGTACGATTGGTTGAAATCAGCATAGGAATGCTAAACATCACTACTCAAAACCTTCATTTTCTGACGAATTTCCAAAGAATATGAACTCATACAGGCGGGAGTAAATTTCATGTCAGGAACAGCAGATGGCGAAACATGAACCTGATCTGCCTTTAGATGTGGGTGTTCAGATTTTGAACAAGAGACAACAATCATAAAGTAAAGATAGCTAATTAACGTTTATTAACCAATAGCAGGAAAAACCCCAACCATGAATATTCACAGGATTCATCAACAGAAGCGGAATCACTGATGCAGTCCGAAACACCAAGGGAGACTTTTAATTAGAAGAAGAGAAAAATAAAATTACCACCAACAATAATTCTTCAACAATGAGTTTGAATTGTACGAAGATGATGAAAATCTTCAGAAACTAGCACTTTCACCCATAACTAACCTCAGAACCACCGATTCGGCGGGTGAAGCTTCGAGGGGGAGAAAATCCCAACTCCCTTCGCTGGATCTCCGAAAATCCGCATACAAAAGCCTTCGAACGACTCTCCATTAGAGACGATTCCGGTGCCTGAATTGCTGCTGCCCCTCTTCTCTTTCTTCTGCTCTCTGCACGTTGTGATCCTCACGCTGCGACATCACAAACCGCTGCATTAAATCATAGAGGTAGGCCTGAGTTGAGTCGTGACTCGCTCGAGTCAAGGGTGACTCCGGGGGCCAACGTGCGGCATCGAACCAGATCGGGTAAATATCGAATAAGTGGTTGGCTTGCCCCGTGAACGTCCCCACGTATGGTGTCCAATTTGGGTTCATTTCACCAGGTGTGGAATTTTAGGCAAGGGCTCGCAACCAGTCTGGTTGGATGCTATAGTATACCATGTTTAGCCCCGGCTAGGAATGGTATTACGTTCTCTCAGGCTCCGATATTGGTCAATTGACTTTTATCTCCTTGGATTTTTATTCCCCATTGGTTCCTGCTAAGGTTGTGTTTGGCATTGCTTCTGACAAGTGTAGAATTGCTTCTCAGGAAACAACTCACTGGAAAGGCCATCCAAAAACGGAGCCAGGTGATTACGAGACAAGCATAGGAGTCGTTTGGATGTTGTAAAGTCATTAAGTAGGAATCTAATTACAAGTAATCAATGGGTGTATTTGCCTGTAAATAGATTGTAGGCTTAGATAAAGGTGTACACGAGTCGATCCGAGTCGAGCTTTGCCCAGCTCAGCTCGACTTGGCCAGCAAGATACACCGGCTCGGTCCTCGAGCCTAAATCGGCAGCTTAACTTGACTCAATCAGCAACTCGAGCCAGTTTAAGCCGAGTTTGAGTTTGGGTTTTTGAGCCGAGTTCGAGCTATAGTTTTATATTGAGTTTGATTGGAATTTGAATTCGATTTCAAATTCGAGTTTAAAGTTAAACAAAACAATAAAATATATAAAATACATAAATTACAATTATAAAGCTTCGATAATTACATTGTTCACAAATTACAACTAATAACCTTCATAAGAGGAGTGTGTCACGCTCCAAACTTAAAAACCGGGCTCACAAAATTTCTGGCCGCCAAATCCGGTGCCGACAGCCTCCGTAGTACCCCATTTTTGACTCCCAGCTCCCATGTGCCAGGTTCCGAACCTAAGATCCTACAAGGAGGATTTTCAGGATAGAGTTTTATTTTTCTTTTATATGTAAATGAGCATAACCACAAGTGTACCCAATTCATAAAAACATTATCACCACATATCCACTAATATAATCTTTGAGTATAGTGCTGAAAAGAAAATACATGATATAACAAAACTCCAAGAGATTGAGCATATGCTCCTGCCTCAATGATGTTACGGTCTAGTATAACCTGCACGTAACGAATGTACATAAGCTTAATACGAAGCTTAAAGAGAGAGAGAGAGAGAGAGAGAGAGAGAGAGTGTGTGTGTGTGTGTGTGTGTGTGTGTGTGTATGCGCAATGCATGTGCCAAGCATACAAATGTCAGGGTAAGTAGGATGGAGGCCAAACTTGCAAGTCCATAAATACCATCAACCCTATCCAGGCTATGCAATACGAAGACATACTGGGTCAAATGTCATATATTGAGGATGCAATGCAATATGCAAATCCTTATAAGTTCATAAATACCATCAACCCTATTCAGGTAATGCGATGCAAAGACATATTGGGCCAAATGTCATATGTTGAGGATGCAATGTAATATGCAAATCATGATGTCGAATCTACATCTTAGTATGGTTCTCATCTGGAATCATTGATGTCTAGTATACTCTTGACAATGGCCTACCGCCCCATTGCGCCCATGACACAGCGAGTGGAAGAGACCTCACCATCCGTCTCATCAGTGGTATATAGCGGACCCATTTCATGAACTAGTCAGACTCAACCTAGCATATAGCCCCCTTCACCCAGGCGAGTAAGGTCACACCCCTTTCCAACCGACCATGACACAGTGGAAGACGCGGCCTACTTGTATTTGGCACCCAATCGCTCATGCTATTTACTCGGTCTCGATGTTGGAGCATCATGTTGGCCCATAGGGTTTAGGGATTTTCACTCAGGGATATCCTAGGTGCCTTGTAAACGTAACCAGATTTTTAATGTTCATACTCAAGCTGCCAACTACGATAATCATGTGGTGGACACAACCCTGATGTCGCTAAGATGTGAATGCATCATGCAATGCGTGAATGCATGAGACCATCATCCGAGTCATGCAACCATGTCATGTAAGTCGTGTATACATGAAAGGCAGCCACATCTCTTATGGGTCCATTAAAAATGCCTAAAGTTGTAAAGTCGTCAATGTGGCCTTGCCACACATGGGCAAGCCAAAAATCCTGAATTAATCATCATCCAAGTCATGCACACATGATGTAAATGTGATATGATAATATACGATCATAACCACTATACATGAAGTGTGTAATACCATATCAAGCATAAAGCAAGGCTAAATCAATATAAAGCAATGTTAAATCGAATGTAAAAGCAATGGTACATCTAACATAAAATAGTGTCGCATCAATATAAATGAAGCACAATATCAACATAAAGGAAGTGTTATAGCAATCATAAGTGTAAACATCGCATAAATCACTAAGGGCCTATTTGGATGCTTGTAAGTTGGGTAAGTAGGAAGTGACTTACAGGTGGTGTTTGGGGGAGAAAAATCACCTGTAAGTAACTTACAATTTGTAAGTCACTTACAGGCAAATTTGCCAAAAAACTGCAGGGGGATGGGGGTGGAAAGTCATTTCCATGTAAGTCACCTACAGGTTCAACGGTCAAATTTTTAAAAAGAGGGGAAGAGGAAGAAACGCACCAACCCACCAACCACCATTATAGCCATGAAGCTCCAGCCAATGAAGAAGAAGCACCAACCATTGAAAACGGCAATCTCTCCCCCTCCCTCTCTCCAATCTCTCTCCGTCTCTGCAATCTCTTGTTGCAGTTACCGCCTTCCGTCTCTTCTCCTCCTAAAACGGTAGGGTTTCATCTACCATTTTTTTCTCCTTTGAAAACGGAAGGGATCGCATGCTGAGTATTCCGTAAAATCTGTGGGATCCACCATGATATATGTATTTGATCCACATTGTCCATCCAATTTAATACTTAATTTTAAGTCATGATCCTAAAAATTAGCTATATCCAAAGATCAAGTGGACCACAACATAAGAAATAGTGTGAATTGAGTGTATACCGTTGAAAATTTTTGGGGGGCCACAGAAGTTATGGATCAAGATGGTTTTTTTTCCCCCTTCATCCAGGCGTTTGTGATCTTATGAACATATTGGATGACAAATAAAGATCTCTATGGGCACTAGAAAGGTTTCAACGATCCAATCAGTATTTCCACTGTTTCCTGTGGTATGGCCCACTTGAGCTTTGGATATTCTTAAATTTATGGCTCAACGTCTACATCTAGATGAAAAAATGGATAGACGGATTGGATAAACCATATACATTTACAGTGAGCCCAACTGAATTTACTTAGTGTAAAAAAAAGTATAGCAGCAACTCAGTACGCAGTCTGATTGCGTTACTGGTAACACGGTAGTGGGTGTTACCCCTGCTATGGGCCCACCTTGATGATGTGTTATATATCCACTCCGCCCAACCGTTTCTCCATCGGGGATTTTAGGCCCACCTTGCTTGTGTTGCCAGGTTTTTCACAGAGGAAGAAATGGCATGTTAAAATATGCTGCAGTTTCTCTATCAGGGATTTTAGGCCCACCTTGCTTGACATTTCTAAATGGTTTGTATTTTTTTAGTTTGCATGGACTGTGGGGCATTTCCATTCAGAGTAGACGCCCATTGAGATTTGATTGGTGGGACATATGCTTACTGTGTAAGTTTTCATTGGCTAACAACCACACTTCCCTTATATGGACCAGTGGCCTGAATCAGAAAACCATGAATGCATCATGTATCTGGTACATAAATCCTATTTATTCTTATGGCCCTTGCAACCAAGGCCATTGTTCAAATGGATCCACTATCGATGGACCATGTCCCAATTCTTCACTTGATCATTAATAATTGTTCAACTGCAAATATCCACGGTACATTTGATTCTTGATTTCTATAACCGGAGCCATGGTTCAGCAATCCAGATGAATAGGCCATAGTAGGGCTGACCATGGATAGCGTTTCTTCAGTTTAACGGGGGCCATTGATGTACACTTTGGAATAAGTCCTATTCAAAGGAATGAATGATTGGAGAGGATGATTCCCAAGTGAAAAGTTTTAAATGTAATTTCTATAGTTAAAGAAAACATTGGTAATGTAATTTAATTAGTAGATTTCCTATTAATGTTTTTAAGTTTATTCTCAATGCTTAAATTGAGTTATTACTCCATATTATAGATATTTTGAATTCGTGGGCCCACTTTTATAGCCCACTTGATGATTGGTTTAGCTTAATAATTATCTCAAATATTCATGTTGATGGGCTTAACAAAATAACATATTTGATCCCACATTTTTTTTATATGATTATAACATTTTAGAATGATTCCCCAATCTAAGCTCTGTTCGATGTGAATATTCAGCTTTCTACCTGTAAGTAACTTACAGATCATCCAAACAGAAAAACTAACTTACTTGTAAGTGACTTACAAGTTACATCCAAACAGGTTACCTGTAAGTAACTTTCACCTGTAAGTCACTTACAACTTAAAAGAACTTACAGGCATCCAAATAGGCCTTAAGGTAATACTACATAAATTATCAAAGAAGTATTGTATAAACACACATGTAAAATATTACACACATGCTGATGGAAATTCATCATTCATAACGGGTGGAACCTATTTGGAAATCAAGTTTATCGAGGCCCATGGGACTATACTTAAGTGGTCTTACAAGCTAATGGGCCCACTCAGTAAGCCCGTACCTAAGTGGCCAAAACATACTACTATCGGCATCCAAACGGGGAAACAAATTGTAGGATCCACGAACAATCATAGTAGACTCGATGTCACGCCCTGAACCCGGAGATCAGACTCACAGGAATCCCGATCGCCGAATTCGGTGCCGCCAGCCTCCGTAGTATCCCAGATTCCGATCCTGGGATCCTACAAGGAGGATTTTTCCAGTGTACATTTATCTTGTAAGAAGCATAACCACAAGTTTACCCAAATTAAAAAGGCAACATTATTATCACATATCCACTAATATAAATAGTTGAATACAATGCTGAAAGGGAAATATATATATATATATATATATATATATATATATATATATATATATATATATATATATATATATATATATATATATATATATATCAAAGTCAAAGCTCCAAAAGTCCACTACACGATCCAAGTTCAACGTTGCCGCGACCTAACACCACCTGCATGCATCTATCGTGCATTAACTTATAGAAAGCTTAGAGGGTGGTGAAAGTGTGTGTAAGGTAAGTGCTAAGTATATAATAAAGCACATAAATCATACATCATCGAATTAAGCAAAAATACTGACAAGATCATGAATCATACGATATCAGAGTATGCAGAAATATACTAGTAAGTCCATGAGTCATATAATATCAGAGTACGCAATGCAGATCATAATGAGACAAATATCATATACTGTGGATGCAATGCAATATACAAATCCTGTCAAGTCCGTCTAAGCCATATAAGTGCAGAAATGTAGCAATCCAAAATGTCATATGCCGCAGATGAAATGCAATATGCGATGCGAATGAAATGATCAAGCTGAAGTGAAGTCGGGATGATAGTATGTAGTATCGCAGGCTATAAGGTCCATCACAAGGGAATTCTATCCAAACCAGTCCTATACCTAAATTTAGATAGTCAAACACAATGTGGTAAACTCCTGATCTCAGGTTAGTCGTGCGCCCTAACTGAAATCCTGGCCATTGTGAAGGTACACGTAACAAATAGTTGCGCACCACCAGCCCGAGTGGATAGTGAATGGATGAATGAATGAGTATGCAATTCCTGCTCAATAAGTCCACATATCAGTATTGTATATCTTTGGGATCATCACCGGGGTCTAGTACACTCCACACTAACTGCCGCCTCCCTAACCACACATCCCAGCAAGTGGAAGAGACCACACTATCCGCCTGACCAGTAGTCTGCCAATACCTACCCAGCTCGTCGATAACGGACTCCTTTGCGAGCTGGTCAAACTCAGTCTAGCTTACAGCCCCTCACTTGGGCGGATAAGGCCACACCACCTCCCAACCAACCACGACACAGTGGGAGACGCGGTCTACTAGTATTCGGCACTCAGGCGCTCATGTATCCACTTGGTCTAGACGTTGGGGCGTCTCTTGGCCTTGGAGGTTTAGGGACTTTCACCCACGGATATTCAAAGTGCCTAGATGCTAGAACCAAATATTTTCGATATCCAATCTGGCCATCTACGATGTGCCTGTGGAGGTCATGGCCCTGATGTCGCTAGGGCGTACAATGATCTTGTCACACATATGCGAGATGCATAAGTCACACCCTCCAGTCATGCAGCGATCTTGCGCATATTGCACGCTCATGTGGGTAACTCCTATCAGTGAGTCCCATAAATAGTCTGCCCAATGGCATATGCTATGATCACTTGAAACGCCCTAGCTATACGTCCTAGAGGGGGGGGGGGGGGTGAATAGGACTGCCAAATTATAAATATAACAGCGGAATAAAGTAAAGAGATAGCAAAATCAATTCACAATGCTCAAATAAATCAACCTCAATTAACAAGTATTGAGAGGTTGATACGAATTCAGTTCTAAGGACAACCTTACACCATAAAAACCAAGGGTTTATGGCAGGACAACCTTATTTCTAGAACGTCTTTTGTATCAAAAACTCAATCTGAAGATAAATAAATAAATAGCAAGGAATTGAAATAAATTGCAAGAATTTAAATCTAAATTATTACAATATTCCACACACTTGCTTGAAATGTAAAATTTACAACATTCACATCCACACATACATCCCACAAACTTGAATGATAAAAGACATAAAAATTTAAGCAAGCATTCAAACCACAAGACAAAGAATTATAGTGGTTCGCCTGTGTGTACACCAACTGTTTCACAACAGCCACACAGAATGCTACTCCACTCATAATATCCTCACAGTGGGGATATTAACATTCACTATCAAAATAGGTTTCACAGGTTCACCTAAAACCTTCACCATTGTGTCTTTTTAACTTGGGCTTACACAATCCAAAAACCCACACTTCTGAGTTTTCTGGCTCTCCTCAGATAACCACACAATGAGATTTTTCTGGCTTAATCTCAAAAGAAACCAAAAGAATGTAAATTACATAAAAGTAAAATACCTAGATTTCTCCTTTTTGTAGTAGCCTGGTAGAACCAATAGGAGTAAATGTTCGAATCAACGTTCAATGTCCAATACTCACTTTACAATGGTTCTAAGTTCTAATTGATTTTAAATTAAATCAAATGGGCGTAGTTCTATTTGATTTTGATTCCAAGAAGAAGGAATACAACAATTTCTCTTTTCAAATAAGATTGGAATATAGGAATAAAATCAAATAAGAAAAGCTAACAAAAAGAATATTAAATATGCACAACATAGCTTAAAATGAACAAACTTATCTCAGAGTGGAGGCTTGAATTTTCTTAAAATTAATCGATTAAAAACTCTTAAATTCGTGTTCAATTTATAAATGAAAAGATTACGTTTACGACTGGTCTTAGGAACCCTTCGACTAGTCGTAGAACCAACGGCAGTTTGAAATTTTTGAGCGCGATCTTAAAAACCGTTCTATGACTGGTCTTAGGGATTCTACAACTGGTCATGGACCACCTACGACCGGTCGTAGCTGACCCAAGACTGGTCATAGACAACCAGGTTTGGTTGCTGGATTTTAAGTCGTAGTTCCAGGACTGGTCGAAGGTTGAGTCATGAGCTCCCTACGACCGGTCGAACAGTCTCCAGGACTGGTCGTAGAGTAACCAAAAAATTTTAAAAATCTTCAACAACTTAGGATTGGTCGTGAAATTTCTTGGAGTGGTTAAACCAGTGCTAGGACTAGTCGAACAAGGTCCAGGACTAGTCTTAGAACAGACCAATTCATATAAATAGATTCATTTTGAATTATGTATACAAAATGACCTACCTTAAGGTCAATCTAAGGTCTATCATACCTGGGACATGAAGTATGAACATTGAACTTCATCCTTTCAGATGTAGGTTGACCTTTGAATCTTATGAAGCTTGAGATCTCTATCTTGATGTATCTTGATCTTGAGATCTTCAAAAGCTTGAACTTAAACTTCATCTTGAGTTATACTTGAGTCTTGAAATGTACTTGAGTCTTGAAATGTACTTGAACTATTGTGATGCAGTGTCTTGATCATATATATATCAACATACAAACACAAGACACAGATATAGGTTTTGGCACAACAAAATTTGACAATCAAAGGAGCATGAGACCATAGCACTTACAATCTCCCCCTTTGTCAAATTTGTGACAAAACACACTCATATAAAATATAAGAGAAGCACCACATGCATAATAAAGAATCATGCACCAGTTGTCATAAACTAACAAGCACACAACATTCATCTATACTTACTCCCCCTGAGTAGCAGCACACATGAAAAATATAGTGATGATTATAGTACTACTCATATCCATAAGCAATCAAACCAAAAGCTTCCAAAAGAGCTTCCAAAAGCCTTCTCCCCTTTTTGTCACAAAATGACAAAGGAAGAAATAATGTAAAGGATTAAAAGATGGAGTAATAGATGGATTTAATCAACAATATATAAGCAAGTAAAAGTTCACAATCCATTTACCAATTTAATTAAAAAGTCAGCAAACCAACTAAGGTGCACAATCCAACATAAGTATGAAAGATAATACAGACCAAGAATTAAAATCACTCAATCAGATTCTAAAGATGGCGCAAGAATGGTAGGATTAAGTTTATGCATCCCCTTGTTCAAGCGCCTAAGATACTTGCGCATATTTTTAAACTGAAGATCATGGGCAACATTCATATTCTCTACCTTCTCCTCTAGAGCACGAAGACAAGCATCAAACTCAGACGGCTCATAGTCAGGATTATTTCTAGAATCTGAATCAAGTTCATCGAAAATATCATCCATATTCACATCATCAGAAGGAAGATCAATAACTTCTTCATTCCCAGCTTCAACTCTTCCACCACCAACATCCACTTGGCCACGAGCCAATTCTAATTTCATCTTGTTAATATTTGAATTATTAAAAAGAAGATGATGGATGGGAGCCTCTCCAACAGGCATAGCGACTAGCATGTGATTAGCTAAAACAGTCATGAGATAGGCAAAGGAATATCACTATGACCTGGATGAGATGAGACTGAATAATGGAATGACATATCAATGAAGGAAGGCAAATTTTAGTACCAGAAATGACACAGTGCAAAACATGAACCATAAATGTAGTTAGTTCGGTTTTGTTACCAGAACGCGGATACATATTTGAAATAAAGATTCTGTGAAGAACCCTATATCTGGGTAACAAATACTTTGAGGGGAGCGCATTCCCTTTATGAGTCCATTGCACATTCATGTTACATAAATCTCTAGTTAGCATACGCTTTTCAGATTCTGAGGGTTTTTCAGCTAAAGTATGAATAGGATTACCCTCCTCATTAACAAGTATATCCATTAACCCTGCAATCAGATGACGATCAACCTCAAATGGACCTTCTCTAGTATAAATTTTAAAAGTAAATTCTCAAAAGCGAATTCTGAGATACATGCAAACATGGCCTGTGCAATAGATTGATATGCAGGCCCACCCCAATGTAAGATGTTATCCCATCCTACAGCTTGGAGGAGTGGAAAAATACCAAAAGGAGAAGTGTGTTCAATGGATACTAGTCTCTCAACAATGACACTATGTATATGCAAATCTCACACATCAAATGGATCATCTTCGGGAGACTGAAGATGACGCCGAATGATTAGAGTTGATCTAGAGGATAATGGACAATAAGAAGTTTTCTTTTTCCCTCTATCATCTATTTCTAAGAAAAAACACATGGAAACAAGAAGATTCAACAGATTTGAAATGAGGTTTTGATAGATCAGATTTTTCAAAAGGAAACCCCAAAATTGTAATGAAAGATCAAATAGATTACTCCAAGAGTGAAAATGGAGTACTATTAACAAGAATCTATAAGAAAAATGTAAAAGAACCACTGACCTCGAAGAACAATGAAGGTGGGTTCGACTGGTCGGGCCTCGGCTCGTTGGAGAAGAAAAAGGAAATGAGGAAGATGAGATTTTTCTCAAAATTTAAAAGACCCAACGTGCTCCACGATTGGTCTTGAGATGTCCTCGACTGGTCGTACCATGACTTGTCGAGTACATCCTCGACTGGTCGTGTACCGACTAAAATATGCAATTTTCATAAAAATTTAAAATTTAAACACATAAATTATCAAATATAAATACACTATAATACAAGTATGCAAGAATAGTCAATTTAAATTACACATACCAAGATCAAATTTCAATTTACTAAACCTGTTTTTGTCAAGCAGTTTAGTGAAAATGTCAGCAAGTTGAGTCTCGGTCGGTATATATTCCAAAGATATTATCTTTTCTTCCACTAATTCACGAATGTAATGATACCTAATGTCAATGTGCTTGGTACGTGAATGCTGGATTGGATTTTTAGAAATGTTTATAGCACTGGAATTATCACAATATAAGACTATAAAATCTTGTGTTATTCCATAATCACTTAACATATGTTTCATCTAAACAAGCTGGGTACATGCATTTCCAGCCGCAATGTATTCAGCCTCAACAGTTGAGAGTGATACAGAACTTTTCTTCTTGGTAAACCAAGAAACTAAACAATTTTCAATATAAAAACAACCACCACTGGTTGATTTCCTATCATCGATATTTCCAACCCAATCAGCATCAGTGTACCCAGCCAACTGAACACTAATATCATACGGATACCAAAGACCTAAATTAACAGAACTTGTGACATATCGAATAATCCACTTAACAGCAGTTAGATGTGATTCTTTAGGATTATCCTAATATCTAACGCAAATACCAACACTGAAAGTAATATCAGGTCTACTAGTAGTTACATAAAGCAAACTACCAATCATGCTACGATACAATTTAAGATTCACATCTTTACCTGTAGAGTCCTTTGAGAGTCTTAGAGTTGTACTCATAGGAATCTCAAAACTCTTACCATTCTCAAATTTGAATCTTTTAATCAAGTTCAAGGCATACTTAGTTTGAGAAATAAAAATTCCATCAGGTTGTTGTTTTACTTGCAACCCTACGAAATAGTTTAACTCCCCAACCATGCTCATTTCGAACTTAGATTTCATTAAATCTGCAAACTCAATATTCATGTTAGTACAAGTTGAACCATAAATAATATCATCAATATAGATCCGAACCATTAAAATATCATTGTTATGTTTCTTAACAAAGAGCGTCTTATCAACACTACCCATTTGAAAATTATGACTTAGTAAAAACTTAGTCAATTTTTCGTACCATGCTCTAGGAGCTTGTTTTAAATCATATAAAGCTTTTTTAAAACGGTATACATCATCAGTAAACTCAGGGTCTTCAAACCCTGTAGGTTGTTCAACATATACTTCTTCATGTAAATCGCCATTCAAAAAGGCACTCTTTGCATCCATTTGATAAAATTTAAACTTTCTAAAGCATGCAATGGATATAAAAAGTCTGATTGATTCAAGGCGAGCAACTGAGGCAAAAGTTTCATCGTAATCAATGCCTTCTATTTGAGTGTACACTTGTACAACCAGTCTTGCCTTGTTTCGAATAATGTTACCAAGTTTATTAGACTTATTTTTGAAAATTCATTTTATTCCGATAATATGTTTATTATTAGATTTACATATATAAACCCGATTAATAATATAGAAGGCGCTATTCACTGCTTCAGCCCAAAGATTTCTAAGGAGCAGCTTCATACTATTCAACATTACATTTTCCATTTCTTGAAGCACTCTATTTTTTCTTTCTATAATTTTATTTTATTGTGGTGTTTTGGGTGCAAAGAATTCATGCGATATTCCCTAATCGATACAGAATTTCTCAAAACTGCTATTCTCGAACTCAGATCCATGATCACTATGGATCTCACAGACTTGAGAACTTTTTTCAGTCTAGATCTGTTTGATAATCCTTTTCACTTCATCAAGGGTTTCTGACTTATCTCTTAAAAAAGCTACCCAAGTGAATCTGGTAAAATCATCCACAATTACCAGGATGTATTTTTTGCCACCTCGACTCTCCGTCCTTGTAGGTCCTATAAGATCCATGTGGAGTAGCTCGAGTGGTCTTAATGTGGCATTGGAGTTCACCTTTTTGTGAGAGCTCCTTATTTGCTTGCCATACTGGCATTCACCACATATTCTATCTACTTTTTGTAATTTAGGTAGACCTCTTATTAGTTCTCCTTTGCTCAATCTGTATAAATTACAGTAGTGTACATGTCCAAGGTGTTTATGCCATAATTCTGCCTCATCGGTATGGACTATGTAGCACGATTGATTAGATGAGCTGCCATCGCATACAATGTAGCAGTTTTAAGAAGTTTTGTGACCAATTAATATTACAGAACCCTTTTTGTTTATGATTTCACAACCTTGATTAAAAAATTTCACACTATGATTGTTATCGCATATTTGAAATATGCTTAACAGGTTGTGTTTTAGTCCCTCAACATATAAAACATTCTTAAATAAGGTCAAATCTTTAAGGTCGGTGAATAAAGCCTTGTCGCCTGTCATATGCCTGGAGCACCCGCTATCAAAGTACCACTTCGGATGACTTGTTGCTTTGAAAGTGGTGTGGGCCACCAAGCAGGTAACCTTAGGAACCCATTTCATAACTGTTTTGGGTTTAGGAGTATAGTTAGTATTTTTGTTTTTGTAATTATAAGAATGACCCACTGAGTTAGATTTTAAGAGCTCCTTAAGCAAATCAACTATTTTTTTCTGCTAAAGGGTTTTGGTTCTGATTTTTATAGTTGACATAGTTGCTTTTAGGTTTTTGAAAAGATTTAACATTTTTAGAAAAACTTTGATTAATACTTTTCCCTTTTGAGTTTGAGGTTTCTCCTCTTACAAACTTAGGAGGTGTATTCTTTTGTTTAGAAGGTCTATTCTTATCATAGCTCAACTCGAAACTATCGCCACATTTTCTGGATCCGGATAAAAGTTTTTCAAACTTTGGATCTCCTTGGGCATACCTCCATGTATCCTTTAAACTCAAAAGTGAAGAGTTTTCAAGCTTAAGTTTATCATTTTCATATTTAAGATTTTCAATCTAGGAGGTTTTGAATTCTAAATCACTTTTTGTCTTTTCAAAACAATCTGAAGTAAGGGATTTTTCTAAAACAAGTGAATCAAAATTTTCTTTGAGTTTTAAAAATTTTTCTTTTTGAAGTTTTAGTTTTACGGCAATTTTACAACTTTCCTTGTATAGGGCATTGTAAGCATCTTGCAGATCTTCTTCATTTTTATGATCACTATTCAGATTTTCTTCACTAGTTGAATCATCATGATCTGAAAAAGTGAATGTGGCTAGAGTCATAAGGGCTTTAACTTCATTGCTTGACTTAACTTCAGAATCTTCTGATTTAGAAGAGGCTTCAGTGCCAGAATATTCATCCCAAGTAGCCAACATTCTTTCTTTTTAGATTTGTCCTTTTTAGGACATTTGTTTGCTAAATGTCCATATTCTTGGTAGTTGTAACATTGACTATCTTTCAAAGATTTTCAAGTTTTAGTTTTAGATTTAGATCTTCTCTTATCATTTGATTTTTGAAAGTCTATCCTCTTTTTACTTTTGAAAATCTTGTAAAACTTTTTTGCTAAAAGAGCCATATCATCTTTAGAATTTTCTAAATCAGAGTTTTATTGAGAAATACATTTAGAAGATTTAAGAGCGATAGATTTCCCTTTATGAGCTTTAAAGTTTAACTCATAGGTTTCTAAAGAACTAACTAGTTCTTCTACCATCATATTGTCCGTATCATGAAGTTTCTGGATCGCAGTTACCTTAGAGTTGAACTGTTTAGGAAATGAGCATAATATCTTTGCACATACTTTACTTTCTGGGATTTTGTCGCCAAGACCCTACATAGAGTTTACAATGTCATTTAATCTTGTATAAAAGTCCATAAACATTTCATTTTCCTCCATATGAATTTCTTCAAATTTGGTTGTGAGGAGTTGGACTTTAGATTTTTTGACAATTGATGTACCCTCGTGTGTCATTTCTAATATATTCCAAGCTTGCTTTGCAGTATCACAGGATATAATTCTTTTGAATTTATCCGGTGATAGTGCGTAAGTGATTGCGTTTAGTGCTTTTGCATTGGCACTACTCTCACTTTTCTGAAGTGTGGTCCAAGGAAATTAGGTGAAATTTTTATTGATTTTGAACCATCGACACCAGTTACTTCCATAGTAGGAGGGGTCCATTCAGTCACTGTGGCTTGCCACACGCTCTCTTCCGTTGATTTGAGGAAAATCCTCATCCTGGCTTTCCAATAGGCATAGTTGGAGCCATCAAATGGTGGAGGCCTAGTGACTGAAAGGCTATCAAAATTTAACATCTTAAATATAGCTTAGATCGTTAGCTCAGGAAATGAATCCAAAAATAAAGAATTAAAAACGAGCTATTAGGCTCTGATACCTCTTGAAACGGCGTAGCTATACGTCCTAGAGGGGGGGGGGGGGGGGAGGGGGTGAATAGGACTATACCAAATTATAAATATAACAGCGGAATAAAGTAAAGAGATAGCAAAATCAATTCACAATGTTGAAATAAAAATCAAACTCAATTAACAAGTATTGAGAGGTTGATACGAATTCAGTTCTAAGGACAACCTTATACCATAAAAACTAAGGGTTTATGGCAGGACAACCTTATTTCTAGAATGTCCTTTGTATTAAAAACTCAATCTGAAGAGAAATAAATCAATAGCAAGGAATTGAAATAAATTTGTAACGCCCTGAAAATCAGGGGTCGAGCAGGTACCCAACTCCCAAGTTCCAACGTATCACTTATTCAACATACATAATGATGATTTGATGTTGTCCATGTTAGTGCATAAAATATGAATGAGATTAAGCTAAATCAGCAGATCATACTCTAGGGACAGTTGAATTTACGCAAGCGGAAGACTGTAATAAGTAGATACAATATCTATACCATTGTAGGTCCCCAAAGTATGAACACATTGCGAGGTTAAATAGTTACAAGTATTGATTTAAAATACAAAATGTCAAAAGAGTGGTAGTCCTCTACAAGCATGAACCCTGAAGCCTCGTCGATTCAGAACGGTCTACGAGAACCTGCGTGAATACTGTATATATGAGAATGTCTCCTCGTCATCCTCAAAGTCCGGCTCCGCCATCATCTGAACCTACAACAAGGTCTGGTTGGTGTGCACAACACCGTCCCGTAACGTGAGAGTGAGTGATCAACTCAGTGGAACAATAAAGCAAAGGTTAACATGTTATCAATTCAGTCAAGCGGTAATAATAACACAATACAAGCAAACGTCCCTAAGTACTGTGAATAATGCAAGAATGATATGAAATAATGATGCATGCCCTCGCCTACGCTCCCTCAGCGACTTCCTCTCACGATCGCGCATGAAACACTTCCTCAGTACTTGACCTGCTACGCCAAACACACATGTAATGCAGTGTATGAGCGTGATTACAAAGTTCTTATTAGTCCTTTTCATACTGCAGGATTTCCAAGCTAAGGTACCTCCCTTATATCATTTCTCAAACAGTGATCCATTCTAGGGTCGTCAATCCTAGTAAATCTCATACGATGTGATGGTTCTAGGTCACTGCAAAGGGGTCGTCACCTTATCAATGCAGGCCTAGTATGTACTTTGGTTACTACGTAAAGGCTCGTCGCCTCTACGCAGTCTTAGAGTATACTCGAGGTCACTACAAAGGGCTCGTCACCTTATCAGTGTAAGCCAATAGCTCGAATACAGTGTCCCATACCACCATATTTGGCTCACGAGTTTGGGTTGCTCACTGGTTACTACGGGGAGACTCGTCACCCCAGCGTAGGTCGATAGCTCGACCACGGTGTCCCATACTACCATGCCCGGCTCATGAGTCTTAGCGGATCGAGGTACCAAGGTTAAGGGATTTTTCACTAGTGAGTTTGGTACCTTAGATTCAAGCAGTAGCGTCCATACATGGTGAACATACATCGAGTCAATCAGGTTACTTGACGAGCTTGACTGGTACGAGCGCATGTTGACTTGATCGACATGGAGTGCATAAGCATTCGGCATGGCCTAACCACTGCCGTCAAACGACGTACGACTCGGATTCATCGAACGTATTTATCATGGTGAAATCAGTTCAGCGACCCATCGTAAACCATTACCGATTGCCTGGACTACATCGTAGCCCCACTCACATTCCAAATAATTGCACTCACATATAATAATCCAAAACAGCATGTGATAACTAGTATAAATATAAATCTTACTTAAGCATTTAAACAACCACATCATACACATGTTATCACACGTAAGCATTTCATCTGTAATCACATAGTAGTAAGATAGGCTTCACACAGGAAACTGTAACTACGTATGAGGGGATCGAAAATCCCATCTCAACACCCTCATTAGATACATTACATCAAACATTTTCTCATTCAGGTATTTTATCAAACACTTAGACTACACATACTACATACATGTAATATATTAGTTATAATACATATTATAGTAAATCCTTCC
The DNA here is from genome assembly GCF_029962835.1 of Magnolia sinica. Lineage (NCBI taxonomy): Eukaryota > Viridiplantae > Streptophyta > Magnoliopsida > Magnoliales > Magnoliaceae > Magnolia > Magnolia sinica. The sequence goes on from NC_080576.1 coordinate 64,178,815, forward strand.
ATATAGGAGTTACCATACGTACAACAATCAAGTATTCCCAATCAGAAATCATGGCAAGCACAAATCATAATTCCATACTCATTCAAATATTTCAACAAACACATGGAATGCATTTTAAAATCAACATAGTTCACATATGTGTATTATACGGAAGCCCTCGTATCTAAGTACATGTGATAGCAATCAAGTCAGTCATAAATCATTACTGACATTGAAAGCCTTGAAAACCATAACCTAAATGTTTATAGTCCGCACCTTACGCCGGTAAACGCATAACGGATTCGTTTTAGACACTTAGCCTTTGTCAACGACGGATTGGCAACCTACAGTATGAAATAGGTTAGCTATTCCATTACTTACAATGTTTGAAACCCTATAATAGGTTAGGGTTAGGTTTTCTTACCTAAGAACGGAATTGGAATTGCCCGTATAGCGATACAGATAGGGTGGTTAAGTCATGGAGCAACGAGATCAAATCCCAGGATGAATCTCTAACTCTCACTCTCACTTTCTATCTCTTTCCTTTCCTTTTCCTTTTCTCTCTTCCTTAGGGTTTAAAAATTCGTATGGAATATTAGGGAGAGGGTTCAAGGCCCTTATATAGGCCCAGGTCTGATGGAAATGGCCCCAGGGCCAAGGTATACTTAGGTTATATCCAAAGGGTGTCTGTTTCAGCCCAACGGAGCACTTCTGGTGGCCCCTTTTCTGCGTATGGTTGGACTTAAGCTCCCTGACATTGGATCTAAGTTAGGCTGAGTTTTCGTTCCGATCGGGTTTGTAGATCGATCGTGGCAGACTAGTTTCAGTTCAACGGTCACGGTCACTCGATTAGGGCTACAAGAACATTACCATGTATGGGACATTTCCCTTGATCCAAGGGTATATTTGGGTCAAATTCTAACGGTTTGAATCCTTATTTTTGGCCCCCAAGCGACACAACTCAGATTACTTAAATTCAGATTTTATTTCTAAAGATATTCACGTTTCTCACACACTTTGCTTCGGGCTCAAGTTGTGCATTTCTAGATACAATTAAGACTTGATTTCTATGGGGGTTGTCAAGTCCAGTAATGCGGTCATAACTGTATAGTTTTGCAGTTATCAAACTTTCGACGTGGGGTTCAGGTCCGATATGGAGTTTCGGTGTACTCCCAAGAGCAACTGGATTTAGGGATGGATTTTAGATTTCAGGGTAATGTAGTGTCAATGATACTGCACAGTTTGGGTCTTGCAGATCTTATTTAAAGTGATTAGTGCTAATTTCATAAGTACCCTAGTTTAGCACTTGCTAATATTAACCTAATTTCTAAAGGTTTTGGTCCTGGGTGATTTCTGTCTGAGGAATAAATAAATAGTAAGGAATTTTCCGAGACGTTACAAAATTGCAGGAATTTAAATCTAAATTATTACAACATTCCACACACTTGCTTGAAATGTAAATTTTACAGCGTTCACATCCACACATACATCCCATAAATTTATATGATAAAAGACATAAAAATTTAAGCAAGCATTCAAACCACAAGACAAAATTATAGTGGTTCACCTGTGTGTACACCAACTGTTTCACAACAGCCACACAAAATGCTACTCCACTCCTAATATCCTCACACAGGGGATATTAGCGTTCACTATCAAAATAGGTTTCACAGGTTCACCTAAAACCTTCACGATTGTGTCTTTTTAACTTAGGCTTACACAATCCAAAAACCCACACTTTCTGAGTTTTCTGGCTCTCCTCAGATAACCATACAATGAGATTTTTCTAGTTTAATCTCAAAAGAAACCAAAAGAATGTAAATTACATAAAAGTAAAATACCTAGATTTCTCCTTTTTGTAGTAGCCCGGTAGAACCAATAGGAGTAGATGTTCGAATCAACGTTCAATATCCAATACTCACTTTACAATGGCTCTAAGTTCTAATTGATTTTAAATTAAATCAAATGGGCATAGCTCTATTTGATTTTGATTCCAAGAAGAAGGAATACAACAATTCCTCTTTTCAAATAAGATTGGAATATAGGAATAAAATCAAATAAGAAAAGCTAACAAAAAGAATATTAAATATGAACAGCGTAGCTTAAAATGAACAAACTTATCTCAAAGTGGAGGCTTGAATTTTCTTGAAACTAATTGATGAAAAACTCTGAAATTCGTGTTCAATTTATAGATGAAAAGATCACGTTTACGACTGGTCTTAGGAACCCTTCGACTGGTCGTAGAACCAACGACAGTTTAAAATTTTTGAGCACGATCTTAAAAACCGTTCTACGACTGGTCTTAGGGATTCTACGACTGGTCGTGGACCACCTATGACCGGTCGTAGCTAACCCAGGACTGGTCGTAGACAACCAGGTTTGGTTTCTGGAGTTTGAGTCGTAGTTCTAGGATTGGTCGAAGGTTGAGTCGTGACCTCCCTACGACCGGTCGAATAGTCTCTAAGACTGGTCGTAGAGTAACAAAAAAATTTCAAAAATCTTCAACAACTTAGGACTGGTCATGGAATTTCTTGGACTGGTCGAACCAGTACTAGGACTAGTCGAATAAGGTCCAGGACTAGTCTTAAAACAGACCAATTCATATAAATAGATTCATTTTGAATTATGTATACAAAATGACCTACCTTAAGGTCAATCTAAGGTCTATCATACTTGGGACATGAAGTATGAACATTGAACTTCATCCTTTCAGATGTAAGTTGACCTTTGAACCTTATGAAGCTTGAGATCTCTATCTTGATGTAGCTTGATCTTGAGATCTTCGAAAGCTTGAACTTAAACTTCATCTTGAAATGTACATGAGTCTTGAAATATACTTGAGTCTTGAAATGTACTTAAACCATTGTGATGCAGTGTCTTGATCATATATATATCAACATACAAATATAAGACACAGATAGAGGTTTTGGCACAACAAAATTTGACAATCAAAGGAGCATGAGACCATAGCACTTACAATCTCCCCCTTTGTCAAATTTGTGATAAAACACACTCATATAAAAATAAGAGAAGCACCACATGCATAATAAAGAATCATGCACCAGTTGTCATAAACTAACAAGCACACAACATTCATCTATACTTACTCCCCCTGAGTAGCAGCACACATGTGAAAAATATAATGATGATTATAGTACTACTCATATCCATAAGCAATCAAACTAAAAGCTTCCAAAAGAGCTTCCAAAAGCCTTCTCCCCCTTTTTGTTACTAAATGACAAAGGAAGAAACAATGTAAAGGATTAAAAGATGGAGTAATAGATGGATTTAATCAACAATATATAAGCAAGTAAAAGTTCACAATCCATTTACCAATTTAACTAAAAAGTCAGCAAACCAACTAAGGTGCGCAATCCAACATAAGTATGAAAGATAATACAAACTAAGAATTAAAATCACTCAATCAGATTCTGAAGATGGAGCAGGAATGGTAGGATTAAGTTTATGCATCCCCTTGTTCAAGCGCCTAAGATACTTATGCATATATTTAAATTGAAGATCATGAGCAACATTCATATTCTCGGGCCTGCATGAGCGATTCACCCAAAGTTTTAAATCAAAATAATATTTTTGTTTGCTTGGTCTGTATACCACACTGTCAGTTCACACTTCACTGTGTGGCCGTGTCCAGCATCCAGGTGTGTGGTCATGTCCATCATCCCTGGACGTTGGACGGTTTGGTGACAACATATTTTCATGGTGGGCCCCACCTACAAATGGCTTGGATAAAATACATGCTTCATGGTGGCATCCATCCGGGTGGGCCACATGGCCACATCATCACAAAAAGATGAAAGAGAGAGGGAGAGAGAGAGACACACACACGTGCGATGGAGGGACCCTTACACTTTGAGCCATCCCTTCCATGCATAAAACATTCATCATGTGGGTCCCTTTACATATGGGCCCACCAAATCAAAATCAATAGTGGAGATTCCTTCTCCACCAAAATGAAAGGTCTAGATGACCCTCATTTAACTAAGAAAGTAAACATCATGATGAGGTCCATGGAGATTGGCCCCATCATGGAATGATTATGAGAATCATTGTTGACCATCAGCCACATCTAGGGTCCAAAGTGGGATCCATATCATCAACCGGTAGGCCCTACTTGGCCCGTCATCAAAAGAATGAAATCTAGGCCTATAGAACACCCACCGTTCGATCTTCTTGGTCCAATGGAACACCGATCTCCTTATGTTTTACTTTGATGGAAGATGATGAGAAATGAAGGGCTAGGATGATGGATCTTGGGATAGGAAGTGGGCCACACACAACACACTGTTCTCTCTTGGAAGTGCTTGGATGTCCACTTTTTTTGTTGCTTGGAAAATGTGAAGAGAAAGAGAGAGAAATGGTGGCTGTAAGAGAGAGGTGATGGTTGTGAGTGATAGATATGAGTTGATAGGTGTACTTAACTTAAGAGTTGACTTAGTAAGTTGCTTGACTTGGGGAGAAAGAAAGCATAGGTTGTGTACTTTGATTGATTGATTGATTGATTGATGGGATGGGTTGTAGAGATTCTCTTGGGTTTGTAATTGCATGGTATTTTTTTGAGATAAACGTCGGTCCATATCTCCTAGCCTGGGTATCGCCTCAGTGTGCGAGATGCAATGTCGGAACCGCAGCGACGACGCGGTCGCAAGGATACAAGTTTCAAGTTGAGCTGACTCTGATATATGAGACACGACTCAGGATCGTGCACAACTGTTGTTTGCGCATCGCAGGTAGCCAAAATTCGATCGAGAGGACCGCGGAAACCTACGGAACAGTACAGGCTAGGATACAGGTCTTACACCCGAAATGGTCATCATAGTAGGCCTTACAACTATCCTTAAACAAGGCCCAAGAGAGCAGCCCGCAACTAACCAAATAAGGCCTATAATTGGCTTAATACATGTAATGTGTGGAACACAAACAGTATTTCAATGGTGGAAACACGATATAAACCATAGGGTTGGCCCATGGTATGACCACTACACATAAATCCAGGCAGGCCTAATGGGCAGCCACAACATGAACAACAAGGCAACCCATGGTGTGGGCATCATTTATTCACTAAAGAGGACCCAAGATTAAGTTGGATTGCAAATAAAATCATTATAAGCTCCACAAATCTAATATGGATATGACTATGTAGGATCCACTCGAATCTACCCCTAATAGTGTCATGCCCCAAACTCGGAAACTAGGCTCACAAAATTCCCGATCGCCGAATCTGATACCAACAGCCTCTGTAGGTACCCCATTCTTGGCTTCTAGGGCCCATACGCCAGATTTCGATCCTGGGATCCTACAAAGAGGATTTTCAACATGAATTTCTTTATAGATAAGCATAACCACAGGTTTACCCAAATTACAAAGGCAACATCATCATCACATATCCACTAATATAAACAACTGAATACAGTGCTGAAGGAAAAATACATATATCAATAATCAAAGCTCCAGAAGATAGCTGCATGCTCCAAGCTCAATGCTGCTTCGACCTAACGCCACCTACACGCATCTATCGTGCATAAGCTTATAAAAAGCTTAGAGGGTGGTGTAAGTGTATGTGCAAGATAAGTACCAAATATGCAATATTAGAGCAATGCGAAAACATGCTGGTAAGTCCATAAATACCATCAGCCTTATCCAGGCTATGCGATGCAAAAAAAACATAATAAGCCAATATCATATACTGAGGAAGCAATGTAGATTAGCTATGCAATGCGGAGACATAGTAAGCCAAATATCATATATTGAGGATACAATGTAATATGCAAATCCTGACGAGTCCATGAATACCTTCAACCTCATCTAAGCCATATAAATGCAGAAACATAACAACCCAAAATGTCATATGTCATGGATATAATGCAATATGTAAATCCTGGCGAGTCCGTAATACCACAACCTCATTCAGGCTATGCACTATAGAAGTATAGTAAACCAAATGTTATGTGCTAAGGATGCAATGCAATATGTGGTACGAATGAAATAACCATGTCGGAGTGTGAAGTTGGGATGATAGTACATAGTATCGTAGGCTATGGGGTCCATTAGAAGGGACTTCTATCCACACTAGTCTCATACCTAAATTTGGATAGCCAGACTCAATGTGGTAAACTCATGATCTCAGGTTTGTCACATGCCCCAATCGAAATTTCGACCATTACGAAGGTACACATAACAATTAGTTGCGCACCACCAGCCCGAGTGGATAGTGAATGAATGAATGAATGAGTGGAATCTGAGTTTGCAACTCCTATTCAATAAGTCCACATATCAGTACCGTACATCTCTGAGATCATCATCGGGGTTTAATACACTCTACGCTAGCTTGCCGCCCCTATCCAAGCGCTCCACTAGGTAAGTGTAAGAGACCTCACTATCCACCTACCAATATCGGGCACGCTCATCGATAGTGGACCCATTCCTCAAGTTGGTCAAACTCAACCTAGACATTGCCCCCTCACTCAGGCAGGTAAGGTCACACCCCTCCCAACCGACCATGACACAATGGGAGACGTGACCTACTGGTATATGACCCTCATGTGCTCATATATATCCACTGGGTCTATACATTGGGGTGTTCCCTGGCCTTGGGGGTTTAGATTTTTTCACACATGGACATCTATCAGGCCCGTATGCTAGAACCAAACATTTTTGGTGTCCCATCTGGCCATCCACGACATGCCTGTGGAGGCCACGACCCTGATGTTGATAGGGCGTATGATGGTCATATCACAAAAGTGAGATGTATGAGTCATACCATCCAGTCATGCATCAAACCTGCGCATACCACACGCTCATGTGGGGCAACTCCGTCTCTTAGGGAGTCTCATAATAATCCACCCAATGACATGTGTTATAACCAATCACTCATCATATTAAGCATACATATGATGCGTATGGGCATGGATCGTGGAGCTATACTAATCATGTTATATGATGATGATGTACTCTCCTCATGTTAAGGATGGGCCTAGACGGCCTACTCATATCAAGAATAAGCCTAATGAGGCATAAGGGAAGGTCACAATGTGGACATTTAACCATCATGACCCATCAATGTGGACTTTCAACCAACATTTCTCCCAAGGAGTAGCCCTCATAGGGCTAAACATATAGTGGGCCCCATGACCTCACATAAGGGCCTCACATATAACATAATGGGCCTCACAAGAGCCCAATATACATCACAATGGGTCTCACCACATAGGCCTCATATAATCACAATGGGCCTCATACATAGGCCTCACATATATCACATGGACCTCATCATATAGGCCTCATATATCACATGGGCCGCATCACATGGGCCTCATATACATCACAATGGGCTGCATTACATGGCTTCATATACAACATGTTGGGCCTCATCATATGGGCCTCATATATCACATGGGCCGCATCACATGGGCCTCATATACATCACAATGGGCTGCATTACATGGCTTCATATACAACATGTTGGGCCTCATTCATAGGCCACATATACATCATAATGGGCCGCATCAGATGGGTTGCTTAGATTAAATAAGTACACCACGTGGGGGCTGCATGGATGGACGGTACGAATATACAACACATCATAAGTTGCGCCGCATAAGTGGACAACATAGATGAAACACGTACAACATGGTCGGCCCTGCGATTACACAATAGGTGGGCTCACCGTCCATGGCCGGATGGTGTGGATTATACAGCACATACATCATCGAGGGGTCCACGTCCCACATGGACAGTCAGGATATAAGGCACATACATCACCTGTGTCTCACGTGGACAACAACGATGAAACATATACATTAAAGATGGGCCCCACCCATCTAGTAAACGGATGGCGTGGATGAGCCCATACGTCATAGCCGACCCACATGCAGCACCGTCCAGCACTCTGGACGGTGCGGATACAGGGTACATACATTTAGGTGGGTCCCACCTATCCAGCAAACGAACGGCGTGGGTGAAAAATGCATGCATCACGGTGTGCACCACACAGTAGGAATGAAACATAAATCAAGGTGGGTCCCACCTGTACACTGTCCAGATGGATGGTGTGGATACAAAATACATAAATCAAGGTGGGTCCCACTTGCACACATGTGTCACATGTGCGGGTTGGGCCCACAACTCCAAACAAATGGATGGCTAGAGAAACACATACATCATGGTGAGCCTTACACTACCCGTCTAAATGGATGGTGTGGACATAAATCAAATATATTAAGGTGGGGTCCCACCTACCCACACGTGTCACACGTGTGGGGTGGGCCTCATGCACCCAAACGGACGGACGGTTTGGATATAACACAACCTCATGATCCGGCCCACTGTCCTGGATAAATGGACGGTGTGGATAGAATAAGTACATCAAGGTGGTCTTCACATACATCATCCAGATGGATGGTATGGATACAAAATATATATATCAAGGTGGGTCCCACCTGCCCACATGTGCAGCACGTGTGGGGTGGGCCCCACCTGCTGCAATGGAGGACGTATAACACATACCACGTGATCAGACCCAAAACTCATTGTCGTCAATGTAGCTATCAGCTACTGGCCGTATGGACGATCCAGATAAAACACATGCATAGGGGTGGGTCCACATGTGTGGGACCCACTAGCCTCTGGTAAAGCTGATATTTGTGTTTTCCTCATCGTCTAGGTCTGCTGGATGGTGCCGGCAACGCTGGACCATCCAACCACCTACTGGGCGTTGGCTAGGTGGGCCCACTTGGATAGCGGTGTGGTCCACGTGGTGGATGGCATGGATAAAAATACATCATGGTGGGCCACAAGATGGGAAAGAGAGATAAAGAGAGAGAGAGAGAGGGAGAGAGAGAGAGAGAGAGAGAGAGAGAGAGAGAGAGAGAGAGAGAGAGAGAGACATGAGGTGGGGGAGGTTCGCCACTATGAGCTCCCTTAGATGGGCCATATACAACACATACAATAAGATGGGTCCTAAATCATGTGAGCCCTATAACGAAATCATGATCTAGTAGTATGAACACCCACCCATTGCTAATCTTCTTAGTTCTATAGCTTCCTTAGCTCCTTGGCTTCAACTTTAATAGAGGAAGATGAGGATTGAAGGGTGGAGATAGGAGTTGTCATGCCCCAAACTCAGAAATTCGGCTCACAGAATTCCCGACCACCAAGTCTGGCGCCGACAACATTCGTAGTACCCAATTCTTGGCTCTCGGCACCCATATGCCAGATTCTGATCCTAGGATCCTACAAGGAGGATTTTGAATGTAAATTTTTTTATTATAATAGAGTATAACCACAAGCATAACCAAGTCACAAAACAACATCACCATATATTCACTATAATAGATCATTTGAGTACAATGCGGAAAGGGAAAATACAAGATAATTAAAAAGCTCCAAAATAATCTGCCTCGCACTCCTGCCTCAACGCTGTTGTAATCCAACGTCACCTGCACACAACGGTCGTGCATAAGCTTATGAAAAGCTTAGAGGGTGGTGTAAGTGTGTGCGCAAGGCAAGTGCCAAGTATGCAATATCAGAGTAATGCAGAAATATGCTGGTAAGTCCATAAATACTATCAACCATACCAAGGCTATGTGATGCAAGGCATGAATGCTATCGGTCATACCAAGGCCATGCGATGCGAGGCCTACGTAGCCAAATGTCATATGCGAGATGTAATGCAAGCTTGCCAGCCCTCATCAAGTACATATATCAGTACAAATCCTCTCTCTGAGATATCACCGGGGTCTAGTACTGTAATGCCCTAAATTTTGAGGGTCGAGTAAAGCTCTACTCCCGAGATCCAGTACATCACTTATGCAACATGGATAATGATGTTCAGATTTCGTCCATATTAATGAGTTAAACATGAGTGAGATTATACTAAAATAGCATATCATACTCTGGATACAATTAAACTAAGCAAGCGGAAGTCTGAAGCATATATATTTAAGTGCATAAGTGTTTCACAACTTCCAGAGTATGAGTATGTAACCGGGCTGAATATGTACATGTATTGTTTCAAACTGTATAAAATGTGAAAATTTAATATGTCCAACTAAGCCAATTATCCTAGTGTTCCCTGTATATCAGCACAAGGTCTACATAGACGCGCCTGAGAGCTAATAGTAGGAGAACTCCTCCTCCTCGTCCATGAAGTCCTGCTCCGTTGCATAGACTTCAACATCACCTGTATCTAAATCAGAGTCTGGTTGGTGTTTTAAAACACCGTCCTAGAGTGGGAGTGAGTAATCAACTCAGTGGTACTATAAGTAAAAGTTAACATGTTATCATGTCAATCAAGCAGTAATGATAAAGCAGCATAACAATCACTTCCTAACTATTGTTGTTAATGAAGGAATGGAGTGCAAGTAATGATATATGCCTTCGCATCAAAGCTCCTTCAACAAGCGACTCCGACACCCAATTTCACATATGACATCATTGCCTCCTGTGCGACTTCCATGCCTTTAAAGCACATCTTAACTAATGCAGTGTAATGCATGGTCATGTTAGCCCAGTAGTTAATTAAGCTTATTTATACAGTAGATTTGGGAAGTTAGGATACCTCCCTTTATATCATTGACCCAAACCGAAGGATCCATCTAGGTTCGTCACTCCTAGTCAAGCACATACGATAGGCAAGTTGTAGGGTCATCACTCCCAATGAAAAACAGTCAATAGGCAAATTTAAAAGTTTATACTCTTGGTCACTATGGGGTGGCTAGTCACCTTGGCGTAGGCCGAGAGCTCGAACACGGTGTCCCATACCACCATGTCCAGCTCACGAGTCTGAGTTGCTCACTGGTTACTACGGGGAGGCTCGTCACCCTATGTAGGCCGACATCTCAAACATGGTGTCCCATACCACCATGCCCGGCTCATGAGTCTTAGCAGATCATGGTACCATGGTTAAAGTGGGCCTTTACATCAGAGAGGGGTACCTTAGATTCAAGCAATAGTGACCATACATGGTAAACACACAATAGGCCAATCGGATTATTAAGCAAGTTTGATTGGTATGGGCATACACTGACTTAATCGACATAGAGCGCATTAGCATCCCTCGTGGCCTAACCACTGTTGACAATCGTCATGCGACCCAGATTCATCAAGTATACCCAATGTGGCGAGACTAATTTGGCCACCCGAATAGGAACTGTTACCAATTGCCTGGGCTAGGTTGTAGCCCCAATCTTACTTAGATGCAGCAATTAAATACATGTGATAATTAATTTAGTATTTAACAAACAATCCAAGTGAAATCCTCATTTGAGCATTTCATCAAACACCGTGATCATGTTACAAAATACTAGCATTTTATCAATCATTTGCATAGAGGCGAATATGATTTCATGAAAGAAACTACACATATATAAGGCAAGAAAGAATCCTATCTTAACACTCGTAATACATAGAAATCATCAACAATTTCTCATCTGGACAATCCATTAAACACTTAGACTACACTTCACCAAATACGTAGACTAGGTTAGTTACAACATATATTTTAGCAGATCCTTACACAGAGAGGTTAGCATGCATATAACAACGATGAATCCTAGATTAGTAGTCATGACAAGCATAAATCATGTTTACAAGTTCATTCAAACATTTCAACAAACACATGGGATGCATCTTTCGATCAACATAGTTCATACATGTATACAATATCGAAAATGGCGTATCTAAGACAATATGGTAGCAATCAAGTTAGACATAAATCATTAATTGACAACCATAACCTAAACGTTTATAGTCTGCACCTTTCGTCGGAATACTCGATACGGACTCAGTTCAAATTCTACGTTCCTGAAAACGGAACGCTGGACACCTAAATAATGTATATGGTTAGCTAGTTTGACAATTAATCAGCCTGAATTTCTATGACAAGATTAAGGTTAGGGTTTCTTACCCAAATCGTAGTCGAAATAGATTGTGTAGCATAACGGGGAGGTGATTCGAGGCATGAAATCATGGGAGAGAATCACTGCAACAATCTCCTAAGAATCTTCTTCTCTTTTCCTCTTTTCTCTTCTTTTCTCTCTCTCTCTCTCTCTCTCTCTCAGGGTTTTATGAAAATTCGTATATGAGAGAAGTGGGGTGGTATAAGGGCTATGTATAAGCCTAGAAGCATATACATGGGTTATACCATTTGGGCAGCTATTTTTGACAAACAGGGCTCACAGGGAGGCTTACTACTCACCTACGTCATAAGTTAAGTTCCCTGACAATGGATCTATGCCAGGATGTGATTTTGGTGTGATCGGATTAGCTGATCGACCATGGAGGACCCGTGTCAGATCAACGGTCATACTTATACGATCGGGGCCACAAGTATACGGATATGTGTAAGAAAATTTTCTTTTCCCATGGGTGAAGTTTGGTCAGAAACTGACGGTCTGAAATTCTCAATTTCGCGTATGAGAGAATGACCCAATTCACTTAAGTTTCATTCCAGTTTCTAAAGATATTCGCATTTCTTACACACTTTACTCAGGGCTCAAGTTGTTGCGTTTCTATACACTATCTGGGCTTGATTCCTGCGATGGTTGTCAAGCTCAGTAGGACGGACATAGTCTTATAGTTTCGCGATCATCGGACCCTCGACGTGCGGTTTAGGTCCGATACGGGGTTTCAATGTACTCCCGAGAGCGACAAGCTTTTGGGATTTCTCCATGGTCTTTAAGTGATGTTGAGCTCGTGGTATTAATGGTTTTAGGCCTTCTCATTTATGAAAATGGTGGCCCGAGGTTAATCCACCGATTCTTTAGTTATGGTTATCTCAATTAGTCAGTGATAGGTAGGCTAGAATTGGACCCTACATGAACAAATCCCAAGGCTAAGCTCGATGTTTAAGTGGTCGGGCGGATTCGTTGGTTTTCTACTGTCGATCAATCCTATTTGTACGGTTCTTTAATGGTACCAGCCACGTATAAGCCCATCTCGAGTGTCGAGGGTTAGTAAGTGATGACATGGCTAGTTATAAAAAAGAAAATTTAAGGATTTTTGGAAATTTTAAAATAGCAAAAATTCAGAGTGTTACAATTTACCCCCCTTAAAAATAATTTCGTCCCTAAAATTGCCTAAGGGTAGTAAGTAAAGATTTTATTATTTCATTTACCTAAGTTTTATTGATTTTAAGTTTATATGCGTGGTAGAGTATATACTATCTATGCTACTCTGGCTCATTTTAGTCTACCCCCTTTAAAATTTTTTCACCATAATGATTTACGATAATTTATTTATTCATCTATTTATTTTTAAAGATTTGGATTCATGACGACGATTCCCCTCAATCTAGAGTAAAAAGATTTATTTTTAATGTTCGACCAACACGGAGAGACTATTGTAGTGGGCTTGATCCCGATTTATCGATCATCTACCTGACCAGGGTAGAAGGCTCATTGCATCCCTTCTTAGCCTTGGTGGATCTTGGTCTTCTGCTCAGTCAAAGTAATGAGTTCATTGGTAGTTGCCCAGGATTGAAAATTGGGTCAAGCTACGAATGCTTCGCAGTGTTATACTTCAGTAACTCCATAGTCCAATCAATCTAAATGCTTAGGGAATACCAATCATTGAAAAGTTCAAATTTCCTATTTATAAGGTTGTCATTTGGGTCTTGGTCTAAGATAGTCATTGTTTTAATTTATGTCCAAGGTAGGGGTTAATAAATATCTTAATATGCCTATGGTCAAAGATCATCGTAAAAAGATTTCTATTAGTATAAAATTTTATATGTATATCATCATTTCGATCTTATGACTAGTGAGTTATGAGCAGACTACACTTCGGTTTCATTAACTTCGAGAGGGAAGAAAGAATCAAGAGTTCTAAAATATTTCAGAAGTTTGGAATGTTAGCGACGTAAGGCTGCGGGAAAGGAAAGAAGAAGGACATCTCCTCGACGCGGTATGAACCTTGAATTCACAAGAGAATAAGAAACTTATAATATTTTACTGTAGTCCACCTCTAACATGAGCTTATGGAGTATTAAACTATGAAACTCAATCCTACTCAAGGGTCCTAATTTAATTGCACAAAAATAACTTAAACAAAATATATGTATATATATGTATAATTAAATTTAACCACAGGATGATTCCTAGTATGATTATAAATAATTCCTAAATAGACACCAAATACTAAACTTTAATATGAAAAGATATGACCAGTCTATTAACAACTCCAAGTTGTAGAAATTTTTAGTTTCAACCCTTCTATTATTTATAACATATTTTTCACCTTTAGTTACCATATTATTTTTATAATTTTTATAGTGATCTATTGTTAAGCTTACTTTTATTTCACAAAATTTTGTTTCATTCAAAGATCCATTAAAATTATAAAAATTCAGGAAGTACTAGTTGTCTATGACCAACGATTTTCTATATGATTCCATAATGTCTTTATTCCTTGTAACATTTTTTATATTTTTAGTTTATAAAATATTTTAAAACTTTTTATGGTAGTTTATCATTAAGTTTAAAGTCATCCCACAAAATTTCAGTTCATTTGGAGTTGTAGAAAAATTATTAAAATTCTAAAAGTTGGCTTTATTCCTTGTAACATTTTCTATATTTTTAGTTACTGAAATATTTTTAAAATTTTTATGGTGGTTTATCATTAAGTTTAAAGTCATTTACAAAATTTCATTTCATTTAGAGTTGTAGAAAAATTATTAAAATTCTAGATGTTGGATAGTTTTTAAAGCATCCTAAATTTAACTAGATTAAAATTTTTATTTTATTTTTCACATATTTTTATATGAAACTAGACTTATAAAGCTTCAATTTGACTTTTGAATCACCTAAATCAGAGTTATATTGAGGGAGATATGACTTTTTGAAGTTAGTTAAAAAATACAAAAAATTGCAGAAAACTACTGGTGCGCCGCCGATCCGGTGGTGCCATCGCGGTCTGCTGGGGGTTCCGGTGGTGCGCCGCCCACTGACCGGTGCTGCCACGGCCCCCTGGTGGTCCTGATGGTGGTTCTGCCACTCGATATTTAAAATGAGTGTATTTTGCAAACCAGAATGAGTTATTTGACGTGCAATATATGATTTTGAGATAGGAGAAGCTAAGCTATCCAAATAACCTAGTTATTTTGTGAGATACCATAAGTTTAATGGTAAAAAAATTATTTTATTTATATATTTACTATTTATAGTAAATTTTAGTTTAATTATTGTTCTTTATCATTTAAACTTTAGGATTTGTGTCTAATATAAAAGTACCTAAAAAGATTTAAACAATAAAGTAGTGAAAGATGAGATTTTTGAAGGAGATGGGTTGGGTCCACTTATCGTGGTCAAACGGGCGCTTATTCACACCACCTGGATCCATTCAGGTTCAAAATTTGTCAATTGACGACTCAAACATATCGACTGATGGCCCAAAGGCGACTTAGGTCACTGCACGTGATCTAAGTCCCTCAGTTAAAGGTTGTTGACTAAATTGCAGTGTTTGATCTTGCCTGTCAGCGAAACTCTAGGATCCTAATGTGGTCTCTAAATTCCATCACTCCCTTCTTAAGTCAGAGTGCATCGTGTTACCTATAACCCAGGTCCAGTTTAATCCAAATCATGCTCTGATACCAACTTGTAACGCCCTGAATTTCGAGGGTCGAGCAAAACTCTACTTCCGATATCCAACACATCACTTATGCAACATGAATAATGATGTTCAGATTTCATCCATATTAATGAGTTAAACTGAGTGAGATTACACTAAAATAGCATATCATACTCCAGATATAATTAAACTAAGCAAGCGGAAGTTTAAAGCATATATATTTAAGTGCGTAAGTGTTTCACAACTTCCAGAGTATGAGTATGTAACTGGGTTGAATATGTACATGTATTGTTTTAAAATGTACAAAATGTGAAAATTTAAGATGTCCAATTAAGCCAATTATCCCAGTGTTCTTTGTGTATTAGCACGAGGTCTACATAGACCCACCTGAGAGCTGATAGTAGGAGAAATCCTCCTCCTCGTCCATGAAGTCCTGCTCCGTTGCATACACTTCAACATCACCTGCATCTAAATCAGAGTCTGGTTGGTGTTTTAAAACACCATCCCAGAGTGGGAGTGAGTGATCAACTCAGTAGTACTATAAGGTAAAAGTTAACATGTTATCAAGTCAATCAAGTAATAAGGTCAAACAACATAACAATCACTTCCTAACTACTGTTGCTAATGCAGGAATGAAGTACAAGTAATGATATATGCCTTCACATCAAAGATCCCTCAAGAAGCGACTCCGACGCCCAATTTCGCATTAGACAGACTAGCCTCTTGTGTGACTTCCACACCTTTAAAGTACGTCCTAACTAATGCAGTGCAATGCATGGTCATGTTAGCCTAGTAGTTAATTAAGCTTATTCATACAGCAGATTTGGGAAGCTTGGGTACCTCCCTTTATATCATTGACCCGAACCGCAGGATCCATCTAGGTTCGTCACTCCCAGTCAAGCACATAAGTTAGGCAAGTTGTAGGGTCATCACTCCTAATGAAAAATAGTTGATAGGCAAATTTAAAAGTTTATACTCGCGGTCACTACGGGGTGGCTAATCACCTTGGCGTAGGCCAACAGCTCAAACACGGTGTCCCATACCACCATGTCCGGCTCACAAGTCTGAGTTGCTCACTGGTCACTACGGGGAGGCTCGTCACCCCAGTGTAGGCCGACAACTCGAACATGGTGTCCCATACCACCATGCCCGGCTCATGAGTCTTAGCGGATCGTGGTACCATGGTTAAAGTGGGCCTTTACATCAGAGAGGGGTACCTTAGATTCAAGCAATAATGACCATACAAGGTAAACACACAATAAGCCAATCGGGTTGTTAGGCAAGTTTGATTAGTACAGGCACATGCTGACTTAATTAACATGAAGCATATAAGCACCCCTTGTGGCCTAACCACTGTCGACAATCGTCGTGCGACCTGGATTCATCAAGTATACTCAATGTGGCGAGACTAATTTGGCTACCCGAACAGGAACTGTTACCGATTGCCTGGGCTAGGTTGTAGCCCTAATCTTACTCAGATGCAATATAATGACCTTGGAAATTTTGTGCTTTTCTTTCCTTAGTAGTTGTTTTTGGGGTAATTAGCGCTATACTCGATTGCTTGTGAAATCTGCATCAATCACTTTAAATTGTATCTGCATGACTCAAAACTTGTAGATTAGTTAGCGCTATGTTACTCTGAAATCTGGGATCCATCGTTAAA
Organism: Magnolia sinica; assembly: GCF_029962835.1. Lineage (NCBI taxonomy): Eukaryota > Viridiplantae > Streptophyta > Magnoliopsida > Magnoliales > Magnoliaceae > Magnolia > Magnolia sinica. The sequence continues at coordinate 64,196,039 of NC_080576.1, forward strand.
TCCAGTTGTTCTTGAGATTTTTTTGGAAGTTCTGGATCGGACCTGGACCGCGCGTCGACAGTCCGATAGCGATGATCTTAGGCTGTTGCGGTCACTATGTTGGGCTTGACCATCACCTCGAAAATCAAGTCCAGATGATGTTCTGGGTCGATTTGATTGAGTCTGGAGTGAAGAGTGTGAGAACGGTTGGAAATTTATTAAGCTTTTATGAAATCTGAGTCGTGTTGCTTGCGCGATGATTTTAAGCAATCTGACCGTTGGATTTTGACCCAATTTCACCCTCTGATCAGGGAAGGTGGCCCAGGCATGTCCTTGTGCTTGTGGACCTGATCGAGATTCAGTGACCGTTGAATTGAGTGTGGTCCGCCACGGCTGATTTGAAGATCCGGTCGGTACCAAAACTCAGCTTGACCTAGATCCATGGTCAGAGAGCTTAAGTTCGATCTTTCGTGGTATTTGGCCCACCAGAAGCGCTTCGTTGGATCGCGAGAGGCAGGTTTTGGTTATACCCTAAGTATACCTTGGCTCTGGGGTTATTTTCATCAATGTTAGGCCTATTTATAGTCCTTAAACCCTAGCTCTCTTTTCCATACGAATTTTCTCTAACCCTAGCTTGGAAAGAGAGTGGAAAAGAGAGGGAAAGTGAGAGAAAAGTTGGTGAATCATCTTGGATTCTTTTCTATTCTTCTTCATCCTTGAACCTTCACTTTGAATCGTTATTTTGACGATTCTGAGTTCATCTTTGGGTAAGTTAACCTAACCCTAATCTGTGTTAGAGCTTAGAATAGTCTTGGTGTTGTTGTATCTCATTTCTATTCTTGCTTTAGGGTATTCTATCGCCGTTGACGAAGACAACTCGTCTGAAATCAGTTCGGTGTTCTTTTCTGGCTTAAGGTGCGGACTTTAAGTGTATAGGTTATGGTTTTCAAGGCTTTCAATGCTAGTGAATGATTTATTCTTATTATGGATGAGATTTCACATGCCAAATGTTGTGTTTACTTTGCGTTCCTGATATGCATGTGTTATATTGAGACTTGTGTATTCTATGTATGTATAAAGTACCGTATATGTATAAAATATGCACTTGTGTTTGCCATGATTATTTGTCATGTATGTATGCTAGATGTATGTATGACAACCCCTTGGTAAAAGGAGTTGTCCAAATGTGTGTATTTCAACATACGTCATATATGTTGTATTATGTATTCTAAGTGTTTGTAGAAATGTCTGAATGATCTAAAGTGTGATGTTTCCACCTAGTATGGGCATTGAGGAGCGATTCTCAACTCTCCCACTAGCGTGTATGATTTCCTTCTTGCTAGTTACATTCCTCGTTGTTTAAGTTCAAGCATTACTTATGCTTACATTTATGTTAAGTTGATATTCTTCAAATGCTTGAGTACCACATGATTGAAGTTGTTGTTCCATTAGTGTTCTACTTTTAATATGAATATCTATTGTAGGGTAATGTGTTTGGGATTATGAATAGTCCAGGAAATCGGTAATCTGCCTTAAGGTTGTGGCTGAGATTGCTTTCACCATAAAGGATGTGATTAGACGAACCCAAGTCGTATTAGAGTTGGCGGCAGTGGTTTGGCCACGTGGAGTGTTTGCGCACTCTATCTCATTCAACTCAACGTGCGCTCGTGCTAGTCGAGTTCATCAAGTAACCCGATTGTCCGATGTATGTTCACCATGTATTGGACGCTACTGTTTGAATCTAGGGTACCGAACTTACCGTTGAAATCCTATTAACCATGGTACCTTGATCCGTTAAGACTCATGAGCCGAACATGGTGGTATGGGACACCGTGGTCGAGCTATCGGCCTATGCTGGGGTGATGAGCCTCCCCGTAGTGACCAGTGAGCAACTAAACTCGTGAGCCGATTATGGTGGTATGGGACACTATATTCGTGCTGTCTGCCTACATTGATTGGTGACGAGCCCTTTGTAGTGACCTCGAGCATACCTGGATATCGCATCGAGGTGACGAGCCTTAGTGTAGCAACGAAGGTATGATAGGCATGCATTGATTGGTGACGAGCCCTTTGCAACGACCTCAACCCATATGATCGTATGAGATGACTAGGACTGACGACCCTAGAATGGATCACTGTTTGGATGGTGATATGAGGAAGGTATCTTAGCTTCCCAATCCTGCTGTATGAAAAGGACAAATAATAACTTGGTAATCATATTTATGCACCGCATTTGCATGTGCTTTGTAGACGTGGCGCACTTTGAGGTGGTGTCATGCGTAACGTAAGATGAAGACGCTGAGGGTGTACGCGTGAGGGCACGCATCATTCTGCATACATCCTTGCATTAACAAGAGTACTTAGGACTTTTTTACTTATTCTGCTTTATCATTACTTCTTGATTGAACTGATAACATGTTAACCAGTGCCTTATTGTTCCACTGAGTTGATCACTCACTCCCACATTCTGGGGCAGTGTTATACACCCACCAGACTCTGTCTTAGGTTCTGATGTTGTAGATGTTGATGCGACTTCTGAGGCAGAGCGGGAGATGGATGATGATGAGGCTGCTTTCTCTTATATGCAGTTTTCAGACGGGTTCTAGCGAGCCTCATTCTGATGCGCGGGATTTCGGGATTATTTTTGGGAATTAAATGATGTAATCTAATACTTGTGATTTTGATAGTAACACTTATATTACGACCTGGTATGTATATGTACTTTAGGGATTTGCACTTGTACACACATATTTCTATAAGTCTTCTGCTTGCTTTCTTCACTTATCCCTGAATTATATTCGTGTTTTGGCTTAATCTATTCCGTGTTTTATGCACTAATACAAACAACATACATCCATCATTAAATATATTGCATAAGTGATGTTTTGGAACTCGGGAGCAGAGTTATGCTCGACCCCCGAATTTCAGGGCGTTACATGCAACAATTAAATACATGTGATAATCAATTCAGTATTTAACAAACAATCCAAGTGAAATCCTCATTTGAGCATTTCATCAAATACCTTGATGATCATGTTACCAAATACTAGCATTTTATCAATCATTTGCATAGAGGCGAATATGATTTCATGAAACAAACTACACATAAGTATAAGGCAAGAAAGAATCCTATCTTAACACTCATAATACATACAAATCATCAACAATTTCTCATCCGGACAATCCATCAAACACTTAGACACACTTCACCAAATACATAGACTAAGTTAGTTACAACATATATTTTAGCAGATCCTTACACAGAGAGGTTAGCATGCATATAACAACGATGAATCCTAGATTAGTAGTCATGGCAAGCATAAATCATGTTTATAAGTTCATTCAAACATTTCAATAAACACATGGGATGCATCTTTCGATCAACATAGTTCATACATGTATACAATATCGAAAACGGCGTATCTAAGACAATATGGTAGCAATCAAGTCAGATATGAATCATTAACTGACATTGAAAGCATTGACAACCATAACCTAAACATTTATAGTCCTCACCTTTCATCGGAATACTCGATTCGGACTCAGTTCGAATTCTACGTTCCCGAAAACGAAACACTGGGCACCTAAATAACGTATATGGTTAGCTAGTTTGACAATTAATCAGCCTGGATCTCTATGACAAGATTAGGGTTAGGGTTTCTTACCCAAATCGTAGCCGAAACAGATTGTGTAGCATAACGGGGAGGTGATTTGAGGCATGGAATCGTGGGAGAGAATCACTACAACAATCTCCTAAGATCCCTTTTCTCTTTTCCTCTTTTGTCTTCTCTCTCTCTCTCTCTCTCTCCCCTAGGGTTTTAGGAAAATTCGTATATGAGGGGGTGGTATAAGGGCTACATATAATCCCAGAAGTGATGCAAATGGCCCGAGGGCCACTATATACATTGGTTATACCCTTTGGGGAGCTATTTTTGACAAACAGGGCTTACAGGGGGGCCCACTACTCACCTATGTCATAGGTGTAAGTGCTATAGTTTTTATCCCTGTCTGTTGTCAAATTTGTAGTGCCAAAATCACTGTTATGTTATATATAACTTGCATAAGTGAAGCTCTCTCAAGGATCAACATTCATGGACAAGCAAAGCTCACAAGAAAAGACTCAAGCTGCAAGACTTCAAGAAGAGTACAAGGCAGAACTCAAGACCCTTTCAAGATTGAGCTACTTGAAGATTTCAAGATTGATCTACATCAAGACTTCAAGGCTCATACTTCAAGGTCTCTTGTTCCTAATGTTTCAATGTCCATACTTCATGGTTGAGGTTTGATTGACCATATGTTGACCTTAGAAGTAGGTCATTCCGGATACATAAGTCGAATGTTTATTTTACATGTGATTGGTCTGTTCTTCGACTAGTCCTAGGCCTTCTTCGACTAGTCCTAGACTTGCTTCGACCAATCTAAGAAATTCCTCGACCAGTCGTGAGTTTGTTACATATTCCGGATAAAATCTGTTAGCCTTCAACTAGTCCAGGAATCTGTTCGACCAGTCGTAGGAACAGTGTCGACTGCTCTTCGACCAGTCGTACAATCTTCGACTCGAAGTCCAGCGAAGATTTTCAGGACCTATGACCAGTCGAAGGAAACCTACGACCAGTTGTAGGTGACCTACGACCAGTCGTAGGAGAGCTTCGACCAGTCGTAGAACGGTCAGAGCATATCCCGCTGGATTTTTCAAATATCTGTTGTTGCTTCGACTAGTCAAAGAGCACTCTAGACCAGTCGAAGACCCGATCTTCTCACTTATAAATAGTGCACGAATCTCAGAAGAAATCATCGAATTAAATAAAGTATTCAAACCAATCTTCGTCGAACTTCTGAGAGATAATTCTGTGCTCCATCTAAGCTAAGTGTGCTTATTTAATATTCTCTTTCCTTAGCTTTATTTTAATTGATTTTGTTTCTGCTATTCCAATCTAATTTGATAAAGAGGAATTATTATTCCCTTTCTTTGGAATCAAAATCAATTAAGGCAAGCCCTATTTGGTTTAATTTAAAATCTATTAGAATTAGAACCATTGTAATCGAGTACTGGACATTGAACTTGGACATTCAATCATCTACTTTGATTTGGTTCTATCGGGCTGCTACAACGAAGGAGATATTCAGGTATTTTACATATTGTAAATTCCTTTCTATTATTTTGGTTTCTTTCAAGATTTGCCAGAAAAATCTTGTTATATTAGTTATCTGAGGAAAGCCAGAAATTGGTTATCTGAGGAAAGCCAGAAAAACTCAGAAGTGGGGTTTTTTTAATTGTGTAAGCCCACATACAAAGACACAATTGTAAGGGTTTTGGGTGAACCTGGGAAAACCTATTTTTAGTGAACGCTAATATCCCCTGTGTGAGGATATTAGGAGTGGAGTAGCATTTTATGTGGCTGTTGTTTAACAGTTGGTGAACACACAGGCGAACCACTATAAACCCTTGTGTTGTGGTTGATTGTTTTATTCTTCTAATTTTTTATTCTTTTGTGGGATGTATGTATGGTAGTGAATGTTGTAATTATTTAATTCAAGCTTTGTGAGAATGTTGTAATAGTTTAGAATTTATTTTCTGCTATTCCTTTATCAGCTTGATTTTCAATTTCATTTGAAAGTTGTTCCAGCAAGGTTGCCCTGCCATTTTTATGGTGTATGGCTATCCCTAGAATAATACATTTTTAATTACAAGTTATTTCAATTCAGTTTATATTTATTATTGTATTCCTCTTCGGTTTGAGACTTGATACAAAGATCTTTCTAGGAATAAGGTTGTCCTACCATAAACTCTGTTTTTGGTGTAAGGTTGTCCTTAGAACAACGTTTGTATCAACCTCTTAAGATCTGAATTTTGAGGTTATTTTAATTTACTGCATTGTGATTTACTTTGGCTATCATATTCATTTTAATTCCGCTGTTATAAGTTTTAATTTGGCACTGTCCTATTCACCCCCCCTCTAGGACATATAGCTTGGCCTTTTCAAGTGGTATCAAAGCCTAATAGCTCTTTTTTTTTAATTCTTGGATTTAATTCCTGAGCTAACGATTTAAGCTATTTAAGATGTCAAATTTTGATAGCCTTTCAGTCACAAGGCCTCCACCCTTTGATGGCTCCAACTATGCCTATTGGAAAGCCAGAATGAGGATCTTCCTCAAATCAATGGATGAAAATGTGTGGCAAGCCACAGTGACTGAATGGAATCCTCCTATCATGGAAGTTACTGGGGTTGATGGTTCAAAATCAATGAAAGTAACACCATATTACCAATAGACCACTCTTCAGAAAAGTGAGAGTAGTGCAAATGATAAAGCACTAAATGCAATTACTTGCGCACTATCACCGGATGAGTTCAAAAGAATCATTTCCTGTGATACTGCAAAGCAAGCTTGGGATATATTAGAAATGACACACGAGGGTACTACAATTGTCAAAAAATCTAAAGTCCAACTCCTCACAACCAGATTTGAAGAAATTCATATGGAGAAAAATGAAATGTTTATGGACTTTTACACTAGATTGAATGACATTGTAAACTCAATGTGGGGTCTTGGCGATAAAATCCCAGAAAGTAAAGTGTGTGCAAAAATACTACACTCACTTCCTGAACGGTTCAATTCTAAAGTAACCGCGATCCAGGAACTTCGTGATACGGATAATATGAGGGTAGAAGAACTAGTTGGTTCACTACAAACCTACGAGTTAAACTTTAAAGCTCCTAAAGGAAAATCTATCGCACTAAAATCTTCTAAATGTAATTCAGAAGAAAATTCTGATTCAGAAGATGATATGGCTCTTTTAGCTAAAAATTTTTACAAGATTTTCAAAAGCAAGATAAGGGTTGATTTTCAAAAATCAAATGACAAAAAGAAGTTTAGACCCAAATCTCGAAAATCTTTGAAAGATAGTCAATGTTACAACTGTCTAGAATATGGGCACTTAGCAAATAGATGTCCTAAAAGGGACAAACCCAAGAAGAAGGGTATGTTGGCTACATGGGATGAATCATCTGATTTTGAAGGTTCTTCTGAATCAGAAGATTCTGAAACTGAGTCGGGCAATGAGGTTAAAGCTCTTATGACTCTAGCCAAATTCACATTTTCAGATAATGACTCTACAAGTGAAGAAAATCTGAATAGTGAATGTGAAAATGAAGATGATCTTCAAGACGCTTACAATGCCCTATAGGACATATAGCTTGGCCTTTTCAATAGGGTAAGTTCCTTGACAATGGATCTATGCCAGGATGTGATTTTGGTGTGATCGGATAAGCTGATCGACCGTGGAGGCCCCGTGTCAGATCAACGATCATACTTACATGATCGGGGCCACAAGTATATGAATGTATAGGGAAATTTCTTTTTCCCATAGGTGAAGTTTAGTTAGAAATTGACGGTCCGAAATCCTTAATTTCGCGTGTGAGCGAATGGCCCAATTCACTTGAGTTTCATTTTAGTTTCTAAAGATATTTGCGTTTCTCACACACTTTACTCAGGGCTTAAGTTGTGCATTTCTAGACATTATCTGGGCTTGATTCCTGCGATGGTTGTCAAGCCCAATAGGACGAATGTAGTCCTATAGTTTCACGGTCATCGAATCCTCGACGTACATTCTAGGTCCGATACGGGGTTTCAATATACTCCCGAGAGCGATAGGCTCTTGGGATTTCTCTAAGGTCTTTAAGTGATGTTGAGCTCGTGGTATTAATCGTTTTAGGCCTTCTCATTTGTGAAAATGGTGGCCTGAGCTTAATTCACCGATTATTTAGTTACGGTCATCTTAATTAGTTAGTGATAAGTAGGCTAGAATTAGACCGTACGTGAACAAATCCCAAGGCTAAGCTCGATGTTTAAGTGGTCGGGCAGATTCGTTGGTCTTTTACGGTCGATCGATCCTATTTGTATGGTTCTTTATCGGTACCGGCCACGTATAAGCCCATCTCGAGTGTCGAGGGTCAGTAAGTGATGACGTGGCTAGTTATAAAAAAGAAAATTTAAGGATTTTTGGAAATTTCAAAATAATAAAAATTCGGGGTGTTACAAGTACACCCCACATGGACTACCCCTCACTAACCACACAGCCCAGCGAGTGAGAGAGGCCACACTATCCGCCTGACCAGTAGTCTGCCAATACCTACCCGGCTCGTTGATAGCGCACCCATTTACAAGCTGGTCAAACTTAGTCCAGCTTACAACCCCCTCACTCGGGCGGATAAGGCCACACCCCCTTCCAATCGACCATGACACAGTGGGAGACGCGGCCTACTGGTATTCGACACTCGTGCTCTCGTGTATCTACTTGATCTAGATGTTGGAGCATCTCCTAGTATAAAAAGGTTATGGGACTCACACCCAAGGACATCCTATGTGCCCACAATACTAGAGTCAATATTTTCGGTATCCAATCTAGCCATCCACGATGTGCCTATGGAGGCCATGACCCTGATGTCACTAGGGCGTACAGTGATCTTGTCACACCAATACGAAATGCATGAGTCATACCATCCAGTCATGCATCAGTCTTATGCATATCGTGTAATCATATGGGGCACTCCGTCTCATAAATGTCTCAGTCCAACGGTGTATGCTATGATCAAACACTCCTCATAACAAGCATACAAATGATGCATATGGGCATGTATTATGATGCTATACTAAGCATATTCTCAGTGTATTCTACTAGGCTAAGTATACTAACATGATTATCAGATATAGTAGGCGATGATCGGCCTTAACCGGTGTGTTACTTATAAGAGTAAGGGCTGAACGATACGCCCCGCTGGGCATATTGAAGTCTATATGGAATGGTCCATGCTAGCCTATCATAATCTATTCAAGGTACTAGCATATTGTATATTCTAAGGTGAGGTCCCCTTGAAAGGATGGTGGAAAGTATCATTATTAATGGGAGCCCAACGGTTTGGGTTAGCCCACTAGGAAAGCTTACAATGGTGGACATTTAACCACTATTATCCTAAGGTGCAGTCCGTTTGGGATGGGAATCGGAATCATAACGGGGCCCTCGGTCCTCCGACTATTGAGGAAATGGATGGACAGTGCGTGCCCATTATCATACATGGCGAGCTTGCATAAGGCGGAGGGGCCCACGGCCTAAAGGAAATGGATAGACAGACGTGCATACATCATGGTGGGCCTCATCCCTCATAATGGGCCTCATGTACATCATATTGGGCCTCACACAAGGGTCTTACATACATCTCCATGGGCCTCGCCCAAAGGGCCTCATACATCACTTTGGGCCTCACTCATGGGCCTCATATATGTTGCATTGGGACTCAACAATGGGCCTCATATACATCAAGATGGGCCCATCGTCCTGCATTCTACTATTTACACCATTCATCTATTTTAGAGATCATTTTAGAGTATTACCCAAAAATGGATCATATTGGGAGATCATTTGGACCGAACGACAAATAGTAGTGGAGATAATGATTTCCACTGTTAACAATGCATAGGGCCCACCATAACATTTATTTTCCATCCAATCTGTTCATAAGGTCACAAAGGCTTGAATTAAGAGGGAAAACAATTTCATATTGATCCAGAACTTCTATGACCCCAAACAGTTTCAATAGTGGACATTCAATCTCCACTGATTTTTGCAATGTAGTCCACCTGATAGACGGTTGGATATAACATATACATCACGGTGTGGCCCACTGTCCAGCTATCTGGATGGTGTGGGCTACAACATATACATCATGGTGTGGCCCACGGAACTTGCTGTCGTAAACACAACAGCTATATATCTAGGGTCCCACCATCCAGATAGACAGTTGGGATATAACATATACCCCATGATCGGTCCACAAGACTTACTGACTTCTAATGGACGGTTGGGGATTAACACATACATCATGTATGGGCCCCACAGATGGGTGGTGTAGACCAAACATATATATCACGGTGGCATCCACCGTCCAGACAGCTGGACGGTGTGGATGTAAGGCAAATACATCACGGCGGGTCACACATCAGATGGATGAAGTAGATAAAACACATATATCATTGTGGTCCTCATGTGGATGGATGGTTTAGATAAAATATATAAATCATGGTGGTCTCAGGGCTGCTATACGTTAATCCAGCATGTAGGTAGCTGGACTGCTGGTCCAGCGTTTAGCACAACAGATGGATGGTTTAGATATAACACATGCCTCATGATTAGGCCCACCCAGCTTGCTGACAACAACACAACAACTGCAAATCTGGTGGTTTCCACGTCCTGAGATGGATGGTTTGGATGGAGGGTGTGGATAAAATACAACAAGGTGGGTTCACGTAGATGCACGGTGTGGATAATATATACGGCTGGTGGGTCCCAACGTCCAGCCATTTGGACGGTGTGGATAAACCCATATACATCATCAGTGAGCCCCACATTACTTGCTGACGTTAATACATCAGTTATATAGCTGGTGTCAGCGCACACCAGCCAATCCTTATCCAAACAGGTGGGTCCCATGTGGGGCCCACCACATATACATATATATATATATATCATTTATATACATATATTATATTATATATTTGCTTTTTTGAACGAGCAGCAGCGTCCAGGCCCTGGACGGCCTAGATAATACATCATGGTGGGGTCCACAACCACGTCTAGGGACTGGACGTCCTGGATAAAACATTTGCATCTGGTGGGTCCACATCAGTGTGGCCCACTAGATCATTTAGATAAGGGTGATATTTGTGTTTTTCCATCATCCAGGGCTTCCCAAAAAGGGCTGCAACAAGGTGGGCCTCACGGTTGGACGGCGATGGATCTAATGCATCCTTTAAGGTGGGCCATCAAACAGGAAAAAAAGAGAGTTAGAGCAAGAGAGAGAGAGAGAGAGAGAGAGAGAGAGAGAGAGAGAGAGAGAGAGACGCGTGTGACAGAGGGACCCTGACACTATGGGCCCTCCGCTCCATGCATTAGAACATACATCAAGTGAGTCCTATTGCATGTGGGCCCACCAATCAAAATCAACGGTGGAGATCCCTTCTCCACCAAAATTCAAGGTCTAGATGACCCTTTTCATACAAGGAAATAAAACATCATGATGGGGGTCCATGGAGAATGGCCCCATCATGGGATGAATTATGAATCATGGTGGGCCATTGGCCACACCTAGGGTCTAAAGTGAGATCCATACCATCAATCGGTAGGCCTCACTTGGCCCATCATCAAAACATAAATCTAAGCCTTTAAAACACCCACCATTAGATCTTCTTGGTCTGATGGAATGCCAAACTCCTTGGCTCTCTCTTTGATGGAGGTTGATGAAGGTTGGAGGGTTGAGATGGGAGATGAGAGGGGTAGAAAGTGGGCCACACACAAAGTTCTCTCTCCGTGGAAGTGCTTGGATATCCACCTCTCTTGCTTACTTGGGAGATTGGGTGGGGAATGAGAGAGAGAGAGAGAGAGAGAGAGAGAGGTTGTAGGAGAGGTGATGGGTGTGAGTGATGGATGTGAGTGATAGATGTACTTGACTTGAGAGTTGACTTAGGGTAGGTTGCTTGTTTTGGGGAGAAAGAAAGCATGAGTTGGAGATGTGATGTGTACTTAACTTAACTTGATTGATTGATGGGATAGGTTGTAGAGATTCTCTCGGGATAGTAAATGTACGACTTTTCTTTGATATAAATGCGGGCCCACATCTCCTGGCCTGAGTATCGTATCGATGCGTAAGATGCAGCGTTAGAACCACGGCGATGGTGTGGTCGCAATGGTACAAGTCTCGGGTCGAGTCGACTCAGATTTATGGGATACGGCTTAGGGTGGCGCGCAAACGCTGTTTACAGATCGCAGGTTATCGAAATTCGATGGGGAGGATAGCGGGAGTCTACGGAATAGTACAGACTAGGATGCAGGCCTTATAGGAGTTTAGGGGTAGGAAGTCGGCCACATACTAGGCTCTTTCTCTCTTAGAATGCTTAGACGTCCACCCTCTCTTTGGTGCTTGGAAAATGGTAGAGAAAATGAGAGAGAGAGAGGAGATATAAGGAGAGAGGGATGGCTTGTTGACTTTGGGGATAGCTTGGTATGAGTTTATTTAACTTAGTGAAGAGAGAGGTATGTGTGAGTGTTGGGTTGTAAGGCCATTCCGAAGACTTCCACAATCCTCCCCATCGAATTTTGGTGACTCGTGACCTGTAACTAGTAATTGTGTGCAAACCTAAGTCGCGTCCTGTATATCAGAGTTAGCTTGACTTGAAACTTATACCTTAGTGACCACGCCATCACCGCGATTCCAACGCTACGTCTCGCGTGTCGATACGGTACCCGGACCAAGAGATATGGGCCCGTGTCTATCTCGAAAAAGCGCCGTGCGTTGCAAATTCTAAGAGAATCTCTACCCAAACATCACATCAATCAATTAAGTACAAGTAAGTACCTAGCCCATCCCTTTCTCACCAACAAAGCATGGCACCCATCTCTCTCCCATTCCCAAAGTCAACAACACCCATGCTTTCCTTCCCATCTCTCTTACAAAGCCCATTCCACCCATCACCTCTCCCTTACAACAAATCCTATTCTCTCTCTCATTTTCTACCATTTTTTCCAAGCACCCAAAAGAGAGCAACCGTCCATGGAGATGGAGTTCCAAGGATAGCCAAGTGTGGCCCACTTTTTACCCCTCCCATCTCCCATCCAACCCTTCAAATCTTATCATCCTCCATTAAAGAGAGAGCGTAGGAGCTAACGAGTTCAAGGACCCTAGAAGAAGCAAAATTGGTGGGTGTTTATAGGACTAGGTTTGTGATTTTGATGTTGGACCAAGTGGAGCCTACCGATTGATGGTATAGATCCTGTTTGGGACCCATTTTAATGTACGTATTGTAATCCTAGGAGGGCTCATAGTGGCGGAGCCCTCCATCGCACGTCTCTCTCTCTACTTATTTGAATGGCCACCCTGATGTATGTATTTAATCCATGCCTTCCACAAAGTGGGCCATCTTGCTGCCCGATTTGGGGCCTGCATGACCGATTGGTCACATAAGCCCGAATGAAGGTGAAAACACGAATATCATTTAGATCCGGCAGTTGTGTGGTCCACCCACATGGACCCCACTGTGAAGTATGGATTTTATCTCCACCGTCCAACCTCGATCATCCAAGAAATGGGCCGGACGGACACGTCCTTCCTGGACAGACTGCTGTCTAGTAGAAACCTCTATCAAACAGTAATAAATAAACAATATATATAATATAATATGTATACAACTAGTGGGCCACACGTGTGGACCCACCTTAATGTTGTTGTATTTATACTGTCTAATTGAGGACATTGTTGAACATCAGTCCAGTAGCTGCGGAATCACTGTGATTCATGTATTATATCCCACAGTCCATCTGGATGGTGGGGATCTCCATTGTGTATAGCTATTATATTCGTCAGCGAGTTCTGTGGGACCCACGCAGTTGGCAGCTGCTGTGAGGTCAGTAAATTCTGTGGGTCCCATGCATGATCTACACTGTCTAAATCATGACCCCACCTGTTAGATACGTGTGGGCATCCACACCATCCAATTGTAAGGATGATGGGGACCCACCTTATTGTATATATCCACATCATTTGTACATTTTAATGGACTGGTGGGCCACACATGTGGATTGTAAGACCCGTATCCTAGTACGCACCATTTTGTTGGCTTCCGCGGTCCTTCCGGTTGAATTTCGGTAACCTTCGCACCGTATTCGACGTTTGCGAGCAATCCTAAGCCGAGACTTGCATACCGAAGTCGGCTCGAACCGAAACCTATACCTTGGTGACTGCACCGTCGCCGCGACTCACGCACTGAACCGATACCCAGGGTAGAAGATGTAGGCCCACGTTCAATTCAAAGAAAATGCCGTGTGTACGAATTTCGAGAGAATCTCTACGACCTATCCCATCAATCAAGTACACATCACACATCAAGTCAAGTACAAGCAACCCATACCCTATCCTTACCTCTCTCTTACACAAGCTACCTAAAGTCAACTCTCTCTATCTCTCTCTCCACCCATCCCTTTCTTACAACCCATCACTCCACCCATCACCCATCACACCTCACCCATCCTTTTCACCCATCACTTCTCTCTCTTCCTCATTTTCTCAAAAATCTCTCCAAGTAACAACTCTCACACGTCCAAGCTTCTCCCTCCTAAATGCGAAGTGTGGCCCACTTTCCCTACCTTCTCATCTCCCATCTTAACCATTCATTCATCATCTACCACCATCAAAAGTGAAGATAAGGAGCCTAGAAGACCAAGGAAGGAGAAGGCCTAGAGGTGGGTGATCCTTGAGTTTCTACCGTTGATTTCATGATTTATGTGGGACCCAATTTAATGTGTGTGTTGTAATCATATGAGGGACCCATAGTGGCAGGGTCCCTCCATCTACACCGCTCATTTCTCTCTTTTTCTCTTTCTCTCTCTCTCTCTCTCTCTCTCTCTTTCTCCTTCTTTAGTGTGATGTCTTGTGGCCACCATGTGCAAGGCGATCTTAGCTACCCGATTGTGAGGCCCACCTTGTAGTGGGTCCGTCAGACGACCAAGATGAAGGAAGACACAAATATCATGTTGATCCAACCGGTGGGCCAAGTTCATGTGGGACCCACCTTGATATGTGGGCCATGTCCAAGTGGGACCCACCACAATGTTGTGTATCCATGCCGTCCAACGTCCTGGACGCTGGACAGTGGCTAACATGGAGTGCGTGTACTAACATGGGCGTGTACTAACAGCTAACCAAAAATGGGTTCCTTTTTAAAGTTGGGGTGGACCGCCCATATAGGCACCACCTTGATGTATGTACTTAATCCAAGCCATCTATCCCATCTCCCAGATCATTTTAGGCGTTGAGCCGAAAAATGAGGCTGATCTGTTTGTATCGAGCCATAAAATTCAATGGCGAGGTTGGATTTGTTTGAGGCGGGCCCCACTTACCAAAAACCACCGAAACTACTGTTTAAAAATAAAATAAAATGAAGCAAGGCAGCAACACCTGCTGCTGCCGCCGTCAGTGGGCGGGCGGACGGATGGGCTGGGCCTCACGGCCCCAGCTGTGGGCCCCACCATGATGCGTTTCGAACATCAACACCGTGCATTGGGTGGGCCCTTAGGGCAGTGGCCCCCTGCCAAAAATCAGTCGTATACGGAACTCAGGTGGGCCATACCATCTAAAATCATGTGAGGACATGCCTAAAACATATAAAATCACTCGGTGGGGCCTACTTGAAATTTGGATGTGGCTGAAACTTGGTCTGAACCCTCATTCAAGTGGGACAAACATAATGGGTGGACTGGATTTGTGAACCACGTTATGGTGGGTCCCATGCCCACCCCCAGGTCCACGTGACCTTATAAATAGGTTGAATGATAAATAAATATTACAGTGGGCCCTACCCAGGTCCACGTGACCTTATGAATAGATTGGATTGCAAATAAATATTACAGTGGGTCCTACCCAAAGTCCACGTGACCTTATGAATAGATTAGATTGCAAATAAATATTGTCCACGTGGCCTTATGAACAGTTGGATTAAAAATAAACATTATGTTGGGCCCTAGGTTGGGTGGAAAATAAACATTATGGTGGGTCCTACTTAGAACCCATTTATGTATGTATCGTGTCCACACCTTTCATCAGTGTGGAACTCCACCATGGAGTATGTGATTTATCTATGTCTTCCATCCCTATGGGACCTACCATGATACATGAGTTTCATCCCAACCATCCAACCATTTTGGATATTATTTTAAGGCCATTGATGAGGCCCATCTTAATGTATTTGTGGACCGCCCACTAAGGCCCACTTGAGATATATGAGTCTATGGTTTGAGGCCCATTTGATGTATTTGGGCCCTTGGGTTGAGGCCCAATAAGATCTATACAAGGCCCATTGCAATGTGTAATTCATGGCAGGCCGTGCCTTAGGAGTAATGATGGTTTGATGTCCACATTGTAAGGATGATGTTGGTTAAATGTCCGCATTGTCACTCTCTCCCTAGGGCCCATTAATAGGCCCATACCTGTAGCATATAGGCCGTTTAGGCCCATCTTCGTTTTGATTAGAGCCCATCACCACATAACATGTATAGTATAGATCCATGATTCATGATCACACGCATCATATGTATGCCTGATATGAGAAGTGACTAATCATAGCATATGCCTTCGGGCAGATAGTTTATGGGCTCCCTGATAGGCGGAGTTGCCCCACATGAGCGCTCGGTATGTGCAGGATTATTGCATGTCTGATAGTATGATTCATGCACTTGCATTAGTGTGATTGTGATTACTATATGCCCTAGTGACATCAGGGCCATAGCCTCCACAGACACATCGTGGGTGGCTGGATTGGATACTGGAATATTGTTACTAAGCATCGGGGTGCCATAGATGTCCCTGGGTGAAAATTCCTAAACCCGATGGTACTAGAGGATGACTCCAACGTCGAGACAGAGTGAATATATGAGCGTATGAGGGCCAAATACTAGGAGGCTGCGTCTCCCACTGTGTCGTGGTCGGTTGGAAAAGGAGTGTGGCCTTACTCGCCCAAGGGTAGGGGCAATACTAGGCTGAGTTTGACCAGCTTATGAATGGGTCCGCTAACGACATGCCGGATAGGTATTTGCAGACTATTGGCCAGGTGGATAGTGAGGTTTCTTATGCTCACTTGGACTGTGCGGTTAGGAGAGCGGCAGTGCCACTTGGAGTATACTAAACTCCGGTGATTATTCATAATGAGAACTGTACTGATATATGATAAGGATTGGCATGCTTAAGTTGCATCTCGCATCGCATGGCCGTGTTATGGCCGATAACATTCTTATCTTGCACCGTATAGCCTTAGTACGGCTGATTGCATTCATGTACTCATCAGCATGATTTCGCATTACTCTGACCTTGCATTCTGTGCAGGCTTATATTGCGTACACACTTACACCACCCTCTAAGCTTTTTATAAGCTTATGCACGATTGATGCATGTAGGTGACACCAGGACGCAGCCGTAGCATAGTAGCAGCAAGAGCGTGCAGACGAGCTTTTGGAGTTTCTATCTTGTATTCCCTTCAAATGCATTGTACTTAAAAGTTTTTGATCATAGTGGATTTTATGATGGTGTTCTTGTGGTTATTGTTCTTGGGTTATACTTTTGGTTATGCTCATTATGAATTAAATTGATATTAGAAATCCTCCTTTTAGGATCCCAGGATCGGAACCTGGTAAATGGGTGTCGGGAGCTGAGAATGAGGTTCTACAGAGGCTGTCGGCGCCAGATTCGGTGATCGAGAATTTTGTGAGCCTGGTTTCCGAGTTTGGGGCGTGACATGGACCACCTTAATGAAGTAAATTGGCTAGTGTACCTCTCACCAACAATATAGCTGCTGTACTCAGCAGTTCTGTGGCACATCATGATATATGTGTTATATTTGAACCGTCCATCTGCTGGACGTTGGGCCAATAGCCCAGCAGTCCAGCAGCTGGACATTGCAGTGTGGGCCCTACCGTATGATGTATACATTGATCCACACTGTCCATGTGTGGGCCCCACCATATGATATATGTGTTACACCCAAACCGCCCATTCGGATGGTAAGCTCATCTTAAGGCTTTAGACTAAAAATGAGACAGATCCATCTATTAGGTGGACCACACTACAAAAATCAGTTGAGATTGAACGTCCACCCTTGAAAACTGTTTGGGGTCACAGAAGCTATGGATCAATATGAAATTTGATTTCCCTCTTAATTCAGGTCCTTGTGACCTCATGAACAGATTGGAAAATAAACGTTATGGTGGGTCCTGGAAATTTTAAGTTGTTCAAATCATTATCTCCACTGTTATTTGTGGTATGGTCTAGATGATCTTTTAATGTGATTCATTCTTGGGTAATACTCTAAAATGATTTCTAAAAATAGATCGAATGGTGTAGATGGTGCTGCCCATTGTTGCGCCCCATCTAGATGTATTTGTGGCCCATTTGGTGTGGCCCATTGAGATGTATTTGGGGCCCATGGGTAGAGGCCCATTGTGATATATTTGAGGCCCATGGGATGTGGCCCTTTATGATGTATATTAGGCCCGTGTCAGAGGCCCATTGCGATGTATATTAAACATGTGTGATCGGCCCATTATAATGTATATGTGGACCATATGATGCGGCCCACTTGATGTATGAGAGGCCCATCATGATGTGTACTAAGCCCTTAAGCGAGGCCCATGGTGATGTATATTAAGCCCTTGTGTGAGGCCATGGGCCCCACTATATGTTTGGCCCTATGTGGGCCACTCCTTGGGGGCAATGTTGGTTAAATGTCTACATTGATGGGCAATGATGGTTGGATGTCCACATTGTGACCTTCCCTTAGGCCTTGTTAGGCCCATTCTCACCGATTCCGATTGTCGAGGTCGATTCCGATTGTCGAGGCCGATTCCGATTGTCAAGGCCGATTGTCGAGGTCGGATATCGAGGCCAATTGTCAAGGCCCAATGTGATGTATATGCGGCCCATATTTGAGGCTCATTGTGATGTGTATTCGGCCCGTGTTTAAGGCTCAATATGATGTATATGAGGCCTATGTGATGAGGCCCATTATGATGCATTTGAGGGCCAGGCGATAGAGCCCATCGTGATGTATATTAGGCCCATGTGAGAGGCCCATCGTGATGTGTATTAAGCCCTTGAGTGAGGCCCATGGTATTATATATTAGGCCCTTATGTGAGGCTATGGGCTCATTATATGTTCGGCCCTATGTGGGCCACTTCTTGGGAGCAATATTGGTTAAATGTCCACATTGTGACCTTCCCTTATGCCCTTTATTAGGTCGGATATTGAGGCCGATTGTCTAGGCCGATTGTCGATGCCGATTATTGATGTTGATTATTAGTGCTGATTATTGATATCGATTATAAGTATGTGACAGCAAAGCATCATGATACATGCCTATACGCATCATCCATGTTTGTTATGAGATGTGATTAACCATTGCATATGCCATAGTGCAGGTGGTTTATGTGACTCCCAGATAGGCAAAGTTATCCCAAATGAGCGCATGCTATGCATAGGATTAATACATTATTAGACTGCATGACTTAGGTATCTTGCATTGTATAATTATAACTATTGTACGCCCTAGCGACATTAGGGCTGTGGCCTCCATAGGCATGTCCTGGATGGCCAGATGGGACATCGAAAATGTTGGTTCGAGCATCTAGGCACTTTGGATGTTCGTGGGTGAAAGTCCCTAAACCTTTGAGGCCAAGAGACGCCCCAATGTCTAGACCGAGTGGATACATGAGCACCCGAGTGCCAAATACTAGTAGGTCGCATCTCCCACTGTGTCGTGGTCGGTTGTGAGGGGTTGTGGCCTTATCCACCTGAGTGAGGGGGCTGTAAGCTAGGCTGAGTTTGATTAGTTCCAAATGGGTCCGCTATCGACAAGCTGGGTAAGCATTGGTATACTACTAGCAGGCGGGTAGTGAGGTCTTTTTCACTCACTGGGCTACACGGTCGGTCAAGGCAATAGCCAGTTTGGAGTGTACTATACCCCGGTGATGATCTCAGATATATACAGTACTGATTTGTGGAGCAGGAGTTGCATACTCAGCATTTTAGTCATTTATTCATTCATTCACTGTCCACTCGGGCTGGTGGTGCCCAATCAAGTCATCGTGTGTACCTTCGCAGTGGCCAGGATTTTGGTTGGGGCGCACGATCAACCTAAGATCAGGAGTTTCCATATTGAGTCTATTTATCCAAATTTAGGTATGGGACTAGTTTGGATAGAAGTCCCTTGTGATGGACCCCGTAGCCTGCGATACTACGTACTATCATCCCCACTTCACACTCCAGCTTGGTTATTTCATTCGCATCGCATTTTGCATTACATCCGCGGTATCTGACATTTTGTGTTGCTATGTTTTACATTTATATGATCTAGATGAGGTTGATGGTATTCGTAGCTCTTTAGAATTGCATATTGTATTGCTTCTTCTGTATTTGATATTTGACTCATTATGTTTCCACATTACTTTCTCAGTATATGACATTGACTTGTTGTGCTTTTGCATCGCATATCCTGGATGAGGTTGATGACATTTCTATGGACTTGCTAGTATTTCCGCTTACTCTGATATTTGCATGCTTGACACTTATCTTGCGCACACACACCACCCTCTAAGCTTTTTATAAGCTTATGCACGATAGATGTGTACAGGTAACGTCTAGACATAGTCGTAGCAAAGCAGGAGTAGGAGCATGTGGCTGAGCTTTGTGGAGATTTTGTTATATGCATGTATTTCCCTTTCAGTATTGTACTCGAATGTTTTTATTAGTAAATATGTGGTGATGATGTTGTTCTTGTGATTTGGGTATACTTGTGGTTATGCTTCTTATGAGACAAATTCATGTTGAAAATCCTCCTTGAAGGATCCCAGGATCGAAACTTGCTGCATGGGCACTGGGAGCTGAGAATGGGGTACTACAAAGGCTGTCGGCACCGGATTCGGCGATCGGGAATTTTGTGAGCCTGGTTTCCGAGTTTAGGGCGTGAATTCGATAAGGAGGATTGCGGAAGTCTAAGGAACGGTACGGACTATGATACAGGCCTTACAGCTCTCCCCTCCTAATAAAAATTTCATCCTCAAAATTTACATTATTACGTAACTAGACAATCTATAACTCATAAGGGAAGGGAGGAGAAATCATAGCATTATATATATATATATAGATATATATATCGAAAACAAAATACAATTGAATAGTGATTGCGAATCTCAGGCTCTTGCTTCCAAGACACCTCATCTACACTATAATGACCCCATTGATCCTCAGATCCCGGTCAGAAACGATTAATATTGGAATATTATGCAACCTCACAATATCAACGGTAGGGAGCTCTATCAAAAAGTTTTAAAGTTATTCGAACTCGGGGACCTAATCATTCTAAGTTCTCAACAATCACAGAGTGTAAGGTAGTTATCAGCAAAGATGTGATGTTATCCTCAGGTATTCCCAAGTTATGCTCTGATACCAACTTCTGTCATGCCCCATTCTCGAAAACCGAGCTCATAAAATTCCTGATCGTCGAATCTGGTACCAACAGCTTTCGTAGTACCCCATTCTCGGCTTCTAACACTCATACAACGGATTCCGATCTTGGGATCCTATAAGGAGGATTTTCAACATGAATTTCTTTGTAGATAAGCATAACCACAAGTTTACCCAAATCACAAAGGTAACATCATCATCACATATCCACTAATATAAACAATTGAATATAATGCTGAAGGGGAAATACATATATCGATAATCAAAGCTTCAGAAGATAGCTGCACGCTCCAAGCTCAACGCTGCTGTGACCTAACACCACCTGTGCATAAGCATATAGAAGGCTTAGAGGGTGGTGTAAGTGTGTGCGTAAGATAAGTGCCAAATATGCAATATCAGATCAATGCAGAAACATGCTAGTAAGTCCATAAATACCATCAGCCTTATCCAGGTTATACGATGCAAAAAAAACATAATAAGTCAATATCATATACCGAGGAAGCAATGTAATGTAATGCAGAGACATAGTAAGCTAAATATCATATACTGATGATACAATGCAATATGCAAATCCTTATGAGTCCATGAATGCCGTCAACCTCATCTAGGCCATATAAATGCAGAAACATAGCAACCCAAAATGCCATATACAGTGGATGTAATGCAATATGTAGATCCTAGCGAGTCTGTAATACCATAACCTTATTCAAGTTATGAAATATAGAAGCATAGTAAACCAAATGCTATTTGCTGAGGATGCAATGCAATATGCAGTGCAAATGAAATAACCAAGCCAGAGTGTGAAGTTGGGATGATAGTACATAGTTGATAAGGGTCGAATATTGCATATTAGACCCCAATTATTGCCTGATTTTACGTACATGATAATGCTTAATAGAATATTTTAATCGTGTTTTTGTTGCAGGGTATAATCAGGAGTGTTGACTGAAGAAGAGTACTAAAAGTGTGGATTTGATGCTCCGAAGCCACCGAAGTAAGGGACGAATCCTAGGGGACCAAGATCAATGGATTTACAGACCAGGGATCTGAGAAAATCAAACCGTTCACGTTAAAAAGGCCCGAAATTAGTCTAAAATGCAACATCACATGGTTCCTGCCATCTGATTGGCTCAAAAATTCATACATGGCCTGGGGATATAAATAAACCGTACATATTAAATTTCAACCATTGGATATCTTGGGAAGTTGGTCAACGGATAGATTAGCCCATTAATCTCCAATTTGGGGCCCACCTAGTCTTTGGATATGCCTCAAATTTGGTCTCAACGCCTAAAATAGGGAGACTAATTGAATGAATGGATTGGATCTTACAAAAATATCACAATGGGCCCCGTATGTACAGCGTGTGTACATAATGTACACACGTGCCCGCCGCACGTCGAACTGAGTAAGGCGGGTCAATAGGCGCTGACCCGCGTCTGCTTCTCAAAACGGCAATTGCCATTTATGGCGTTGTGTAACGGACGGACGACGTCTGTTTTACGGACACTAGTGGGCCCCACAAATTGCACGTACGGATAATCCAAGTCGTCCATCGAGTATAGGGCCTCGAAGACATTAAACCCATGCTGACTGTTTGTACCCATGCAAGCATACGTGCGCGATACAGAGGCCATAAGTGGACTGCCCTGCAATGTTCAAATTGATTTTAGCATGATTTCTTCTCTGGTCTGAGTTAATGGACATTCAAAACCATCCATTTCTGTCAAAAATTTCGAGGGAAATCTAATGGACAGGGTGGATTTCCTCGAAAACACCTCTGTGGAACCCACCGATCACGTCAGCGAAGGACATGCGTAGGCTTACGTACGTCTGCGAAATCCAGAGTTCCAGGCGGTTGTGGCCCACCATCTTTGATCATATGGTAGGTTTGAACCGTCCATCATATAGAGCACTCAAAAACGTCATAAGATACCGTGTTTCTTTAGAGATTGAGCGAGGAAAGTAGCAAGTTTGAAGGCACCGAAGTTTACTGTGAAAAAGCTTTCGCTGCACGTGTCTAGCTACTGCGACAGCTTCTCCACCGCCCCTAGCAGCTATAAAAACGTCCTAGGAGAGCTGGAGAAAGGAAGGAAAGGACGGCCGAGCTTACGGAAAGGAGAGCTTGGAAAAGAAAGAGGAGAGAGAGAGAAGAAAGAGAAGAAAGAGAAGGGAGATGTTTTCTTTTCATAAATTCTATTTCTCCTTCTTTTTAATTAATTTTATGGATTGCTAATTTCTTGTCTAGGGCTGAGATGAAGCCCCTAATTTGAATGACTCTTATTTATGGTTGAATTCATCTTGATTTGATTGATTTGTTTCTTTCTCTAGTGTGCTTAACTGAAATTTTCTTACTTCTCCATTCTATGAGCTTAACCAAAGTCTAGATGTGGATGTCGTTTGGATTCTTATTCTAGGTGCTTGTGTCTGACCATGAACAGGTTTCCTATAGAGGAAGAAATAGGAGTCTACATCTCTTCATGCCTGACCATGGATGGAAAGATGTGATCCTTATGCTTTAAAGGATTATACATTCTGTGTGCTCGACCAAGGACATAGTGTGCTTTATTTATTTTTATATCAATCTGAATTAGGGTGAATCAACAGGTAAAACAAGGGTCAGGATAATTAGGGGTGGATTCAAAAGTCCTAGTCTTCTCTGTGATTGAATTTTCCTTATTGCTCTCGGTTATTTCCCATAGATATGTGATAGTTCACTTAATAGTTTACTAAACCATTTGTTGGATTAGTTAAGAAGAGTCGTAAATTTTGAATTGTGACAACTAGTCCTCGTGGGAATGATCTCGTAATACATAACGTATCTGCATCTGATTCGTATACTTGCGAGTTTAAAATCATTTAAATCAGATTGGTTTAAATAAAACATTAAGTTTTTGGCGCCGTTGCCGGGGACTATTTCGGTTCAATTGGATTTGGGATTCTCTCTTATCATAATTCATAGTCTTAGGATTTTACTAACTTTAGGTTAAATTTTTTTTAGAAACTAACCTATTTCCTGTTTTGTGGGTTCCTGACATAAACTTCTAATTTGGTAATCCCTTTCTAAATTCTCTACTTTTTCTAATTTCTATTTTTAGAATTAGGGTTTTATTTTTTAGAAATTTTCTAATTCTAGGCTTTCTTTTTTAGAAATTTTCTATTTTCTAATTTTAGATTTAGATTCTTCTTTCAAGTAACTTTCTATTTTCTAGTTTTAGAAATTTTTCCCTTTTTAGAAACTAACTTAGCTTTTTATTTCTAAGATTAGAAACTTTCTTTTTTAGAAATTAACCATTGCTTAGGATTTTTCTAGCATTATTTTAGGAAACTTAATTTATTTTTATTTTTATTATGTTTACAGGAATTGAGGAAGGAAGCTACTAAATAAGATTGTCTTTAAAAGGAGGAGCTCCCAAATCTTCAGACATCCATCGTCTCCTTTTCCAGGTTCTTCCTTCCAATTCTCATTTACATAACTTTCTCTTGTTTTTAGGAATTTATAATTTTTATTTCTCTTAGGTTGTATCTTAGTTTAGTTCTCTTTCTTACATTGCAATAACATAGTTTATGCTAGGACGTAGATCTCTGAACATAGAACTGACACCTTTTGATCCTGAAATAGAAAGAACCTTTCATAGAAGATTTAGAAACATCCTATTTGAAATGGCGGACAAGAATGGAACTAAAGCTCTTAGAGATTATTCAGCTCCTATCCAATTCAATGCGCCATCATGCATAGTGTTGCTCGCCACCACGGCAGCACACTTTGAACTTAAACTTGGGGTCATACAATTGTTGCTCTCCTTTTATGGTTTAGATAAGGAGGATCCATACCATCATGTGAAAGAATTCCTAGACATTTGCTCTACCTTTAGGTTCCAAAATTTTTCAGATGATTCAATTCGTTTGTGCCTTTTTCCTTTTTCTTTGAAGGATAAAGCGAAAGCATGGTTGAATTCTCTGGAAGTTGGGTCTATCACTACATGGGACCAACTCTCTAAGAAGTTCTTAAACAAGTTCTTCCCTGTTAACAAAACTAATGCTCTCCATAGAGAAATTATTAATTTCACACAAAAAGAGGGTGAGCACTTTCATGAATGTTGGGAAAGATGGAAGGACTTACTTCTTAAGTGTCCACACCATGGTTTTAAGAAGTGGCAGTAGGTTCAATACTTTTATGACGGTTTGACACCCCAAAACCGTCGCATGGTTGATGCCACCAGTGGAGGGTCATTCATGACTAAAAGTGATGTAGAAGGGTGAAATTTCTTTGAAACCTTGTGTGAAAACTCCTAGCAATGAGACTATTCAAATAGAGGTGAAAGAAGTCCTTAACCACAGAAGAAAGGTGGTATATATGAGATAGGAGTCACGCCAGATCTTTATGCCAAGATTGATAGCCTGACAAAGAAAGTTGATGCCTTGATGTTGAATAATGGACCTCCACAAACAACTCAAATCGAGTCATGTGCCATATGTTCCAGCCCCACCCATCCTACGCAATCTTGTCCATCTGATGCAGCATTTCTAGAATTTTTCTCTGAACAAGTGCATGCTATGAACACCTTTCGGAGACCTGAGAATGATCCTTACTCAGACACCTATAACCCAGAGTGGGCTAGACATCCAAATTTTTCTTGGGCAAAATGACCACAACAAGGAGGACCATCTGGAAATCCTCCAATGCAACCATTCCCCCAAGTTGGCAGTCAACAACCTTAGTAGTTTCCACAGTATCAACAAGTACCTCTACAATCTAGGAAATCATCTCTTGAGGATACACTCAATCTTTTTATGCAGAGTTCAATTCAATTTCAAACTTTACAAGCTAACCAGCAAAGCTTACATGCAAATGCATAATCCATTGCCTAGCTAGAAGTACAGTTGGGTCAACTTGCTGCCACATTGAGTGAGAGAGAGAAGGGTAAGTTCCCTAGTCAACCTGTGGTAAATCTAAAAGGACAGTATGAGATTGGCTCTAATTCAAACCAAAAACAATATCATGAGCAAGATAAATCAATCATTACCCTTAGGTCCGGTAAACAGATCGAGAATGAAGTAGAGATGCCTAGGGAAGAATCAAATTCTAAATCGAAAGACTAAAATGAAGCGGAGAGACATACTAACGCATCCAAAGTCCAAAAGCACTCTGAGTCTCCTGGAACCACTCATGTGCCATCTTATATGCCTAAAGCACCTTTTCCTCAACGTATGGCACCAGTTAAGAAAGGAAACAACTTTAAATAAATCTCGATTATTTCCCATAGATTTGTGATAGGTTACCTAATCAATAGTATCGCAGGTTATGGGGTCCATCACAAGGGACTTCTATCCAAACTAGTCCCATACCTAAATTTGGATAGCTAGACTCAATGTTGTAAACTCTTGATTTTAGGTTGGTCGCGTGCCCCAACCGAAATCCTGGCCATTGTGAAGGTACACATAACAATTAGTTGCGCACCACTAGCCCGAGTGGATAGTGAATGAATGAATGAGTAGAATGCTGGTATGCAGCTCCTGCTCAATAAGTCTACATATCAGTACTGTACATCTCTGGGATCATCACTAGGGTCTAATACACTCTATGCTAGCTTACCACCCCTATCTGAGCGTGCAACTAGGTAAGTGTAAGAGACCTCACTATCCCCCTGCCAATATCAAGCCGACTCATCGATAGCGGATCGATTCCTCAGCTGGTCAAAATAAACCTAGACATTGCCCCCTCACTCAGGTGGGTAAGGTCACACCCTATCCCAACTGACCATGACATAGTGTGAGACATGACCTACTGGTATATGGCCCTCATGTGCTCATACATATCCACTCGGTCTAGACGTTGGGGCATCCCCTGGCCTCGACAGTTTAGGAATTTTCACCCAGGGACATCTATCGCGCTCGTATGCTAGAACCAAACATTTTCGATGTCCCATTTGGCCATCCACGACATGCCTGTGTAGGCCACGACCTTGAAGTCACTAGGGCATACAATGGTCATATCACAAAAGTGAGATGCATGAGTCATACCATCCAGTCATGCATCAAACCTGCGCATACTGCGCGCTCATGTGGGGTAACTCTGTCTCTCATGGAGTCCTATAATAATCTGTCCAATGGCATGTGTTATGACCAATCACTCCTCATATCAAGCATACATATGATGCCTATGTGCATGGATCATGGAGCTATAATAAGTATGTTATATGATGATGATGATGATGATGATGTACTCTCCTCATGTCAAGGATGGGCCTAGACGACTTACTCATATCAAGAATAGACCTAATGAGGCCTAACGGAAGGTCACAATGTGGACATTTAACCATCATTACCCATCAATGTCATCATTTAACCAACATTACTCCCAAGGAGTGGCCTTTATAGGGCTAAACATATAGGGGGGCCCATGGCCTCACATAAGGGCCTCATATGCAACATAATGGGCCTCACACAAGAGCCCAATATACATCACAATGGGTCTCACCACATAGGCCTCATACATAGGCCTCACATACATCACACTGGGCCTCATATATCATAATGGGCTGCATCACATGGGCCTCATATACATCGCATGGGCCGCATCACATGGGCCACATATACATCACAATAGGCCGCATCACATGGGCTTCATATACAACACGTTGGGCCACAGTCATGGGCCACATATACATCATAATGGGCTGCATCACATGGGCTGTTTAGATCAAATACGTACACCACGTGGGGGCCGCATGGATTGACGGTATGAATGTACAACACATCACAAGGTGGGCCGCATAAGTGGACGACATAGATGAAACACTACAACATGGTGGGCCCTGCGATTACACAACAGGTGGGCCCACCGTCCATGGCCGAATGGTGTGGATTATACAACACATAATCATTGAGGGGTCCACATCCCACATGGACGGTCAGGATATAAGGCACATATATCACCTGTGTCCCATGTGGACAGCAGGGATGAAACATATACATTAAAGGTGGGCCCCACCCATCCAGCAAACGAACGGCATGGATGAGCCCATATGTCACAGCCAGCCCACATGCAATACTGTCTAGCACTCTAGACGGTGCGGATACAGGGTAAATACATCTAGGTGGGCCCCACCCATCCAGCAAACGAACGACGTGGGTGAAAAACAAATGCATCACAGTGTGCACCACGTAGTAGGAGTGAAACACATACATCATGCGCGCCCCACCCAGCACACCGTCCAGATGGATGGTGTGGATACAAAATACATAAATCAAGGTGGGTCGCACTTGCCCAGAAGTGTCACACGTGTGGGGTGGGCCCACAACTTTAAATAGATGGATGGCTAGAGAAACACATACATCATGGTGTGCCCTACATTGGGCGTCCAGTTGGACGGTGAGGACATAAATCACATATATCAAGGTGGGGTCCCACCTGCCCACATGTGTCACATGTGTGGGGTGGGTCCCATGCGCCTAAATGGACAAACGGTTTGGATATAACACAACCTCATGATCCGGCCCACCGTCCTGGACAGATGGACGGTGCAGATAGAATAAATACATCAAGGTGGTCTTCACATGCATCATCCAGATGGACGATATAGATACAAAATATATATATCAAGGTGGGTCCCACCTGCTCACACGTGCAGCATGTGTAGGGTGGGTCCCACACGCTGCAATGGAGGATGGTATAACACATACCACGTGATCAGACCCAAAATTCGCTGACGTCAATGCAACTATCAGCTACTGGCCGTATGGACAATCCAGATAAAACACATGCATGGGGGTGGGTCCACACGTATGGGACTCACTAGCCTCTAGTAAAGTTGATATTTGTGTTTTCCTCATCATCCAAGTCTGCTGGATGCTGCAGCAGCGTTGGACCATCCAACCACCTGCTGGGCGTCGGCAAGGTGGGCCCACTTGGACAGCAGTGTGGTCAACGTGGTGGACGACATGGATATGAAAATACATCATGGTGGGCCACAAGATGGGAATGAGAGATAGAGAGAGAGAGAGCTCCGCCACTATGAGCTCCCCTAGATGGGCCATATACAACACATACAACAAGATGCATCCCAAATCGTGTGGGCCCTATAATGAAATCACGATCTAGTACTATGAACACCCACCACTTGCTAATCCTCTTGGTTCTATGACTTCTTTAGCTCATTGGCTTCAGCTTTAATGGAGGAAGATGAGGATAGAAGGGTGGAGATGGGAGTTTAGGGGTAGGAAGTGGGCCACACACTAGGCTCTTTCTCTCTTGGAAAGCTTGGACGTCCACCCTCTCTTTGATGCTTAGAAAATGGTGGAGAAAATGAGAGAGAGAGAGAGGAGATGTAATGAGAGAGGGATGGGTTGTTAACTTTGGGGATGGCTTGGTATGGGTTTATTTGACTTGGTGAAGAGAGAGGTATGGGTGAGTGATGGGTTGTACTTGACTAGTGATTGATTGGTGTGATGTTTGGTAGAAATTCTCTTGGGTTTTACAAATGCACGACATTTTTCTGAAATATGCGTGGGCCCACAACTCTTGGCTTGAGTATCGCATCGGCGTGCGAGACGTGGCGTTGGAACTACGGTGACGGCGGGGTCGCTAGGGTATAAGTCTTGGGTCGAGTCGGCTCAGATATATAGGATGCGACTTAGGGTCACGCGCAGATGCCGATTATATAGGTCATGGTTTGCCAGAATTTGATAGGGAGGATCGAGGAAGTCTAAGGAATGGTACGGACTAGGATACAGGCCTTACAAATGGGCCCCACAGGCTCCTACTTATGTGAGCCTATAGTCAAAAGGCTCACTCATAGAGAGACATATGGGCACATAAAGAGACTAAGATAGTGCTAGTCATAACCTCTAATTACAACTTAAGCATGCTCATAACAACCCAGAAAGGTGCGACATGTGGGGTTCACTGACAATTAGAGTTGTACAGGAGTCGAGCTGAGCCGAGTATTGCCCAGCTCATGCTTGACTCGCACCGCCCGAGTCCCAACTAGTACTCGGCTTAGCTCGTGCATTGAGCATGGATGCCCTGCTCGTGCTCTACTTGTCCTAGTGCGAGCCGAGTTCGAGCAGATATCGAGCCAAGTCGAGTCCAAGTTTTCGAGTCGAGTTCAAGTTCGAGTCCGAATTTAAGCTAAATTTGAGCAGGGTTTTCAAGTCGAGTAACGAGTTACAAGTTTGAGCTTTGAGCTGAGTTCGAGTTATAAATTGAGATTCATTTGAATTTCAATTCGATTGTCAATTGGAATTCGAAGTTGAATAAAGCAATAAAATATATAAAATGCATAATTTATGATTAAAAAACTTTTATAATCACAGATTTACATTGTTCAAAATGACAATTTACAACTAATAACCTCTATAAGAGGAGTGCCTTTTTGTATTGTTATTTGATCCATCGGAACTGCTATATATTTTTTCATATACATATTGGTTCACTTCTTCTGAGTCAGAAGGCGAAGAGATATTTCCTTCATACTCTTTTACACTTTGAACTAGATTTTTCAAACTTTCTTTATGTGAAGAATTGTATGTAGTACCTAATACCTTATAAAATTCACCGAGACGGGTCAGGAATTTGAATTTGTTACTCTTTTTCTTCTTCTTGTTTGTCGTACTCAATCCTACTTCAACATCATATTATCTTTGACTTGAATATCGCTGAAGTCTACAAACTTCTTCCATACTGCATTTTAAGGTGAGTTGGAATTGTTCTTCCTCCAAAGCTTTTAATCTGGCTTCCTCCTCTACATCTTTTATGGATGCCATTTGTGTACTAGATCCAGAAGCAGAAGGTTTGGATGGAGTGGAAGGTTTTCTATTTGAATCTAACAGGGCTTGAAAAAGAATTTGGACATCCTTAGGGGATTGAGGCATAGTTTTGCATCACCACCTCGATATGACAAGTGTAACCAAAACCGATTAGTCTTGTTCACAAACTTTGCGCCACACAAACCACACTTAATCTTTATTTTTCCAGACCTTGGTGGTGATTCAACTAGGGAAGCGTAGTCCCAAATGTTTGTCGATGGGTCAGATGACGACATATCTACACTCTTTTTTTTAATAAAAAATTAGAATATTAATAAATAATTTGAACTTGATATAGGAACAAAATAAAACAATATAAATGTATCAAAAATAAAAGCAAATGAACATGCATATGTAAATAAATATCAAAGATTCAATGTCTTCCAAACCACATTCCAACACTTTCATGTTTGCAGTGAAATAATATTACAGATCATTCTTTCAACCAAAAAGAATTGAAAAACTGAAAATAATTACTGATCTGCAAGTAGAGACTCATCACGAATCTCAATCTCCTCTTCTTCATCATCATTCATATTTCCTCCCCATATCGGGTGCAACTAATCTTCCGTACAAATCAACGCTTCAACTGTATTTGGCAAAGTGAGCTTCGATACTTACTCACAACCCTGCTCCCCATGCTGAATGTGGATTCTGATGTTACTGTTAAAATTGGTATTAATAATATGGCCCATGCCATCGTAGATAATGTAGGGTTTTTTGATTCACTAACCGTCATGTTCAACCATTCCAACACATCAAATTTGGATCGCACTATAATTGACTCATTGAGGTACACATTTCTAGCTTTGATTCCTTAGTATCAACTCCCATTAATGCTCATTCCAAGTATGATATGTATTCATTTAGCACATCTGGATTACTACGTATAGAAATATCCTCATCTCTACTTTCTTCAACACCCGCTGTAGGTAAAGTACTAATATACGATTTGTACAAATATTCAAGGGCTTGACGAACCTTGGACGTCTCTATTGCTGCTCTTTCAGTAGGATAAAGCTTCATCAAAATAAAGCTAACCAACCCCATATTATAATGAGGATCAAGAAAAACTGCCAAAGACATCAATAGATGACATTCGCCCTAGTATTTATCAAACTTCATCTTCATACCAACTGTCATTTAGTGTATGAAGTCTGGACCCACACTAGCATTTTTCTATAGAGCATCCTTAATCTTCCAAAGAGACAGAAGAAATAGATTCGCAGTTGGATACTAATTCCCAGAAAAAAATCTTTGTGCAATCGTAGAAAACTTTGAGAAATGTGTGAACTTGTTTTGCTTTGGCCCAGTCATCTGTGCTTAGCAACCAAGAATACGTTCTGTCACGCACCGCATATTTAGGAAATGCAAGCTATAATTCCATTACCATATCTAACATTTTATAGGTCAAGTTTCGGTGTGTACACACATCCAACTTCAACATTTTTTTAGGTGGCACATTCAAACGTTAGATGATATCATTCCATACACTCAATCTCGATGGCAACCCCCTTATATATTTCACACTTTCTCTTATGTTCTCTATAGTGTTGTCAATTTCTTTCAATCATTTTTATATAATTAAATTTACAATTTGGGTATAACATCTGACCTGGAATATTTTTCCTTTAAAAAATAAATTTCCTGTAGCCCTGAACTGGTTACGTAAGCATGAAATAACATTGTTATTTGTTAAAGCATTGTCTAAAGTTATTGTTGAAATTTTCTTCTCAATGCCCCAGCCTTCTAGACAACTGTAGATGCAATCCGAAATAAGTAAACTAGTATGTGGAGGAGGAAGGTTACGGAAGTTCAAAATTCTCTTGCAGAGTTTCCAATCCTTGTCGACATAGTGAGAGGTTAATGAAATGTATCCTTTTCTTTGATTGGACGCCATCCATAAATCAGAGTTAAACCTATTCTGGACACTGAAGCTAATACTGCTTTTAGTTTCACCTTCTCCTTTGCGTACATCTTCATGCACTCTCTCTGCACTGTGATGCAGGAGACATTCTTGGCTCGAGGGTTAAGAAATTGACAGAAAGCCCTAAACCCTTTACTTTCTATCATTCTAAAAGGTTTTTCTTTCAGAATCACTAATCTAGAATACCACTCATTCAGCTTCTCTTTATCAAACTTATGAGTGGACACTACGCATTGTGAGTTGTCTCCTTCTAACTTCGTAAATGACAGCAACTGTTGGCCGGGAGGAGGGAGTCTTGGTCTCTTAGGACACATCTTCAAATGTCTATTTAGATGTGTAGTAGATCCTCTTGGAATCTTGTTGTATAATCCTTTACAGTGATTACACTTTATGTTCTGTACACCATTAACTGTCACTTATTCGAAGTCATCCCACATTGCTGATCTCTTCTTCTTCCCTTTCCATACAATTGATGTGTCTGTATCTCCCTCTACGATTAGAGGAGATATGACTGATGCACCTATTCCAGGGATATTTGGGATTTCGTCTTGACTAGTCATCTATAAAATAAGGTTTTTGATATATTATATGGCTATACCTAGACCACTAGACGAGCATAGTTAATTGTCTAAATCAGTCACCCATTCAAGGTTGGATAAATTATAATGCCTTATTTTCTAATTTAAATGCTGTATCAAAATTTTGCCAGCATCTCCCCTTATCTCAATAAAATATATTAATCATGTATTTAATTCCCATGTCAATCATCAACACAAAGTGTGGACATTTGACGATGGAAATAAATACATGAAATATATCCAGAGAGAAAAAGGAGAGACAAAACCAGAATAGGCATATGCATTTTAATTGGAATAAATGAAGACATTACAATATAACCCTGAACTGTTCAAAAAGGGACAATTTGAGAATTTTTATGCATCCAAGAACACACTGAATCTATGTCTGGCAACATAGAAATCCTCAAATGGGCAACTGATTATCTTATACTACAACTAGAACAATAAAAAAAATAATAAAACCTAATAATCAAACAATAAATGAATTGAAAGTGCAATATGAAAGATGAATGCTAAGTGTATTAACTTGAGTGCACTAAGCATTCCTCAACCCAAATGCCAAATCCAATTAAACTATAGAAACCCAACTCTAGCTACTAAGCATCCAATAAAGATAAAAGAATCATTATATTAAGTTCAAAGACGAACAACAATCTAAATCCAAATCACAAATGAAATTAGAAAAGAAAAGGACCTAAAACCAGATCTTTTGTAGCCTCTAATTAGATGGTTAGGATCCATCTTTTGTACTTTGCTAGTTTGTCCCACCACAATGGGGCCCACGGTTTTAAATGGCTACGATTGGTTACATATGGAAATTGAATGAGTGACATACATTAATTCAAATTAAACCGTATAAATTGTGCAGCCTGTTATCATTTAGCCACAATCCTAAAATCAATTGGTTGAACAATCCTAAAATCATATTGCTTGAACAATCATCCATAAGGTTTCATCATCGATTATAGGACCTGGAAAAAAAATCACCCATATGTACAACTCAAGTGGGCCACTCCGTTTGGAACAAGGGAGATGGGATGTCAACCATAGATTTGTGTGTGTGGCCACTATCATCTATCGTAATCATATTTCATCACACCCATTAATTTGATGAAAATCACTAGGATGAAATGAAAATACAAAAATTAGCTGATAATTTTTTATATACGATTAAAATAATAATTCTTACTTGATGGACGGACAGGGGCACCGGACAAGGACGAGTTGTAAACAGGGCATGGCAAGGACGAGCTACGGATAGGGGCATCGGGCAGGCCAGGGATGAGCTGCGAATAGGGCAGGGCAGTGACGAGTTGCAGACAGGGGCACCGGACAGTCGTTGTGGCCACCGGACAGGGCAATGTGAGCACCTGAGAGAGAGAGAGAGAGGGAAGAGGAAGGGTAAGGGAAATGGCGACCGGCAGGGTAGGGACTGCCGGATGGTCGCTGTGGCCATGTGGGTTAGGGTTTTTTTAAGAGAGAGGGTTTTTTCAAGGGGAACGACCGAACGAGAGAGAGACTAGCACCAGACAGGGGCAGGGACGAGCTGCGGCACTGGACGGGGGCACCGGGCAGGCCGTAGGGATGAGTGGTAGGGACTAGTGCCAAACATGGGGGAGAGAGAGAGAGAGAGAGAGAGAGAGAGAGAGAGAGAGAGAGAGAGAGAGAGAGAGAGAAGAGGGATGGGCCGGACGGAACCGGACAGGGGAATGAGAGGAGAGAGCGAGAGAGAGAGGGAATGGGTAGTTTTGAATGGGCACTGGGAGGGAAGGAAGGGTATTTTTGTTTTGGGTGGGTAGGCTGAAAGTGTGAAAGCGACTGGAGTTAGGGCTTTCATTTTGGGTATATGGCCCTGGTCGAGTACGAGTCGAGTACCGAGTCAAGTACCGAGTCGAGTATCGAGTCAAGTACCGAGTCGAGTATTGTCCAGCTCGTACTCTGCTCAAAATCCATTCGAGTATCAAAAATTAGCTCGTGCTCGACTCATACTCATTTCGAGCCAAGTCAAGTTGAGTAATTTCGAGTCGAGTGAGTAACCGAGATTACTCTACTCATGTACAGCTCTACTGACAATCGTGGTGGGTCCCTTAAATGACACTAAGGTGGGGAGTATAATGTCCTAAAGTTGGGCCCACAAGGCGGCCTATTAAAATCACAAACATGCCATATAGATGGCCTAGTAATGAAAGAACGTGGTAGATGTAACATGCATAAACCAAGGTGGGGGTTACTATGGGCCACACCTATCATGGGTTGTCAAGTAGATGGATAGCCCGACTAGGCAATAAATGCACTAGGTCGGGGTCCACGGTGGGTCCCACAAAGGGTGTGGAGTCGCAATTAAACTTTATAGTGGTTCCTAGAAAGGTTCGGATGAAGACATCGAATGGCCAGTTTTTCTTTGGTGTGACCCACTTGAAGGTCTGATTTGCCTCATCTATGGGCTCATGACCTAAACTAATATGGAAAACATATGTACGGCATGGATAAAATAGATACATCATGATGAGTTGTTCATAAAATATAGACATCACGGTGGGTCCTGCGACAGTCTGAAAGGTGGACACCGTTGTCCTTCTCTTCCTTAAGGTGTGAACCACCCGAGATATGGATTGGCCTCAATTTTGGGCCCCATCCTAAAATGAACTAGAGGGAAATATGGGTGGCATGGATTAAATAGATAAATCGAGGTGGCCCTATAAGGTGAGCCTTACTGGACAGTGTGGCAGTGGGTCCCATTGTGTGGCCCTCAAAAGCTTTGAACTAAGCTGATAGTTGTGTCTTCCCTTCATTCTAGCCACACTGGGCTAGTGTATAGGTCATGTGTTACCTATGCCACCATTAAATAACATACAATCCACACGATGGGCCACATAAAATGTTGTAACGGTGGATACCATTGTCCCCACTATTTCTAGTGGTGTGGCCC
Organism: Magnolia sinica; assembly: GCF_029962835.1. Lineage (NCBI taxonomy): Eukaryota > Viridiplantae > Streptophyta > Magnoliopsida > Magnoliales > Magnoliaceae > Magnolia > Magnolia sinica. Next base: position 64,232,316 of record NC_080576.1, read on the forward strand.
TATCTCATCATGTGTAGACCCTACTCCACACCCCAAGTGGGCATCTGCCTGCCCAAGATGCTAAGTGGAGGTCTCAATTTCCTCTATTATATATATATATATATATGTTTGGTTTTGGTCACACCATCAAAGTGGCCCCCCACAAGGATGATATACTCTGTTCACTGCATAGGCTAGCTCGAGCAGAGCTTAATGGGCCCGATTAGGATTGGTTTGGATAAATAGGGACCCCACATTAGGCATTGGAAGGTTTCAACAGTGGAATTTTGTTTCCCTTCGTGCAACCCATTAGAGACTCGGATCTATCTCATATTTCGGCCCATAACCTAAAATGATCTGGCAAAGTCAGTGGATGGATCACATTAAATATATACATTTACTTGGACAGAATGGGTTAACGCCCACCGTGCATGCCATTTATTATTATTATTATATACATAATTTTTTTGATACACTACCAAAGTAGGACCCAAATGGATTATCTACTCCATCCACCCTCTTAGCTAGCTCAATTGAGGTCTAATAGACATTGACTAAGACTGGTTTGGACGATAAGGGACTCCATGGTGGGCCCCATAAGGTTTCAATAGATGAACATTATTTCCTTTGGTATGGCCCACTCAAGTCTTAAATCTAACTCATATTTTAGCCTACAACATAAAATCATCTAAAGGATCTGGTGGACAGAATGGATAAAATAAATATATCATGGTGGGTCCCACGAGTGGGCCACCTGCTCACTCCTAGGTTGGGGTTCCACCACCATACGTTGTGTAATGCGCAATGTGCAAACCCTGTCCTTTCTGTTTTTCCTTTTTTTTGTTTAATATTGGGTGAGGTCCACTAGTGGATGATCCACTCTATCCATATTGTCGGTCAATTCTCCTTGGACCAAATGAGTCCAGGATTGGGCAGATTTCATCACACACGCACACAACAGTGGACCTTAGAAAGTTTCAATAGTGGGACTTTGTTTCCCTCAGTGTGGTTGTAAGACCCGTATCCTAGCCTGCACTATTCCGTAGGCTTCCGTGGTTCTTTTGGTTGAATTTCGGTGACCCGCGACACGTAGACAGCAGTTGCGTGTGATCCTAAATTGTATCCCCTATTTTAGAGTCAGCTCGACCCGAAACTTATACCTTAGCGACAGCACCATCGCCACGGTTCCGACATCGCATCTCGCATGTTGAGGCGATACCCGGGCCAGGAGATGTGAGCTCACGTTCAGTTCGAGGAAAAACACTGCATGTTGCAATCCCTAGAAAATATCACATCAATCCCATCAATCACATCAATCAAGTACACATCACTCCCATCACTCACACCCATCCCCAAGTACAACCACCCCCCTTAAAGTCAACTCTCTCTTACACAAGTACTCCCATCACTTCACTCACCCATCACTCACATCTCTCATCTCTCTCATCTCTCTCATTCTCCCAAGCAACTCGCACGTCCAAGCTCTGTGAGAGAAATTTGTGTGGCCCACCTTCCTACCTCTCATCTCCACCATCCAAAGTCTATCTCGACCGTTGAATTGCTCCCCTTAGAGCTCCAGATCACATTGGCGGAAGAAGGAAGAAGAGATCAAAGGCGGGTGATTTTCTTTTTGTGATTTTGATGATTAGAGGGCCCACATATGGTGGGACCCATCTTGATGTATGCATTGTATAGGGAGGGCCCATAGTGGTGGGGTCCCTCCCATTTTCACCGATTTCTCTCTTTTTCTTTATGTGTGGCCCACTCGATCCACTCCATACATACCGTGTGACCCACCTTGATGAATGTTCCTGTCCACACCATCCAGTCCCTGGACGTGTGGACCCCACCATAATGATGTATGCATCTATGCCGCCCACTGGCTAGAACAGTGGACCGCACCATGTTGTATTTGTTTCATCCACATCGTCTAGACCATCTGGACGGTGCTGGATCAGTATGGACGATGCCAGGCCCACTGTAGCGTGCAAGGCCACCTTGATGTATTTATTGCATATCCTATCTGTCCATCTACCCAGATCAGTGGGATGCACCATGATTTATGTATTTTATCAATCCGTCCATCCATGTTGACATGGCCCACCCCACACGTGATGGGACCCACCTTGATGGTGTAAGGTATATCCACGCTGTCCAAGGTATAAAGCAAAATTCAAATTTTAAGTGGACAACCGTCCATATGTGGACCCACCATGATTTATATTTGAATCCACACCGTCCAGATATCTGGATGGTGGAAATCCCACCTATATAGTTGCTGGGTTGGACGTTAGCTCGGTATGTGGGCCTCCACCATGAGGTATTATTATATTCAAATCGTCCATCAATGATGGTGGAGCTCACTGGCAAGGATGTTTTATCCATCGTCCATTCAGCTGGACGGTGGAGCCCCTCTAATGTATGTGTTTTATCCACCATCCATCATTTGGACGGTGGAGCTTCCTATGATGTATAGGGTTTACTTACACCGTCTATCTGGTGGGAATCCCCCTGGTGTATGGGTCTTACCTGCACCATCCAGTAGGTCTGGACGGTGGGTACCCACCATGAGATATGTGTTTTATCCCAGCCATCCACTGTTTGGACTGTGGGTGTTCATCGTGATGTATGTTTCATCCACACCGTCCACTGTTTGGACGGTGGAGATCCACATGATGCATGGGTTTTATCCTCACCGTCTGTCTACTTGCTGGGACGTGGGACCTACTTGCTGATGTGCTGCATCCAGCACGTGGGGACACCATGATGTATATTTTATTCACACCATTCGTGGGATAGTGTGACCCACTATAATATATGATTTTATTCCCACCATCCATCTGGACGGTGGGGACTACGGTGATGTATGTGTTATATACCCATAGTCCATCCATGGGACCACCATAATGTATGTGTTGTATATCCAGTTGGTGGGGCCCATTCTGTGATGCTTAAAGGCCCACCTTGATGTGTGTATTGGAAGCACATGGCCCATCTATTTTTTTAGACCATAGGGTTGACCCGTGTGGCCCACCATGATGTATGTGTATTACATGCACTGTCCATTTATTTTTGGGTCATAGGCCTCATTACCTTGAGAGGCCCAATTGATGTATATTGGGCCCATGAGTGAGGCTCGATGTGATATATATAAGGCCCATTTGATGGGGCCCACCTGCTTGAATCTGAGGCCTATGGGCAAGGCCCATTGTGATGTATTCGTGGCCTATGGGCAACGCCCATTGTGAGATGTATTAGGCCCATTAGTGTGGCCCATTGATGCAATCCAATTGATGTATACGAGGCCCACTGGTGCGGCCCATGTGATATGGCTGACTCGATATATGTGAGGACCATTGGTGTGGCCCGTGGATGCGATCCACTTGATATATTTGATGGCCCATGGGTTGAGGCCCAATGTGATTTATATAAGGGCTACGAGTGAGGCCCAATGAGACGTATGTGGGGCCTTTTTATGAGGCCGAATGTGATGTATATGAGGTCTATTGTGATGTGTGATTACTCCATGATGTATGTAATGATGATTATGGTGGGCCATGCCTTAGGAGCAATGATGGTTTAATGTCCACGTTGATGGGCAATGATGGTTAAATGTCCATATTGTGACCTTCCCTTAGGCCTTTATTGAGTCAGATTATCGAGGCAGATTTTGATTCCGATTGTCGAGGCCAATTGTTGAGGCTAGTCAGACTGTTGAGGCCGATTTCGATTTCGATTATCGAGGCTGAGTCAAATTGTCGAAGCTGATCCCAATTTCGATTGTTGGGGCCAAGTCAGATTGTCGAGGCCGATCTTGATTCTGATTGTCGAGGCCGAGTCAAATTGTCGAGGCCGATTCTAATTGTCGAGGCCGATCCCGATTCTGATTGTCGAGGCCAATCTCGATTCTGATTGTCGAGGTCGATTCTGATTCTGATTGTCGAGGCCGAGTTAGATTGTTGAGGCCGATCCCAATTTCGATTGTTGAGGCCGATCTCGGTTCGATTGTCGAGGCCGAGTCAGATTGTCGAGGCCGTCTCGATTTCGATTGTCAAGCCTGAGTCATATTGTCGAGGCTGATTCCGATTGTCGATGTCGATTGATGAGGCTGAGTTAGATTGTCAAGGCCGATTATGATTCTAATTGTCAAGGCCAACTCCGATTGTCGAGGCCAATTTCGAATGTCGAGGTCAATTTCGATTGTCGCGACCGATTTCGATTTCGATTGCCGATTCCAATTGTTGAGGCTGATTGTCGAGGCCAATTCTGATTGTCAATTTTGATTGTCGAGGCCGATTCTAATTGTCGAGGCCGATTATCAATACTAGTTACCGATACCAATTATGAGTATGTCATATCGAGACTGATTATCGATGCTGATTATGAGTATGTGACAGCATAGCATCATGATACATGCCCATACGCATCATCTGCATGTTTGTTATGAGATGTGGTTGACCATTGCATATGTCATTAGGTAGGTTGTTATAAGACTCCCTGATAGACGGAGGTTATCTTACATGAGCGCACGGTATGTGAAGGATTGTTGCATGACTGGATTGTATGACTCATACATCTTACATTATGTGTTGTGATTACTGTACACCCTAGCGACATCAGGGCCGTAGCCTCCACAACTATGTCGTGAATGGCTAGATGGGACATCGAAAATGTTTAGTTCGGGTATCTGGGCATTTTGGATGTCTATGGGTGAAAGTCCATAAACTTCCGTGGCCAGGAGACGCCCCAACGTCGAGAGTGAGTAGATATATGAGCGCTCGAGTGCCGAATACCAGTAGACAGCGTCTCCCACTGTGTCGTGGTCGATTGGGAGGGGGTGTGGCCTTACCCGCCCGAGAGTAGGGGGCATAGCTAGGCTATGTTTGACTAGCTCATGATTGGGTCCGCCATCGATGTGCCGAGTAGATATTAGCTGACTACTGACCATGTGGATGGTGAAGTCTCTTCCAGTTGCATGGTCACGCGTTAGTGGGCGGCGATTGCATGTAGAGTGTACTAGACCCCGGTGATAATCCCATAGATGTACAGTACTGATTTGTGGACTGATTGAGCTGGAGTTGTATACTCATCATTATACTCATTCATTCACTATCCACTCGGGCTAGTGGTGCGCAACTAATTGTTATGTGTACTTTCGCAAAGGCCAGGATTTCGGTCGGGGCACGCGACTAACCTGAGATCAGGAGCTTACCACATTCAGTCTATCTATCCAAATTTAGGTATGAGACTGGTTTGGATAGAAGTCCTTTGTGATAGGCCCCATATCCTGCGATACCACGTACTATCATCCTGACTTCACACTGCAGCTTGGTTATTTCATTCGAACCACATATTGCATATTACATTACATCCTCGGCATATGATATTTTGGTTGCTATGTTTCTGCATTTATATGACCTAGATGAGGTTGATGGCATTCCGAATTGCATATTGTATTGCATCCTCGATATCTGATATCTGGTTCATTATGTTTCCGCATTACATAGCCGGTATACATTACTTTCTCAGTATGTGACATTGGCTTGCTATATTTTTTTATCGTATATCTGGATGAGGTTGATGATATTTTTATGGACTTGTCAGTATTTTCGTTTACTTTGATATTATATTCTGAGCACGCACATACTGTTCACACACTTACACCACCCTCTAAGCTTTCTATAAGCTTATACACGATAAATGCGTGTAGGTGACGTAAGGTTGCAGTAGCGTTGACCATGGAACATGCAGTTATCTTCTGGAGCTTTGATTATTGATATATGTATTTTCCTTTCAGTACTATATTCAAATGTTTATATTAGTGGATATGTGATGATGATGTTGTTCTTGTAATTTGGGTATACTTGTGGTTATGCTTCTTACGAGATAAATGTACATTGAAAAATCCTCCTTGTAGGATCCCAGGATCGGAATCTGGCACATGTGTGCTGGGAGCCGAGAATGGGGTACTACGGAGCCTATCAGCATCGGATTCGACGATCGAGAATTTTGTGAGCCCGATTTCAGAGTTTGGGGCGTGATAGCGGTCCACTTGGAACTCGAATTGTCTCATTTTTCGACTAGTAGCCTAAAATGATAGGGATAAGGTGGTGGACGATGTGAATTATACATATACATCAAGGTGGGGTCCACGGCTGGGATGTCTCCACCCCACGTCCGCATGGCTGACATGAGGGGTGCTTCCGGCCCCACCGTGGGCTATGGTGTAGTCCACCCGATGGTTAGATCGACATAATTCTCAGGCTCCACGAGTAAAATGAGCCAGGAGATGGATGGATGGTGTGGATCTAGGAAATACATCAATCTGGGTCTCATGAGTGAAAACCCACTCCACAACCCATGCAAATGGCCTCAATTACATGCAGGTGCTCCTAACCCTCATGCTTGTGGTGTGATCCACTAGATGGTTGGATCAACCTGTTATTTATGCTTAGTGGTCAAAATGACTTGAAAAAAACATATAAATGACATGGATTTCATGAATGCATCAAGGTGTATCTCATGAGTGGAACCCACTCCCCATCTACTTATGCAAGCAACGTCATTGACGCTTGGGCTCACTAGCACCTTGCCCCTTAGATCATTATAGTGTGGCCCACTAGAGACTCAACTCGGCTTTAAATTTGGGCTCAACGCCTCAACTGAGTTCGAAAAGTGGATGGACGGTATGGATTAAATATATACATTATGGTGGGACCCACGAGTGGAGGTCCCACTCTCCCTCCACTTTTGGGGCGTCTGGACACTGGACGTATTTGACGTTGAGAACATTCAGCGTCTGGACAGTCCTCTCCCCCATTTGTTTTTATTTTTATTTTTATATACGAGGTCCACATAGGAGATCCGAACCGTGTATCAGGTGGGCCAGCTCAAGGTGGGCTCAAAGAGCTTTGAATCAACCTGATCTTAGTGTTTTTCCACCATCTAAATATGGGTAATTTAATAAATAGGTTACATGGAAAATAAACATGACAATGAGACACATAAGGTGGCCCACACTATGATAGTGTGCGGGGCACGTGCTCCAACAGCGTAGCCCACTTGTGGGCCCCATAATAATATCAAAGTAAGGAAAGAGAGGGAAGGAAAATGGAAAGAAAAGGAAAAGAAAGGAGATGCGGTCATCGGTGTGGCCCCCTGCCACTATGGGGTCCACCATACACATCATACATCCATACACATCATATACGATCAAGGTGGGTCCCACCCTTGTGGACCCACCAAAATAGAAAAATCACATAGAAAGAGAGGGTTTTGACCCTCCCATGTACTCCCCTCAAAGGATGGATGGTTGGATCGGCTCGGATTGACGATCGGATGATCTACCAAGCTCCTCTCCACCCCTAACATTCTTAATCACTCTTTTCTCTTTCCTCTTTCTCTTACTCTCTTGATCCTTCCAAATCCTCTTTCAAGCTCTCTCTTTTAACTTAATATCTCCCCAAAATTTTCTTTCTTTTCTCTCTCTCCCTCTCTCTTAATCTCTCCTTAATCTTTTTTTTCCTTTTCTCTCTTTCTCTCCCTATTTCTCTCTAATATTGTGAGAAAATGGTAGAAATGAGGAGTGATGGACTTTTTGTGGTAGAGATTTTTGGTAGATAGGGAATTATGAAAAGAGAGGGGTAAAATGGGGAGAAAAAGAATGGAAGAATGATGGCTAGCATAGGTAGGGGTATGGGTCGCATGAGAAAGACATGGGCTTGTTTGACTAATGGGAAGAGAGTGACATAAGTGATGGATGGATTGATTGGTGGCTTGATTGATTTGACAACATGAGAATGTGTGCAAGTGGGGCCCGAGTGTATTGTGCGGCCCACCTCGGATTGTGCCAAAATTATAACTTCTAATCTAGGGGTCGAAATGGGGCGTGCCATGTGGCATTGGAATCGTAACGCCCGCGTGGTCACTAGGAAACAAGTCTTGGGGTATTGCGGTACAAAAATAGGGTAATGATCAGAACTCATCGATCTAGTCCACCGAGAACATGTTGTTGTTTGAGAGAAGCTTACGACAGGTCTCGTGAAGTTACAGGCCTTTCAACAAAATAAATCTTCATAAAAATAAACTTGACTAAGCCTATATTAGATTGAGGATCAAGAGCAATTGCTAAGGACATCAACAAATGACATTTGTCTTGGTATTTATCAAACTTCATCTGCATCCCAATTTTCATCTATCGTATAAAATCTGGACCCACACTGTTTTTTTTTGTAGAGTATCCTTAATCTTCCAAAGAGACGGGAGGAATAGATTCGCAGTTGATACTTATTTTTAGAAAAAATCTCCGTGCTATCATAAAAAACTTTGAGAAAGTTGTGAACTTATTTTGCTTTGGTCTAATCATTGCGCTCAACAACTAAGGATATATTCTGTCACGTGTCGCATATCCAGAAAATGTAAGCTCTAATGCCATTGTTGTTTCGAACATTTCATAAGTCAAGTTCCAATGTGTACACACATCTAACTTCAACATTTTTTTTGATGACACATTCAAACATTAAATGATGTCATTTCATACACTCAATCTCGACGGCGACTCCCTTATATATTTTACACTTTCTCTTATGTTTTCTACAGTGTGGTCAATTGTTTTCAGCCCTTCTTATACAATCAAGTTTAGAATATGGGCACAACATCTGACCTTGAATAATTTTCCATCAAAAAATAAATTTTTGGTTGCCTTGAACTGGTTATATAAACATGAAATCACACTGTCATTTGCTAAAGCATTGTCTAAAGTTATTGCTGAAATTTTCTTTTCAATGCCTCAGTCTTGTAAACAATTGTAGATGTAATCTGAAATAAGTAAACTAGTATGAGAGGAGGAAGATGGTGGAAGTTCAAAATTCTCTTACAGAATTTCCAGTCTTTATCTATGTAGTGTTGTTCATAACCCCAAGTGTAGGGTCGCAATGTAGTAATAATCTCGGGGAGACCGAGGTCGAATCCATAGGGACTAATCTTGTACGTTTCTGAAAATAACTAGAACTAGAACTAGAAGAAGATCTAAATCTAAATCTGAAATAATAGAGAGAGTTATTGTGAATAATGTAATTGAAAGTTGTAAATTTAAAGGTGGGAATTAGGGTGCCAAGGATCCACTTGTAGCTATCAAGATGCTACCTTACTTAATTCAAGAGACACAACTAGAATCAGAGTCCTATCTTATCTAGTTGGAAGACAAGAAGATCAAATCTCTGAACTTTCATTGAATTAGTATCAAGAGATAAGAATTATGAAAATTTGGAAGGAATTCTGTCACCCTACCATGCCCACAACAAGATTTACCAATCCCACAATCTCAAAGAGAAAAAGAAGATATTCAAAGCTATCACAGATCTATTGTAATTGGAATCACAACAAACTATTAAAAACTAAAAATATTCCTTAAAATCAACTAGAAATCAATGAAGTTCAAAATAAACATGAATTAAAGCAAAGTAAACATCCCAATCATTCTAAAAGCTTCACCTCTTAGCCCTAACTAAGAGGTTTAGCCAACCATAGACATGATTGAACTAAGAACTCTTAAATAAAACATAAAAATAAACTAAGGAAGAAGAAGAAAAACTCTTGGCGGTAGCTCTCCACCATTTTGCTCCACTCCTTAAACCCTAGAAGATGCCTTGGAGCATCCTAGGAACTCCTATTTATAGTTGGGGAACTCCAACTTTCGCATCGAGTTGAAAAATTCTAGAAACCGCCTTAAATGTATGTAGTCCATGTAAATTTGTGTAATCTTTAGATTATATCGAAGGGAATTCTATGCAAGTTTTAATAGAAGCTTTGATGCATCTAAGTACCTTCGATATAATTGAAACTAGTCCAGAACTGTCCAGCAAGTTTGGCTTAAAAATCCTGAAATTCTCGATTGCACCTTCGATGCATCTACGCACCTTCGATTCATCTATGTACCTTCCATATAATCGAAGGCTATTTTGGCAATTTTCTAGATTTATGCATTTTTGGTCCTAAATATGTTTTCAGGAAAATTTTTAGGATTTCTTTTCTTCACTTAAAATCTTCGATTCTTTTCATTTATCACTTGGTTTCCTTGGATTTTTGGCATGTGAATTCTTCAATCATGGTCTCTTAAGATCCATCCCTTGCCTTGATGATTTTTGGGCATTAAATCCATGCTTTTAGCATTCTTTTCAATCCAAGCTCTTAGATTCACCTTATAATACAAACATGTATAAAATATACCATTAAGCATTATCATGTTCATAAAACTAAGATATAAATAGGGAAAAATATGCAATATTTGACACTCAACACACTCCCCAACCGGCATTTTGCTAGTCCCAAGCAAAACATGTGTGACATAATCTTCAATTCTCAAACCTCAAATCTTTTTCAGAGAACAATCTTTTGTGTAATCAAGTATGAATGAGTAGAATTAAGATGAGAAAGTGATATTTTGAAAACCTAGAGCCGAATCACATAAGAAATCATTCAAATAGGTTCTTTATCAATCATTTAAGATTATAAATTCATCTATCTAGTTTTTCCAATGTGCTCAGTGAATTCCAACTTACTTCCCATAAGAACGCTATCTTTTCTTAATGTTAGTCATGTTCACCATATTAAGATTACTTGAGAACTCAAGTACTGATTTCGAACTTATCCCCTTTCCCTTCTTTTTCCAGTTTTCGATTTTATATCGACAATCACTTTTTATTTATTCATTCTTTTCAGTCTTTTCAGAATTCTTCATTCTTTTTCAGATTTACATTCTTTCATTCTTTTCACCTTACATGACCTTTTTGTCGATCTCCTTTTTTTAACTGGTTCCTTTCATCTTTTAAGGTGGATAAAATTTTTCAGACTCAATTCTCAACGTATTTTCAACGATGCACATGCTAACCATCAGAAATTCTTGCATTATTCACGGAAAGAATTTTGAACATGTCTTTGTGATTTGGATTAACATGATATTCAAACTTCCTCTTAATCTATTGAGTGCAAGAACTTAGGTGATAGACTACTTAGTTGATCAAACTCCAACAATTCAAAATTCAATTTCTATCTTATCATCATACTCACAGCATTCTTAATCCACAAATTATCAATTTCCAAACAGGTTTTTAATTTGAGAAATTAAAAATTTTCAATTTTTTTTTTGCTCGAAACTAATTTTTACTCGAAAACTAAGAAAACACTGATTAATTTACCTAATCCACACCCCATCTTAAAATATACATTGTCTTCAATGTAAAAGATATAAGCATTCAATGCACATGAGGCAACAAAAAATAAAGGAGTAGTGATAGAAAGATAGTACCTGAAGAAGGAAGATTAGAGGCTTTTCCAAGGAACTCAACATGAAGATGGGGGAGCACAAAGACTAAAAAAATGGAAAAGAAACTATCCTAATCCTAAATTTTATGAAAGCAATAAATCTAAAATAGGAAAGCAGGGGAAAACTACTCAGTCATGTAGTAAGGTTCCTCCTCTGACCAGTATCTTGATAAATTCCTCAGAAGGTTTCTCAATAAGATCATCCAAAAGCCCCTTTTGCAGTAGGCTTGGATGTCTTGGAGCATGAATGTCCAGAGAAATTTAAGAACCTCAGCAACATAATCGGGACCAGAATTTAGAGATTTTCAGAGAATATATGATTCACCTACAGAAGATAATTCTCAATATTAGTAGGTTGAGGTGAATGAGAGACCATAAACAATTGAATAACCAAAAAGTTGTTCACCATGTTCCGTTTAAAATCCAAAGTCATAGGCTCTGGTTTAGAATCTATCTACTCCACTTATAATGGTAAGAATTTAGTATTAGTGGAAGGAGTGGCATCAACTTCCTGGCCAATATGATCGTTTGAATCCATAAAGTGTCCCAGGCAGACATCTAAAGATTTAGGAGTTTCAGTTAAAAGAGACTCATCATCTTCAAAAGGATATATAAAGTTCATCTCATGGGTCAGGTCCTCATCCTCTTGTGGCTTGTGCAAATGAAACACATTGAATTCTACCATCATATTCCCAAAAGATATTTTCATTACTCCATTCCGGCAATTTATGATGGCATTGGCCGTGGCCAGGAATGGCCGGCCTAATATGATCAAAATTTGAGTGCCCATATTTGAAGCTAAGTGTGTGTCCAAGATGATGAATCTACTGGGTAGTAGAATCTATCAACTTAGACCAACACATATTCTATCATACCTCTCGGTATTCTAGTCGAGCGATTGGTTAGTTGTAATGTTGTTTTGGTGGGTTTCAACTCACCGAGGCCTAACAGTTCATATACCGAGTATGTTATCAGATGAACACTTGCCCCAAGGTCTAGAAGTGTGTTATCGACCTTGAAGTTTCCGATCACACATGAGATTGTAGGACTTTTAGGATCCTTATATTTTGGGAGAGTGTTTTAATTGATTATGGCGCTAACCTGTTCAGTCAAAAATGCTTTCTTGTGTACGTTCAACTTCCGCTTTACCACACACAGATCTTTCAGGAATTTGGTGTTAGATGGGAACTGTTTAATTTCATCCAACAAGGGGGTGTTGATCTTGACTTGTTGAAAAATCTCTAGAATATTTTGATTCTCACTTAGCCTTTTTGATGTGATGAGATGTCAGGGAAATGGGGCCACGAGTTTGTATCCCTACAATGGCTCTTTGTCATATGGAGCATTGTTAGATTCACCACCATCCTTTGAATTTTTAAACTCAGCTTTCTCAACCTTCCTTGGAATCTCTTTATTTATTTCAGTTTCCACTTCTCGGGGTGGTGATGGTTTTAACATGTTCCAAATTTTGAGTTGAAGAGTTGAGATCACTATCTCAAATTGTCTTTTTGGGTTAGGTTGAGGTTGGGCTGAAAAGATCCCGGTCTTCCTAACATTCAGTTGTGTCTTAAGTCTTGCAACCGAAGTTCTCAGCTCATTCATAGCCTACAGTTGCTCCTGCCAAAATGCATTTAGTATATCTTCAAGGGTTCTCCTTGGTGGAAGTCCATTAGATGGCTTTTGTGGATAATTAGTTACATTTACAGTTGGTTCATTTCTCCAATTAAGGTTCTGCTCATCAGGAGTGTGCATGTTAGAATTTGGTGCACTAAGTAGCCGTTGAGACGTGTTTGTAGTATCTGCTTGAACATGAAACAACTCTTGAAAAGCTGGGATTGTAAGACAATCTTTGATTGGATGTACATCGCTCTCACAAACTTCACATTGTTCACAACCCCAAGTGTAGGGTCGCGATGTAGTAATAATCTCGGTGAAACCGGGTTGAATCTATAGGGACTAAACTTGTATGTCTTCTACATTTAACTAGAATTACATCTAGATGGAGAACTAAAGCAGAAATCTGAATTTAAATGAGTAATTTTGAGTAATGAGTAAAGTATCAATTAAAAGTGGGAATTAGGGTGCTAAGGATCCACTTGTAGCAATTGAGATGATACCTTGCTTATTTCAAGAGATCCAACTAGTATCAGAGTCTTATCCTATCTAGTTGGAAAAAGAGATGGTCAAATCTCTAAACTTCTCATTAATCTAGACTCAATGGAGGAAAATTGTAGTGAATTGGAAGGGATTCCATCACCTAACTATGCCCAGGAGACAATGGCAAACAACGAGATTTACCAAATCCACAATCTCAAATAGAAAAGAAGATATTTAAAGCTATTGCAGATCTATTGTAATTTAAGTCACAACAAACCATTAAAAATTGAAAATATTCCTTAGAATCAACTAGAATTCAATGACGTTCAAACATAAACATGAATTAAAAAAAAGTAAACATCCCAATCATGCTACAAGATTCACCTCTTAGTCCTCTGTAGCTAAGAGGTTTAGCCAACCATAGACATGATTGAACTAATGTCTCTCAAACAAAGCATAAAAACCACTAAGGAAGAAGAAGAAAGCTCTTAGATGGCGGCTTCACCCTTTTGTTCCACTCCTTGAACCCTAGAAGATGCATAAGAACATCATAGGGACTCATATTTATAGTTGTGAATCCCCCTCTTACACTCCGACTTGAAATTTTCGTAAACCACCTCAAATTACACAATTAGCGTCGGCCCTGCGTTATAACTCTGCGCGATTTCGGTAGCACCAAAATCGTATATGAAATTGTATGTGTAGAGTACTTAGCTAACATCGAAATGACAGTAGGTAGTACAGAATTAAGCTCAGGTAGTACCAAATTAAGCTATTTTCTTGCTAAACTATTTTGTGTAACTTCGGTGGTACCGAAGTTGGCTTAGGTAGTACCGAACTGTCATGTTTTTCTGCTGTTTAACTTGTGCTTTTGCCAATATTTTCTTCATCATTTGTACTTGGTTTCCTAGAATCTTTGGTATGAGAATTCTTCATTCTTGGTCTCATAACATCCATCCTTTGCCTTGGTGATTCTTGATCATTAAATCCATTCTTTTAGCATTCTTTTCAATCCAAGCTTTCGGATTCACCTTGTAACGCAAACATGTATAAAATATAATATTAAGCAGCATCATGTTCATAAAACCAAGATATAAATGGGAAAAAATATGTAATATTTGACACTCAACACACTCCCCAACCAGCATTTTGCTAGTCCTAAGCAAAATATGCGTGAAATAATCTTCAATCCTTGATGTTCAAAACCTCTTTCAGAAAATAATCTTTTATGCAATCAAGTATGAATGAGTAGAATGAAGGCGAGAAAGGTGAGATTTTAAAAACTTAGAGTCGAATCACATAAGCAATCAATCGAGTAGGTTCTTTATCAGTTAACTCAAAGCATAAGTTCATATACCAAGTTTTCCAATGTGCTCAATACAAATCAACTTACTTCCTAAAAAAATACTATCTCCTCATAATGTTAGCCATGCTCAGCACTTCAAGATTAGTTGAAAATCCAAGTACTGATTCCGAACTTATCCCCTTTTTCTTTTTTATCTAGGTTTTTTATTTTATATCGACCGTCATTTGTATTTATTCAGTTTTTTCCATCTTTTCAGATTTTTCATATTTTTTCTAGCTTTATTAGTTGTTTCACCATACATGACTTTCTTGTCGAGCTCCTGTTTTTTAACTGGTTCTTTTCTTCTTTTAAGGTGGATAAAATTCTCTAGACTCAATTCTCAGTATCTTTCCATGATCATCATGCTAACAATAAAAAATTCTAGTACTATTCACAGAAAGCAGATTGAATGTGTCTTGTGATTTAGATTAACATGATATTCAAACTTCTTCCTAATCAATTGAGTACAAGAACTTAGGTGATAGGTTACTTAGTTGATTAAACTCCAACAATTGAAAATTTGATTCTTATCTTATCATCATACTCAAGGCATTCTTAAGTCCATAAATTATCATTTTCCAAACAGATTTTTACTTGAGAATTCAAAAAATTACATTATGTAATCCACACCCCAACCTAAAATCTACATTGTCCTCAATGTAAAAGATATAAGCATGTAATGCAAAAGAGGCAACGGAAAGAAAGGAAAGTGATGGAAAGATAGTACTCGAAGAAGGAATTCTGAGGCTTTTCCAAAGATCTCAATGTGAAGAAGGGTTAGCCAAAGTAAAAAATGAAACAAACAAAAGGCAAACTATCATAATCCTAAATTCTACAAAAGGAGTAAACCTAACTACACATACGTTAGACTAGGAGGTCAATCTTGGTAAACAGGATCGTTCAGAGGTATAAACATATCCTCTGAATCAAATTTCTTAATAAATGGCTTTAAATGATGTCCATTCACTTTGAAAGCATTGATATTGTTTAGATTCTTTATCTCAATGGCCCCATGAGGATAGACATTAGTGATTGTGAAAGGGCTGCTCCAACGAGATTGGAGTTTACCCAGAAAGAGATGTAATTAAGAATTATATAAAAGGACTATTTGACCTAGTGTGAATGATTTTCGAATAATGTATTGGTCATGAAACACCTTCATTCTATCCTTATAAATTCTTGAATTCTCATATGAATCGTTCTAGATTTCCTCGAGTTCATTCAACTGAAGTTTGCGTAATGAGCCAGTATTGTCCAAATTGAAGTTCAGATTTTTAATAGCTCAGTAAGCTCTATGTTCTAATTCTACAGGAAAGTGGCAAGACTTCCCATAGACAAGTCTAAAGGGTGACATTCAAATAGGGGTCTTAAATGTAGTATGGTAATCCCATAAAGCATCTGTCTAACAGATTAACCAATCCTTGCGATCAGGGTTAACCGTTTTCTCTAAAATGTGTTTAATCTCCTTATTGGAAATCTCAGCTTGCCCACTTGTTTGTAGGTGGTATGGAGTGCTCACCTTATGAGAGATGTCATATTTCTTCATTAAGTTTTTGAATGACTTATTATAGAAGTGTGAACCTCCATCACTAATGATGGCTCAAGGTGTTCCGAACCGGGAAAGTATATTTTCTTTTAAGAATCTAATGACCGTTTGATGGTCATTGTTCCGGCACGGGATCGCTTCGACCCATTTAATGACATATTCTATGGCTAATAAAATGTATAAATTTTCAAAAGATTGGGGGAATGACCTCATGAAATTGATGCCCCATCAATCAAATGCTTCAATGATTAGAATGAAGTTTAAAGGCATCATATTTTGATGGGACAATGCTCCCAATATTTGATAATGCTCACAAGCTTTGCAAAACTCATGAGTGTCCTTGGACATAATGGGCCAGTAAAAGCCACATTGTAGAATTTTGGTCGTGGTGTTTTAACAAAAAAATGACCACCACGGGCCTGAGAGTGACAAAAGGAGATGACACTTTGGTGTTCATCGTCTGACACACATCTCCTTAAGACTTGGTCAGAGAAATATTTGAACAAGTACGGATCAACCTAGAAGAATTTACGTACCCTGGTGAAGAATTTTTTTTCTTATCTTGCATAGTCCAATGTGTTGGCGTGAAACCTGTGGCAAGATAATTAGCAATATCAACAAACCAAGGTAAGTGGGGGACTTTAAACAATTGTTCGTTAAGGAACATGTCGTTTATAGGTGCCGTCTCAAGGGAATCAAGAAGATCAAGTCTTGAAAGATGGTCAACCACTATGATCTCTACTTCCTTTTTATCCTTTATTTCTAAATCAAATTCCTGGAGTAGGAGGATCCATCTTATCAAGCAGGGCTTAACATCATTCTTAGAAAGAAGGTACTTGAGTGCTGCATGATCAGTGTAGATGATGATCTTAGATCCAATCAAGTAAGACTTAAATTTATCCAAAGCGAATACTATGATTAAGAGTTCCTTCTTTGTAGTAGAGTAATTCACTTGGGACGGATTTAGAGTTTGACTTGCATAATGAATAACGTAGGGCTTCTTTTCTTTTCTTGGCATAACACCGCCCCAATAGCATAGTGAGACGCATCACATATAATTTTAAAAGGAATGCTCTAGTTAGGTGGCTGCATGATAGGTGCGGTGGTCAACATGCCCTTGATCTTAGTCAAAGCTTCTTGGCATTGGTCAGTTCACTCGTATGGTACATCCTTTTAAAGTAGGTTACATAAAGGATGAGAGAGGTGGCTAAAGTCATTTATGAATCTTCTATAAAATTCGGTGTGTCCTAAGAAGGATCGCACGTCTCGTGTGCTCTTGGGTGGAGGTAGGTTAGAGATAAGATCAATTTTAGCCTTATCTACCGCAATTCCCTTGGACGAGATGATATGTCCAAGACCAATTCCCTTACGAACTATGAAGTGACACTTCTCCTAATTAAATACCAAATTCTTTTCCTCACATTACTTCAGCACATTTTTCAGATTATCCAAGCATTCGCTGAAGGATAGACCAAAGACAGAAATTGTTTATGAAGACCTCTAAATATTGCCCCACCATATCAAAAAAAATACTAAACATACATCGCTGAAAAGTGGTAGAGGCATTACATAGTCCAAATGACATCCTTTGGTAAGCAAATGTACTAAAGAGATATGTGAATGTGGTCTTTCCTTGATCTTTAAGGGCTATCTCTATATGGTTATAGCCTGAATACCTATCAAGGAAGCAATAGTACGAGTGACCAGCTAGCCTTTCCAAGATTTGATCAATGAAGGGCAAAGGAAAGTGGTCTTTCCTCGTGACGGTATTCAATTTCCTATATTCAATGCACATTCTCCAACCAGTTGTAACTCTATTTGGCACGAGTTTATTCTCGACATTGGGTACGATGGTGATTCCAGACTTCCTAGGAACCACTTGAGTTGGACTCATATAAGGTATATGATACCCACATCCAATAGCTTAAGTACCTCGGCCTTAAACGCTTCCTTCATGTTTGGATTTAATCTATGTTGTGGTTGTCGGGAGGTCTTCGTATTATCCTCAAGATGAATACGGTGAGTAAAAATCAAAGGATCAGTTCCTTTAAGGTCCGTAATCGACCATCCTAGGGCTCCTTTATGCTTAATGAGAGTAGAGATAAGCATACTCTCTTGTTCTTGAGGTGGAAGAAATCACCACCAGGTATGTCTCATTTTGACCTAAATAGACATTTTAAATAAGAGGGT
The DNA here is from genome assembly GCF_029962835.1 of Magnolia sinica. NCBI lineage: Eukaryota > Viridiplantae > Streptophyta > Magnoliopsida > Magnoliales > Magnoliaceae > Magnolia > Magnolia sinica. Next base: position 64,250,795 of record NC_080576.1, read on the forward strand.
AAAGGTTTTAGGTCAATCTTCAACACTTTGAAGTTAGATGGTAGAGGCGCCACATTAGTTTGGGGTCATTCTTCAAATTGTGGCCTCCACCGGTTAACTTCAAGTACTAGCGCAGTGTTAAACATGACTTTAATCTCCCTAACTGTGTCATCATCCAAACTGGGAGAGTGGGCCAAGCATGTCTCTTAGAGGGTCAGAGTATAGAGTTAGGATTGCTCTATCTTTCACGAAAGAATCAATCATATTAATGTCGTGGGCATCATCATCATCCTCTGCCTGTTTGCTTAGATTGAAAAAAATATTGACCTCCAATGTCATATTTTTGAAAGATAAGTTCATGACTCCATTCCTACAATTAATGATTGCATTTGACGTAGCAAAGAATAGGTGACCAAGAATGACAAGAATTTGAGTGCTCATATCCACGATGGGTTGAGTATCTAGGATGATAAAATCTATTTGATTGTAGAATCTGTTAACCTAGTTCAACACATCCTTGATTATCCCTCTTGGTACACAAGCTGAGCGATCGACAAGTTGTAATGTGGTCCGAGTGGGTTTTAATTCACAAAGACCAAGTTGTTTGTAGACAGAGTAAGGGATCAGATTTACGCTCGCTCCTAAGTCAAGAAGTGCATGCTCAATTCCGTAGTTCCCAATTACACAAGCGATGGTTGGGCTATTGGGATCTTTGTATTTTTGTGGCACATCTTGCTTTAGGATAACACTCACTTTTTTCATTAAAAAGATTTTCTTTTGAATGTTTTGTCATCTTTGGTCATGCATAGATCTTTTAGAAATTTGGCATATGAAGGTATTTGTTTAACGACATCTAGTGGAGGAATGTTGACCTTCACTTGTTTAAGCACCTCTAGAATGTCATGAGAGTTAGAGAGAGGTTTTGGTACCATCAACCGTTAGGGGATGGAGCAACTGGTTTGCTTTGAAGTTCCGGTTCTAACTCATGTGGAGCATTGCTAAGTCTATCAGTTTCATTTATCTCTAGGTCCTTAGACTTTTCAGCCCTTACCGGAATAGATTTGTCAATTGTTTTCCCACTCCTAAGAGTGGTGATAGACTTGGCTTATTCTATTTGATTTGAAGAGTTTGAGCCACTAATCTCATATTGTGGTTTTGGATTTGGGAGAGGTTGGGCTGGAAGCACCCCTTTCTCCCTAATTGTTATGTGAGACTCTATCTTTTGAATAGATGATACAAGCATTGCTAATGTTGATCTGATATCCTGGAATGCTTGTGCCGTATTCTGATTGAGTAGCTCTTGGTCTTGAATATGTTTTAGAACTGGGTGCTCTCAAGGTTTCCTTTGATCGCAAAATTGGTTAAGGATCCCTTGAGGTGTAGTAGATTGTCCATTCCTCCAACTGAAATTTGGATGATTTCTCCAGCTGGAGTTGTATGTATTAGTGGTGGTTCCTTTGAAAGGCCTTTAGTAGTTGTTTACGGCATTCGACTGCTAATTCAGTATTTCTTGAAAAGAGGTATTGTTGGACAATTTTCCGTTGTATGAATGTTGCAAGCACAAATACCGTAGACAACTTCCTTATCCTTATCCTTCTTAATTTCCATGGCCTCGAGTTTCCTTGTGAGACTGGCCACTTTTGCTTTTATATCATCTTCCTCTTTTAGAAGATATATTCCACCTTTCTCCTTTGATTGAGTAGGCTTAGATGTGGTGCTAGTTCTTGGAGAGATGTCCCGTGATTGTGCGATTTCAGCGAGTTTGTCAAAGTAATCCCACACCTCATCAACATCTTTGTTCATGAATTCCCCATTGCACATTGTCTTGATGAATTGGTGCATCAAAGATGTCAGTCATTCATGAAAGAAATTCGTTATGCGCCACGTTTCAATACCGTGTTGTGGGCATGAACTGCCAAGATCCTTGAACCGCTCCCAACATTGGAAAAATGTTTCATCTTCCTTTTGGGCGAAGTTCATGATTGATTTTCTGATGGTGTTCGTTTTATGATATGAGAAGATTTTTTTATGAACTCCCTTGTCATGTCATTCCATCTGCCAATAGATCATGGACATAGTGAGTGTAACCACGTCTTAGCCTTTTCTTTCAAGGAGAAAGGAAAGAGTTTCAGCCTGATTGTGTCCTTAGACATATTAGGAAAATACAAAGTGACTATTATCTCATCAAACTCTTTCAAGTGTAGATATGGATTTTCATATTCAAGTCCAAGGACCTTTGAAAGGAGTTGGATAACTCCTGGCTTGATGTCTCTATTTCCTGTATTTTCTGAAAAGACCATACAGTAAGGTGAGCTCACCCCCGCCAGTTCTAAATAGTCTCGTAAATTATGAGGTGGGGGTGCATAATGCACCTCATTCTCATCTTGGGCTTCCACAACCAGAGGTTGCAGTTGATTTGCCGATTGATTTGCAGGTAGATTGGCAGCCATTACTTCAATTAACTCTGAGGATCTCAAGTGGTGTCTAATCCTGTGATGGATAGATAACCCCTCAACTAATCCTCCTTCACTTAAGAGATGTCTAGTGTTGTTATGAACCCACTTGGGCATGAAACACTCGCAACCTTCAAGTTCAGAAGTTAACCCTAAATCTAAGAATTCAGAACTACAACAAATAAGAAGTAAGAAAGAGAGAGTTTGAATGAAGTTACTAGATGGGAGATGTTAGGTCAGGACCCTACAAATAGAAAACAAAGTTAGTTTATAAAACAAAGCAGAAAAATTCCTAACATAAAAATAAAACAAAAAGTTAACCCTAATCCTAACCTAATTCTTAATCTAATTAAATTCAGAAAAATCCAACCATTAGTCCCTAGCAATGGCGCCAAAAACTTGTTCACAACCCCAAGTGTAGAGTTGTGATGTAATAATAATCTTGGTGAGACCGAGGTCGAATCCACAGGGACTAAACTTGTATGTCTTCTGAATTTAACTAGAACTAGATCTAGATGAAGAACTAAAGCAGAAACCTAAATTTAAATGAATAATTTTGAGTAATGAGTAAAGTATAAATTAAAAGTGGGAACTAGGGTGCTAAGGATCCACTTGTAGTAATTGAGATGCTACCTTACTTAATTCAAGAGATCTAACTAGAATTAGAGTCCTATCCTATCTAGTTGGAAGAAGAGACGGTCAAATCTCTGAACTTCTAATTGATCTAGCCTCAATGGAGGAGAATTGTGGTGAATTGGAAGGGATTCCATCACCCAAACATGCCCAGGAGACGATGGCAAACAACGAGATTTACAAAATCCACAATCTCAAATAGAAAAGAAGATATTTAAAGCTATTGCAGATCTATTGTAATTTGAGTCACAACAAACCATTAAAAACTGAAAATCTTCCTTAAAATCAACTAGAATTCAATGAAGTTCAAACATAAACACGAATTAAAGTAAACTAAACATCCCAATCACGCTAGATCAACATCCCAATCATGAAATGTATGTGCAGAGTACTCAGGCAGCACTGAAATGGTTGTAGGTAGTACCAAATTAAGCTAAGGTTGTACTGAATTAAGTTGTTTTCTTGCTGGACTATTTTGTGCAACTTCGGTAGTACTGAAGTTGGCTTAGGTAGTATCGAATGTCGTATTTTTCTGCTGTTTAACTTCTCCCTTTTCCAATCTTTCTCCATCCTTTGTACTTGGTTTCATAGGATCTTTAGCATGATAATTCTTCATTCTTGGTCTCCTAAGATCCATCATTTGCCTTGGTGATTCTTGAGCATTAAATCCATGCTTTTAGCATTCTTTTCAATCCATGCTTTCAGATTCACCTTGCTGCACAAACATATATAAAATATAACATTAAGCAGTATCATGTTTATAAAACCAAGATATAAAAGGGGGAAAATATGCAATATTTGACACTCAACTCACATACGGTTTTGACAACTACTTTGGGCTAAGTTGATTCCTTCCTAGATTCTAAGTCCTTAATTTTTCATATGAGAATTGCCAACCGTACATTAATATCCTCCTCCTCCTTGAGTACATGTATTCCTATCTTCCTTGGGAGTATTAACTTGGTTTGATGTGTCCCATGATTGAGCGTTTTCAGCTAGTATGTCAAGGTAATCGCATGCATCTTCTAGTTTCTTATCCATGAACTCGCTATTACACATCATCTTTACGAATTGGCGCATGTTTGGACTGAGTCCATCATAAAAAAGATCAATTATTCGCCAAGTTTCGTAACCATGGTGTGGGCAAGCGAGAAGTAAGTCTTTGAAGCATTCCCAACATTCAAATAAGGTCTCATTATTTTTTTGGGAGAAGTTCATTATTTCTCATCCAAGAGCATTGGTTTTATGAGTTGGGAAGAACTTTTTAAGGAATTCCTGACTCATCTTTGCCCTTGTGCCAATGGATATAGGCCTTAATGAATGAACCATGATTTAACCTTTTCATTTAGAGAGAATGGAAATAATTTAAGGCTAATTGTATTCGAAGGAACATCATTAAAATTATGGTTATAACAATCTCTTCAAATTCTTTAATATGTATATATGGATTTTTTGAATCATGTTCATGGAACTCAGCAAGTAATTGAATTATCTTAGGTTTGAAGTTCACGTTTCCTGTATTGATTGGGAGAATTATGCAGGAAGGTGAACTTGTTCTCACCGGTTGTAAATAATCTCGTAAAGTTTAAGCTGGTGGAACTCGATGCACTTCATTCTCATCACACATTGTCCTAATAGGTGGTGTGTGATGCATAGGATCTTCATCAACCTGATGTTCTTGAGCCATGTGCTCAGATGATATTTCAAAAATATTTGAGGATTTTCTAACTTGTCAATGGATTTTTCAACCAAAACTCCTTCTCTCAAAGGTCTCAAAGTATTGTTCCTTACCTGTGAGGGCATGAACTACACCAAATTTTAATTATATTTTCTAATTCCTACAAGTATGAAAAGCAAGTAGAGGGAAGAAGTTAGAAGAATGTTACCGGATCGGAGTTCTATGTTAGGATCCTATAAAATAGAAAATAATGTTGGTTTCTAAAAACAAAGTAAAAAAATCCTAAACTAGAAACAAAAAAGAAAGTTAGTCCTAATCTTAACATAATTCTAACACTAGTTAATTTAAGAAAAACATAACCATAATCCTCGGCAACGATGCCAAAAACTTATTCACAACCCCAAGTGGAGGGTCGTAATGTAGTAATAATTTCAGTGAGACCAAGGTTAAATCCACAGGGACTAATCTTGTACGTTTATGAAAATAACTAGAACTAGAACTAGAAGAAGATCTAAGTCTAAATCTGAAATGATAGAGAGAGTTATTGTGAATAATGTAATTGAAAGTTATAAATTAAAAGGTGGGAATTGGGGTGTCAAGGATCCACTTGTAGCTATCAAGATGCTACCTTACTTAATTCAAGAGACACAACTGGAATCAGAGTCATATCTTATCTAGTTGGAAGAAAAGATGATTAAATCTCTGAATTTTCATTGAATCAGTCTCAAGAGATGAGAATAATGAAAATTTGAAAGGATATCCATCACCCTACCATGCCTAAAGGATGATGGTGAACAACAGGATTTACCAATCCCACAATCTCAAAGAGAAAAAGAAGATATTCAAAGCTATCACAGATCTATTGTAATTGGAATCACAACAAACCATTAAAAACTAAAAATATTCCTTAAAATCAACTAGAAATCAATGAAGTTCAAAATAAACATGAATCAAAGTAAAGTAAACATCCTAATCACGCTACAAGCTTCACCTCTTAGCCCTAGCTAAGAGGTTTAGCCAACCATACACATGATTGAACAAAAAACTCTTAAATAAAACATAAAAACAAACTTAGGAAGAAGAAGAAAAACTCTTGGCGGTGTCTCTCCACCCTTTTGTACCACTTCTTAAACCGTAGAAGATGCCTTGGAGCATCCTAGGAACTCTTATTTATAGTTGGGGAACTCCAACTTTTACACTGAGTTGGAAAATTCTAGAAACCACCTCAAATTTACAGTCCACGTAAAATCTGCGTAATCTTTTGATTATATCAAAGGGCCTTCGATGCAAGTTTTAATAGAAGCTTCCATGCATCTAAGTACCTTCGATATAATCAAAATTGGTCTAGAACTGTCCAACGAGTTTGACTTAAAAATCCTGAAATTCTCGATTGTACCTTCGATTGAATCTTCAAATCATCTAAGTATCTTCGATAAAATCGAAGGTTATTTCGGCAGTTTTTCAGAACTATGCTTTTTTGGTCCTGGAATTTGTTTTCAGGACAATTTTCAAGATTTATTTTCTTCACATAAAATCTTCAATTCCCTTAATTTATCACTTGGTTTCCTTGGATCTTTGGCAAGTGAATTCTTCAATCTTGGTCTCCTAAGATCCATCCCTTGCCTTAATGATTCTTGAGCATTAAATCCACACTTTTAGTATTCTTTTCAATCCAAGCTCTCAGATTCACCTTGCAATACAAACATGTATAAAATATACCAGCATTATCATGTTCATAAAACCAAGATATAAATAGAGAAAAATATGCAATATTTGATACTCAACAAGTGTGCGGTTAATGAAATGTATCATTTTCTTTGATTGGATGCCATTTATAAATCAAACGTCAAACTTATTCTAGATACTGAAGCTGAAACTTCTTTCAGTTTCATCTTCTCGTATGTATATATCTTCATGTACTCTCTTTGTACAGTGAAGCGAGAGATGTTCTCAGCTCGAGGGTTAATGAATTAATAGAAAGATCCAAATGCTTTACTTTCTATCATTCTGAAAGATTTTTCTTTGAGGATCACAAATCTAGTATACCACTCTTTTAGCTTTTCTTTTTCAAACTTATTAGTAGAAACCATGTCTTGTGAGTTATGCCCTTTTGGATTAGTAAATGACAACAACTATTGACCTAGATGTGGGAGTCTTGGTCTCTTAGAATAGTTTTGCTTATGTCTATTTAAATGTATTGTTGATCCCCCTGGATTCTTACTGCATAGTGACTTACAATGAATATACTTGATCTTCAACACACCATTAACCGTGACTTTTTCAAAGTCATCTCACATTGTTGATCTTTTCTTTCCTCTGCCTATAGTTGAAGACATGTTTCCCTCTATAAGAAGAGGAGATGTGGCTAACGCACCCACACCAGGGGTATTTTGGGCTTCATCTTCACTAGTCATGTATCAAAATAAAGTTCTTAATATGTTATAATCTTTACCGCACCGCTCTATAGAGTTGCAGGATATAATGCTTACCTATACCAAGATGGGCATACTTACTTAACTGTCTAAATTGTCACCCATTTAAGGTTGGATAGATTGTAATGCATTCAATTTTCAATTTAAATGTGTAAGTGCTTATAATTAAAGCACAATTAGGATTGTCAAATTTCGTAGTCCTGAATGGATCATAAGCACTCATGAAGATGTTCTTCAATGACTCATGAAGACTCCATAAAGATTGGATCAACATCTCAAAGAAGACTCAACACCTCAAGCTTTAAATTTGCTTGATTCGAAGTTTGAAGCATTCTATATGTGTCAACCATCAGGTGATATAACCTTAGAATGACCCTAGGTTAGGTGTATTTCACATGGTGACATGACAAACATAATTTTAAGTAAAATACACTGAAGTTAGGCTAGCCTGACTTTTGGTTCGGCCAACCTAACTACCTTCGGCTAACCCAACATATTTCGGGCAAGTATACAACAAGATAAGGATTTTTGCATCAAGTTCGGCCAGCCTAACATTGGGTTTGGCTAGCCGAACCTGTCAGTTCGGTTAGCCCTAAGTGCTCGGTTAAGTTTCCAGCAACTTTAAAACTTCAGATCTCAAGGAGATTAGGCTAGCCGAATTTTGGCTTAAGCCGACCAAAATTTTGAAAGATCTTATCTCGCGAAATTCGAGTGTCATTGGAATGATTTCATTGGAATTTGGCCAGCCAAACTGAAAATCAGGCTGGCCAAATTCCCAAGACCTTTGGCTATAGATAGAGGTCTTCTCTCATTCATTTCTACAACAAAAAATTGTGAGTAATATATTCAATCAAGGAAAGAAAGTCAAGGCCTTCTTAAACTATTTGTGTAGTAAAATCTGATATTTAATTTAGCTAATTCTATTCTCGTGCTCGATTTAATTTTAATCATTTTCAATGGAGTAATCCATACTCTACTTGAGAATTAGAGAATTGAATTTGCAGCATTAAGGTTTTTGTTTATTGCTTGAAAATACATCAGATCCCTACATTCTTTTTGGGTTGAACACACATATGTCTTCATCACTATCCCGAGAAAGAAGATTACTGCAATTAAGCTTTAGTTATATCTTCCACTCAGCATTTGAAGATAAGTACTATATTTACTTTTATTTTATTTGGGTTTTTCTGAGATAGCCTAAAAATCTTAACAGGTTGTTTTGTGGTGAGCCCGTGAAAATCACAAATTGGGTTTTGTTGTGATAGCCTGTGAAACTGTAAGAACTATATAAGGTTGTTAAGGTGAACCTAAGAAAACCTTAAAATAGTGAAAGCCAAAATTATGAGGGTAGTAATTTTGGGAGTGGAATAGGTGTGGGGTTAAACACCGAACCATTATAACTCTTTGTGCATTGGTGGTGATTGTTTATTTCTTTATTGCTTCCTTGTGTTGATTGTCTCATGCTAAAGTTTAATATTTTGATCTAAAAAATGTCATGAAATAAGGTTGTCCTACCTAAATCTTTTAGGTGAAGGTTGTCCAACAAACTATTTGGAATCAAGATTCAATACTCTAAGCAATTGAGAGTATTTATTTTATTATTCTGCATTATATCAAAATATATTGTATTGTCCTATTCACCCCCCCTTTAGGATATTTATAGCTCATCCTTTTAAGTGGTATCAGAGTGAGGTTGCTCTTTTTTTGGGGATTAACCTCCTAGAACAAGATCCAAAGACATTAAAATGTCAAATTTCGATAGTCTGTCCATTACCAGGCCACCTCCCTTTGATGGCTCAAATTACTCTTATTGGAAAGCCAAAATGAGGATTTTCCTCAAGCCTATTGATAAAAGTGTGTGGCAAGCCACTTTAACTAAATGGACCCTTGAACAATGCCTACCCCAAGGATAGTTTTCCTCTTTCATGGATCGACCAGCTAGTCGATAGTATGGCTAGGCACGAGCTCCTAAATTCATGGATGCTTATTCGAGCTATAACCAAATCATCATGCATTACCACGACAAGTAGAAAATGACCTTTATCACCAATATTGGGGCTCTACTGCTACAAAGTCATGCCCTTCGGGCTGAAGAATGCCGGTGACACATATCAGCGACCCATCAATAAAATGTTCGCTCAGCAGATCAGACGCTCCATGGAGGTCTGTGTCGATGACATACTCATCAAGAGCATCAAAGCTACATAACACACTGCTGACCTCGAGGAGATGTTCACAATCTCATGAAAATACCAGATGAAGTTAAATTCGAGCAAATGCGCCTTCGGTGTTAGCTCAAAAAAATTCCTTGGCTTTCTGGTCAGCCAAAGGGGGATAAAGGCGAACCCCGATAAGATCCAAGCCCTGCTGGATATGAAGTCCCCTAAAATAATGAAGGAAATCTAGTGCCTTACCAGGAGAGTTGCCACCCTCAATTGTTTCATTTCCCGGGTCATGACAAGTGTCTCTATTTCTTTAAACAATTGAAAGGAAAGCAGAAAAAAGAGTGGACCGAGGATTGCGAGCTCACCTTCCAACAACTTAAATAGTACTTAGGTTCACCTCCGCTACTCTCGAAGCTCGAGCAAGGAGAGCCACTACTATTATACTTGACAGTTCAACAATAGTAGTCAACTTGGCCCTTATCTTAAAGCAAGATGGGAAACGACTACAAATGTACTATGTCAGTAAAGCCTTAGTCTCGGCTAGAACCAGGTATCCAGACATTGAGAAGTTTGCCCTAGCTTTGCGTTCATAATCCCAAGTGTAGGGTCACGATGTAGTAATAATCTCAGTAAGACCGAGGTCGAATCCACAAGGACTAAACTCGTGTGTATTCTGAAAGTAGCTAGAATTAGAACTAAAAGAAGAACTAAATTAGAAATCTGGAATAATTGAAGTAATTGTGATATTGTAGATTAAAACTTGTGAATTTAAAGGTGGGAACTAGGGTGCTAAGGATCCACTTATAGCTATCAAGATGCTACCTTACTAGAGTCAAGAGATCCAACTAGAATCAGAGTCCTATCTTATCCAATTAGAGAGAAAGATGGTCAAAACTCTGAACTTCTCATTGATCTAGCCTCAATAGAGGAGAATTGTGAAGATTGGAAGGCATTTTGTCACCCAACCATGCCCAGGAGACAATGGAAAACAACAAGATTTACCAATCCCACAATCTTAAATAGGAAAAGAAGATACTTAAAGCTATCGTAGCGTCTACTGTAATTTGGGTCACAATAAACCATTGAAAACTGAAAATATTCCTTAAAATCAACTAGAAATCAATGAAGTTAAACATAAAAATGAATCAAAGAAAAGTAAACATCCTAATCACGTTATAAGCTTTACCTCATAGCCCTAGCTAAAAGGTTTAACAAATCATAGACATGATTGAACTAAGAACTCTTAAACAAAGCATAAAAACAACTAAGGAAGAAGAAGAAAGACTCTTAGCGGTGGCTCTTCACCCTTTGGCTCCACTCATTAAACCCTAAATAATCCCTAGGAACGTTCTAGGGACACCTATTTATACTTGTGAAGCTCCACCTTACGCACTGACTTAGAATTTCTGCAATCTGATTGCGAAACCACCTCAATTTACGCAGCCGCGTTACGCATCGGTTTGACCGAAGTCGAGTCTGAATTTGAAAAGGATTTAGTTTCAACAGTTGTTAGATTTCGGTTGGACCGAGATGGGTTCGATTGGACCGAACTTAAGTTGTCGGTCGGATCGAATTAATCTTCGGTTAAACTAGATTAACTTCAAAATTCATCGTTCTTCACTGGCACTTTTTATGCATTTTTGGTCGCACTGAATCCTACTTTCGGTCGGACTAAACTGGGTTTTGATCAGACCGAATGAACTATCGGCCGAACCAAATTAGCTTTGAATTTCATCTTTGGCTGCTGGACGATTTTGTACAAATTTGGACGGACTAAACATGGGTTCGGTCGAACCGAACTTGTCTGTTTTCTGCTATAGATTCTGTGATCTATTGAGTCCTTTCTTCAGCTTTTGTACTTGGTTTCCTTGAATCTTTGGCATGTGAGCTCTTCATTCTCCTAAGATCCCTCTTTTGCCTTAGTGATTCTTGAGTATCAAATCCATGCTTTTAGTATTCTTTTCAATCTAAGCTCTTAGATTCACCTTGCAACACAAACATGTATAAAATATTGTAAGTTCTATGTTGTATATCAAGCACCCTGTATTGTCAAATTTTGTAGTGATAAACCACTTTAGAATGATGTACTTGTGATGTTGGAAAGTTCACCTTCAAGTGACTTTTGAGTGATAAAAAGTTCACCTTCATACGAACATGTGTTACAAGCCATGAAGACTGTTCTATGTACATCAACTTATGTCCTATGTCTACTTCAAGTTCAAACATCAAATGATACTTCAACTTCAAGTGCAAGTTTTACTTTAAGTCAAAGTGCATGTTCAATTACAAGTTCAAGTACTAGAACAAGTGCAAGTGCTACTTCAAATGCAAGATCAAGTCCAAGTGCATTACATGGTTAAGATCAAGATCTAGTTTCATGTATACAAGATCAAGCTTTAAGTACTTCAAGTATACTAACTGCTGAAGCTACCGAAGCTACAAGTTCAATGTTCAACATTTCAGGTATAAATGACCCTAGAAAGACGTAGGTTTAGGTCATTCAAATTGCACATTTAATTTGAGACATTGTGCTTATTATAGGCTTTGCTTCTACTAGTCCTAGTCAATGTTCGACTAGTCCAGGCTTTAGCTCGACCAGTCCAGAGTTTTTTCTCGACCAGTCCAGATTTATTTTAAGATTTCAGATTTTTCTGGTAGGTCCTCGACCAGTGGAGCACCCTGATCGACCGGTCATGGAGACTGGCTCGACCAGTCGAGTCGGGCTTGACTCAAAGTCCAGCAACCATTGTGAGCCCCACTCGACTAGTCGAGTGCCATGCTCGACCAGTTGAGCAGGCCACTCGACTAGTCGAGGGTCAGTTTTATTTGATCGCGCTAAAATTTTTGAAATTTGGTTGCTCTCAGGACCAGTCGAGGGAACCATTTTTTAGCCTACAAATTGAGGACTTTTCTTAGTTTTATTCATTCATTCCAAGCTAATTCAAGCCACTACTCTGAGAGATAAGTCCCCATGATTATCAAGCTATTGTTTGGTAATTTTAGATTCATTTGTAGCTTATTTGATTGTGTAATTTCTTGATGTCTTGACTTTCAATCTAACTTTGTAAAAGGGAGTTCTATTCTACCTTTTTGAGATCCAAGGAATTCAATCAAGTAGCATAGGTTTGAGTTTAATTAAAATTCATTTAGAACCTAAAACCTTCTATATGTGAATTGAACATTGAACATCTACATCTACAAGTGAAGTGGTTCTACAGGGCTACATCAAGCAGAATCTATAGATAAATATATTATTTATTACTTTTTGGTTTTTGAGATAGCCAAAAAATCTCTTGTGGTTTTGACTGAGATAAGCCAGAAAATCTCAGCGTAGGTTTTTTTAATTATGATAGCCCATTGAAAACACAATTGTAAAGGTTTTAAGGTGAACCTTGGAAACCTTCTTTCATAGTGAAAGCCAATATCACGTGGGTTATGATTATTGGGAATGGAGTAGGTGTGGCTGTTTGAGAATAGTTGGTGTACACACCGAACCACCACTATAATTCTTGGAGTTTGGATGATGATGATGATGATGATGTATGTAATGTATGTGTGGTGAATGCTTGTATTTATTTCATGTACTTGTGGTGAATGTTGTAATAACTAGATTTGTTTCAATTGCTTCTTGTATTAGTTTGAGTTTTTGATCCTTACTGAGTTCAAGAAATTAGGTTGTCCTACCATAAACTTTGATTTTTGGTGTAAGGTTGTCCTTTGAACAACGTTTGTATCAACCTCTCAATACTATTGCAATTGAGGTTGTTATTTATTTCAACTATCTGCATTTATATTCCGCATTTATTTTTTATTTGGCATAGTCCTATTCACCCCCCCTCTAGGACTGAGAGCTCACCCTTTTCAAGTGGTATCAAAGCTAAGTGGCTCATTGTATTGGATTTATTTCCTGAGCTTTTTGATTTAGAGCTTTCAGTATGTCGAATTTTAATAGCTTATCTATTACTAAGTCACCACCGTTTGATGGCTCCAACTATGCTTATTGGAAAGCCAGGATGAGGATATTTCTAAAATCGTTGATGAAAGCGTGTGGCAAGCCACGGTGACTAGATGGAATCCACCAACGTCTGAAGTTCTAGATAGTGATGGAACCAAGTCCCTAAAAGAAACACCATATTATATGTGGACTACTCTTTAGAAAAATGAGAGCAGTGCGAATGCTAAGGTTTTAAATGCAATCACTTATGCACTATCACTTGATGAATTCAAAAGAATCATTTCTTGTGATACTGCTAAACAAGCCTGAGACATTCTTGAAATGACATATGAAGGTTCATCTATTGTAAAAAAAGTCTAAAGTTCAGATCCTCACTACTAGGTTTGAGGAAATTCGTATGGAGGAAAATAAGTCTTTCATGGACTTCTATACAAAACTAAATGACTGTCAACTCTATGTGGGGTCTTGGAGATGGTATCCTAGATAGCAAAGTCTATGCAAAAATACTGCGATCACTTCTTAAGAGATTTAATTCCAAGGTGACTGTCATTTAGGAACTTAGAGACACAGATCACATGAAGCTTGAGGAACTCGTTGGTTCACTTCAAACATATGAGTTAAATTCAAAGCTCTAAAAGGTAAGTCTATAGCTCTTAAGTCATCCAAATCTATTTCTCATGATAGTAATGTTAATTCTAATTGCGAAAACTCAGAGGATGATATGGCTTTACTTGCGAAAAAGTTTTACAAGATTTTTAAAAGTAAGAAAAGAGTTGATTTTCAAAAACCATATGAGAAGAAAAATGGTAAATCTAAATCATGAAAATCTCTAAAAGATAGCCAGTGTTTCAACTGCCATGAATATGGGCATTTAGAAAATAAGTGTCCAAAGAGGAACAAGCTAAAGCGAAAAGGCATGTTAGCCACATGCGATGAATCATCCAGCTCCGAAGCTTCTTCTGAGTCGGATGAATCCAAACCCAAAACTTCAAATGAAGTCAAGGCCTTAATGACTCTAGCCAGAGTCACTTCCATAGATAGTTGCGATTCAACCAAATATGAAAATCTGAGAAGTAACCCTAAAAATGATAATGAAGATGATCTTCAAGATGCCTATAATGCCTTATACAAGGAAAGTTGTAAGATTGTTGTCAAGCTAAAACTTCAAAAAGAGAAATTTCTAAAATTAAAAGAGAAATTTGAAAATTCTGTTTTGAAAAAATCTCATATCTCTAATTGTTTTGAAAAAGCAAAATGTGATTTGAATTTCAAAACATCTGAACTTAAAAAATTAAGATCAGAAAATGAGAAACTAAAATTTGAAGTGTCATCCCTATTGAGTTCAAAGGATACATAGAGGTATGCCCAGGGAGACCCTAAACTTAAAAAGTTACTAACCGCATCTAGAACATGTGGAGACAGATCGGGTCTGGGCAATGACAAATACATGCCTTTGAAAAATAAAAGTGGATCTCTTACATTTGTCAAAGGAGAATCCTCTAACTCAAAGGGAAAGGGCTTGAAATATAATAATTAAAACAACTCTAAAAATGTAAAAACTTTTCAAGCTTTTAAAGTCAATAATAATAATAATGTCATCTTTAGAAAACAATGCTATAATCCTTTAGCTAAAAAAATTATGGACTTACTTAAGGAGCTTCTCAAATCTAACTCTAATATGAGAGTTAATAATAATTTCAAGCGAAGGAAAACCAATAGTGCTCTAAAACCTAAAACTACAATGAAATGGGTTCCTAAGGTTACTTGTTTAGTTGCTCACAGTGCCTTCAAGGCTTTAAGTCAATCAAAGTGGTACCTAGATAGTGGTTGCTCAAGACACATGACAGGTGACAAGATTTGTTCACCAACTATAAAGAAATGACTGATGGTTCAGTCACTTTTGGTGATGGAAGCAACTGCAAGATAATTGGCCAAGGTACAGTTCATATTTCTAACCTTCCTCCTTTTGAAAATATTTTATTTGTAGAAGGTGTTAAGCACAATCTTTTGAGTATATCTCAAATCTGTGATAACAAGCATAGTGTTAAATTTACAAATCAAGGATGCGAGATCTCAAATGAGAAAGGTTGTGTGATATTAAATGGTCATAGAACATTTGAGAATTGCTATATCGTGAATGAATCTTGATCATCTAAATTATCTTGTTACATGGTCCAAACCAATTATAATGAATTATGACACAATCGCCTTGGACATGTTACTACCGAAATTTGTATAGATTGAGCAAAGCCGATCTTGTTAGAGGCCTACCCAAATTGAAGAAAATGGATAAAATATGTGGCGCATGTCAGATTAGAAAACTAATAAGGAGCAGTCTTAAGAAAGTGAACTCCTTTGCCACATCCACACCTCTTGAACTTCTTCACATGGATCTTGTTGGACCAACTAGAATGGAGAGTAAAGGTGGTAGAAGTATTTCTTAGTAATTGTGGATGACTTTACCCAATTTACTTGGGCTACATTGATGAGAGAAAAATCTGAAACTCTTGATGAAGTCAAAAGAATACTCAAGCATATTCAGACTGAAAAAGAAATGAATGTTGCTAAGATTCAAAGCGATCATGGATCGGAATTCAAAATAGCAATTTTGAGAAGTTCTGTAGTGATCATGGTATATTGCATGAGTTTTTGCTCCTAAGACTCCTCAACAAAATGGGGTTGTTGAAAGGAAAAATAAAGTGCTACAAGAGATGGCCAACGTAATGTTAAATAGCATGAAGTGATTTAAAAATTTATGGGCTGAAGCTATTAATATTGCATATTATATCATAAACCATGTTTACATTAGAAAATCTAAAGATAAAATGGCTTATGAATTGTGGTTTAATAAGAAAAATACGGTTAAATACTTTCAAAATTTTGGAAGTAAGCGCTACATTTTACGAGACCGGAAAAATTTAGGGAAGTTCGATACTAAGAGTGATGAAGGGATATTCCTAGGTTATGCTCTGAATAGTCGAGCATACCGTGTTCTTCACAAGAGAACTGCTCTTATTCAGGAGTCTATAAATGTTGTTATTGATGATCACCTGAACACACCAACATCTAGTTCAGAAGATGATGAAGTTACTATAATTGATAAACCTGACTCCTCATCTTATCAAATCAATATGGAACTACGATCAGTTAAAGACCATCCTACTGATCAAATACTAAGTAACCCTCTCACTGGTGTGCGTACTCGAAAACAACTAGAAAACATATGTAATTATGTGTGTTTTACTTCCCAAATCGAACAAGCCAACGTAAAAGAGGCACTCACTAATGAAAATTGGATAGTTGCCATGTAAGATGAACTAAACCAATTTGTTAGGAATGATGTATGGTATTTAGTTCCAAGACCATCTGATAAACATATAATTAGAACCAAGTGGATTTTTAAAAATAAATCTAATGAGTTAGGGAATATAATAAGAAACAAGGCTAGAGTAGTTGTACAAAGGTACACTCAGATAGAAGGAGTCGATTATAATGAAACCTTTGCCCCAGTAGCTCGTCTTGAATCCATCAAATTATTCATATCCATTGCATGTTTCAAAAGGTTTAAGATCTATCAAATAGATGTTAAATGTGCATTTCTAAATGGTTATATACATGAAGAGGTTTATGTTGAACAACCTAAGGGTTTTGAGGACCCTAAACACTCTAATCATGTGTATCGCCTTAAAAAGGAACTTTATGGTT
This sequence comes from Magnolia sinica, assembly GCF_029962835.1. Lineage (NCBI taxonomy): Eukaryota > Viridiplantae > Streptophyta > Magnoliopsida > Magnoliales > Magnoliaceae > Magnolia > Magnolia sinica. Next base: position 64,267,795 of record NC_080576.1, read on the forward strand.
TGAAACAAGCACCTAGGGTATGGTATGAGAAATTGACAAAGTTCTTACTAAGTCATAATTTTATTATGGGAAGTGTTGATAAAACTCCTTTTGTTAAAAAATTCAATGAACACATACTAATAGTACAGATCGTGATGATATTATCTATGGTTCTACTTACTCTAACCTGTTTATTGAGTTTGCAGAGTTGATGAAATCCAAGTTTGAAATAAGTATGGTAGGAGAATTGAACTACTTTCTAGGTTCACAAGTTAAACAATTAGAAGATGGTATCTTCATTTCTCAAACCAAGTATGCTTTAAACCTTATTAAGAAATTTGGATTTGAGAATGGAAAAAAATTTGATGCTCTTATGAGTATACTCTTAAGCTTTCAAAGGATACAATAGGTAAAAGTGTATATCCTCGGTTATATCGTAGTATGATTGGTAGTTTGCTATACTTAACTGTGAGCCGACCTAATATAGCATTCAGTGTAGGTATCTGTGCTAGATATCAATCAGATCCTAAGGAATCTCATCTTATTGCTATCAAGCGTATTATTAGATATGTCGTAAGTACGACTAATCCTGACCTCTAGTATCCACATGATACTAATGTTCAATTAGCTGGATATACAGATGCTGACTGGGCTGGGAACATAGATGATAGCAAATCTACCAGTGGTGGATGTTTTTATGTTGGAAATTATTTAGTTTCCTGGCACAACAAGAAACAGAGTTCTGTATCATTATCCACAGCTAAGGTTGAATATATTGCAGCTGAAAATGCTTGTACCCAGCTTGTGTGGATGAAAAAAATGCTCAATGATTATGGTATTGCTCAAGATACAATGATATTGTATTGCGATAACTCTAGCGCAATTAATATTTCTAAAAATCCCATCTATCATTCCCGTACCAAATACATTGACATTCAGTATTATTATATTTGGGAATTAGTAGAAGATAAAATCATTTCATTAGAATACGTTCAAATAGAAAATCAGCTTGTGGACATGTTTGCATGTTTTATATTTATATATTTTTATGCAAATAATTTTGAATAAAATTTGATTTTTTAGTGCTTGCACGACCGGTCGAGCACGTCCTCGACCAGTCGTGGCTCGACGAGTCGAGTTGCGTGGTTGGAAGCCTTTGCGAGTGAGATTATCACTTTTTCCCTCATTTTTCTCTTCTTCCTCATCAGGCCCTCTTCCGACCTGTCGAACCCACCTTCGATTTGTGCTTGTTAAATGCTCCATTTTTTATTTCCTTCCATATTTGGGTTCCTATATGCATACATTGCTAGATTCTTGAGTCGATTTGAGTTTTTCTTTCGATTTCTAAGGGGTTTTTGCTCAAAATCTATTCTACTTGAAACCCTACTTTCCATTGTTGTTTTTTCTTGATTTATATCTTACAATGGAAGGTCGTACTAAGAAGAAAGCTACTCGAGCTTCCTCTTCTCGATCTACACCTCTTAGGGTGAGAATCCTAGGTCCTTCTAAGGAAGATCCTGAGTATGTGCAGGATTTTCATGCTTGAGAGATCATTGTTGAGCGTACGATTGATTCGAATCATTTAGCTCAGTTTTAGCTTCTTCCCAGCCTAGTGACTGTAGGTTGGAAAAAAAATTTGAAATGGGGCGGACTGACATACTGCTCTATTGTGCAATGGATGTTTGCTTGCATGAGCAATGCATCACTTGAAAACTTAACTTTCTCAATTAGCTTTAGAGAAGGTACTTTTCAAGTTGATCAGCACTTAATTTCGGATTTGCTAGATATAAATGTAAACGATGATGGTATTCCTATACCAACTTTAACCGAATGGTTGAATAAATCGGAAAGGCGTATGCTAACCTGTATATTATGTAACATGGACTCGGAATGGAGTGCAGGAAATGTGCTCCGGGCTAATCAATTGTTACCCAAATACAGGGTGTTGCATCACATTTTTATTTCAAATGTCTATCCCCGATCTGGTAATAAAGCTGAACTTACTTCTTTCATGGTTCGTATTTTACATTCCGTTGTGTCAGGTATTCCTATCTATCTTCCATCCTTAATATGTTATATGATTATTCAATTTCATCTTTACCCGAGCCACAGCTATATCCCATTTGCTTACTTAATGACCATCTTAGATTTGCATCGTAATGTGGTCATGCCTCCTGGTGAAGCCCCTATTGTACTTCTTCCGTTCAATAATTCAAATTTTAAAAAAATGAAACTGAAGCTCAATTTTGGTTAGAGGGATGGGGAAGCAGAGGAAGTTAAAGAAGATGATGCGCTACCAACTGACACCATGATGGAAGATATATTTAATGAGTTAGATTCAGATGATTTTGAGGTTGATCCTGATTATCAGCCACCTGAGTATAATGAACGCCTTCGCACTTTAGAGGAGAAGGTGGATGCATTGAAAATATCCCAAGATAATCAAATGAAATATATGCGTAAGTATTTTCGATGCATAACTAAGGGACTACATCAGATTGATCCATCCATTCTACCTCCTTCTTCCTCTAGATTAGATTAGTTCTGTTTCTTTCTATTTTGGGCATGTATAACTTTCACTATTACTTTATCTTTACTTGGATTTGTATGAATTTATGACATTTTGGAGATGCCTATCTTCATAATGTTAACATTCTGTTTGCTTTAAACTTTTACTTTAAATCTTATTATACCATTCTCTGCTATTATCATATTCACAATTATGTTTGATCTTTCTATCTTAGTCTTCCATTGTCAAGTTGTGACAAAAAGGGGGAGAGATTTGTGGTTATGTTAGTTTGAGTTTGATTGGTGTATGGTGTAGAGTGGTGCATGTGCATGTGTTTTTATGTATTCAGGTACTCTACAAGTCAACAAACTCAAATTGAGGGGGAGTAGATTGAAAGAATGTTATGTTATGAAGTAGAATTTTGAAAGTTTGTGAATTTGTGCATTGTGTTTAGGTTGATCTTCCAAGTTGGTTTTGTTACAAATTTGACAAAGGAGGAGATGGTAAGTGCTATGTTGTATATCAAGCACCCTGTATTGTCAAATTTTGTAGTGACAAACCACTTTAAAATGGACTTGTTTATAATGGAAAGTTCACCTTCAAGTGACTTTTGAGTGATGGAAAGTTTACCTTCATACGAACATGTGTTACATGCCATGAAGACTGTTCTATGTACATCAACTTTATGTCCTATGTCTACTTCAAGTTCAAAAATCAAATGATACTTCAACTTCAAGTGCAAGTTTTACTTCAAGTGAAAGTGCATGTTCAATTACAAGTTCAAGTACTAGAACAAGTACAAGTGCTACTTCAAATGCAAGATTAAGTCCAAGTGCATTACATGGTTAAGATCAAGATCTAGTTTCAAGTATACAAGATCAAGCTTCAAGTACTTCAAGTATACTATCTACCGAAACTACAAGTTCAATGTTCAACATTATAGGTATAAATGACCCTAGAAAGACCTTAGGTTTAGGTAATTCATATTACACATTTAATTTGGGACATTGTGCTTATTATAGGCTTTGCTTCTACTAGTCCTAGTCAATGTTCAACTAGTCCAGGCTTTGGCTCGACTAGTCCAGGATTTTTTCTCAACCAGTTCAGATTTAATTTTAAAATTTCAAATTTTTCTAGTAGGTCCTCAACCAGTCGAGCACCCTGCTCGACCGGTTATGAAGACGGGCTCGACCAATAGAGCCGGGCTCGACTCAAAGTCTAGCAACCATTTTGAACCCCACTCGACCAGCCGAGTGCCGTGCTCGACTAGTCGAGAAGGCCACTCGACCAGTTGAGGGTCAGTTTTATCTGAATGCGCCAGAATTTTTGAAATTTGGTTGCTCTCAGGACCAGTCGAGCTGACCTTAGACCTGTCGAGGGAACCGTTTTTCAGCCTATAAATAAAGGATTTTTCTCAGTTTTATTCATTCATTCCAAGATAATTCAAGCCACCACTCTGAGAGATAAGTCCCCGTGATTATCAAGCTATTGTTCAGTAATTTTAGATTCATTTATAGGTTATTTAATTGTGTAATTTCTTGATCTCTTGACTTTCAATCTAACTTTGTAAAAGGGAGTTCTACTCTACCATTTTGAGATCCAAGGAATTCAATCAATTAGCCCAGGTCTGAGTTTAATTAAAATTCATTTAGAACCTAGAACCCTTCTATATGTGAATTGGACATTGAACATCTACATTTACAAGTGACTCGGTTTTACAAGGCTACATCATGCAGAATTTACAGATAAGTTTATTGTTTATTACTTTTTGGTTTTTGAGATAGTCAGAAAATTTCTTGTGGTTTTGACTGAGATAAGCCATAAAATCTCAGCGTGGGATTTTTTAATTGTGATAGCCTATTGAAAATGCAATTGTAAAGGTTTTAAGGTGAACCTTGGAAAACCTTCTTTCACAGTGAAAGAAAATATCACGTGAGTTGTGATTATTGGGAGTAGAGTAAGTGTGGCTGTTTGAGAATAGTTGGTGTACACACTGAACTACTATACTTCTTAGAGTTTGGGGTGTTTCTATGGTTTTGATTCATGTTTAAGTTGAACTATCATTACTTCTAGTTTGATTATAAGGAATTCTTTTAGTTTTTAATGGTTTGTTGTGACTTAAATTACAATGGATTTGCGATAGGTTTGTGCATGTTCTTTGCATTACCGTGATTATGAAATTAGGAACCCTATTGTTCACCATCGTCTCATGGACATAGTTGGATGATGGAACCCTTCCTAACATTCATAATTCTCTTAGATTGGTTGCGGATTGGTTAAATTTCGTTGTTTGCTTTATCTCATGGGCATGGTTTTGTGATGGAATCACTTCTAGTTTTAATACCTATCATTCATAGAAAACTAGATCAAAGGAAGTTCAGATTTGATTTTTAATGAAATATCTTCCAATTGGATAAAGATATGACTCTGATTCTAGTTGTGTTCATAAATGAAGATAGATCTCCCTGATCTCTACAAGTGGATCCTTAAAAACTCTAGTTTTCCACCTTTGAATTTTACAAGTTTTAGTTAAATAATTCACCATTATTCTCTTAAATTCTCCTGATTTAGATTACATCTTCTTCTAGTTCTAGTTCTATTTACTTTCAGAATATGTATAAGGTTCAGTCCCTGTGGATTCGATCTCGATCTTACTGAGATTATTCCTACATCACGACCCTACACTTGGGGTTGTGAACAATCATTCTTAAAAAGAAGATACTTCAACACCGCATGATCAATGTAGATTATGATATTGGATCTAATCTGGTAGGACTTAAATTTGTCCAAAGCGAATACTACGGCTAAGAGTTCCTTCTCTGTAGTAGAGTAGTTCATTTGGGCAGAATTTAGAGTTCTACACGCATAGTAAATAACGTAGGGCTTCTTCTCTTTTCTTTGGCACAACACTGCCCCAATAGCATAATCAGACGTGTTGCACATAATCTCAAAATGGATGTTCCAATCGGGTGGCTACATGATAGGTGCGGTAGTTAACATGCCCTTGAGCTTAGTAAAAGCATCCTGACATTGCTCAGTCCACTCGTATGGTACATCCTTTTAAAGTAGATTCCATAATGGACGAGAGAGGTGGTATGGAATGCTCACCTTGTGAGAGATAGCATATTTCTTCATTAAATTTGTAAATGGCCTATTATAAAAATATGAACCGTCATCACTAATGTTGGCCTGAGGCATTTTAAACTGGGAAAGGATATTTTCTTTTAAGAATCGAATGATAATTTGATGATCATTGGTCCGGCACGGGATCGCTTCGACCATTTAGTGACATAGTCTACTGCTAGCAAAATGTACAAATTCACAAAGGATTGGGGAATGGCCCCATGAAATTGATGCCCCAACAATCAAATGCTTCAATCATCAGAATGAGATTCAGCAACATCATATTTCAACAGGATAACGCTCCCAATGTTTGACAATACTCATAAGCCTTGCAGAACTCATGAGTGTCCTTGAACATAGTGGGCTAGTGGAAGCCACACTGTAGGATTTTGGTCGTGGTCTTCATAACAGAAAAGTGACCACCACAGGCCTGAGAATGACAGAAGGAGATGACACTCTGGTGTTCATTGTCTAGCACACATCTCCTTAGAATTTAGTTTGGGCAGTAATTAAATAAATATGGATCGTCCTAGAAGAACTTACTATATCGGCAAAGAATTTTCTTTTATCTCGTTCAGTCTAATGTGTCGGCGTGAAACCTGTAGTAAGATAATTAACAATATCAGCAAACTAAGGTAACTAGGAGAGTTTGAACAATTGTTCATTAGTGAACATGTCATTTATTGGTGTCATCAAAAGGGGATCGGGGAGATCAATTCTCGTGAGATGGTCAGCCACTACGTTCTCTACTCCCTTTTTGTCTCGTATTTCAAATTCAAATTCCTAGAGTAAGAGGATCCATCGTATCAAGAAGGGCTTAGCATCATTCTTAGAAAGAAGATATTTTAGCACCGCATGATTAGTGTAGATTATGATCTTGGATCCGATCAGGTAGGACCTAAGTTTGTCGAAAGCGAATACTATGGCCAAGAGTTCCTTCTCTGTAGTAGAGTTATTCATTTAGGCAGAATTTAGAGTTCTACTCGCATAGTGAATAATGTAGGACTTCTTCTCTTTTCTCTAGCTTAACACTGCCCCAATAGCATAATTAGACGCGTTGCACATAATCTCAAAATGGATGTTCCAATTAGGTGGCTGCATGATAGGTGTGGTAGTTAACATGCCCTTGAGCTTAGTAAAAGCTTCCTTACATTACTTAGTCCACTCGTATGGTACATCCTTGCAAAATAGATTGCATAAAGGATGAGAGATCTGGTATGGAGTGCTCACCTTATGAGAGATGGCATATTTCTTCATTAAATTTGTATATGGCTTATTTCAGAAATGTGAACCGCCATCACGAATTATGGCCTGAGGCGTTTCAAACTAGGAAAAGATGTTTTCTTTTAAGAATTGAATGAAAGTTTGATGATCATTGTTCTGGCATGGGATCACTTCGACCCATTTAGTGACATAGTCTATTACTAGGAAAATGTACAAATTCCCAAATGATTGGGGGAATGGCCTCATGAAATCGATGCCCCAGCAATCAAATGCTTCAATTATCAGAATGGGATTCAGTGGCATCATATTTCGATAGGACAATGCTCCTAATGTTTGACAACACTCACAAGCCTTGTAGAACTCATGAGTGTCCTTGAACATATTGGGCCAGTCGAAGCCGCACTGCAGGAGTTTGGTCATGGTCTTCTTAGCATAAAAGTGACCACCACAGGCATGAGAATGACAGAAGGAGACGACACTCTGGTGTTCATTGTCTGGTACACAACTCCTTAGAATTAGGTCTGAGAAGTATTTAAATAAATATGGATCGTCCCAGAAGAACTTATGTACCACGGTGAAGAATTTTCTTTTATCGTGTGTAGTCCAAAGTGTCGACATGAAACCTGTAGCAAGATAATTAGCAATATTAGCAAACCAAGGTAGTTCGGAGAGTTTGAACAATTGTTCATCAAAGAACATGTCGTTTATTGGTGTCGCTTCAAGGGGACTGGGGATATCAAGTCTCGAGAAATGGTCGGTAACTATGTTCTCTACTCCCTTTTTGTCTCCTAATTTTAAGTCAAATTCTTAGAGTAGAAGGATCCATCTTATCAAGTGGGGCTTAGTATCATTCTCAGAAAGAAGATACTTCAGCACCGCATGATCAGTGTAGATTATGATATTGGATCCGATTAGGTAGGACTTAAATTTGTCCAATGTGAATACTATGCCTAAGAGTTCCTTCTCCATAGTAGAGTAGTTCATTTAGGCAGAATTTAGAATTCTACTCGCATAGTGAATAACGTAAGGCTTCTTCTCTTTTCTCTGGCCTAACACTGCCCCAATAGCATAATTAGACGCGTTGCACATAATCTCAAAAGGGATGTACCAATTAGGTAGCTACATGATAGGTATGGTAATTAACATTCCCTTAAGCTTAGTAAAAGCTTCCTAGCATTGTTGCTTAGTCCACTCATATGGTACATCCTTTTGAACTAGCTTACATAAAGGACAAGTGACGTGGTATGGAGTGCTCACCTTTTGAGAGATGGTATATTCTTCATTAAATTTGCAAATGGCCTATTACAGCAATGTGAACCACCATCACTAATGATGGCCCGAGTCGTTCTGAATTGGTAAAGGATATTTTCTTTTAAGAATCGAATGACGTTTGATGATCATTGTTCTGGTATAGGATCGCTTCGACCTATTTAGTGACAAGTCTATTGCTAGCAAAAGGTATAAATTTTAAAAGGATTGGGGGAATGACCCCATGAAATCGATGCCCCAACAATCAAATGCTTTAATCATCAGAATGGGATTTAGCGACATTATATTTCGACGGGACAATGCTCCCAATATTTAACAACGCTCACAAGCCTTGCAAAACTCATGAGTGTTCTTGAACATAGTGGGCCAGTAGAAGTCGCACTGCAGGATTTTGGCCATGGTCTTCTTAGCAGAAAAGTGACAACAATAGGCCTAAGAATGATAGAAGGAGATGACACTCCGATGTTCATTATCTGGCACACATCTCCTTAAAATTTAGTCTGGGCAGTATTTAAATAAATATGGATCGTCCCAGAAGAACTTACATAGCTTGGTGAAGAATTTTCTTTTATCGTGTGCAGTCTAAAGTGTTGACATGAAGCCTTTAGCAAGATTATTTGCATTATCAGAAAACCAAGGTAGTTGGGAGAGTTTGAACAATTGTTCATCAAGGAACATGTCATTTATTGGTATTATCTCAAGGGGACCAAGGAGATCAAGTCTCGAGAGATGGTCAGTAACTACGTTCTCTACTCCCCTATTGTCTCATATTTCTAAGTCAAATTCCTGAAGTAGGAGGATCCATCTTATCAAGTAGGGCTTAGCATCATTCTTAGAAAAAAGATACTTTAGCACTGCATGATCAGTGTAGATTATGATATTAGATTCGATCAGGTAGGACTTAAATTTGTCTAAAGGAAATATTATGGCCAAGAGTTCCTTCTTCGTAATAGAGTAGTTCATTTGGGTAGAATTTAGAGTTCTACACGCATAGTGAATAACGTAGGGCTTCTTCTCTTTTCTCTAGCCTAACACTGGCCCAATAACATAATCAGACGCATTGCACATAATCTCAAAAGGGATGTACCAATCGGGTGGCTGCATGATAAGTGCGGTAGTTAACATGCCCTTGAGCTTAGTAAAAGCTTCTTGACATTGCTCAGTCCACTCGTATGGTACATCCTTTTGAAGTAGATTATATAAAGGATGAGAGTAGTGGTATGGAGTGCTCACCTTATGAGAGATGACATATTTCTTCATTAAATTTGTAAATGACCTATTACAGAAATGTGAACCACCATCACTAATGATGGCTTGAGTTGTTCCAAACCGGGAAATGATATTTTCTTTTAAGAATCAAATGACAGTTTGATGATAATTGTTCCGGCATGGGATTGCTTCAACCCATTTAGTGACATAGTCTATTGCTAGCAAAGTGTATAAATTCCCAAAGGATTAGGGGAATGACCCCATGAAATTGATGCCCCAGCAATCAAATGTTTCAATAATCAGAATGGGATTCAGTAGCATCATATTTTGATGAGACAACACTCCTAATGTTTGACAATGCTCACAAGCTTTGCAGAACTCATGAGTTTCCTTAAACATAGTGGGCTAGTAGAATCCGCATTGTAGAATTTTATCCGTAGTCTTCTTAGCAGAAAAGTGACCACCACAGGCCTGAGAATCACAGAAGGAGATGAAACTCTGGTATTCATTGTCTAACACACATCTCCTTAGAATTTGGTCTGGGCAGTATTTAAATAAATGTGGATCGTCCTAGAAGAACTTATGTACCTCGGTGAAGAATTTTCTTTTATCTTGTGTAGTCCAATGTGTCGGCGTGAAACTTGTAGCAAGATAATTTACAATATCAGCAAACCAAGGTAGTTGGGAGAGTTTGAACAATTGTTCATTAGGGAACATGTCATTTATTGGTGTCATCCCCAGGGGAACAGGGAAATTAAGTCTCGAGAGATGGTCAGTCACTACATTCTCTACTCTCTTTTTGTCTCATATTTCTAAGTCAAATTCCTGTAGTAGGAGAATCCATCATTTCAATCGGGGCTTAGCATCATTCTTAGAACGAAGATACTTCAGCGCCACATGATCAGTGTAGATTATGATTTTGGATCCGATCTGATAGGACCTAAATTTGTCCAAAGTGAATACTACAGCCAAGAGTTCCTTCTCCGTAGTAGAGTAGTTCATTTGGGCAGAATTTAGAGTTAAATTCGCATAGTAAATCACATAGGGCTTCTTCTCTTTTCTTTGGCCTAACACTGCCTCAATAATATAATCAGATGCGTTGCACATAATCTCAAAATGGATGTTTCAAGTAGGTGGCTTCGCATGATAGGTGTGGTAGTTAATATGCCCTTGAGCTTAGTAAAAGTTTCCTGGTATTGCTCAATCCACTCATATGGTACATCCTTTTGATGTAGATTACATAAAAGATGAGAGAGGTGACTAAAGTCCTTTATGAATCGTCTGTAGAATTCGTCGTGTCCTAGGAAGGACCGCACATTATGTATGTCAGTGCACGCACCGTGCACATATGTTTGCCAGTCATGTGACTAGTTGTGTCAAGTAGTCGGATGGGTCCTTGGCAAATGAAGACTGACGATGCAATTGGAGCAGAAGCATGAGCTACAAAGTTCAAAGAGAAGAGAAGCTTCTACGATCTTGATCTTACATATAGATGATCCTAACCTAAATAGAAAAACTAACTTAAATCATCTATTCAAGCCATTCTAAGTTCATATTTTCTACCCCTCTAAACTTGGCTTTAGGAAGTTCCAAGCTGTTGAATGATTTAAAGGACAAGAAGTTAAAATATGAAAATCTGTCTCAATTCGGTTGGAAAAGGTGCCATCGAAGACCACTTCAGTGCCATTGAAAGTTCTCAAAACAGTCCAACAACATATCAAAGATTATTCGGTACCACTAACTAGATTTTCGGTCCCACCAACTCCTACTGAAGTACAATGTTTGGTACTACCGAAAGTAACAAATTTCATCCAACAGCTTTAGGATCTAATTTGGTACCACCGAGTGATATTTCGATGCCACCGAAGGTCCACTCGGTAGAATTGAAAAATAGACGTTATAGATCCGTTGGACTTTTTCTCTATAAATACAGGACCCAGAACTTTATGAAAAGTATGGATTAAGGCATTTTAGAGTCCCTAGTGCAACCCAAGCTTACCCTAGCCTTCGTAGACTCTATCCACATGAGATTCATGTTCTTTTCATTATGATTCATCATCTCAATGAGCATTCAAAGCTCTTATTAATGAAGAGCTTGATCTCAAGCCTTCACTAGAGTATTAAGACCAAACCTATATGTATATCCTTAGTCTTATTCATACTCTAGTGCATCCATCAGTTGAATCTCTTAGGAAATCCACTTATACCCTTTGATAGGAGGTTCAACCCACTCCCATTACCTTGTTTACCTCTATAGGAATGTCATATGTAAGGTACTTGATCGTGAAGCTGATGCAACAGGAAAATTAGAGCACCATGATCGGGGGAGCATCGAGAACCTGATTTAAGCATGGAAGAGTAAAGATCAAGCAACCTAACATAAGCTATAAAAGAGGACTCATTCCGACAAGTAAGTGTCATTGTTAAGAGTCCACAAGTTAGTCTCTATCCTCATGTAGGATTGAGGCTAAGAGTTTACTATCCTCAAACTCAATTAGGTTCCTAGTGTGGGACCTTCCCCGGTGAGCCTAAACGTAGGTTCCTAGTGTGGGACCTTGGCCGGTGGACCTAAATGTAGGTTCCTAGTGTAGGACCTTGGCCGGTGGGCCTAAACGTAGGTTCCTAGTGTGGGACCTTGGCCGGTGGGCCTAAACGTAGGTGCCTTGTGTGGGACCTTGGCTGGTGAGCCTAAATATAGGTGCCTATTGTGGGACCTTGGCCGTAGGGCCTAAACATAGGTTCTTAGTGTAAGACCTTTGCTCATGTGTATAGCTTAAATTGGAGAGTCCTTTGTTTAGGGCTATAAAGGTTTGTGGTGAACCTGATTTAAAACCATTGATAGTGAAATCCGGCACACTTTAGGATAGAGTGCGGTTGTTGGGAGTGGAGTAGGCACATAGCCAAACCACTATACATCCTTGTGTTTGGAATTGTCATTTGTGCATCTATTTAATCATGATCATATAAGTTTGAATGCTTGATTATTTATGCATGATTGAATGATTTCTTAAGATTGATGGGTAGCACATTCCACACACAAGTTCACAATGCTATAGGTTAGTCACTTAATTTACATATCTTAAGTAGTCTATGTGATTGGAACCTCTATTCGATTGGAAGCCTTTAGAGTTATATTGCCTTACTTGCTTTAAACTAAAGGATTCTTTAAGTTAGGCAAATAGAAGATTTAAATGAGCATTATTGGTGAAAAGTCCTATTTACCCCCCTCTAGGACTCTTAGAATATTCCACACTTCTACTACAACGGTCTAAGCTGCAATTTCAATTAGTATCAAAGCGAGGTTCCTCTTGAAGGGTTTAACAATTTAGAGGGAGATCCTAACAAGAAGTTGGAACAATGATGAAAGGAGAAGGACCAACCGTCTCTCGATCTCCTCTTTTTGATGGTTCAAATTATCCTTATTGGAAGTCCAGGATGTCTTATTTTCTACAAGCTTTGGATCATGAAGTTTGGTAAATTGTTGAAAATGGATATGTACCATCAACTGAACAAGTGGTACTAGAAAACAATACTACTATTTTCAAATTGAAACCAAAAGAGAAATGGACTGAATATGATAAAGAAATGAAATCATATGAAGCTATAACCATGAATGTTATTTACTGTGGAGTCTCACAATATGTGTTCAATCAAATCTGCATGTGTGGAACTTTAAAAGAAGCATGGAATTTATTGCAAATAATCCATGAAGGAACCAACACAGTAAAAATATCAAAGCTATAGCTACAGACATCTCAATTTGAAAATTTCAGTACCTAAAATTTGTAGCAAAATCCTAAGATCCCTACCAGAACGATTTAACTCTAAAGTCACCACAATAAAAGAGTGTAGGAACATTGACGAAATGAAAGTTGAAGACCTTGTGAGTTCTTTACAAATATTTGAGTTGCATTTCAAACCACCCATAAAGTCAAAACATAATGTCCTTAAAGTTTCTAAAGCCATAATGGAGGAAGAAGAAACTGAAAATGAAGACGATGATGAAGAAGTGGCTCTTTTAGCCAAAAGGTTCAAAAGATTTTTTAACAAGAACCACAGAAAATCCTTTAGGGGGGAACAACCTAACAACAAACGTTAAATAGGCAAATCTTATAGAAAGTCCAAAGAACCCCAATGTTATAATTGCCAAAAGTACGGACATATATCCACGGAATGTCCTTCAAAGAAGTCCAAAGGGAAAGCTATGGCAGTCACTTGGGATGATACCAACAACTCAAATTCAGATTCAAGTGAGTTAGAAAGTGATGGAGACAAAAAAAATTATTGAAGATTCTCATGGCCTCCACCACTATAGTCATTCCCAAGAAACTCGATGAGGAAGATGAACTAGATCTTAATAGAATTAAAAAAGGGAGAGGAACTTGTAAATGCTATTGTGAAAATCTAGCACCTGTAGTATTGTCAAATTTTGTTGTGCCAAATCATTTAGTATTTGCATCATGCTTTAAGCTGAAGTAATCAGGTTCGTACATTTTAAAGTTGTCCGCATCTTCATTGAACTTACCTACATCTTCAAGTTGAAGTGAAGCGCGAGTTTGAAGTTTAACTACCATACGCTAAAGACTCAAGAAATCATGTGTGACTCAAGTTCAAGTTCAAGAGATCAAACTCAAGCTTCAAGTATCACAAGATATCAAGATTCGGAAGTGAATGATGTTTCAATTGTTCCTACTCACAAACAAGTTTGGATGACCCTAAATTGACCCTAGATAGTGTCATATTCATTGCATATTCTTTATGGGTCATTTCATATGTTTATAGGTCTTTTTCTTGATTAGTCTTAGACCTTGTTTAACTAGTCCAAGTACTGGCTCAACCAGTCTAAGAGTTTTCTCGACCAGTCCAAGGTTTGTTGCTAATTTTCAGAATTTTCTGTTGGACTCTCGACCAATCCTGCAGATTGCTCGACCAGTCAAGTGAACAGTGTTCAAACGGTCGTGCAGGCTCAACTTAAAGTCCAACAACATTTCTAGGTCCCACTTGACCATTCGAGTGCAGTGCTCGACCAGTCGAGCAGGCCACTCGACCAGTCAAGCAAGCCACTCGACCAGTCGAGTAATAGTCTTATTTTATCACGCTATAAAATTTGAAATTTTATTGGTCCTTCGACTAGTCGAGTGAACAGTATTTTCACCTATATATAGGCACGAATTTCAGAGTTTAATCATTCATTGAAGCAAGATCTAGACATCACTCTGAGAGATAAGTTTGTTATATCTTTAAGTTAGCTTTTGTTATTTGATTTTGAGATCTTTATTCCAATCTTCCTTTGAAAAGGGATTTGAGTTTTCCCCTTTGTTGAGATTAAAATCAAATCAAGCTAGCTCAAGTTAATTTAATTAAAAATTATTTAGAACTAGAACCTTTTCATCTGTGAGACTAGACATTGAACAACTTTGTTTATATTGGATCGGTTCTACCAGGCTTCTTCAAAGGAGAATTTCCAGATAAGTACATTTACATTCTGTATATCTTTTTGGTTTTTGAGGTTGTGCTAGAAAAATCTCTATTTGGTTTTGTTTGAGGTGATCCAAAAAATTTCAGAGTGTGGGGTTTTTGGAATTGTGTAAGCCCAATCAAAGACACAATTGTGAAGGTTTTAAGGTGAACCTTTGAAAACCTTTTTCATAGTGAACACTAATATCTCAAGGGAGAGGAGTAGTTGTGTGGCTGTTTTCTAACAGTTGGTGTACACACAAGTGAACCACTATAATTTCAGGTGTTGTGGTGGATGATTGAATGTGCCTATGTGTGTGAATGTTGTAATTGATTTTTAACACTTGTGGTGAATGGTGTAATTTATTTTATGCACTTGTGGGAATGCTGTAATAACTTAGTTTATTTTTAGTTTATTTTATTTGCTATTTCCTTTGCCGCTTTATTAGTTTGAGTTTTTGATACTTACAAATGTTCTAATAAGGTTGTCCGGCCATAAGCCTTTGGTTTTTGGTGTTAGGTTGTCCTTAGAACTAAGTTTGTATCAACCTCTCAATACTAGTACATTTGAGGTTGTTATTTACTTGAGCTTCTTTATTATTCATTTATGCTATCATTCTTTCAATTTCACATTTATTTTTTAATTTGGCATAGTCCTATTCACCCCCCCTCTAGGACGTCTAGCTCGGCCTTTTCAAGTGGTATCAGAGCCTAATAGCTTCATTTTATTTGGATTCAATTCATAATCTAATCGATCCGAGCTTATAAGATGTGAAATTTTAGTAGCCTCTCAATCACTAGGCCTCCACCTTTTGATGGCTCCAATTATGCATATTGGAAAGCCAGAATGAGGATCTTTTTAAGGTCCATAGATGAGAGCGTGTGACAAGCCATAGTGACTAGATGGACCCCTTCTACCACTAAAGTTCTAGGCACTGATGGAACCAAATTTATCAAAGCAGCACCTTATTTTTCTTGAACCATATTTCAGAAAAGTGAGAGTAATGCCAATCCAAAGGCTTTAAATGCAATCACTTACGCACTTTCACTAGATGAATTCAAAAGAATTACATCTTGTGATTCTACAAAGCAAGCCTGAGACATTCTAAAAATGACACACGAGGGTACCACTATTGTCAAGAAATCTAAACTTCAAATCCTCACCACTCTATTTGAGGTGATACATATGGAAGAAAGTGAAATTTTCATGGACTTCTATACTAAATTAAATGACATACTCAACTCTATGTGGGGTCTTGGTGATAGTATCCCAGAAAGCAAAGTCTGTGCAAAGATACTATGCTCATTGCCTAAAAGGTTCAATTCAAAAGTCACAGCCATTCAGGAACTTCGTGATACGGATAATATGAGGGTTGAAGAACTGGTTGGTTCTTTACAAACCTATGAGTTAAACTTTAGAGCTCTTAAAGGTAAGTCCATTGCCCTTAAGTCTTCTAAAAATATTTCTCAAAATAATGTTGAAAATTCTAATTATGAAAACTCTGAAGATGATATGACATTATTAGCTAAGAAGTTTTATAAGATTTTCAAAAGTAAAAAGAGGGTGGATTTTCAAAAATCTTTAGAAAAGAAAAGAACTGATCTAAAAATTAGAAATCTATTAAAGACAACCAATGTTTCAACTGCCATGAATTTGGGCAATTGGCAGCCAAATGTCCAAAGAAGGACAAATCTAAAAAGAAAGGCATTTTAGTCACATGGGATGAATCGTCTTGCTCTGAAGCTTCTTTTGAGTCAGATGATTCTGAACCTGAGTCTACTAATGAGGTCAAAGCCTTAATGACTCTAGCTAAATTCACTTTCTCAGATAGTTGTGATTCAACTAGTGAAGAAAATTTGAGAAGTGACCCTGAAAATGATGAAGATTTACAGGATGCCTATGATGCCCTATACAGGGAAAGTTGTAAGATAATTGTAAAATTAAAACTTCAAAGAAAAGTTTTTAAAATTAAAAGAAATTTTTAATAATCTAGTCTTAGAAAAATCACATTTTTTCAGATTGTTTTGAAAAAGCTAAGTGTGATTTAGATTCCAAAACTTCTCAAATTAAAAACCTAAAATCTGAAAACGAAAAACTAAAACTAGAAGTCTCTTCTCTCTTAAGTATGAAGGATACTTGGAGGTATTCCCAGGGTCATCCTAAACTAGAAAGACTACTAACCAGAACAAGAAAATGTGGCGATCGATCTGGTTTGGGCTACGCTAAAAATACCCCTCCTAAATATAAAACTACTCCTAAATTTGTTAATGGAGAGTCCTCTAACTCAAAAGGGAAAAGTCTAAATCAAAATAGTTTTAAAAATTCTAAAACTTTTCAAGCTATGAAACCTAAAAGAATCATATTAACTATAGAAATCAGCATCATAACCGTTAGCTGAGAAAATTGTGGATCTACTTAAGGAGCTTCTAAAATTTAACTCGAATGGTAGAATATACAACAACTGCAAGCATAGAAAGACCAACTATACTCCAAAACCCAAAACAGTAATGAAATGACTTCCTAAGGTTGCTTGTTTGGTTACCCACACCACTTTCAAGGCTTCGATCAATCAAAGTGATACTTAGATAGTGGTTGTTCCAGACACATGACATGTGATAAAGACTTATTCACCAATCTTAAATATATGACTGATGGTTCAGTCATATTTGGTGATGGTAGTAGTTGTAGGATTATTGGCCAAGGTATGGTTCAATTCTTTAATCTTCCTCCATTTGAGAATGTCTTGTTTGTAGAGGGCCTTAAGCATAATCTCTTAAACATTTCTCAAATTTACGATAATAAACATAGTGTAAAATTCACCAACCAAGGGTGTGAGATTTCTAATGAGAATGGTTCTGTGATATTATTTGGTCGCAGAACATCTGAAAATTGTTATATAGTCAGTGATTCAAGCTCGCCTAAATTATTGTGTTACATGGTCCAAACCGATGAGATCGAACTATGTCATAACACCTAAGACATGTACACTATCGTAATATTTATAGACTGAGCAAAAGTGAAGTAATTAGAGATCTACCCAAGTTAAAGAAATTGGATAAAATTTATGGCGAATGTCAGATTTGAAAACAAACAAGGAGTGCTCAGAAAAAGGTGAACTCAAATGCCACATCTAAACCTCTTGAACTCCTCCACATGGATCTCGTTGGACTAACTAGAACGGAGAGTCAAGGTGGTAAGAAGTATATTTTGGTAATTGTTGATGACTTTACTAGGTATACATGGGTAGTTTAAATGAGAGAGAAGTTTAAGACTCCCGATGAAGTGAAAAGGGTACTCAAGTGTATCTAAACCGAGAAGGAATCACATGTTACCAAAATTCGTAGTGATAATGGTTCCGAATTCGATAATAGCAGTTTTGAGAAGTTCTGTAGTAATCATGGAATATCGCATGAGTATTCTGCACCCAAAACACCTCAACAAAATGGGGTTGTTGAAAGGAAAAATAGAGTACTTTAAGAAATGGCCAATGTAATGTTAAATAGTATGAAACTTCCTAAAAATCTTTAGGATGAAGTTGTGAACACGGCATGTTATATCACTAACTATGTTTATAATAGAAAGTCTAATAATAAGACTGCATATGAACTATGGTTCAATAAGAAGCCTACTTTCAAATACTTTCAAGTTTTTGGCAGCAAGTGCTATATTTTACGTGACCGGGAAAATCTGAAAAAATTCGACACTAAAAGTGACGAGGGTATTTTCCTAGGATACTCGAAAATAATGTCGGTTTAATGCGGAAGGAGTAGTGGTAATGCTCCACGTGCCACCCAGATGATTCCTCGTTTCCATGTACTTCATCGCATATTTACATCAAATGTATGTCCGCGGTTTGGGAACAAGTCCGAGCTTACTTTGTTCATGACTTATATTCTTCATTTTATTGTATTCAGCATCCCTATTTACCTCCCTTCTTTTATTTGATACTTAATCATCCAAGTTCACATTCATCCGGGTCATGGTTCCATTCCATTTACCTATTTTATGACGACACTTGCCATCCATTGAAATGTTGTTATTCCTTCCACTGAGGCTCCTGAAGCAGCCCTTTCATTTGACAACGCTAGCATTAATAAGATGAGTTTGGACTACCTCCCTGGTCAGCGAGATGAGGATGATGTTGAAGAAGAGGAAGCACTAATGCTTGCGGATACAACTATGGATGACATATTTGATGATTTAGAAATAGATGATGAGGTTGTTCCTGACTTTTAACCGTCTCAATTTAATGATCACCTTCGATCCTTAGGGGAGAAGGTGGATGAATTGAAGTTTCACAGGACAATCTGGTTGAAAATCACAAGTCTTTTATGAAGTACATGCGAAAATATTTTCGTCGCATTATTAAAGGACTTCACTAGATTAACCCGTTTATCCCACCTCCTTCTTCCCCTGGTTCGGACTAGCTTAATTTGATTTTATTTTGGATTGTATAACTTTGACTTGTGCAAGGGTTGTACAACTTTGATTCATACTCTTGATTTGCTTTCTTTATGCTCTCCTACTATTATCCATACTCCTGATTTGCTCTTAATCATATTTCTTATCTTGTCATCCAATTACCTGTTTCTCTAGTTGTTCTGCCTTCCTTTGTCAACTTGTGACAAAAAGGGGGAGAGATTTATGGTTATGATTGAATGAAATGCTGGTGAAATGGATTGTACCTTTGGAATGTTTGGAAATGTTTGTTAAATATAGGTATTCTACATAAGGCCAAGCTCAGATTGAGGGGGAGTAGATTTTGTGCTCATAATGAGAGAGAGTATGTGAATTTTACAACATTATAAGCAAAGCAGAGATTTTGTATTTGTATTTTGTTCTAAGTATGTTTTGTCATGAATTTGACAAAGGGGGAGATTGTAAGTGTTGTGATGTATAAAACACTCTTATTTGTCAAATTTTGATGGGACAAAACAACTTATAGTGTGGTTCACACAAGTGATGGAAAGTTCACCTTCAAGTGAATCAAGATGAAAAGTTCACCTTTAAGATCAACGCATGAAGTTGGAAAATGCAAGTTTAAGAACAAGTCATGAAGATGGTTTGTTCAATTTCAAAGTATTCAAGCTCTACTTCACTTCAAGTTCAAGATTAAGCTACAACTACAAGTTTACTTCAAGTAGAAGATCCATTGAACGCTACTAAAGATTCAAGTAGAAGTTTTAAGGTATATACTTCAATGTCCAATAATTTCATGTATAATTGACCCTAGGGAGACCTTAGACTTAGGTTCTTTGATATGCTAAACATGTATGAGTTTTTATACTTTGATTAAGCTTTAGTTCGACTAGTCTAAGCCTTAGTTCGACTAGTCTAGGCTTTGGTTTGACCAGTCTAGGGAAAGTTTTGACCAGTCCAAGATTTGAACTGAAAAATGGACTTCTTCTGTTAGTTAATCGACCAGTCGAGCAGGGTGCTCGACTAGTCGAAGGCACACCTTTGACCAGTCGAAGGGTGCTCGACTCGAAGTCCAGCAACCATTTTAAGGCACCATTGACCAGTCGAAGGCTATGCTCGACTGGTCGAATAAGGCCCTCGACCAGTCGAGCAGGGCCTTTGACCAATCGAATAATGGTTTTATCCGATCGCACTCAAAACTTCAAATTTGGTTGATTCTTAGACGAGTCGAGGAGAGCTTAGACCAGTCGAAGCAACAAATTTTCAGCCTATAAATAGAGTCCTTTTCTCACTTTCAAATTATTCATTCAAGCCATGAAAAGCCTTCACTTTGAGAGAGAAAAGTTCCCATCTTCTTCAAGCTATGGCACGGTATTTTTAATATTTTTAATATGGATTTTTATTTTTGCAATTCATTGATCTCTTTTATGAATCTTTTGTTATAAAAGGAGTTTATACTCTTCTTTGTGAGATCTAAGGAATTCAAACAAGTAGCCTAAGGTTTGAATTAATTTAAAATCAAATTAGAACCTAGAACCCTTGATTGTGTTATTGGACATTAAACATTTCTACATCAAGTTAAGCGGTTTTATGGGCTACATCAAAGAGAATCTTTAGAAGAAGATAAGTATTATTCTTCATTCATTTTTGGTTTCTTGAGATATCCAGAAAATCTCTGTATTGGTTTTGATTGAGATAGCCAAAAAATCTCAGCGTGGGGTTTTATTTGTGATAGCCCATCTGAAAACATAATTATATTGGTTTTAAGGTAAACCTGTGAAAACCTTGATTATTAGTGAATGCTAATATCACGTGGTTATGATTATTGGGAGTGGAGTAGGTGTGGCTGTTTGAGAACAGTTGGTGTACACACTAAACCACTGTAACTTTTAGCGTTTGTGGTGAATGGTTTAAATTCCCGTATATATGGTGAATGTTTGTAAATTGGTTGTGTGGTGAATGCTTGTAATAGATAGTTCTATCTTGTCTCTTACTTCGTTTGTGATTTTGATACTTACTACATTCAAGAAATTAGGTTGTCCTACCTAAAATGTTTATTTTTGGTATAAGGTTGTCCTTTAAACAAAGTTTGAATCAATTTCTCAATACTATTGCGATTAAAATCAATGATTAATTCTGATTCATTCATTGTATCTACTATTTAATTTTTTATTTAGCATAGTCCTATTCACCCCCCTCTAAGACAGGTAGCTCTCCTCTTTCATAGTACAATAACATATCAAACATAATTCGGTATAACCGACTGGATTTTCGATCCCACCAACTCCTACTGAAGTATAATGTTCGTTACCACCAAAAGTAACAAATTTCATCTAGCAGCTTTAGGATCTAATTCGGTACAACCGAGTAATATTTCGGTGCCAGGGATTGCATTTCTGAACTGGGATTGTAAAGGTTTATGGTGAAACTGATTTAAAGCCATTGATAGTGAAATCTAGTACACTCTAGGATAAAGTGCAGTTATCGACAGTGGAGTAGGCACATAGCTGAACCACTATACATCCTTATGTTTGGAATTGTCATTTGCGCATCTATTTAATCATGATCATATAAGTTTGAATGTTTAATTATTTACGCATGATTAAATGATTGTTTAAGATTGATAGGTAGCACATTGCACACACAAGTTCTCAATGCTATAGGCTAGTCGCTTAATTTTCATATCTTAAGTAGCCTATGTGATTGGAACCTCTATTAGCTTGGAAGCCTTTAGAGTTATATCGCCTTACTTGCTTTAAACTGAAGGATTGTTTAAGTTAGGCAATTAGAAGATTTAAATAGGCATAATCGGCGAAAAGTCCTATTCACCCCCCTCTAAGACTCTTGGAATATTCCCTACTTGTACTACAGTGGTCTAAGCCACAATTTCAGCGTATGCTCTTGGGAGGTGGTAGGTTAGAGATGATATCGATTTTGGCATTGTCCACCTCAATTCCCTTGGATGGAGTTATATGTCCAAGAACAATTCCCTTGGGAACCATGAAATGACTGTTCTCCCAGTTTAGAATCAAAATCTTCTCCTCACATCGCTTCAACGCACATTTAAAATATTTCAAGCATTCGTTTAAGAATGGACAAAAAACAGAGAAGTCGTCCATGAAGACCTCTAAATATTCCCCTACCATGTTAGAAAAAATACTTAACATGCATCGCTGAAATGTGGTAGGGGCATTACACAGTCCAAATGACATCTTTTGGCAAGTGAAGGTGCCATAGGGGTATGTGAACATTGTTTTCATTTTCTTTTGATCTTCAAGGGCTATTTCTATCTAATTGTAGCCCGAATACCCATCAAGGAAGTAGTAATAAGAATGATCAACTAACCTTTCCAATATTTGGTTAATTAAGGGTAAGGGGAAGTAGTCTTTCCTCGTGATGGTATTCAATTTTCTATAGTCAACGCACATTCTCCAACCAACAGTAACTCAAGTTGGTACGAGTTCATTGTTGGCATTGGCCACTATGGTGATTCCAGATTTCTTAGGAACCACCTGAGTTGGACTCACCCATTAACTGTCGGATATAGGGTATATGATACCCACATCCAACAATTTAAGTGCTTCTCCTTTAACCACTTCTTTTATATTTTGATTAAGTCGACGTTGTGTTTGTCGGAAGGTTTTTGCATTATCCTTAAGATGAATGCATTGAGTACAAATCAAAGGATCGATTCCCTTGAGATTCGCAATCGACCATCAAAGGGTTTTTTTATGTTCGATGAGAGTAGTGATAATACTCTCTTGCTCTTGCTCAAGGTGGGAAGAAATCACCACCGGGTATGTCTCATATTGACCTAAGTAGACATATTTAAGATCAGCTGGTAATGGTTTTATGTTAAGATTCGATGCTTTGAGGTTAAACGGTAAAGGTACTACGTCAGTTTGGGATAATTTCTCAAATTGTGGCCTCCACCAGTTAACTTCAAGTACCGGTGCAGTATCAAGCATGACATCCATTTCCCTAATCATGTCATTATCCAAATTAGGGGAGTGTTCCAAACACATCTCTAGAGGGTCAAAGGATAAGGTCATCAGAACTCTATCTTTCATGAAAGAATCTATCATATTAATGTCGTGGGCCTCATCATCATCCTTTGCATGTTTGCTCATGTTGAAAAAGATATTGAGCTCCAACGTCATATTTTCAAAAGATAAATTCATGACCCCATTCCTACAATTGATGATAGTGTTAGATGTAGCAAGGAACAAGTGGCTAAGTATGATAGGGATTTGAGTGCTCATATCCGTGATAGGCTGGGTATCTAGGATAATAAAATCTACTGGATAGTAGAATTTATCAACTCGGACTAACACATCCTCAATCATCCCTCTTAGTACATGAACTGAACAATTAGTAAGTTGTAATGTGGTCCAGGTGAGTTTTAATTCACCTAGATCCAGTTGTTCATAGAAAGAGTAAGGGATTAAATTTACACTCACCCCCAAGTCAAGAAGTGCATTCTCAATTTGGTGATTCCCAATTATATAAGTGATAGTTGGGCTACCAAGATCTTTATATTTTTTTGGTACATTTTGCTTGAGGATAGCACTCGCTTTTTCTGTCAGAAAAATTTTCGTTCTGATACTTTGCCACTTCTTGGTCGTGCATAAGTCTTTTAGAAATTTGGCATATAAAGGAATTTATTTCACAGCATCCAAAAGAGGAATGTTGACCTTCACTTATTTCAACACCTCTAGAATATCCTGAGAATTAGAGAGGGGTTTTGGTGCAATCAACCATTGGGGGGAATGGTACAATCAGCTTGCTTCGAGGTTCCGGTTCTAACCCATGTGGAGTAATGTTAGGTCCATAATTCTCATATATTTCTAGGTCCTTAGGTTTTCAGCCCTTATTGGAATAGTTTTGTCAATTGTCTTTCCACTCCTAAGAGTAGTGATAGACTTAGCTTGCTCTAACTGATATGCAGAACTCAGGTCACTAATTTTACACTGTGGTTTTGGATTGGGGAGAGGTTGGGCCGGAAACATCCCTTTCTCCCCAATCGATAAGTGTGCCTCAATCCTTTGAATGGATTTATTAAGGTCTTGGAAAGCTTGTAATGTGTTTTGATTGAAGAGCTCTTGATTTTGAATGTGTTGTAAAATCAAATACTCCTGAGGCTTCTTTTGATTTAAGAGTTGAGATAGAGCCCCTTGAAGGTTAGCTGGGATTGTATGTATTTAAGGTGGGTCCATTGCAAGGTCTTTGGTAATTTTTCACGGCATTCGATTGCTCATTCAATACCTCTTAAAAAGCAGGTATGGTTGGACAATTTTTAGTTGTATGTATGTTACAAGCATAGATACCATAAACAACTTCCTTAGCCTTATCCTTCTTAAGTTCCATGGCCTTTATTTTCCTTGTGAGGTTAGCCACTTTAGCATTTATATCATCTTCCTCTTTTAACAAGTATATTCCACCCTTCTCCTTTGATTAAGTATACTTTGAAGTGGTGTTTGGTGTTGGGGGAGATGTACCATAATTGTGTGTTTTAGCAAGTTTGTCAAAATAATCCCACACATCATCGACATCTTTGTTCATGAATTCCCCTTTGCACATTGTCTCAACCATTTGGTGCATGGAAGATGTTAGTCCATCGTAGAAGAAATTTGTTATGCGCCACGTTTCAAAACCATATTGTGGGCATGAACTGACAAGATCCTTGAACCACACCCAACATTGGAAGAATGTCTCATCTTCCTTTTGGGAGAAGTTCATGATTGACTTTCTAATGGTGTTCGTCTTATGGTATGGGAAGAATTTCTTTATGAAATTCCTTGTCATGTCATTCCATCTGCTAATAGATTATGGACGTAGTGAATGCAACCACGTTTTAGCCTTTTCTTTTAAGGAGAAGGGAAGGAGTTTCAACCTAATCATGTCCTCAGACATATTAGGAAAATATAAAGTGGCTATTATCTCGTCAAACTCTTTGAAGTATAGATATGGACTTTCAGATTCAAGACCATGGAACTTTGGAGGAGTTGGATCACCCCTGGTTTGATATCCATATTTCCTGTATTTTATGAAAAAATCATACAAGAAGATGAGCTCACCCCCGCCAGTTGTATATAGTCTCATAAGGTACGAGGTGGGGATGCATTGTGCACCTCATTCTCATCTTGAATTTCTTCAACTGAAGGTTGAGGTTGATATGTAGGTTGATTCGCATCCATCACTTCTATTGCCTCTGAGAATCTCTAGTGGTGTCTAATTCGGTGATAGATAGGTAGCCCTTCGACTAATCCTCCTTCACTTAAGAGATGTCGAGTGTTGTCACGGACCCACTTGGGCATGAAACACTCAGAGCCTTCAAGTAACTAAACCTAAACCTAAGAAAGAAAAGTAGAGAAACTAAAACATATAAGAGATCTAAAATAAGAGAGAGAATTAGAAAGAGGTTACCAGATTGCAGATTACTATGTTAAAATCCCACAAAATAAAAAACCAAGTCAGATTCTAAAAATAAGTTCAGAAAAATCCTATACTAGAAACAAATAGAAAGTTAATCCTAGTCTTAACCTAATTCTAATACTAATTAAATTTAGAAAAATATAGTCATAGTCCCCGACAACGGCGCCAAAAACTTGTTCACAACCTCAAGTGTAGGGTTGTGATGTAGTAATAATCTCGGTAAGACTGAAGTCGAATCCACAGGGACTAAACTCGTGCATATTCTAAAAGTAGATAAAATTATTGTAGATTAAAACTTATGAATTTAAAGGTGGGAACCAGGGTGCTAAGGATCCACTTGTAGCTATCAAGATGCTACCTTACTTGATTCAAGAGATCCAACTGAAATCAGAGTCTTATCTTATCTGATTGGAGAGAGAGATGGTCAGATCTCTGAACTTCTCATTGATCTAGCCTCAACGGAGGAGAATTTTGAAGATTGGAAGGGATTCTATCACCCAACCATGCCCAAAAGATGATGACAAGCAATAAGATTTACCAATCACACAATCTTAAATAAGAAAAGAAGATACTCAAAGCTATCACAATGTTTATTGTAATTTGAGTCAGAATAAACCATTGAAAACTAAAAATATTCTTTAAAATCAGCTAGAAATCAATGAAGTTCAACATAAACATGAATCAAAGCAAAGTAAATATCTTAATCACGCTACAAGCTTCCCCTCTTAGCCTTAGCTAAGAGGTTTAGCCAACCATAGACATGATTGAACTAAGAACTCTTAAACAAAGCATAAAAACAACTAAGGAAGAGGAAGAAAGACTCTCAGCGGTGGCTCTCCACCCTTTGGCTCCACTCCTCAAACCTTAGATGATTCCTATGAACATCCTAGGGACTCCTATTTATACTTGTGAAGCTCCACCTTACGCATTGACTTGGAATTTTCGCAATCCGATGGTGAAACCACCTCAATTCACGCAGCCGTGTTACGTATCGGTCGGACTGAAGTCAAATCCAAAGTCAAGTCCAAATTCGAAAAGGATTCTATTTCAGGAGTTGCCCAATTTTGATCAGACTGATATGGGTTTAGTCGGATCGAACTTAAGTTGTCAGTCGGACCGAATTAATCTTCGGTCAAATTGAATTAACTCCAAAATTCATCCACTACCAATAAAATGACCAAAGCCGACGGCTGTTTAGCCGTTTCCCTGATGGCTTTTAGCCGTTGGTTAATCACAATTATTTATCGGTAAAAATATAAGGTTGTTAATGGTGGATATTCAATTACCATTGTTTTCCTATTATGTGTTGCCATTGAGATTTAGAACTGTCTCATTTTTTAGAACAAGCCCATAAATGATCTTGAAAAATGGATGGATGGCATGGATAAAACACATACATCATGGTGAGGCACATAGAGAACTAACCATTAACCAGCTAAGTCGGAAGGTAGTGTACCACGGAGGCGGATTAGATACCGACATGTTAGTAGCGAGATTGGCCACTGAAGTGATGTGACCAAGTTATGTGGACCCACTATGATGTATGTGTTGTATCCACAACGTCCATTCATTTGAAGATATCATTTTAAGGCATGAACCAAAGAATGAGACAGATCCAAAGCTCCCACCACAGAAAGCAGCGAGAAGATTGATGCCCACCGTTGAAACCTTCCTAATGCCCACCATGATGTTTTTTTGAAATCCAACCTATTAAAAGGTTAACAAAGACATTAAAGGAGGGAAAACACAAATATCATCTTGATCGAAAACTTTTGTGGCCTTTAGAAGTTTTTAACGGTGGCGTCACTCTCCCCACTATTTTATGTGGTGGGGTCCACTGGAGATTTTGATGTGACTCATTCTTTAGATCCTACCCTAAAATGATCTCTCCATGTGGATGGACGGCATGGATACAAAACACACATCAGGGTGGGGCCCATAGAACTTGGTAACGTCACTTCAGTAGCAATCTCGCTACTCAACCTGATCCGCGTTCGTGTACCACACACCACCAATCCAGCTGTGTGGGTACATGTTGTGCGAAGATGAGTGCAGCGCTCCTCGGGCTTCAAGTTGTACGATTCAAAGAGATCAAAGTTACATGGTCCATAATGATGTATTTATCATATCTACACCGTTGATCCATTTGGGGAGATCATTTTAGATCTTTATCTCAAAAATGAGTAATTTCCAAAGATCAAGTGGACCACACCACATATAACAGTGGGTATAATGATTCTCACTGTTAAAACATTCGTAGGGCCCACTGTAACATTTTCGTTCCATCCAATCTATTCATAAGGTCACAAAGACCTAGATGAAGAAAAAATACAAATGTCATATTGATCCAAAATTTCTATGACCCCCAAAAGGGTTTCAAGGATAAGCGTTCAATCCCCCACTGCTTTTTACGATGTGGTACACATGATTTTTGAATCTATTTTATTTTTTGGATCAAGCCTTGCGAAGAGCTCACAAAGTGGATAGACAGTTTGGATATAACTCATACTGCATAGTGGGACCCATAAAACTTGGTGACGTCAACACCCCCATCCATATCCAGAGAGTAAACACAGGCCGTATGTTGAGTGAGAACGCCGGTTTGTCCATTGGTTCCAACTATGGCCCATCTAATGATCAAAGATGGGTCTGATTACGAGGACTGCCCTTTTCATTGGAGGGAAGTCTAATTCAACTGGCAAGATGGTTTGACACCACAATTTGTGGCCACAAGAAGGTTTCCATGACAGGAGTCCCCATTCCAACTATTCTAGTGGTGTGGCCCACCTAGGTTTTGGATGACTGATTACTGTAGTTTTGTCTTGAAATGAGGTATTTTTAAATGTTAGACGGAATGGATATCACACAAACATCACGATGGCCCCACAGAGTTCGAGTGTTGTACGTTCTTCCTACAACAATTATTGCAAGGATTCCGGTCCATCCACACCCAGTGTTGCATGCTAGAAATGAAAACAAAGGAATGCAATGGACGGCATGGATATGCTTCATTTTGGACAAGCCTTAAAATTATCCTTTAAGATGGATGGACGGAGTGGATTAAAACCCCAGAGAGTTTACTCAGAACACTAATCGTATTTCCTACCATAGCCTCTCCCATGAAGTTCTGCCACTGGAAACTTAGGTGGAGCCCACCGTGATGTTTGCGAGAAATCTACACCGTTCATCGGTTTTGTAATCTCATTTTAGGACTCGAGACCAAAATAGAACAGGATCCAAAACTCAAGTGGGCCTCACTAAAGGAAAAGGTGGGTAGGGAAATTCCTACCGTTGAAACCTCCTTGGGTCGACAGTGATGCTTACATGCCATCCATACCGTTCATAACGTCATTCCTACTAGGATGAACTGAAAACACAAATATTACCCTGATTCAAAACTTTTGTGGCCCACGAATATTTCAACTATGGACGTTCAATCCTCATGTTTTAGGCCCACTTGAGTTTTGGATGTGGTTCATTTTTGGCCCCATGCCCTAAAATGAGCTCAAAAAAATGGATGAACGGGGTGGATTTCTGAAAAGCATCACGGTACGCCTCACCTAAGTTTCCAGTGCAGGAACTTCCTGCGAAAGCCAATTCGCGTCCCTCACCCCTCGTCTCTTGCCTTAATCCTCTCCTCTCTCGCCCTAATCCCCCCTTCCTCTCGATTCCCCTCACTCCTCTCTCTTCCTCTATATCTTCGATCTCTCTCTCTCTCTCTCTCTCTGTTTAATCCAAAGAAGGGAGGGAGCCGAAACCCAAACCCTATCACAGCCAGGCGTCCCCATGAGCTCTAGTTGCCAGATTCTATCCAGATTCTATTTGTAGCGTCGACTATGATATAACAACTTCACTACAGATCTGGGAAAATTCAGTGGAGTTAGAAAGGTGTTGGAAGAAGATTTTAGGGTTTTTATTTTTTATTTTATTTTTATCATTAGATTTGAGGTATTGAGTGGATATTTCTAGATTTTAGAGTATCCGGTGGAATTCTGATCCAGTGATGTTTTGAAGAGGCACGACGGTGGATACTTGTTGAGGGTCAAATATTGCATATTGAACCCTATTTGTTACTTGGTTTTATGAACATGATAATGCTTAAAGTTCTATTTTAATCATGTTTGTGTTGTAAGGTGATTTTAAGAGCTTGGATTGAAAAGGATGTTAAATGTATGGAATTAACGCTCAGGAATCACCAACGACAAGAGTGGCTCTAATGAAATGAAGAATGAAGAATGCACATACTGAAGATCTACAAAAACAAGTCAAGAATGAAGAAAATCAGAATTTTAAAGTGAAATTTGGTGATCCTCGACTAGTCCTGGCTCCGGCTTGACCAGTCTTGCATACGCTCGACCAGTCCTAGACTCTGCTCGAGTAGTCGAGGCTCGACCGGTCGATGGTGTCTCAACTCGAACTCCAGTGACTAAATACTTAAAAATCTTGTCATCCTCGACCAGTCGAGGGATGTCCTCGACTAGTCTTGGGTTACGCAGCCAGCACACTGTGAAAATTTGAAGCAGTTTTCAAAAATTTTCAACTCTATGCAAAAGTCTAAGGCCTAAAACTATAAATAGGGGTCCCTAGGGCATCCTTAAGCATCTTCTAGGGTTTCAAGAGTGGAGTAAAAGGGTGGAGCCACCATCCGGGAGTTCTTCTTCTTTCTCTTTAGTTGGTCTTTTTGTTTTGTTTAAGAGTTTTTAGTTCAATCATGTCTATGGTTGGTTAAACCTCTTAGCTAGGGCTAAGAGGTGAAGCTTGTAGCGTGATTGGGATGCTTGCTTTGTTTTGATTCATGTTTTGTTGAACTCTCTTGGATTCTAGTTTGATTATGAAGGCATATTTTTAGTTTTTAATGGTTTGTTGGGACTCAAATTATAATAGATCTACAATAGCTTGAGATATCTTCTTTTCCTGAATTGAGATTGTGAAATTAGGAAATCTTTTTGTTCACCATTGTCCCATCACTACGCCAAAACAGCGAAAAAAGGACAGTTGAAAACCATCTCAAATGACCAAAAAGGACAGTTTTGAACCGTCATATGCGTCATCATATTTTGGGGCGTCATATTACTTAAAGGACGGTCATGAACTGTCAGTCTTATTGACATTTAAAAGACGGTCATGGACCGTCCTTAAAAAGGACTATCATGACCAGTCTCTTATGGCCCTTAAAAGGACGGTCATGGATCATCCATAAAAAGGACGGTCATGGACCGTCCTTCAAAAGAACTGCTATGATCTGTCTCTTATGAGCCATAAAAGGACAGTCATCGACCATCCTTTAAAAGGACTGCTATAAACCGTCTCTTATGGCCCTTAAAAGGATGGTCATGAACTGTCCTTCAAAAGGACTACTATGATCCGTCTCTTATGAGCCATAAAATGACGGTCCTCAACCGTCCTTTAAAAGGACTGCTATGAACCGTCTCTTATGAGCCTTAAAAGGACAGTCATGAACTGTCTCATATTTGAATATTTAGAAAAATATGGACGGCCTAGAGCCGTCAGAAATTTTCAATTATGAAACAGTCGATATACACCTGTTACAATATAGTTCATCATATTCTTCCTAATATACACCTGTTATAAAATATATTTCATCATATTCACATTCACATCCATCTAAACCCAAACTATGTAAATCCATTAAAACATAAACTACATTCATCCAAACATAAACTACATCCATCCAAACACAAACAATCTTATCCACATTACATTCATCCACGCATAAATACATATGAGTTTAAAACATCATAAATAAACAAAGGCACTAATGTTTAGGTCATAGGTTTTGGTTTAGGTTAAGGTTATAGGTTTAGGTTTAGGTTTAGGTTAAGGTTTAGGTTTAGGAAATCGGGTTCGGGTTCGGGATTGGGTTTAGGTTTGGGTTTTCAAGTTTAGGTTTAGGTTTAGGTCAGGGAGTTGAGATTAGGATTAGGTGTAGGTTTAGGTTTAGGGATTTGAGAATACATTTAGGTTATAGGTTATAGGTTAAGGTTTAGGTTTTAGGTTTAGGTTAAGGTTAGGTTATAGGTTATAAGTTTAGGTTATAGGTTATAGGTTAAGGTTTTAGGTCATAGGTTTTGGTTTTGGTTAAGGTTATAGGTTTAGGTTTAGGTTTAGGTTAATGTTTAGGTTTAGGTTATAAGCTATAGGTTTAGGGAATTGAGAATAGGTTAAGGTTTAGGTTTAGGAAATCGGGTTCGGGTTCGGGATCGGGTTTAGGTTTGGGTTTTCAAGTTTAGGTTTAGGTTTAGGTTAGGGAGTTGGGATTAGGATTAGGTGTAGGTTTTGGTTTATGGATTTGAGAATACATTTAGGTTTTAGGTTTAGGTTTAGGTTAGGGAGTTGGGATTAGGATTAGGTGTAGGTTTTGGTTTAGGGATTTGAGAATACATTTAGGTTTTAGGTTTAGGTTTAGGTTTTAGGTTATAGGTTAAGGTTTAGGTTTTGGGTTTAGGTTAAGGTTAGGTTATAGGTTATAAGTTTAGGTTATAGGTTATAGGTTAGGTCATAGGTTTTGGTTTAGGTTAAGGTTATAGGTGTAGGTTTAGGTTTAGGTTAAGGTTTAGGTTTAGGTTATAAGCTATAGGTTTAGGGAATTGAGAATAGGTAAAGGTTTAGGTTTAGAAAATCGTGTTCATGTTCGGGATTGGGTTTAGGTTTGTGTTTTCAAGTTTAGGTTTAGGTTTAGGTTAGGGAGTTGAGATTAGGATTAGGTGTAGGTTTAGGTTTAGGGATTTGAGAATACATTTAGGTTTTAGGTTAGGTTTAGGTTTTAGGCTATAAGTTAAGGTTTAGGTTTTAGGTTTAGGTTAAGGTTAGGTTATAGGTTATAGGTTATAAGTTTAGGTTATAGGTTATAGGTTAGGTCATAGGTTTTGGTTTTGGTTTAGGTTAAGGTTTAGGTTTATGTCAAGGTTTAGGTTAAGGTTTAGGTTTAGGTTATAAGCTATAGGTTTAGGGAATTGAGAATAAGTTAAGGTTTAGGTTTAGGAAATCGGGTTCGGGATCAGGTTTAGGTTTGGGTTTTCAAGTTTAGAGGTTTAGGTTAGGGAGTTGAGATTAGGATTAGGTGTAGGTTTAGGTTTAGGGATTTGACAATACATTTAGGTTATAGGTTTAGGTTTAGGTTATAGGTTATAGGTTTAGGTTTAGGTTTAGGTTTAGGTTTAGGTTATAAGCTATAGGTTTAGGGAATTGAGAATAGGTTAAGGAAATCGGGTTCGGGTTCGGGATCGGGTTTAGTTTGGGTTTTCAAGTTTAGGTTTAGGTTTAAGTTAGGGAGTTGAATTAGGATTATGTGTAGGTTTAGGTTTAGGGAGTTGAGAATACATTTAGGTTTTAGGTTTAGGTTTAGGTTTTAGGTTTAGGTTATAGGTTTAGGTTATAGGTTTAGGTTTAAGTTATATATTATAGCTTTAGGGAATTGAGAATAGTTTGAGGTTTAGGTTTAGGAAATCAGGTTCGGGTTCGGGATCGGGTTTAGGTTAGGTTATATGTTAAGGTTAAGGTTTATGTTTAGGTTTAGGTTAAGGTTATAGATTTAAGGAATTGGGAATAGGTTAAGGTTTAGGTTTAAGAAATCGGGTTCGGGTTCAGGATCGGGTTTAGGTTTGGGTTTTCAAGTTTAGGTTTAGGTTAAGGAGTTAAGATAAGGATTAGGTGTAGGTTTAAGTTTAAGGATTTGAGAATACATTTAGATTTTAGGTTTAGGTTTAGGTTTTAGGTTTAGGTTAGGCTTAGGTTATAGGTTTTGGGATTTGAGAATAGGTTTAGGTTATAAGTATAGGTTTAGGTTAGGTTATAGGTTAAGGTTTAGGGAATTGAGTTTAGGTTATAGGTTCAAGTTATAGGTTATAGGTTATAGGTTTAGGTTAAGGTTTAGGTTATAGGTTTTGGGATTTGAGAATAGGTTTAGGTTATAAGTATAGGTTTAGGTTAGGTTGTAGGTTAAAGTTTAGGGAATTGTGTTTAGGTTATAGGTTTAGGGATTTGAGAATAGGTTTAGGTTATAGGTTATAGGTTTAGGTTTAGGTTATAGGTTTAGGGATTTGAGAATAGGTTTAGGTTATAGGTTTAGGTTAAGGTTATAAGTTTAGGTTTAGGTTAAGGTTATAGGTTTATGTTTAGGTTAAGGTTATAGGTTTTTGGTTAAGGTTTAGGTTATAGTTATAGGTTTTGGGATTGGAGAATAGGTTTAGGTTATAAGTATAGGTTTAGGTTAGGTTATATGTTAAGGTTTAAGGAATTGAGTTTAGGTTATAGGTTTTGGGATTTGAGAATAAGTTTAGGTTATATGTTTAGGTTATAGGCTTTACTTTATAGGTTTAGGTTTAGGTTTAGGTTATAGGTTTACGGATTTGAGAATAGGTTTAGGTTTAGGTTTAGGTTTAGGTTATAGGTTTAGGTTAAGGTTAAGGTTATAGGTTTAGGTTTAGGTTAAGGTTATAGGTTTAGGTTTAGGTTAGGTTATAGGTTTTTGGTTAAGGTTTAGGTTATAGTTATAGGTTTTGGGATTTGAGAATAGGTTTAGGTTATAAGTATAGGTTTAGGTTAGGTTATAGGTTAAGGTGTAGGGAATTGAGTTTAGGTTATAGGTTATAGGTTTAGGTTATAGGTTTTGGGATTTGAGAATAGGTTTAGGTTATAAGTATAGGTTTAGGTTAGGTTGTATGTTAAAGTTTAGGGAATTGAGTTTAGGTTATATGTTATAGGTTTAGGTTGTAGTGTAAGTTTTGGGATTTGAGAATAGGTTTAGGTTATAGGTTAAGGGTGTGGTCCCTGCAAATACATATATAAACATGGCCTGCTCCAATTGGCCAGGCCCTTCTAATGATGTCCATAGAAAATGGACAGCTTCATCATGGTCATAATAGCGGTTCCCACCTTCCAGGGACATCCACTCAACATCCGGATAGCTCAAATGCACATCCGGGTCTGCTCTATCAATTTCGAGTAAATACATAAACACGGCCTATCTAAATGGCCAGGCCACTCTAATGCTGTCCATAGGAAATGGCCAGCTTTATCATGGTCATAACAACGGTTCCCACCTTCCAGGGACCCCTGCTCAATATCTGGATAGCTCCGACGCACATCCGGGTCTGTTCCATCAATTTCAAGTAAATACATTCAAAAACAACATAAGTATATCTAAAAGCATCTGGATACCTGGGGAAGGCATCCCATATTCGTATTGTTGGTTACTCATCCCTTTGTCTACAAGCCACAATCGACCAATAATTTCAAGCAAATACCTGTACTCTGAAACCAACACAAATATAACTAGGAAACAATATAAGGAATAAGAAAAAATGAATTTATCAAAAACTGAATACAAATTCATCAAAAAAAAAGAGGAATAAGAAAATTGCATATAAGGATTCCTGATCAACTATTCAATTGCCTCAACTTACACAGCAAGCTAGAAAGGGCTATCATTTGGGGTTGCAAGGAGCATAAATATCTATAATCTAATGGATACTCATTCAAAAGATACAAAGTGGATACCAATTCAAAAAGATCTCAAGTGTTCAAGATCTTCAACAACAAGGCGACATGAATTTTAAACAATAGAATGCGTTCCTCTACTTAGGAGTTAATAGCAGAGGTGCAGATCATTTCATCTCTGCATTCAATTCTGAATAATAGTAATAAAGTAATTACTTTTCCAACATTAACTTAAAGTTTTCATGAACAAAGGTGGGCAACTAAAAATCTGCGTCTGTAGACTCCTCTCATAGCCACGCACACCATGCATGCGAAACGTCATTTTCAAACCAAACTACACTCGCTATTTTCAAATCTCACGTGATGACTTCATTCCCCCACTCTCTCCCTCGATTTCCCCACTCTCACCTCTCCGTCTCTCTCTCTCTCTTGAAAAAAAAAGAAGAAGAAGAAAAAAATTTCTTTTATGTTTTTTCAATCCATCTTCCATTTTCTTCTTAACAAGAAAATCCATATTTACTAATATTCCCATTTTTCTATTTTTCAAAAGAATGAGTTCGGACTCTGAGCGTTGGCTCCAACACTCGTACTTTCAACCCAA
Organism: Magnolia sinica; assembly: GCF_029962835.1. NCBI lineage: Eukaryota > Viridiplantae > Streptophyta > Magnoliopsida > Magnoliales > Magnoliaceae > Magnolia > Magnolia sinica. Next base: position 64,303,480 of record NC_080576.1, read on the forward strand.
ACCCTAACCAAGGACTCCAAAATTACCAAGTACTCATAAACATTCATTGCAAGCATTTTCTGTCTATGTGCATGATGACCATACTATTAAGATTAATCCTCTTATTTTCATTTACAGAAACTAGAAAATTCATATACAAGCTTCTCAACTTGGTGCAAGTCAACTCACCTTTGTTTAATGCTAATAAAGATGCATCTAAAAAGCACAAATATGCGTGTTCAGATTTTCACCACAGATAGGATCGAATCCAATATTTCCCCACCATAAACCTGAAAATCAGAAACTTTTGTCATGATTATAGAGATTTATGATTGTCATCTAAGCCTTGCTCAATTCTATTTATAAATTTTGCAAGTCTACTTATAATTATCATTGGATCTTAATCTATTTATAATGAAAATCTTAAATATCACCTGATAATGCTCCTTTGATAATGCTTGATTGGAACGAATAATTTGGTGAAGATCAATGTTCATGAGCTCATAAACAATGTACACATCATTAAATGTTTCCCTATAAGGAGGTGATATTATATCTTTGATAGCCACAACTTGTATGACAGAGAAAAATGCAACTGATACAATCTGTTACAATTTAAAGGAGAAAAAAGATTTGTGGCTGCATCGATATTCTAGTACATTACGAACGGCTGCCTATGTACCCAAAAAGTCAGATCGGGATCAAGCCACTACATAGTTCTTTTTAATTAACCAAGTTACTAAAGGTCATAAATTTCATATTTAACAAAGTATCATTGAACGTCGTCTCAAATTGTTTCTGGGTGGTGTATTTAAAAAAATTCAAATACACAATCAATGTGTATTCTTGCTACATCTCGTACTGCAACTAGAGACAACATTCTATTAATACTTCAGTTACATTTGAAATTGTTTAGGTTATAGGTTAAGGTTTAGGTTTAGGTTATAAGTATAGGTTTTGGGATTTGAGAATAGGTTTAGGTTAACGTTATAAGTTTAGGTTAAGGTTATAAGTATGCGTTTAGGTTATAGGTTAAGGTTTAGGTTTAGGTTATAAGTATAGGTTTTGGAATTTGAGAATAGGTTTAGGTTAAGGTTATAAGCTTAGGTTAAGGTTATAAGTTTAGGTTATAGGTTAAGGTTTAGGTTTAGGAAATCGGGTTCGGGTTCGGGTTTAGGTTTAGGCGTTCAAGTTTAGGTTTAAGTTAAGGAGTTGAGATTAGGATTAGGTGTAAGTTTAGGTTTAAGGATTTGAGAATACATTTAGATTTTAGGTTTAGGTTAGGTTTTAGGTTTTAGGTTATAGGTTTAGGTTTAGGTTATAGGTTTAGGTTTGGGTTTAGGTTATAGGTTATAGGTTTAGGTTATAGGTTAAAGGTTATAGGTTTAGGGATTTGAGAATAGGTTTAGGGTTTTGAGAATAGGTTTAGGTTTAGGTTTAGGTTTAGGTTATGTTATAGGTTGTAGGTTTAGGTTTAGGTTTAGGTTATAGGTTTATGTTTAGGTTTTAGGTTATAGATCCTAACTCCCTAATCCTCACTACCACAATTTATGAATTATTCAGTCTACAAATGCATAAAATTGAAATTTATTTGCATCTCTCTTTTGTACCACTCTACATGTATGTTATTACTTATTACCCGACCAAATAAGTTAGCTAGCCATGCATCATTCATGTATGCATGAATAAATTTGTATCCAACAGTAGACCAGCAGGGCTACACTAAAACAGAGTTGCAAGTACCCTCAAAGAAGTTAAATTGAAAGATACTTCTGCTCTACTGGTTTTAATAGCAGATTCTACATCTGATTGGATAATTATCAACTAGAGATGTTGTAGGCATAGATTTCAAAAGATCCTAGCTTCATGTTCATCAATCAGCCCACAACGAGTACAGAACATAAATGGCAATGACATGTCAGAAGTTATATCAAGATTTTCTTTTTTGGAGTTCTAATATCAGCTTTTCTTGGTGGAAAACCAAGTGCTGCATTGGAAATATTCCACTTTTTCCTCATATTGGTTCCACAAGAAATTCCAAAGTGCTAAATTTCAACAATTACTCCACAAAATCTACTAAAATTGTTATAGGCTTAATGCAAGAAGTGTTGTAAGAACACAAAATTCGCACCAATCAGATGATTCTAACTATTAGATCAATTGCCCACAAAATGGATGGTTGGTATCATTTATTGAAAACAGATCCCATTAACAATTTGATTCCTCAATTTGTAGGGGAGTATAATGACTCACTTGCAGTTCTAAAGAATCAGTTTTATCAAACCTAACAAAAACGAACCAGATGGATTGCATCATCCAATTACTGTTGAATCTTCAATGGTAGCCAATGAAACATGTGATGGTCATGACGGACAGTCATAACTGATAGATCGAACCATCTATGAGATGTATGCAGGTACTCTACCTTGGTCTCTTTGAGATTTTACCTACTCAGTTTCATGCTTTTAACTTTCAAAAAGAGGAGAAAAACACACTAGAGTTATAACATAGAGAATAAGCAGTGACCTGAAAGATTATTATTTTTTTCCAGCTCTTTGAAAGGTGGGTGATAGAAACAACTGCAACACAAGATTCTTATTCCACTGCACAATTCCGATCCCCCTCAAACATGGGACATACTATAATCCAACCATAATACACATTAGCACTACCTTTTGGTAGGTATTCGAAACCTCTACCCTACATAACCTAGCTTATCAATCAAGAAGGGTGCCTAGGAAACAAAAGAAAGGTGATTGTAAATAACAATGACATGACTTAATGAAACTCATGTGATTTGGGAAAATTAAAATAGTCTCATCATTAATGTAGGCAATATGAGAATAAGTTCAAAACACACATGATGTACCGGGGAGCAAGACAGGTGCAAGGCTACAAAGGGATGTCCCGTCACAGAACAGACCACAATGAATTTTTTTTACAGATGGAGGCACCACCAAGAACATGCAATATCCCAAGTTTGTTATTTCTTCCATTCCATAATCATTGTGAGTTCAAAGAATCATGTGGAATAAGTAACATGGTCTGCTTTAATCTCATCTTTGATATCTTTATTAATTCAATTGATGCACACTTTTTATTGCTAACTGATCCACCCACATGACACCCAAAAAAAAAAAAGAATGTGACCCACTCTTGATTTTTGTGGTTCAACACATTGACCCTAAAAAAGTTCACAATAGCTTAGTTAACTAGCAACTGTGTTTCTTGAAGCTTACCATCAATGAATCAGGAAGGTAGCCACTATGATGCCAAAAATGAAGTTCTGCAAGAGAATGTGGCCCATGTCTTCTCCCATCCCCATCCTCAAACAACCAACATGGCTCCTCACTTGATTGCAACTGTTTTAAAAAGAATCCATCCATAAGAGCAAGATCATGTACAAGAGTTTTGGACATTGTTCACTTGCTATGACATATAAACAAAGTCAAAGGTATATCTTGAATCAAAATAATGAGATTTTTTATTATTATTAATTTGGAGAACGGGGATTTAAGTGTACTACCAGAGGCAGACCCGGTGAAGCCCAGCTGGTTGATTCAGTTTTTCCATTTTGTAGTTCAGAACTGTAACTGCGAGTGATCAATGGTTCTGGCTGTGATTTTGAATTAACCAAAGCTGGAACAGCATAATGGGCAAACGCCCCTTCTTTGTGGGATGCTGACACTGAGTCTCCACTGCAAGAAGTTAAGTGGTTTGCAGGTTCCCCGGCGCCAATCATAACTGTGGTTGGAAATGTTGCAGCCAAATATGCAAAACCTGTAGCTACATGATCAGGGAACTGCTTAAAGTATTTCAAGGGTACTGGATTGGCAATATTCCCATTTACAACAGGATATACATGAAGCTCCTCAGGTAAGAATCCTATAGATAAACCCTCATATAGCTATTCTTGAATGTAGTGGCCCACCAGATGAACAATCCAGATTTCACACATACATGATCTAAAAAAATGTATTGAGAAAGTGATTACCAATTGTTGCCCAGTTTCTTCCCTCATTCCAGCAGCGACAGACGCGTAATTTATGCCTGTTAGAATCTCTCGGCCTCTAACATTTGAATAAGGTGGAATGAAATCATCGAAGCCCAACAGCTGAGCTGCATACCACGAACAGATCCTATTAGTTATATATTTAAGCTTTCCATCATTATTAATATACGTGGTTAAGAGACTCGGTGACTCAGACTAATTTGTTCTGTCCTGAATCGAATCATGACTCACCCGAGTCAAGGATGACTCAGTGGTATCAAAACAGATCAGGTCTTACCAAGTCCAAGCCAAGTCACACACGCGTGCAGGATAACCCATGCATGTATAAGTAGCATCGGCAGTGTACATGATTTGGCTAATAAATCAAGCTTGTCTAAGTATTAGGTAGGCTGTAAGAGATTCTCTACCTCGTAGAGTGTTAACTGGCTTGCAACGGGTGAGAAATTGCGGGTATGCCTCCACCTTGTAGACAACTCAGAATTTGGAGTTCTTGTTGAGCTTCCTTGGGAGTTCACCTTATACACATTAGTTGATAAAATGGATCTCTTATCAGGAGAAGACCAGTCCGAGTCTACGGAACAAAAATCCGTTGAACTCTCAGCATTATTATTTGATAATTCCAGTTCATTGATTTTTCCTACAACAAATTAAAGGTAAAATGAGAATTGGTTGATGCCAATTCAGATCCAGCAAAATTCAGATAAAACCAAACAATAATTTAATCAAAACCAATTGAGAAATATTATGCATTCATCTGGCTGCAAGCAAGATCCAATCGAACTTGCTCTGCTTAAATGAAACAACTAAAACAAGCTCAAATCGTTTGACCCAGAAAAGGTTCAGTTTCATAGTCTGCTGGACTGCCAAAGAAAGATGTTTGAGTGGAACAAATGGACCAACTTATTTTCAATTAGAACCAGCATCACCATCATCAAGGTTTAATACTCAAGGAGGTCTGCTACTCTGCTTAGGGTGAATTAGAATCCAAGTGGCCAATTCAAAAAACCAGCATCACCATGAAGGCCACATCTCGGATTGGCGACCACCTGATGATTGGTCATGATTGATTTTTGGGCCACGTCATCTTAAGAGCAGATCCCATCTATGAAAATGAAAAGTATTGCTTGCTAATAATAGATACAACATTTCCAAATAACTTCATGCACAACATAAATAGGAACACAGATGGAAAGTTACAAAATAATAATAATAATAATAATAAGGAAATCAATATCTGCTAGTACATATTGCATGGAGGCTTTGCAATAGGCAATTTTTTTCATTAGGTCTTGGATCATTGGAGGCTTTGATTTCTTCTACAAACAGCATCTGTAATCTTCATTTCTTTTCTTTCTTTTTTTATTTATTTATTTTTCCTTTTTTCTTTCTTTCCTTTTTTTTTTTTGTATGTTCATGTGTTTCATTAACCCACAAGTACTCTATTTATAAAACCATGGATTGAATACTTGTTAGGGATTTGCCAATTGCCATCCAACAAAACCTTCCTACACAATCAATCTTCATTCGAAGGAGTTTGTTTAAATAAGAGTTACGGCTCCCATATCAAGTGTCAAATGCACTCCTAGAGGAAGTCGCTAAAAGAAATTGTAATCATTAATTTTGTACGCTAGAACCACCATTTTTGTTGTAATTTTTAGGCAAAAGAAACAAAGGTAACAAACTATAATTGATGTCACCACACAATTACAAAAGTAATCATTACTTGTTTCAAGTCATTTACAAATGTAATGGAAAATCAAATGCACCCTTAGCCTCATGGGGAGGTATGTTGTCAAGTCACACTGCTTCATTGAGTCCTACAAGTTTCCAAGAGACTCACGGGATTTGGAATTAAGCTACCGAACTTTAGAGCTATGATAGGACGGTTCCGCATCCCTACAAGAGCATGACTATTCGTAGGCACGGACAATGCAGTTGCAAATGCCACAAAAGTCCAAACAGGCCAAATCATGGCTCCACCATAGATGGCTTATAGGACAAAAATAGATTGGACGACCTAGCCTCTTGCCATGGATGTTTCTTTCTTGAATTTGGATCGTTGGTTATTATTTTTGAAACATGGTTTGTTGGCCACAGCTAGATGTTTGGAAGATTATATGGTTATTTCAAATGCAAGTTTTGCTGCATTTAAGTAGTTGTGACTTGGACGCATAGTGGTAGATGAAAGAAGGTGGGGAATATTGCAAAACTACACACACGCGCGCGCGCGCACACACACACACACACACACACACATATATATATCCTGCGTATCATTCATCACACTCTGCCAGAGTATTAAAGCAAACTGAGAGAGAGAGAGAGATCCAAACTTCTGATTTCATTTCTTTCAACATATAACATGCAAAATTGCGTGACAAAAATGCCGCCCAAAAATACAAACTGTTTAAAAAAAATCCCAATTAAACTGTCCCAACAGAGGAATCTTGATCATCAGATATGGGCACTATCTCATGTTCATTTCAGCATAAGCTACCATGCGATACTTGGAATTTCTCCATCATTATAATTTTCACTGCCCATAAATTTAAAAAGAAAAAAAAGAGAGTCATCTGTCAGGTCTTGAGCAAGGGGAGTCAAGAGTTAGTTTTGCACCATTTAGAAAATGGTGGTGAGACTTTAGACATACACATGCTTGTATGGCAATCCAGACCATCCAAATCTATGGATGGAGCACAAGTGCATAATAAAAAATCTTCACTGAGAAGATAACATTAACCATCAGATTTGTCCTTCCAAATTTGGACCATTCACTTTTATTTTTAACCATCTATCCATATGATATACATTAATTGGATGGTTAGGATTGCTTGATCAGTGTGATTTAGAAATGTCTGATTTTAGAAATGCTCCATCAACAATGAGATCCACAATATGGATGGTGTGTATAGCTGTAAATCAATCTGATATGTAAGGTGGATGAGTCACTGCCAATTTTTAAATGGTGCCAAAAAAAAAAAAAAAAACAAATAGATGCAATTTATTATAAACATGATTGTGGATTCTGAGTTTTCTGAATGTTCACAGAACATCAACTGCTAAGTACAACAGCATCCTACACTAACTATGATGTTTAAATTTCTCCCTAGACTTAAGTTGCTTGGATGCATAAACAGAAGAATAGCTCCTTGTGCCAACAACCCAACAATTTCGGGTGATCAATAATGTAGACAGTACAAGCTAACATGCTTATGCATACACTCCCATGTTATACAGTCAGACCTATGACATTGATACTATAATTTGGAACTTTGGATTTAGAATCTACCTTAATCTTCTACGATATCATAGCAAACAGTGAGCTGATCAAAGGTGAATTACCTGTTCTTAACCTTGCTCTTCTTTCTGTAAAACTAAAACACTTCAAAAGCAATCTCTGCAGTATTATTGGCAAATGATTTATTCATTCTAAAAGTGCTGTTCAACTTCTCTTTCAGTTGACACAATCATACAACCTCAATATTGTGACATTTTTTAAAGATAAACCAAAAATCATTAAGAAAAACCAGGACAAAAAGAAAAGAAAAGAAAGAATGCTGCCTCTGGACTAGTTGCTCTAAGTCGATACTGAGGGTTTTGGCGCCATGTGTCATAGTCTTGGCAGCCACCGGCACTGTAACCACGCCATTGCCCATGTACAAAATAACGCATCTCAGGTGGGTAGACTCGGCAGACATATATAGACCGGAAGTGAATCTGGAAGTCTTGCCAGGACATCCAGAATATCCCATCCTTGGACTGCTCAACAAAAAAAATAATAATAATAAATCAGTGACAATGAAATGGGAGATTGGCAAAATAAGAGAAAGCATAAAATACAATAATGCCCTGGACAATTTATTAGTTTCACAGCCAGCACTGACAGATTTCAGCTGCTCAATTTCCATACTCCAAAGAGGATAAATTCAAGCAGAACAAGCACCTGGGGAACATGCTTGAGCTTGTGCTTCATCCGATCAGTCCATTCCAGTGATGAATCAGACCAAGGGCCATTCCACTCCACTTCGTTTGCCCACGGATTTCGAATCTGAACAAGCTTGTGGCCATCTACCTCCCTCACCTGAATTATAACAGTTTAATGAGAAAAAATGATGAGCAAGTTTCCACAAGAATTCCTTCGAGGAAAAAAAAGTATCCACAAGAATCTCTTCTCCAGAGGATAACAGATTAATAAATTCACACTAAAAATAACAAAAGAAAAAAAACAGTTTGATAAACTCAAGTAAGTTAATCTATTTATACCTGCAGTAATGAGTAAGCATGCAAAGCATATATCATATGGTTATCAAGATTAGCAACTTCATTCTCATATATAACAACTCTGAATAAACATACAAAGCATATATCATATGGTTATCAAGATTAGCAACAAATGTCATTTGAAGTTTCCTGGTAAAGTAAAGAGCAGGTTTGCTTCCATCAAAATGAAGGAATCTGTATCTATTGCATCTTACATGTGCTGTAAATGTAGTTGTCTTAAACAAATAGGAAATTCTGGTCTAACAGGGACTGTAGCCAGATAAAGGAAACTGTCCAATGTACTTGGTGGGTTGAGACAACACTCTTACTAAAGAATGATTTGTTACAAGTTAATAAAATCATTAGATGGGTTGAGACAAGACTCTTACTAAAGATTGATTTGTTACAAGTTCCAGGAAACTGTGGGAAAGGAGAATGATCTGTTACAAGTCAGGAGTAAGCTAAGTATCTAAGCATATCCATGACAATAGCAAACAATAAAAGATTGCATATTGATTAGAAATTAAAAATTTAAAAATTAAAAAGCTATAAAAGCAGCTAATCAATGAAAAAATAAACATAAAAATTTTCATCTATAGCAAGGAGAACAATGTGAATAGGAAGTTACAGTCTGTTACATGTGTTGCGGTTTACCTTTTTCTGGGTGAAACTATAGGCACTACCTTTCCGAAAACTAATGAGGAATATCATATATTAATGGAAATTAGTCACCTAACCTTATCTGTTTTGGACTTAGATGACTTGCGCACCAAAATGAGGTTGTTCAAAATCTTCAGATGTACTCGTAAATAGAGCTGTAAATATCCTGTTTAATCAAGAAGATATTAACCCTCAAATTTCAATTATTGTTACTGTCTAACTAGAAATTAACATAATTGCAGTAGGCCATATCATCAATAAACACACTTTCACCAATTAATACATATATAAAAGAAGAATGGTTATGATCATGCAAATGGTCTGATTTTGGGGTATGCCCCATTCACGGTAGGTCCCAACAGACAGAGTAGCAGTCCCATATGTGTTGCACATGTATGGAATCCATGGATACGTATGCTTGATAAGTCATCAAATATAGGTGATAAAACCATAGGTTTCCCATGTTTTCATACCAGTGTTTGGACAAGTTACCAGCAAAAGTACCTTTTTAGTAGCCACTGCAACTGATATATCGACAGAATCGCACAAGGTGGCCTCTCCTTTCTCATCATTCCAGTAAGCTGTGAATGTAGCAAAACAATAAGACTTCAGTGCCTAGTCCAGGCTGCAAAAGCAAGATGAAATAAATAACCACAAGATCAATTAAGACAACCAACAGAAGTGCTCAATATTCATGACTGATGCGAAACGTGTATGATGGGGATTGTTTGTAGTCATACAAGCTTCCTTGGCTTTCCCGTTTGACAAAAGTAATAGTTATGAATCGACAAACATAGACCTGTAAAAGTGAATCGGGCAGACTGCTGGCAAATATGTAATTACTCCTCCCCAGCTATTTTAAATGGCAAATGCAGCAGAGCGTAGAACAGTTTGTCGGGGTCTAGTTGAAAATCCAAGGGTACTCCTGGAAGTTATTTGATACTCTGCCTGTAATGAAGCTTGATAAGCATGCACTTATAAATTATACGTTAAAAACAGACTACATTGTGGCGCAGCCAGTTGCTAGTTCAAAGTCCTGAGATCAGATTGTCTATGTAATCCTAGCCTCTGATCAGTGGTATCTTTTATTTCAACCATCCAATGAATGTCCACCAATTGGAATGCGTGCTCATCAATTAAACGTGGAATCATAATTTCAGCCGTTTTATTTGACTTGCTTGCATGCCATGTATGCAGTTTCTTATCAATTTTCTAAGTGCCTGCATATCATCCATCACACCATGCCGGAGCATTAAAGTTTCTCTTGTGAACAAAATAATCATTTAAAACCCCACTAATCAAGCTTTTAAGAATCGGACTGGTCTTGGTCGACTAATCTATGTCGGCAAAAACTAGGTCAGGTTGTTCTAGATTGCGAGCCAGAATTGAAAATTGAGGATGAGTCGCTGAATTTGGCTCGACACCACGAGCTAGAATTGTAATCTAGGGTGACTTGGCCCCAAAACATGAAATAGGATCCATTTTCAAGCATTTCCTAGAAGCCAAACATGTGCAGCAGCCTTTGCTAATGGATTCCATTTCAATTAGGGTTACTTTCTAGGAGCCAAATCAACCCAACAAAAGATAAGAAATCAGTAACTGATGTGTGAAATAAATGAGCTGGAAAAAAAAAGACAAAGAAGAAGACAAAAAATCGACAATGCAAATTTCTAAAAATGGATTCGACAACGCAAATCCCTAATTAGGGATTTATAGTCAACAAAGCATACCTGAGATGGATGAGAATCCGAGATCCACGAGCAGTAGAAGACCGAACTGTAGCAGAGGGCCGAGGAGATAGGGAGAGAGAGAGAGAGAGGAATAGGGTTTTGAGAGAGAGATAGATAGGGAGAGTGAGAGTGAGAGGAGAGTGAGCGGAGAGCGAGAGGGAGAGGCAGAGGGAGAGGGAGAGGGAGAGCGTGCGAAGGGGAGAGGGAGAGGCAGAGAGAGGGAGGGAGAGGGAGAGGGAGAGCACGCGAGAGGGAGAGAGAGGGAGAGAGAGCGCGCGAGAGGGAGAGGGAGAGGGAGAGGCAGAGAGAGGGAGGGAGAGCACGAGAGGGAGAGCGAGAGGGAGAGGCAGCGAGATACGGTGCTCAAATAGCAATGAGGGCTGGCTTTGTTTTTTTTAAATTGTATAGGGCGTCCCTGTGCCTGCAGCCGATAAAACTGGCTGCGGGTAAAGGGTTGGGCCATTGGTCGGCTTAGGCCTCTTTTCTTGTAGTGAAAGCAATAATTTATTTATTTGTAGGGGATTTTGACAAATCTCTTGATGTGAATTAGGTGAAGTTCTGTAAATCCTTTACCTTTATGAGTGTATGCATGTGCTTACAGTAGGTTTTGTACTTGGGAGTACTTCACTAGGGGTGTTGGACAGCTTTATCTGAAGGAATGCTACTCTTGGACCTGCATCCATGGTCATCCACATGTGTAGAGTTGGCACACATGCATGGTCTAAGTTGCATCAGACAGATTCCACTCCATTGTGAATGCTACTTGCCTGAATCCGTGGAATGGTCCACTTACCATGGGCCACTCTTCCATAGATCATGGACTGGCCGACACCCTTTATGTCTATACATTTGTTCATTTATGGTACACTTGACGAGTGGATGAGCCTAATTGCTAAATACAGTACATGCACCGTGGTCCCGCTTGATGAAAACACCATCACATTGAACATGTGTGGCGCTTCTTCTCTTTGGTGCATATAGATGGGTGCCTGAAAGTAGACTTTTTCTATATGGGCTGTTGTAGTCCTTGAGGTCTTAAGCTAGCTTATTTTGCCTGTCTGCTCCCTCATCTTGTAATCATGGTTTGGATTCTCAGTTCTTTATGTTGGCTGCAGATCCATAACAGTTTAAAAGAACATTTTGGTTCCTGCGGGGAGTTCACAAGGATTTTAGCTCCAGGGGATTATGACACCAGTGCTTCCAAGGGGTTTGTAGTATGTAGATCTTTCTTTTCTCGTCTTAGTATCTGTTGCTCCCTTCACTCTTTTCTTTTTAACAATTATGCCATATGCATGTTGTTCTTACGTTTCAAAAAGAAAAAAAAATGTTGTTCTTGCAATATTGCTTTGAGCTATGATGTCTGTTGAGAGAAGCTCTTGTGATTTGTGACAAGTGGTCTTGTGAAAAAGTTATTGTTTTGCTAAATGTGCATAGAGATATGCTCGTGTTTTTATTGCTTGTTAGGTGACCTTTGCCTCACCTTTGTTTGTAAGTCAGCTTGGACGTTTTCAAGACGAAGGAAATAAGGATTGCCTTTTTGGTTGGAGCTAGCCTTCGGGTAAAGGGGAAGAGGTAAGTACCTAGATCTCCCCTATTGTTTTTAGATTATCAAAATATCATTGCGATCTTCAAAATGTTAATGCTCCCACAACCTTCTGTTTCATCTACTAAATTGTGGCTAGAATGTCAAATCCATTATTGGATGCTCAGTTTAATTATGGATTGGTCACTCTCCTCTCTTCCTCGCAATAAATGTGGTTGGATGATGCTTTCAAAGGGTTTCTTCATGCTTGTGAGGCTATGTAACAACGCTCACTTGACAGAAAAGTTTGTTGTGTTGAACAAGTCATACATAAGTTGCAAATGTGTGGTTAGGCCCGGGCCCATCTGAGATAGCACAGTCAAGGCTATGTTCGGGTTTAACCTAGAAGCCCAACTAGGACTTCTACTTGTAGATCAAAATTTTCATCTTTTAAATATTCAGTCTTAAAAAAATCAGCATTTAGCGGTGCTAGTTCCCATGCACCTTTACAAACAGACAGACCTGCCAGGAAATGTGAACTTTTGATGTGTGTATTAGGTGAGATCTATAGTTTTAATATATGACCAAAACTTTCTGTGTGCATGTATATCAAGCATTTTATTTGTTGTATTTGATTTTCTGAAGTTTATTGATTTGATTTTATCTTTCCTCTTAACTCTTGTCATTGATTTTTTTAAGAGACAATCCATATCTTATTTTAGGTAATTCATTAAGAACTTAGAGGTTTGTTGGCTGGTTTCAAAGCTTCAGATTCAACTACAGCAATCATTTTATATAGTTTAATCCAAATTGCCCAAAATTTATTTCTAATCAAACTTTGGTTTATACGTTACTTCGAATGTAATCATTATCTTTACTAAGAAGGTGAGAATTAGCTTATAATTTGAAAGATTTACCTCATATGATTTGTGAGAATTGAGATATATATATTTTATGTTAGCATAGATTTAATTACTGTATCAACATTCTTCTCAAGATTGCTTTTAAATATAGTTGTCATGAACCGTCATGGCCAGGTGGGAACCTAGGATTGGGTATCATATATACAATCATTTTTTAATGAATATACAAATTATATATTTAGGATTTGGATGGTAGATTTGATTTTGATTTCTTCCTTTCTTTTGTATAGACTGACCTTATCAAATAGGTTGGTTGGTTTGGGGCTTTGAAGAAATAGGTATTAAGCTAGTTCAGATGTGTGCATTGATTAGGTAATCAAATTTCATTCTTTTAATAACTAACTGAAAAATGCCGACGGCTTTTAGCCATCGCCAAATGCTTTTTAGCCGACGACTTTGCTTGTCGAACTTCGCCGTCGGCAACACCGATGGCTTTCACCGTCAAAGACACCGACGGTTTAAATCCGTTGGCGAGAAACACCCATGCCCCCTTTCCCGACGGACCGTCCGATGGCTTTTGGTCATCGACGAAGGTCAATGCGGACGGTTTTTAGCCATCGACGTTGTCCTATTTTTTTGTAGTGATCGTTCTTGTTTGGAACTTTTCATGCACTTTTGGTCATACCAAATCCTCCTTTCGGTCGGATCGAATTGGGTTTCAGTCATACCGAATTAATTATCAATCGAACTGAATTAGATCTGAATTTATTTTTCAGCTGCTAGACTATTTTGTGTGATTTCGGTCGATCCGAACATGGGTTCAGTTGGATCGAACTTGTTTGTTTTTTCTATAGATTCTGTGATCTTTCGAGTCATTTCTTCAACTTTTGTACTTGGTTTCCATGAATCTTTGGCATGTGAACTATTCATTCTTAGTCTCCTATGACCTCCTTTGCCTTGGTGATTCTTGAGTATCAAATTCATGCTTTTAGTATTTTTTTCAGTCAAAGCTCTTAGATTCACCTTGCAACACAAACATGATGTATAAAATATACCATTAAGCATCATCATATTCTTAAAACCAAGATATAAATAGGGGAGAATTTGCAATATTTGACACTCAACACTTTAGTCATATCATCTCGTCATCTTCGACCTTACTTCAAAGCCCATATAATCATAGTCTCGGCCAATCAGCCCCTCCACCAAGTACTCCATAAGCCCGAAGTGTCAGAAAGACTTATAAAGTGGGCGATCGAGCTTAGTGAATTCGACATCAAATATCAACCCCGGACCGTCATCAAAGTTCAAGCGGTGGCCAATTTCATTGTCGAGTTCGCCTGTGGCCAAAATCCGAAAGCCGATCCAAGCAGTGAAATCGACGAATCAATCGAGGACGATCAACTGGCATGGTTCGACCCACCGACTTGGATATTATACATTAACGGGTCATCCAATTCTAAAGGCAGCGTGGTCGGGGTAGTCCTTGAGGCACCCAATTAGACCTGCGCGCAATATGCCTTAAGATTTGTATTTTAAACATTGAACAACGTGGTAGAGTATGAAGCATTACTTACTGGACTTTAGCTGATAGTAGGAATGGGAGCTCAGAACCTAAAAGTCTACAGTGATTAATAACTCGTTAACTAGGTCACTAATGAGTACCATGCTAAGGAGGAAAGAATGATTGCCTACTTACAGAAGGCCTAGGAACTTATGAGCAAATTCCTCAAGTGCGACCTCAATCTGATCCCCAGGTTGGAAAAATCTAAAGTAGATACATCAGTGAAGCTAGCCATAATAGTTGAGGATAACATCCCACGAACGATCTTAGTTGAGTTCTGGCAAAGCCAAGCATCAACAAGCTCAGCCCAGATATAGTTCTTCTAGTAAATTCGATCCCAAGCTAGATAGGTAAAATAATCGAGTATCTTTGGGAAGGTAAGCTACTCGAAGATAGACTCAAGGCACGCAGGCTTCAATTCAGGTCAGCTCGGTACAGTATGGTCGGGGACACCTTGTATTAAAAAGGGTTCTTGCTACCCTATCTCGGTGTCTTTGACCTGAAGAGGCCGAGTATGTTCTGAGAAAAATACATGAAGGTATTTGCGACAACCACTCTAGCAGTCATACCCTCACCCACAAAGTAATCAGACAAGGATACTTTTGGCTGATCATATAGAAAGATGTTAAATAATACACCCAAAGGTGCGATAAATGCCAGAGATTCATGGAAATACCTCATCAGCCACTCGAACAGCTGACCCCAATGATCGAGCCATGGCCATTCGCCCAATGGGGGATAGACATCATCAGCCCTCTCCCAATTGGCAAAGGTCAGACCAAGTTCGCAGTCATCATGGTCGACTATTTCACTAAATGGGTTGAGGCCGAGCCGTTAGCCAAGATCATTAAGTAGAAAACCACTGACTTCGTCTGGAAAAACATCATATGTCGGTAAGGAATCCCGTATACGATTGTCTTGGATAACAGGAAGCAGTTCGACAATGAACGGTTCTAAGGCATCTGTGGGAACTTCGGAATTCGAAATGCCTACTCATCACCCTAACACGTACAACCTAACGGTCAGGTCGAGGAAGTCAATAAGATCATAAAAAACCACCTCCAAACCAAGCTCGAGAAAGCTAAAGAGGCTTGGGCCGATGAGCTCCCTCATGTCCTCTAAGCGTATCAGACCACCGCTCGAACGACCACATGAGAAACTCCTTTCTCCCTGGCCTTTTGGGCTGAGGCCATTGTCTCAGTCGAGATTGGGCTCCTGACTACTTGGATCCATTATTACAATGAAAATCAGAATGCCGAGCAGATGACACTGGACCTTGATCAACTTGAAGAAAAAAGGGAGCAAGCCCAACTTAAGGTTGCAACTCGGTAATAGCAAGTCGCCCGATTCTATAATTCTAGAGTAAGAACGAGAAGGTTCCGAACTAGAGATTTGGTCCTCTACTGAACCTTCCAAAACACTAAGGAGCCTAGATCAGGGACTCTAAGGCTAAATTGCGAAGGACCATATAAGATAACGAGCACTACCCGACTAGGAACCCACCAACTTAAAGACATGGAGGGACGACCTCTGTCACATCCATGGAACACCGAACATCTGAAGATCTACTACTCGTGAAGACCGACCAATGCTTAGGTCAGAATCTAAATGTCTACTGCTTAGAATCTATAATAATTGACCTATAAAATCTACAATAAAAATTCCAAGGCAGGGAAATTTTGAATTCTACTTGTTGTCTACATTGTTTGATCTATAGTCTACCGATGAACTCCCTTGATACAATGGAAAAAATATCCTCTCACTAATCGTTCAACCCTTATAAAAGAGGTCGGGTCATTAATTAATTTCTACTACATGGCCTACTGAGGACTTCCCTTAGTGCAACGAAGAAACAATCCTCGTCAATTGCCCGACCCTTAAAGAAGAGGTCGGACCACTAATTAATAATACTACTCAGACTATGTAATCTACAATGAAGATCTCTTAATACCAGGGAAGACAATCGTCCCAAGAAAATTACTCAGTCCTCTGAGAAGGGACCATTGCAGCTCATTCACCTATTCTACTAGGGCAAAATTCCCTTAATAAAAGGGCTCAAGAGCTCGCTCTAACGCCTCTACTTGGCCAATCTGCTCAGCTTACAATTAACAGACCTACTATTTAAAAATTCTATGCATGACAATTACTGCAAAAGATTATCTTCTCATTGATAACAAATAGGCAGTACAAAAAAATAAAAAATTATACAAGAATAAAAGGGGTAGTAAGGCTCGATCAACTTAGGAGGGGGTTTGCTTGGCTTCGGTATCGGCTGGCCCAGGGTTCATGTCCCAGCAGGTGATGATAGTGGCAATAGTTCTTTTCTTTTGTTTTTTCAGCCTCCTCAAGATGTTTAGAGGGAGAGAATTCTATTATTCCGGCGATCAGCAATTGATTCATCATGGAAACGACGTCTTCCCTTTTGAACACGTACCCTTCACGAGAATCAAATGGTCTGAGTCTTTTATCACTAACACGTCCTCTGTAGCGGTCTGTATCTTCTCTTTTTTTTTCATTCTTTGTCTATCGCGAGGAATGTTACTTTTCTTTTCTTGATCAATGACATTTTCTATCAATCTATTCTATCCTCTTCTACATATCTCACTTTGAAATGCCGGCATTCTCCTAGTCATCATCTCTAGTGCATGCACCTTTGTAGCGAGATCATGGAAGGTTCTTATTTCAGTGCATGTGAGGCCGAACACTATCCCTATTTCCATAGAATTCATACACATCTTCACCTATTCTTTTTATTTTGACAATTGTTTGCATGATGCCCCCAGGGTTTTCCATCGATCGATAAATTTTTTTACTGGCTCATTCTCCCTCTGCTGCACAAAAGCTAACTCGGTGATGCTAACATCCCGATTGGACGAGAAGAAATTAATTAGAGATGAACGCATGTTGCATCTACTCCCAGGTTTATATAGATTCAGGGGCCAGGCTCGAATACCACCAGAATGCCTTTTCTGTTAAAGAAGAGCCAAATAATCATAAACAATACTGTGAGATTATAGAAAAATTATGTATAATCGAATGGAATGCATGAGATAATCCTCTGGAGATCCATCTCCATTGAATTTTTGAAAGTCTAGGTGCTTGAAGATAGTGGGGAACAACATGTCTTCAACTTCTCTGGGGTACAACGTTCTATATCAGAATCTTCCCAGATGCTTGTGTTCCCTGTCTGTCTTGACAACCTCTATTATTACTTGCCGCATTTCATCTTCCGTTATCACTCTCGCTTGGGGAGCCGATTCTTGTGACCCTGCTCTCGACGATTGTGAGCCTTCGGGTCACTGTTCATGGTCGTTCGTGGTATCCATCATAGGAGGGGTCAGAATCTAAGCCACATTGTGAGCAAGGTGGCCAAACCTTCTTGGAGGCTTCTTCATTCTTCCATTAATGTTCTTTACACTTATGCTATTTTGGCCATACGCTCTTCTGTAGTTAGCAATAGGTTTTGACTTGTTCTTGCCATACATAGCGGCCTCTCTGCTTCCCGATTGAGTTGTTGATGGAGTGGGACAAGAGTATGCAGGCATGAAAGGACTTGATGAGAGAGGACACCCGCTTGATCCTTTAATAGTCCCGCAGGATTCGGATGATCACGATATAGTTTGTGGAGGCATTTTTTGCAAAGGCTCGATGAATTTTGCGGAGAATGTGAAAATAAAAGCTTAAGAAGTCCTAGAGGGGGGGGGGGGGGGGGGGGATTAATAGGACTATGCCAAATAATCGAATAAAGTGCTGAATAATAAATAAATTAAAGATCTCAATTGCATTAGTATTAAAACATTGATTCAAACTGATTCGTAGGACAACCTTTACCCAAACAAGTTTAGGTAGGACAACCTTATTTTACGAATGTGATTAGAATAAAAACCTCAAACTAAGCAAGAGTAAATAAAATAAATATTACAATCATTCACCATTTGTACTGAAATGAAATTACAACCATTTACCATAAAAATAATAAAAGCATTCAACAACAGTTCTCAAATAGCCACACCTACTTTACTCCAAAAATTACTCTCCACGTAATCTTGGCTTTCACTATGAAAGGTTTTCTCAGGGTCACCTTAAAACTTGATACAGTTGTGATTTTACTAGGCTATCACAAATAAAAACCCTAACTGAGATTTTTTGGCTATCTCAGAAAAATAAACATTGAGATTTTCATTGTAGAAGAAGCTTTAGCCGAAGAACTTCTTTTCTTGAATGTCGAATGTTCAATGTTCAATTCGATAGAAAAGGTCTAGGGTTCTATTGATTTTAATTAAGATTAAACCAATGACTACTTATATTAATTCATTTAAATCTCAATAAGAAGAGTAATATCCACTCTCTTTAGAATCGGAATGATAGAGTCTGAGATTAAGGAATTAAACAAAAAGCTATAAAAAGTAATTTATAAATACCATTCAAATAGCTTGAATATAAATGGAGCTTCTCTCTCACTTGAAGAAGGATTTGGATAGTCTTGAATGAATTTTCAGATTGAGAGAGAACCTCAATTTATAGGCAAAGAAGTTGGTTCTTTGACTGGCCTAAGATAGTCTTCGACTAGCTCAAGCACCGGATTCAGTTCCAATGAATTTTCATATTTGAGTGGGATAAGATTTAACAAATCTTCGACTGGTCATAGGTGGGCTTCAACTGGTCGAAGGAGCCAAAATCTGAACGGATTCTGTTGCTAAAGTGTGAGCTAAGAAACTTAGGGCTGGTCGAAGATTGTCTTTTGACTGGTTGAGCAAGCCACTCGACTGGCCGAAGAAACAACAAAATTTCTGTTTTTCTTTGGTTTGTTGTAGGACTGACTGAGTAAAACTTAGGCTAGTCGAGCTAAACCTTAGTCTAGTCGAAACTTAACTAAATACAAGCATAAAAAGCCAAATTTAAATAGTTTTTAAAAGCACCTAAACCTAAGGTCTTTCTAGGGTTTATAATACCTGAATTGATTGAACTTCTTTGTCTTAAAGTAGATTAAAGAGTTGAACTTCTTTATGGAGCTTGATCATCTACTAGAACATCAATTGATCTTGACTTCATGTTGTCTTTCGAGCTTGATCTTCTACTTGAAATTGAGCTTGATCTTCTACTTGAACTTGAGCTTGATCTTCTACTAGAACTTGGACTAGGCTTGAACCATACTTGAAGATCTCTTGATAATATGTTTTGACTAAATGAAATTTGACAAACAAATTGTGCTTTAAACATTATAGCACTTACAAAATGATTCATCTTCTATGGGTGATTTGCCTTTTTCCTTCTTAATCCATCGAACATTCACGACAGAAAGGGTTGAGAAGTCTTGCGAAGTGAAAGAGCAAGGGGACTTTCCAGGGTATAATGCAGGTAAAGCAAGTGTTGGGTTTCATTTTGGAGCATTTCGTGTTACTGGTCCCTTGATCATTTGCGGTGGGACTAGTTTAATAGCCGAACAGGTTTGGGCTTTCGACCTTCGGTGAGACACGACAACCCATTCTTTGTCATTGTCTTATACTAATGGAGATACAGATATCACTCCGATAGTAGCTTGCGACATATCGCTTTTGGTCAAGTCTTTTGGCTCGGAGATTAATTGTGATCATATTTTACGACAAACCCAGTCAGTACGAAGTAGAAGATCAGTATCTTACTTGTAAAAGTTGCTATTGTAATTTGACTGAAATTGTAGTTCTTATGAAAAGACCATGTGATATATTGTCAGTAAGAATTTGAATAAATTTGCACTTTACTTTGGAGATGAAGGGGAGGATATTCAATAATCCCCAGCAGAGTTGCCATTTTATTTCGACAAGAAATGAATGTATTTGATTTGGGAGATTATCTTATTCAAGAATAACAAAGAAATAATGAAAAATCAATCATCACAAAATATTTTATTCATTCTGAATTATTTACATTCTCATGATTCCCTTGATTTCAAAATAAACTAAATACAATTACAGAATACAAGAATCAAGTAAATTCAAATATCAATTTCGATAGCATTTTAAATCATAATGTAATCTTCTGATTGGAGAAGTTGTGCGGAAATGATATTATCTCGGTTGATCTTGTAGACTTAGAGAACTTTGCCCCTTTCAAATCAACCAACCTTTCCACAACAGCCAAAAGACATAATTCATCCTTAGAAAGTTAGTATCTGAGCAATAGAAGTGTTGCACGGACAATGAGTGAATACATTTATTTGGTGCGCAGCTACCCCTATAGTGAGTCAGAAGAAGTTCTGATCTTCTGCTTGCTTTTGAAGTCTTCGAATACTGCAAATGAGGAGAGTGGAGGGGTATTTATAGCCTTCCACACGTGCAAATAGCTTCATCTGCGCAACATATTCCCATTGAGCGATTGGTGTGTCCCATTGCCCGGGCATTTCCATTGCGCGTCGTGCAATGGATCTTCATTCATTTTTCAATTGCGTGTTGTGCAACCAATATCAATTGATTCTCACTTCTTTCACTTTTCCTCTCTCTTTAATTTTTTATGCTCAAACATGCCGTCGTAGCCTTAGACAACTAGGCAAGCAAAGTCGCTTCAACTTTGGCCAATTTGACTACCAAGCTTTCCCTCTCTCTCGCCAGTTCGGCCTTCAATGTCACAACCTTAGCCTTCAACTCCACGGCCTCGGTTACCACTTCAAATCGCTCCTTCTCAACTGAAGAAAGATGTGATATTTTCCCCTCTAGCTTTGTCAATGCTGAGCTCTCCTTTTGCAAAGCTTCGGTCAGCTGGATCTTTAGAGCATCACGCTCCTCCCCAATTAGTTCTAGAGCCTATTGTAGGGCCTTGACCTTAGTAGTCTTTCCCTGGAGCTTTGCCTCAGCCTGCTCACACTCGTCCGCCACTTTCCTTACTTTCTAGCGAGTAGACAGAAGAGCAGGGACAAGCTACAACAAAAGAAGCGCATTAGAAATTAAACACAACACAAATAAGGACAATGATGAGGAAAAATATACCTTGTAGCAAATCACTGCTACATCTCTTAGAAGAACTTCCGAATGAGTATTGATCAGATTGACAATCTGATCTTCCGGAGCATGCCTAGTTGCCCAACTATTCGGGCGATTCATATAATGCCCAAGGGAAAAGGGCTTTGGTCTAGCAACGTCGACCGCTCGAGGGCCCAAGGTGTCACCCTCTTCGGCCTCTCCAGAGCCTGAAGCATCACCTTCTCTAGCCTGAGTTAGAACTACTGTAAGACCCATAACCTCGCGATACCTTCCGTACACTTCTAATTTGATAATGACATGTTCCTACAGAGTAGATTGATGAGTTTTGATCGTTACCCTACTTTTGTACTGCGATACCCTGAGACGTATACCTTAACGACCGTGTGGGCGATATGATTCCAATGCTGCACGAGATGCCCCATTTCGACCCTTAGATTAGAAGTTACAATTTTGGCACAATTCAAAATGGGCCACACAATGCACGTGGGCCTCACTTGCACAAATCCCCATGTTGTCAAATTAATCAATCCATCCATCAATTAAGTCATCCATCACTCATGTCACTCTCTCTCTCTATTAGTCAAACAAACACATGCCATTCGCATGCAACCCATACTCCTACCTATGGTAGCTATCAATCTTTTCTTCTTTTTCTCCCCATTTTACCCCTCAAACTTCCCCTTATTCCCTCCCTATCCTAAAATCTCTACCACAAAAACTCCCTAACTCCCTCTCATTTTTACCATTTCCTAGCAAGAGTAGAGAAGGATTAAGAGAGAGAGAGAGAAAAAAAAAAAATATTAGAAAGATTAGAGAGAAATTAAGAGAAAGAGAGAAAAGAAAGAAAGATTAAGGAAAGATTAAGAGAAAAGAAAGAAAGCTTGTGAGAGTATTAGGAAAGATCAAGAGAGTAAAAGTAAGAGAATAGAGAAAAGAGTGATTAGAGGAATTAGGAGTGGAGAGGAGCTTGGTGGACCATCCGATCACCGATTCAAGCTGATCCAACCGTCCATCCTTCTAAGTGAGTGCATGGGAGGGTCAAAACCCTCCCCTTCTTTATGATTTCTCTATTTTGGTGGGCCCATATGGGTGAGACCTATCTTGATCATGTATTGAGTATGTGGTGGACCCCATAGTAGCGGGGGGCCACCCCGATGGCCGGATCTATTTCCCTTCATTTCCATTTCTTTTCTTATTCTCATGGTGTTGTGGTAACCACAAGTGGGCCACGCTATTGGAGAGTGTGTCCCACACGCTATCATAGCATGAACCACCTTGTGTGGCCCACCATGATGTTTAATTTCTATTTAAACCAGTTGATTGTGTAAGCACACTTGGATGGTGAAAATACATCAAAAATGGATGTGATCCAAAGATTATTGGCCCCACCATGAGTTGGACATTCAAATGGATGGAGTGGATTTCCTAGGTGGGCCTTACCTCACCCTTAAAACATAAGAGAGGGAGAGGGGCAGTGGTACCGTTGCGGCTAGACGTAACAATGTCCAGAGACATGTCTCTAGAACCATTTACCTTCCAAAGCCACCATGTGGGTTTCTCTCGTGGGCCCCATCATGATGTGTGTGTGTGTGTGTGTGTGTGTGTATATCATCCACACCATCCATCCAAGTTCCCTTCTCATTTTTGGGGTTGAGCTAAAAAATGAAGTTAATCTGAATTCTAGGTGGGCCATACCACAAATAATAAGGGGTTACCTATCGTCATTTCTTACTTTGCAGAGGAGGTTTGGAGTGAGTTTTCACTTGTGGGACCCATATGAATGTATTTCTTAGATCCATACCATCCATCCATCTTTTGGCTCATTTTAGCCAAGGAGCCTAAAAATCTAACTGATCCAACCATTAGGTGGATCACACCACAACCAATGGTGCGAGTGGGAGCATCGACCATGCAGTCGTGGAGTGGGGAGCATCCCAACCTTGGACCTCACCTTGATGTATTTTTTTTAATCCACACCGTCCACCACCTTCTCCATGTCATTTTAGGCTATGAGACATAAAATGAGACAAATCTGAGTTCATAGTGGAACGCACTGAGGGAAACTAAGTCCCACTATTAGAACTTTCTAAGGCCGATTGTTGTGTGTGTAGGTGGTAGACCTACCCATCATTGGACTCTTTTGGTCCATAGAGAGATGAGCAATATAATGGAAGGAATGGATGACCACTAGTGGACCCCACATAGTTAAAAAAAAAGGAAGAAACAAAAAGAAACAAAAGAAGGATGTCACTGGGCGTTATTGTCCAGTGACGGTGAGGGCAGAAGCCTCGTTGGTCTTCCCCCACACGCGGACCCCAGTATGATGAATGTGTTTAATCCACACTGTCCACCATCTACTTTAGATAATTTCAGGCCATGGCCAAGAATTCGTGGCAGATCCAAGTCTCGAGTGGGCCGTACTAAGGAGAACAATGCCCATCTGTTGAAACTTTCTAAGGCCCACTTTGGAGTCCCTGATCATCCAAACTAGTCCTAGTCAGAGTCTATTTGACCTCATCTGAGGTGGTTAAGATGGTGAAGGGATTAGATCATCCACTTGGGGGCCATATTAATAGTGTATTAAAACATATAATAAATATAATAATAATAATATAAAATATATATGAATGCCATGCACATGGCCGGTAACCCATTCTTGGCCAATTTTGGGTCACACAAGTGGGACCCTATTTTGATGTTTATATTGAATCCACACGGTCCACCGACATTTCAAGATCATTTTAGGCCATGGGCCAAAAGATGAGACAGATTCGGATCTCAAGTGGGTCGTAATGAGAGAAGCGAACCATTGCTGTTAAAATCTTGCAAGACCCAATGTGGAGTCCCTGTTCGTCCAAATCAACCCAAATCAGAGCCCATTAGACCTGCTTGAGGGGCTCGCATTGATAGTGTATTTTTTTTAAAAAAAGAAAGAACAAATAAAAAGAAACGTGTCATTGGGAGTTATTGCCTAGTGACGTGAGGGAGGAAGACTCCTTGGGGTGCCCCTACACATGGGACCCTACATGATGTATGTATCATATCCACCCAATTCATCCGTCTTATCAGGCCATGTTAGGCCATGGGCCCAAAATTCAGGTTAATCCAGATCTCAGGTGGGCCGCACCATAGGGTCATGTGGAGGTAGAAACCTCTTGGTCTTGGGATTTCTTGGTTTTAGGATCCCTTGGACTTGAGAATCCCTAAAATTGAGATCCCTTATGTCTTTGGTTTTATTTAGCATCTTGAATTCAAATCCTTAAATTAGTTGGTGTGTGAATGTTGAAACTATGGTTTTATTAAATCCATTTAAGCATATACTTTACCTAATTTGATGAAATCCCAAGACTCAAATGGGCCATGAGCACATGATCACATCCTAGTGACTAACCAATGACTGTAACCGTCGATTTACATTACTAATGATTAGACGGTGCAGATCATTCTACTAAAATAATTGAAAAGGCCAAGCTATATGTCCTAAAAGGGGTGGGGGTGGGGGGGGGAGGGGGGGGGGGTGAATAGGACTATGCCAAATTAAAACTTTAATAGCGAAATTTAAATGAATAAAGGAAAGATAACACTTTAAACAAATCATAGTATGGAAATGTAAAGCAACTTCAAAATTCTAGTCTTGAGAGGTTGATACAAATGTTGTTCTACGGACAACCTTTCACCATAAAAACCAAGGGTTTATGATAGGACAACCTTACTAGAATGGTTTAAGAATCAATATCTCAAGTTGAAGAGGAATAAAATGTAAATAGTAAGAATGGAAGTCTAAACTATTACAACATTCCCCACAATGCTTGAAATGTAAATATTAGAACATTCACATCCACACATACATCTCACAACTTTGAATGATAAAAGATATAGCAAATAAACAAACATTTAAATCACAAGACAAAGAATTATAGTGGTTCTCCTGTGTGTTCACCAACTGTTAAACAACAGCCACACAGCTTGCTACTCCACTCCTAATATCCTCACACAGTGGATATTAGCATTTCACTATGAAAATAGGTCTTTCACAGGTTCACCTAAAACCCTCACAATTGCGTCTTTCAAGTGGGCTTACACAATTAAAAAAACCCCACACTCTAAGTTTTCTGGCTCTCCATAGATAACCAACACTTAGAGATTTTCCGGCTTAATCTCAAAGAAACCAAAAACATAAAAGATTTACACAAATGTAAAATATCTGGATTTCTCCATTTGTTGCAGCCCGAAAGAACCAGGTCGGAGTAGAAGTTCGAATAGAAGTTCAATGCCCGATACTCACTTAAGAAATGGTTCTAGGTTCTAATTAATTTTAAATTAAATTAAGTTGGGCTAGCTCTATTTGATTTTGATTCCAAGAAGTGGAATATCACAATTCCTCAGATTGGAATGCAGAAATAAAATCAAATATAAAAAGCTAACAAAAGAGAATATTAAATATGCACAATCTAGCTTAAGAAGATTACAAACTTATCTCTCAAAGTGATGCCTTGATTTTACTTGAATTGGATATCAAACTCCGAAAATCGTGCTCTATTTATAGTTACAAAAATCGCATCTACGACTGGTCGTAGGACCAACAAAATTTTGAAATTTTGAGCGTGATCAGATAAAACTGTTCCACGACTGGTCGTAGGCACTTCACGACCGATCGTGAGTCCTTCACGACTGGTCGTGTCTTACTCACAATTGGTTGTGAGAAACTAGAATTTGTTGCTAGAGTTTGAATCGTAGCTGCTGGACTGGTCTTGAACGAGTCGACACTGTTCACACGACCGGTCGAGCAGACTCCAGGACTGGTCGTAGCTCAACCAAAAAATTTTAAAAATTCGCAACAACTTAGGACTATTCTTAAAATTTCTTAGACTAGTCGAGCTAGTTCTAAGATTATTTGAACAGAGTTCTAGACTAGTCGTAGAACAGACCAAAACACATAAAATAAGTAATTGACTTATGTATCCGAAATGACCTACCCTAAGGTCAGTCTAAGTCCTTCATACCTTTAAACATGAAGTATGAACATTGAACCTTCTTTTTCTTCAGATGTTGGATGATCTTTGAAGTTCATGAAGCTTGAGTTCTTGACACATGATGAAGCTTGAACTTGAGATTTTTGGAAGCTCGAATTTGTAGTTCTTAAGTTGTACTTCACCTTGAGTCTTGAACATGATCTCGTCTTTCGATGTAGTTTTAAAACTCTAAACATTGTACTTGATCTTGCAATTCTTGAAGTAGATCATTGTACTTGACTTGAAGCACTGTCCTACTTGAATTTACTTAAAGCATTGTACTTGTGCATGAGATGCATTGCCTTGAACAAATATATCATTGTGCTACACAAGACATGTATTGAAGTTATTGGCACTACAAAATTTGACAATCAAAGGAGCGTGCAACCATAGCACTTACAATCTCCCCCTTTGTCAAATTTGTGACAAAACATACTCAATAAAAATACGAGAAGCATTACATGCTCAATAAAGAATTATGCACCATATATATACAAGAGAGTATAATGCACTAGTTATAATAACCAGAACATATCAAAAAGCATATTTCTTACTTACTCCCCCTGAGTAGAATACATATATACATAAAATTATGCAACTACCCTACAATCCATATCCATTCCATATCCATAAGCAATCAATCCAAAACTTGAAATATTTCTCCCCCTTTTATCACAATATGACAAAGGAAGCAAAGAAGAAATGGAAGAGGAAGACTAACAAGAGAATAATAAAGGAATTAACTAGGCAAGATATGAAAGATATATAAGCAAATTCAAAGTTCACATGTCATTTACCAGCATAAACCAAAGTTAACCAAAGTCAGTCACGCAAACTGAAAGAAGGCAAAGTTGTATAAGAGTTATTACAACCCATATGATAAAACACCTAATCAGATCCTGAAGAAGGAGCAGGTATGGTAGGATCAAGTTGATGAAGGCCTTTGTTTAAGCGCCTAAGATACTTGCTTATATATTTAAATTGTAAATCATGGGCAACATTCATGTTTTCTACCTTCTCCTCAAGTGCATGAAGACGAGCATCAAAATTGGATGGCTCATAGTCAGGATCATTTGTAGATTCTAATTCAATTTCATCAAAAATTTCATCCATATTGATATCATCAGGAGGAAGATCACCACCTTCTTCTACATTCCCTGCTTCAGCTCCACCACCACCCACATCCACTTGTCCAAGAGCCAATTCCAATTTCATCTTATTTATTTTTGAATTGTTAAAATAAAGGTGATGAATAGGAGCCTCTCCAGTAGGAATAGCAACTAGCATGTGAGTAGCTAACATAGTCATAAGATAGGCAAATGGAATATCACTATCTAGGATGGAGACGAAATTGAATGATAGAATGACAAATCAAAGATGGAAGACAAACTTGAGTACCAGAGACGATGGAATGCAGAACCTAAACCATAAAGGAAGTCAGTTCTATTTTGTTACCAGAACGTGGATACAGATTTGAAATAAATATTTGATGAAAAACTCTGTATCTAGGTAACAAGTACTTGGAAGCAAGCACATTCCCTTTATGAGTCCATTGCGCATCTATGTTACATAATGCTCTAGTTAATGCACGTTTTTCTAATTCAGAGGGTTTCTCAACTAGAGTATGAATAGGAATACCCTCGTCATTAACAGGAATGTCCATTAGAGCCAAAATCAAATGACGGTCTATTTCAAATGGACCTTCTTAATAGTTATTGAAAATGTTAAATTCTCAGTCAAAAATTCAAAAATATAGGCAAACATAGCCTGTGAAATAGACTGGTATGCTGGTCCACCCCAATGTAGAATGTTATCCCAACCTACAGATTGGAGAAGTGGAAGGAGACCAAAAGGAGCAATTTGATCAAGATCAACAAGTTGCTCAACAATAACATTGCACACTTTTAAATCCCGCATATATGAGGGATCATCTTTAGGTGAAAGAAGATGGCGTCTTGTTAAAGGTGTCGATCTAGATGAGGAAGCACCATGGGAAGTTTTCTTTTTCCCTCTAGCATCCATTTGCAACAAGAAAATCAAAGAAGCAAGAAGTTGCAAAAGATGTGGAATGGGTTTTCTCAAAAACTAATTTTGGAGAAGAAATCCCCAAAAACTTCAAGGAAACTTGAAATTAAGCACTTCAATGAAGAAAATGAAGTGATTAGAGCATAAATCTACAAGAAAAATTGAAAGAATGCACTGACCTTGAAGAATCAAGAAGTTGGGTATGACTAGTCGTGCTACGACCCGTTGGAGATGAAAGAGGAAATGAGGAAGAAAGGGTTTTTCCCCAAATTAAAAGGTCCAGCATGCTACACGACTAGTTATGGGATGTCCTCGACCGGTCATGCCATGACTAGTCGAGTACGTCCTCAACTGGTCGTGCAAAGACAAAAACATGTATTCTTCACATAATTCTAAAATTTAAAATTATAATTTTAAAAATATATAAACTATAATATAGAAATGCATGAATAATCAATTTAAATTGCACATACCAAGATCAAATTTCAATTTATTAAACCTGCTTTTGTCGAGCGGTTTAGTGAAAATGTTAGTAAGTTGAGTCTTGGTTGGAATGTAATCCAAAGAAATTATTTTTTCTTCCACTAATTCACAAATGTAATGATATCTAATGTCAATGTGCTTGGTTCGTGAATGCTAGATTAGATTTTTAGATATATTTATCACACCGGAATTATCATAATATAAAACCATTGAATCCTGTACAATTCCATAATCACTTAACATTCTGTTCATCCATACAAGCTGAGTACATGCATTTTCAGCTGCGATGTATTCAGCCTCAGTAGTTGAGATCGATACGGAACTTTGCTTCTTATTAAACCAAGAAACTAAGCAATTTCCAATATAGAAACAACCACCACTAGTTGATTTCCTATCATCGATATTACCAGCCCAATCAGCATCTGTGTACCCAGCCAACTGAACACTAGTATCATATGGATACCATAGACCCAAATTAGCTAAACTTGTGACATATCGCATAATCCTCTTAACAGCTGTTAGATGGGACTCTTTAGGATCAGATTAATATCTAGCGCAAATACCAACACTAAAAGCAATATCGGGTCTACTTGTAGTTAAATACAGTAAACTGCCAATCATGCTACGATATAATTTAGGATCCACACTTTTACTTATGAAGTCTTTTGAGAGTCTTAATGTTGTACTCATAGGAGTATCAAAAATTTTCCCATTCTCAAATCTGAACTTTTTAATTAGGTTCAAAGAATATTTGGTTTGAGAAATAAAAATACCATCAGGTAGTTGTTTTACTTGCAAACTTAGAAAATAATTCAATTCCCCTACCATGCTCATTTCGAACTTAGATTTCATTAAATCTGTAAACTTAGCAGTTATGTTAGTACAGGTAGATCCATAAATAATATCATCAACATAAATCTGTACTATTAAGATATGATCATTATGTTTCTTAACAAAAAGAGTCTTCTCAACACTACCCATTTGAAAATTATGACTTAGTAGAAACTTAGTCAATTTTTCATACCATGCCCTGGGAGCTTGTTTCAAACCATAGAGAGCCTTTATTAAGCGATAGACATGATCAGTATTCTTAGGGTCTTCAAAACCCATTGGTTGTTCAACATAAACTTCTTCATGCAGATTGTCATTTAAGAAGGCACTCTTTACATCCATTTGATAAATTTTGAATTTTCTAAAGTAAGCAATGGATATAAATAGTCTGATTAATTCAAGATGAGCTACTGGGGCAAAGGTTTCATCATAAACATTTCATTTTCTTCCATATGTATTTCCTGAAATTTGGTTGTGAGGATTTGGACTTTAGATTTCTTGACAATTGATGTTCCCTTGCGTGTCATTTCTAGAATATCCCAGGCTTGCTTTGCAAAATCACAAGATATAATTCTTTTGAATTCTTTTGGTGATAGTGCATAAGTAATTGCATTTAGTGCTTTTGCATTTGCACTATTCTCACTTTTCTGAAGTGTGGTCCAAGAAAAATAAGGTGTTACTCTCATTGATTTTGATCCATCAATACCAGTTACTTCAGTGGTAAGAGGGGTCCATTCAGTCACTATGGCTTGCCACACGCTCTCATCCATGGATTTTAAGAAAATTCTCATCCTGGCTTTCCAATAGGCATAATTGGAGCCATCAAATGGTGGAGGCCTAGTGACTGAAAGGCTATCAAAATTTGACATCTTATAAATAGCTTAGATTGATTAGCTCAGGAAATAAATCCAAAAATGTAACAATTAGAACGAGCTATTAGGCTTTGATACCACTTGAAAAGGCCAAGCTATATGTCCTAGAGGGGGGAAGGGTGGGGGGGTGAATAGGACTATGCCAAATTAAAACTTTAACCACGGAATTTAATGAATAAAGGAAAAATAGCACTTTAAACAAATCATAGTATGGAAATGTAAAGCAACCTCAAATTTCTAGTCATGAGAGGTTGATATAAATGTTGTTCGAAGGACAACCTTGCATCATAAAAACCAAGGGTTTATGGCAGGACAACCTTACTAGAACAACTTAAGTATCAATATCTCAAACTGAAGAGGAATAAAAAGTAAATAGCAAGAATGGAAGTCTAAACTATTATAACATTCCCGACAATGCTTGAAATGTAAATATTACAACATTCACATCCACATAAACATCCCACAACTTTGAATGATAAAAGATATAGCAAATAAACAAACATTCAAATCATAAGACAAAGAATTATAGTGGTTCACCTGTGTGTTCACCAACTGTTAAACAACAACCACACAGATTGCGACTCCACTCCTAATATCCTCACACAGTGGATATTAGCATTTCACTATGAAAATAGGTTTTTCACAGGTTCACCTAAAACCCTCACAAATGTGTCTTTCAAGTGGGCTTACACAATTTAAAAAATCCCACACTCTGAGTTTTCTGGCTCTCCTCAGATAAGCAACACTTAGAGATTTTTCTAGCTTAATATCAAAGAAACCAAAAACATAAAAGATTTACACAAATGTAAAATACCTGGATTTCTTCTTTCGTTGCAACCCGAAAGAACCAAGTCAGAGTAGAAGTTCGAATAGAAGTTCAATGTCCAATACTCACTTAAGAAATGGTTCTAGGTTCTAATTGATTTTAAATTAAATCAAGTTGGGCTAGCTCTATTTGATTTTGATTCTAAGAAGTAGAATATCACAATTCCTCTTTCATATCAGATTAGAATGCAGAAACAAAATCAAATATAAAAAGCTAACAAAAGAGAATATTAAATATGCACAATCTAGCTTAAGAAGATTACAAACTTATCTCTCAGAGTGATGCCTTGATTTTACTTGAATTGGATATCAAACTCTGAAAATCATGCTCTATTTATAGTTGCAGAAATCACATCTATGACTGGTCCTGTGGACACTACGACTGGTTGTAGGACCAACAACATTTTGAAATTTTGAGCGCGATTAGATAAAACTGTTCCACAACTGGTCGTAGGCACTTCACTCCGGTCGTGAGTCCTCCACGACTGGTCGTGACTTGCACACGACTAGTTGTGAGAAACCAGAATTCGTTACTGGAGTTTGAGTCATAGTTGCTAGACTGGTCTTGAATGAGTCGACATTGTTCACACAACTGGTCGAGTAGACTCCAGGACTGGTCGTAGCTCAACCAAAAAATTTCAAAATTTTGCAACAACTTAGGATTGGTCTTGGAATTTCTTGGACTGGTCAAACTAGTCGAACAGAGTCCTAGACTAGTTGTAAAATAGACTAAAACACATATAAAATAAGCAATTGACTTATGTATCCGAAATAACCTACCCTAAGGTCAATCTATGGTCCTTCATACCTTTAAACATACAGTATGAACATTGAACCTTCTTTTTTTTCTGATGTTGGATGATCTTTGAAGTTCATGAAGCTTGAGTTCTTGACACATGATGAAGCTTAAACTTGAGATTTTTGGAAGCTTAAATCTATAGTTCTTAAGTTGTACTTCACCTTGAGTCTTGAACATGATCTCGTCTTTCGATGTAGTTTTAAAACTCTGAACAATGTACTTGATCTTGCAGTTCTTGATGTAGATCATTGTACTTAACTTGAAGCATTGTCCTACTTAAATCTACTTGAAGCATTATCCTTGTGCACGAGATGCATTGCCTTGAATAAATATATCATCGTGCTACACAAGACACAGATTGAAGTTTTTGGCACTACAAAATTTGACAATCAAAGGAACATGCAACCATAGCACTTACAATAATTATAGTGTTGTTGATAATCTAATTATTTTGGGACATCATTAGTGGGCCATGTGCCTAAATGGATTGGTAGCCTAGTGACACACATGTTGTACATGTGGGTGTCCATCCAGGTCAGTCCTAGTGGACCCCGCCTTATTTTATATATATATATATTATTCATGCATTGTAGGCTATATGAGGAGCTGATGTTAGTCTAATGTGGGTCACACTACATAGACTTCTATTATAAGACCCGTATCCTAGTCCGTACCGTTCCATTGGCTTCCGCGGTCCTTTCGGTCGAATTTCGGCAACCTTCGCACCGTATCTGACATTTGTGCGTGATCTTAAGCCAAGTCCCGCTTACCAAAGTTGGCTCGAACTGAAACCTGTACCTTGGCAACCGCATCGTCGCTACGGTTCCAACGCCGTGACTTACGCACCGAACTGATACCCAGGTCAGAAGATGTGGGCCTGCATTCAATTCGAAGAAAACACCACGCATTGTGAATATTAAGGGAATCTCTACAACATATCCCATCAATCAATCAATCAATCCCATCAATCAAGTACACATCACACATCAAGTTAAGTACAAGCAACCCATACCCTATCCCTACCTCTCTCTTACACAAGCTACCTAAAGTCAACCCTCACATCACTTCATCCATCACTCAACTCATCACTCCATCACCTCTTATCATTCCCATCACCTCACTCTCTCTCTCATTTCTCAATCTCCCAAGCAAACGAAACTCCATACGTCCAAGCTCTCTCCCTCCCAAATGCCAAGCGTGGCCCACTTTCCCTACTCTCTCATCTCCCATCTCAACCGTTGATCCATCATCTACCACCATCAAAAGAGAAGGCAAGGAGCATAGAAGGCTAAGGGAGTAAGGAGGAGGCTTAGAGGTGGGTGATCTTTGAGTTTCTACCGTTGATTTCATGATTTGAGGGCCCACTTGTTGGTGGGACCCATTTCGATGTATGTGATGTATCAATGGAGGGCCCATAGTGGGGGGGTCCCTCCTCTCTATCATCGTCTCTCTCTCTCTCTTTCTCTCTCTCTTTTTGAATGGTGATGATGATGAAGGGGTGAGTGTGGCCCACCATGAATCATTTTTTCATGTGGGACCCATCGGATGAATGTGTTGGATCTACCCTATTCAGCCCATTAACGGGCCCGAATGGAAGGAAAACATAAATATTAGATTGATCTAGGTCAAGTGGGCCACGTTTATGTGGGACCCACCTTGATTAGAATGATGGGCCACGTCCATGTGGGACCCACCACAATGCATGTGTTTATCCATAACGTCCAGTGTCCCTGGACGCTGGATGGGTGTGGCTAACGTGGAGTATGTGCACTGACATGGGTGTGTACTTGCAAGCTTAAAAAAAGGGAGAGAAGGAAATGTTGGGCTATTCATGCAGGCTCCACCTTGATGTATGTGCTCAATCCAAGCCGTCGATCCTTCTCCCCCGCTCATTTTAGGCGTTGAACCGAAATTTGAGGGCAATCCGATTCTCGGGCGGGCCATACCTTAGGAAACAATATTATTACCGTCCAAAACCCGCATTGTCATTTTACTTGCCCAATCCTAATGGATATTGGACCTTGTATGACAGTATCGAGCTGGGGAATATAATGGGCGGGGCAGATTTTCTTGATGTGGGCCCCACCTGTGAAAAACCACAGGAAAACTGATTTTTTTAAAAAAAGAAAAGAAAAGAGAAGGAGGCAGCACTGACGCTGCTGCTGTAGAATGTGCAGGTAGCGCCTGCGTCTGACGGACGGGTGGCTAGGCAGGGATCACGGTCCCATGTGTGGGATCCACTTTGATGTGTCTCGATCATCCACACCGTGCATTTGTTGGGTCCCCTCTGGGGAGTGGACCACCCCAAAAATGAGCCGTAAACAACACTCAGGTGGCGCACGTCACAGGAAATAGTAAGATTGAACGTTTTGCCGCTACAACCCTTCTAGGTGGCCCAGGAGTTTTGGATTAATACGAAATTTGCTTTTCCTATTCATTCAGGTCTACGTGACCTTATGAACGGATTGGATGACTTACAAACATTATGGTGGGCCCCACGTGGAGCCCACAGTGACGTAAGTGTTTTATTCACACCGTCAGAGCCCACCCAGATGTATGTGTTTTATCTATGCGCTCCAGCCATTTTACGTGGCTGATGGACGGGCAGGGAGACCCCACCATGAGTTATATGTTTCACCCATGCCGTCCATCTATATGGGACCAAAACCCCCCGTGTGGGGTTGCACCTCATGTATGTGCATGCGTATATATACATAATATTGTGTATATTATATATATTATATATATTATATATATATATATATACACATATATATATGATGGTGGGCTTTTATAGGACCCACCATGATGCATGTGTTTCATCCAAACTATCCAATCATTTTGGAAATTATTTTAAGGCCATGTGTTGAGGCCCATCTTGGTGTATTTGTGGGTCGTCCATTAAGGCCCACTTTGATTTGTATAAGGCCATGTGTTGAGGCCCATCTTGGTGTATTTGTGGGCCGTCCATTGAGGCCCACCTTGATTTGTATAAGGCCCGTATTATGAGGCCCATTGTGACGTATGCAAGGCTCATGTGACTAGGCCCATTTGATGTATTTGGGCCCTTGGGTCAAAGCCTAACAAGATCTATATAAGGCCCATTGCAATATGTGATTTATGGCAGGCCGTGCCTTGGGAGTAATGATGGTTTGATGTCCACATTGTAAAGATGATGTTGGTTAAATGCCCACATTGTCACTCTCTCCCTAGGGCCCATTAATAGGCCCATACCTGTAGCATATAGGCCGTCTAGGCCCATCTTCGTTTTGATCAGAGCCCATCACCACATAACATGTATAGTATAAATTCATGATTCATGATCATACGCATCATATGTATGCCTAGTATGAGAAGTGTCTGATCATAGCATACGCCTTCAGGCAGATCATTTATGGGCTCCCTAACAGGCAGAGCTGCCCTACATGAGCGCTCGGTACACGCAGGATTGTTGCATGTCTGATAGCATGATTCATGCACTTGCATTAGTGTGATTGTGATTTCTGTATGCCCTAGTGACATCAAGGCCATAGCCTCCACAGACACATCGTGGATGGCTGGATTGGATACCGAAAATATTGTTACTAAGCATCAGGGTACCATAAATGTCCCTGGGTGAAAATCCCTAAACCCGATGGTACCAGAGGATGACTCCAACGTCGAGACCGAGTGGATATATGAGCGCACGAGGGCCGAATACCAGGAGGCCGGGTCTCCCACTGTGTCGTGGTCGGTTGGAAAGGGGTGTGGCCTTACTCGCCCGAGGGTAGGGGGCAATACTAGGCTGAGTTTGACTAGCTCATGAATAGGTCCACTATCGACATGCCGGATAGGTATTGACAGACTATTGGCTAAGCGGATAGTGAGGTTTCTTACGCTCACTTGGACTGTGTGGCTAGGAGAGCGGCAGTGCCACTTGGAGTGTACTAAACCCCGGTGATTATCCAGAATGCGAACTGTACTGATATGTGATGAGGATTAGCATGCTTGAGTTGCATCTTGCATCGCATGGCTATGTTATGGCCGATAGCATTCATATCTTGCACCGCATAGCCTTGGTACGACTGATTGCATTCATGTACTCATCACCATGATTCTGCATTACTCTGACATTGCATTCTGAGCACGTATATATTACGCACACACTTACACCACCCTCTAAGGGCCCATTTGGCCGGTCGGATTAGAAGGGATTAGATGGTATTGGAAGGGATTGGAAGTTAAATCCTGGGATTGGTCGGGAGTGCCAAACAGAGTCGGTGATTTAATCCCAATCCCATGGATCTTAAGACAATCCACTGACAACACCATCATTACCTTTAAATCCCATCCAAGCCACCCTAATCCATTCAAATTTGCCTAGGACATGTTTGGTTTGAGGGATTGGAAGGGATGGGAAGGTTTAATCCCGGAATTGGCCAAGCGTGCCAAACAGACTGGATATAGCAATCCAGGGATAGAGCAATCCCATGTATCTCAAGACAATCCACTGACAACACCATCATTACCTAGAAATCCATGCCATCCACCCTAGTACCATTCAATCCCTTCCAATCCACCCGGCCAAACGGGCCCTAAGCTTTCTATAAGCTTATGCACGATTGATGCGTGCAGGTGACGTCAGGACGCAGCCCTAGCCTTGTTAGAGTTGGAGCGTGTAGTCGAGCTTTTGGAGTTTCTATTATTTGCATTATCTTGTATTTCCTTTCAGACGCATTGTACTTAAAAGTTTTTTATCATAGTGGATTTTGTGATGGTGCTCTTGTGGTTATTATTTGTGGGTTATGCTTGGTTATGCTCATTATGAATTAAATTGATATTAGAATCCTCCTTGTAGGATCCCAGGATCGGAACCTTTTAAATGGGTACCGGGAGCCGAGAATGGGGTTCTACGGAGGCTATCGGCGCCGGATTCGGCGATCGAAAATTTTGTGAGCCCGGTTTCTGAGTTCGGGGCGTGACATCTATATTTCTAGTGGGGCATGTCGTTCATTTCCCACTCTCTGTATATGATGTGTAGATTAAGGCTGATTATTGCCTTATATTTATGATAACATGCTAGTGTACTTGGTCCGGTAGGACACACTAAGAAATGCTTAGTATAATGACATCATGCCCAGACATATGCCCATACGCATCATTTGTATGCATGTGGTGGGTGATGATTGATCATAGCATATGCCTTTGGGCTGAGATACTTAGGGGACCCACCATGATTGTCGGTGAACCCCACATGTCGCGTCTTTCTAGGCTATTATGAGCATGCTTAAGTTGTAATTAGAGGCTACGACTGGCGCCCATCTTGGACTCTTTATGTGCTCATATGGCTCGTTATGAGTGGGCCTTTCGACTATAGGCCCACCTATATAGGAGCATGCGGGGCCCATTAGGGGTAGATTTGAGTGGATCCCACCTAGTCATTCCATGTTAGATTTATGGAGCCCATAATGATTTTATTTGTAATCCAACTTAATTATGGATCCTCTTTAGTGAAAAAATGATGTCCACACCACGGGTTGCCTTGTTGTTCATGTTATGGCTGGCCATTAGGCTTGTCTGTATTTATATGTAGTGGTCGTACCATGGGCCAACCTCGTGGTTTTTGTCGTGTTCCAACCATTGAACCACCGTTTAGGTTCCACACATTACATGTATTAAGCCCATAGTAGGCCTGTGTTTGGTTAGTTACGAGTTGCCCTCTTCAGCCTTGCTTGTGGATAGTTGTAGGGCCCACCTTGATGACCATTTTGGGCCCACAATGATTTTTTTTGTGGATCCTATAATTTGTTATCCCGTTTAAATGCCCATAGTTATATGTTTTGGCCGCTTAGGTGCGGACTTGCTAAGTGGGACCATTAGCTTGAAAGTCCACTTAAGTATAGCCCTATGGTCCTCAATAAACTTGATTTCCAAGTAGGTTCTACCCATTATGAATGATGAATTTCCATTATCATGTGGTGCATTATTTTACATGTGTGTTGGTACAATACTTCCTTGATAATTTATGTAGTATTACCTTAGTGATTTATGCAATGTTAGCGCTCATGATTTCTATAAAACTTCCTTTATGTTGACATGGTGCTTTCTTTATATTGATGCGACACTATTTTATGTTAGATGTAACATTATTTTTATATTCGAGTTAACAATGCTTTATATTGATTTAGCCTTTCTTTATGCTTAATATGGTATTACACACCTCATGCATAGTGGTTACGATCGTATGTTATCATATCTCATTTGTATCATCTTTGCATGACATGGATGATGGCTAATTTAGGATTTTTGACATTAACTATGTGTGGTAAGGCCGCATTGACAACTTTACAACTTTGGGCATTTCCAGTGGACCCATAAGAGATTAGGCCGCCTTGCATGCATGCACAACTTGCATGACATGGTTGCAGTTGAGTGTCATATATCACATATTTTCCCCCATTTATATCTTGGTTTTATGAACATGATAATGCTTAATGGTATATTTTATACATGTTTATGTTGTAAGGTGAATATGAGAGCTTGGATTAAAAAGAATGTTAAAAACATGGATTTGATGCTCAAGAATCACAAAGGTAAGGGATGGATCTTAGGTGACCAAGATTGAAGAATTCACATGCCAAAGATCTAAGGAAACCAAGTGATGAAGAAAGAGAATCGAAGATTTGAAGTGAAGAAAATGAATCCTGAAAATAAATTTTAGGACCAGAAAAGTATAGTTTTGAAAAACTACCAAAATAAACTTCAATCATATCGAAGGTACTTAGATGCATCGAAGATCATATCAAAGGTACTTAGATGTATTGAAGGTGCAATCGAGAATTTCATGATTTTTAAGCCAAAC
Source organism: Magnolia sinica (assembly GCF_029962835.1). Lineage (NCBI taxonomy): Eukaryota > Viridiplantae > Streptophyta > Magnoliopsida > Magnoliales > Magnoliaceae > Magnolia > Magnolia sinica. The sequence continues at coordinate 64,342,714 of NC_080576.1, forward strand.
TCGTTGGACAGTTCTGGATAACTTTTGATAACATCAAAGGTACTTAGATGCATCGAAGATTATATCGAAAGACCATCGATGCATTAAAATTGTTATGCGGAGCCTACGCGAACTGCGTAAATTTGAGGCGGTTTTTGGAATCTTCCAACTTGGTGCGAAAGTTGGAGTTCCCCAACTATAAATAAGACCTCCTAGGATGCTCCAAAGCATCTTCTAGGGTTTGAGGAGTGGAGCAAAAGGGTGGAGCCGCCGTCTAGGAGTTTTTCTTCTTCTTCTTTAGTTGGTTTTAATGCTTTTCTTAAGAGTTCTTAGTTCAATCATGTTTATGGTTGGCTAAACCTCTTAACTAAGACTTAGAGGTTAAGCTTGTAGCATGATTGGGATGTTTATTTTTCTTTGAGTCATGGTTTTTATGTTGAACTTCATTGACTTCAAGTTGATTTTAAGGAATACTTTTAGTTTTTAATGGTTTATTGTGACTTAAATTACAATTGATCTACAATAGCTTTGAGTATCTTCTTTTCTTATTCTGAGATTGTGGATTGGTAAATCCCGTTGTTTGCCATAGTCTCCTGGGCATTGTTGGGTGATGGAATCCCTTCCAAATCTTCACAATCTTCATTCATTGAGGCTAGATCAATGAGAAGTTCAAATATTTGATCATCTCTCTTTCTTCAATTGGATAAGATAGGACTCTGATTCTAATTAGATCTCTTGAATCAAGTAAAGTAACATCCCAAGAGCTACAAGTGGATCCTTGGCACCCTAGTTTTCATCTTTAGATTTACAAGTTCAAATTACCTTATTCAAAATTACTCTCTCAAGTACTTCAGATTTAGATTCATATCTTCTTCTAGTTCTACTTCTGGTTAAGTTCATAATACACTCGAGTTTAGTCCCTGTGGATTCGACCTCTAGCTTACCGAGATTATTACTACATCACGACCCTACACTTGGGGTTATGAACAGGTTTTTGGTGCCGTTGCCGAGGATTAACGGCTGTGTTTTTCTGAAATTGATTAGTTTTGGAATTAGGTTAAGATTAGGGTATATTTACTTTCTATTTCTAGGTTAGAATTTTTCTGTTTTATTTTTAGAAACTAACTTGTTTTTCTATTTTGTAGGATCATAATATAGAAACTTCTAATCTGGTAACTTCTTTCTAATTTTCTCTCTCTTTTTTTTTCAAGATTTCTTAATTGCTTTAGTTTTCTCTCTCTCTTAGGTTTATGTTAGCTTAGTTAACTAAGGGCTGAGAGTGTTTCATGCCCAAGTGAGTCCATGATAACACCCGATGTCTCTTAAGTGAAGGAGAATTGGTCGAAGGGTTGCCTATCCATCACCGGATTAGACACCACTTGAGATCCTCAGAGTTAGCTGAAGTTATGACTGCAAATCAACTAGCCAATCAACCTTCAAATCCACCTCAACCTAGGGTTAAGGAAATCCAAGATGAAAACGAGGTGCATCAAGCACCCCCACCTCATACTTTACAAGATTATGTACAACCGGCGGGGGTGAGCACACCTTCTTGTATGGTTTTTCTAGAAAACATAGGAACCATGGATATCAAACCAGGTGTGATCCAACTCCTTCCAAAGTTTCATGGACTTGAATTTGAAAGTTCCTATTTACACATGAAAGAGTTTCATGAGATCATAGCCACTTTATACTTTCCTAATGTGTCTGAGGACGCGGTCAGGCTGAAACTCTTTCCCTTCTCTTTAAAAGAAAAAGCTAAGATGTGGTTGCACTTACTACGTCCATGATCTATTGGTAGATGGAATGACATGACAAGGGAGTTCATAAAGAAATTCTTCACATATCATAAAACGAACACCCTTAGAAATTCGATCATGAACTTCACCCAAAAGGAAGATGAAACATTCTTCTAATGTTGGGAGTGGTTCAAGGTTCTTGTCAGTTCATGTCCACAACACGGTTTTGAAATGTGACTTATAACAAGTTTCTTCTATGATGGACTACATCTTCCATGCGCCAAATGGTTGAGATAATATGCAATGGGGAATTCATGAGCAAAGATGTCAATGATGTGTGGAAATATTTTGACAAGCTTGCTGAAAACACACAGTCATGGGACATCTCCCCTAGACCGAATACAACTTCTAAGCCAATCCAAATAAAGGAGAGGGGTGGAATGTATGCTCTGAGAGAAGAAGATGATATAAGCGCTAAAGTGGCCAGTCTCACAAGGAAACTCGAGACCATTTGTAAGGCTCGTATCCTAATCTGTACAATTCCTTAGACTTCCGTGATCCTCCCCATCGAATTTCGGCAACCCACGATTTGTAATCGGTGTTTGTACGTGACTCTAAGTCGCATCCAGTAGATCTGAGTTGATTCAACTTGAGACTTGTACCATTGCGACCGTGCCATCACCGCGGTTCCAAAATCGCATCTTATGCACCAATGTGATACCCAGGCCATGAGTTGTGGGCCCTCGTTTATCTCGAAGAAACATCGCGCATTACAAATCCTGAGAGAATCTTTACCCAAACATCACATCAATCAATCAAGTTGTAAAGCCCCGTATTTTTCAATACTCGGGTGGTACCCTTTAAATCCAATTTAGCAAGAACATATGTGGGAACACACGTAGCATATATTACACATCAGCATTTGACAATTCGCAACTGGTCCATCTTAACCATTTGATGTGGATCGTGGCGATGATGGACCTGTAAGAGTTTAGTTCAATCCGCCCTAGACCCTAATGGCTTTTAACCTTTTGGATTTGAGATAGGGCAATCCATAACACATCTGTAGGGTTTAAAGTCAATCCTCTTGGGATTGGGTCTCGATCGTTTATGGTAAGGTTGCGACTCCAACCCATAATCTAAGCAGGTAGTTGCGGCTTTTGGTATTCATCTTATCACAAGGACAAATTAGGTTAGATGTTGTCTTAAGTTAAGATGTATAACCTAATCCGACTATTCAACGTGAATCTCGAGACTTGAATTATCCATCTGGTCTTAGAAACTCCATCAGGTGATACATCACCTAATGATTACAATTAGTCCTTTTGATAACTAGGTTTATCGATGATTCTCACCTAAATTAGGCTAGAAACCCCAGAGGTCACCCATGAGCAAGTCTAGATTGACAGGTGATACATCACCTAATGATTACAATTAGTCCTTTTGATAATTAGGTTTATCGATGATTCTCACCTAAATTAGGCTAGAAACCCCAGAGGTCACCCATGAGCAAGTTTAGATTGACAGGTGATACATCATCTAATGATTACAATTAGTCCTTTTGATAACTAGGTTTATCGATGATTCTCACCTAAATTATGCTAGAAACCCCAGAGGTCACCCATGAGCAAGTCTAGAATCAATCTGACCATTAGGATCTCATTGGTCGTAAAATAACCTACATATTTAGGATGTATGGTTCACTTAGGCTTTGGATATGTTTGATCTATGGCCAGGGGTCGCACTTAGACTTACAGGGTCTAGATAGATAAGAATGGATTGAAATTAGAGGAGACCCAACTGTTGGTTCATTGAAAACAATCCTCGCTTTATACCAAACTATCCACCTGTTGCCATTCAAGATGGGCCATCACGTTGCTAAATAGACCTATTTTTAGAATTTAAACTTCGATGATGGACAAATTTAGCTGACCTAAGCAAATAAACCCTAATGTTAGGGTACGTAGCTGAATAACGCACATTGAGTAGTCCCACAACCTACATACATATATAATAAATAAATAAATAAAGACAGATAAATAAATAAATGGCAATGTATAGGTAATAATAATAATAATAATAATGATAAAGATAACAATGATGATAATGATAAATAAAATAATGATAATAATAGTAGTAGTAATAATAATAATAATAATGACAATAATGTAATAATAATAATAATAAATGACATTATGAAAAAAAATAGTGTATCCTGATATTTAGTGTTATGAGAGCATAACAGTTCATATATCCACAATTTAACCATTGATGATTGAGTCAGAACTAATCCAACCGTTAGATTTGCTTGGGCAACAATAAAGGATGTTAATTCAACTAGTATGGCCCACCTAGGAATTAGATCTGCCTGATTTTTGGGTATAGACCTTGATAGTCCTCCCCAAACTGAACAGACGGAGTGGATTAATCACAAACATCATAGTGGACCCCACTTAACGAGGCACGTGTACACAGGTGGTGCACACCCGTTGTGCACCAGATGTGCCAGCCCACCTGACCGGCGCTGAACGCAATTTACAAAAATAGAGAGATTTCTCTCTCTCCCCGGTTTTGACAGAGGGTGGACGGATGTCCGTTTAGAACGTCCATGGCCCACCATGTGGGACCATCTCAATGATCCAAATCATCCATCTAACTCGGACGGTGGGCTCGACCAAAACCCAGTAATTTCCACAAATTGGGACATCCACGCAAGCACACAGATTCTAGCGAAAATAGGGCCTGAAAACACATAGTTTCTGAAAATGGAAACTGTCACCACCACCAGCTTGGTGATCCGCGTGAACTGTTCCTCCCTACATCTCAGCCATCCCTTGGGGGAGAATCTCGACCATTTAATGCCAGCAGATGTTCAGGTGGGTGAATAAAAGAAAAAGAAAAAGAAAAAGAGGAAGAAAAATGGCCATTCCTTCCCAAATCCGAACCCACCAGTCCAATCTCTAAAAAGCTTTAATGAAGCTTATGTACAAGCTTTGTAGGGTCCATATGGACCGTTTGAAAGAAGCGGATCGAAGGAAGAAGCTCCCATTTTCAAGACGCCATTAATGGTTGTCTTCTTCACCACTGAGAAACAAGCGGTTACTGGTGGTTTTGGCTTCGTCCGACCTCGTCCGGGCCTAGTGGGACAAGTCTAAAAAGAAAAGGAAGAAAAATGGAGGAAGAAAGAAAGAAGAGAGAATTGAAGAGAGGGAATGACGTTGTAACGTCTAGCCCCCCCTGCTGAGCCAACTCGGCTGGCGGTCTTCACCACGTCAGGCCCGGTGGAGTCCGAGCGAGCAGCTGGGTTTCCTGGACGTCCATGGAGAGAGGAAGGAGGGATTAAGAGGGAGGAGAAGATAAGATAAAGGGGGTGGATTTGGACCCGGCTCGCTGCTGAGTCACCCCAGTCCAGCTCAAGTCATGATGGTCTAGGTGTGCATTGCTGGACGTCCCAACATTTGAAGAAAAGAAGGGATGAAGATAGGAAGAGAAGAATAAGAGAGAGAGAGAGAGGAAGAAAAATGGGAGAATGGGATCCCCATCTCAAGCAGCTCAACTTGACTGACTCACTGAGTCGAGTTATGCGAGTCAGGCCGGTTCTGGATTAGTCAAGCGACCCTGCTGGCATATGGGCTGGAGTGAAGAAGAAAGTGAGAGAGAGAAAACAAGTGAGGGAAAGAGAGATGGGGATGTGTTGGCCGTTAAGTGGAGCCGAGTTAACTCGGATATCGAACTAGGTTGATTCGAGTCGAATCGACTAGGTGCATTTTTATCTCTACCCCTCATTGAGATTCTAGTTTGTAGTTGGTTGGTTAATAGATTCCCTAATCTCAACTAAGATGTAAGTCTGTTTTCCTCCCAAAGTAAATCGTTTGGTTTATTACTATAATTGGTGTCACTATAGATATTGCAATTGTTAATAATGTTTAATAGGTAAATTTTGTTAATTACTATAAACAAAACCAAAACCATTAGATATTAGACATTGGTATTTATTTATCATTCTTAAATACTATCATTGATAATAGATTACACTGTTTGTTCCCATTATTATCAGGATTATTAGATTTATATATGATTAACTATCTGTAAATTATCCATGTTAATATTAGTTATTACATATGAATTATCATTATTAAATATTAGAGTTTTATATTATTAACCTTAAATATTATCATCGGTGATTAGAGCATACTATTTATTTCATTATGATAACTATTAGTGCCTCATTAGCTAATATTAAGTATATTGTTAACATTAATGATTGTTTTGAAATTTTTAGTATTATTAGCATTATGATCGATTATACGCCATTAACCATTATTAGATTACTACTTTAATTAGTAACGATGTTAATATTGTTACTACATCCATTAGAAATTGAATATAAAAATCTAAACCTAGATATAAACTCTAAGGACGAAATCCTAACTCTGCATTTAAAACCCTAATTCTACACTAAAACCCTAAAAGATAACCCTGGGCTATGATCTTAAACCCTGGGTAGCGTATAAAACTTGAATCTAATTATACAAGTTCATGATTGTGGTAGGATTCAATTCTAAGAGCACAAACACTTAGCGACACCAGAGGGTGATTCGGTTCATCGGGTGATGATTCTTCCCCTTGAGCTTTCCATCTTCTCATTAGCCTAGGTTGTAGTTTTTATTTTAATTTAAGATTGATATCTCCATTTCCTAGTCACATGTGCTAATTGTTGGAATTGAATTGCTACACTACATGCTTAATGTTTATCCTGCATATTTATTCATGCTTATAGATTATTTATGCATTGCTTATGGAACTTAAACTGGTACATCAGTGGGAAATCCCCACTTATAAATGTACACCCATACTTGGGATGTAACTCGACTAGTTGTGATTGAAATAAACCTTCGGCTTAGTGGTTATTGAATGGTGGTTCAAGTTGACCATTGATGTGGGCCTACCATCCAAGGTTGTTATGTCCAATGGTTTTCAAGGTTGGTCTTTTATCGCCTAGTTTTGATACTCTCCTTATGTGGCCTATTTTAATAATTGCCCTATGTGGCTTGCTTCGATATTGCTGTATATGGCTTTATTCTGGTATTTTTCCTATATAGGATCGATATTTTATATCGTCCAACCATGTGATGGTAAGCTCCATATACTATAATATGATTGGCCACTAGTCGATGGGTTTCCATTAAACATCCTAAGATGGTAGTCTCATAGGTCAGGGATGGTGGTCATGGGACACTATGCCTGAGCCGTCGGCCTACGCTGGGCCATGTGCTCCCCGTAGTGACCGCGAGCTTAATTAATTGGCTGGTTGCAATTAGACTAATAATGGGTTGGCTAATCATACATGCATAGCACAGACCAGCATCTATTGCTGTCGTACATGACATACGGATTCGCCTGTCTAGATGTTTTACCCAGGGCACAAACCATCATTTATTGTTATCGTACATAATTGCGTGCCTAGATGTTTTACCCGGGGCATAGACCGTCTGGATGTTTTACCTGGGTCAATGATTATATGGGTGACGAGCCCAATATCCGTCTGGATGTTTTACCTAGGACAATGATTGCATTCATGCATCCATGCATTTAATAAGACTGCATTACTTTGTTTTGGCTGTTTGGATGTTTTATACTTTTCTTACCAAATGCGGTGGTGTGTAATCTAGAGGGGAATTCACACTGAGTTGGTCACTCATCCATCAAACAAACAACCATACAGGTAGTACAGGTGGCTTAAGTGATATGCAAGTTTAGACTGATGAGGAGCCGTTATGATGGTCAAGGATGCGTGGTTATACTTGTTAGGGAAGCTACGCGATCTTGCGGCTTACGTTTACATTCTTCTATTATTTTTCATGTATTAAATTATCTGAATTCTTTTATTTGTTATATCGAGGCATTGGTTTGTATCAGTTATTATGGGCAACCTCTTGTATATTCTAAATGAAATTTAAAATTTTCCTTTATGCTTACTTGTCCATTCTACGCTCATCTGCTTACTCTGATGGAAGAAAAAATACTCGAATTTGACCATCCTTTAAGATTAACACTCAGGTTTTTGGAAAACGAGTCATATACTTGGGTCCTGAAAAGTCAGGGCATTACAGTTGGTATCAGAGCATAGTTTGGACTTGGCCTTGGGAAATGATCTTATACAAGCCTTAAATGTCTCAGTTAGGATATTTGAAATTAGAAATTGAACTCAGGATAATTTTCCTTAAACTTAGAAGGATGATTGAGAATGTAGAAACCCAAACTTAGGTTCCCTTAGAAATTATTAGAACAACTATTTGAACATAACACTAAATATCAAGCTATACTATTTTTTTTTTCATAATGTCATATATCCACAATTTGACCATTGATGATTGAGTCAGAACTAATCCAACAATTAGATTTGCTTGAGCAACAATAAAGGATGCTAATTCAACTAGTATGGCCCACCTAGGAATTAGATCTGCTTGATGTTTGGGTATAGACCTTAATAGTCCTCCCCAAACTGAACGGACAGAGTGGATTAATCACAGACATCACGGTAGATCCTACTTAACAGGGCGCATGTACATAGCTGGTGCACACCCCTGTGCACCAGATGTGCCATCCCACCTGACCGGCGCTGAACGTAGTTTACAAAAACAGAGAGATTTCTCTCTCCCTATTTTTGACAGAGGGCAGACGAACGTCCTTTTAGAACTTCCATGGGCCACCATGTGGGACCATCTCAATGATCCAAACCGTCCATCTGACTCGGGCGGTGGGATTGGCCAAAACCCAGTAATTTATACGAGTTGGGACATCCACATAAGCACATAGATTCCGGTGCAAATAGGGCCTGGAAACACATAGTTTTCGAAAATGGAAACTGTCTCCACCGCCAGCTTGGTGATCCACGTGAACTGTTCCTCCCTACATCTCAGCCATCCCTTGGGGGAGAATCTCGACCGTTTAATGCCAGCAGATTTCCAGGTGGGTGAATAAAAGAAAAATAAAAAGAAAAGAGGAAGAAAAATGGTCATTCCTTCTCAAATCAGAACCCACTAGTCCAATCTCTCCAAAGCTTTAATGAAGCTTATCTACAAGCTTTTTAGGGTCCACATGGACCGTCTGAAAGAAGCAGATCGAAGGAAGAAGCTCCCATTTGCAAGACGTCATTAATGGTTATCTTCTTCGCCACCGAGAAATAGGCGGTTGCTGGTGGTTTTGGCTTTCGTCCGGCCTCGTCCGGCCTCGTCCGGGCCTAGTGGGACAAGTCTAAAAAGAAAAGCAAGAAAAATGGAGGAAGAAAGAAATAAGAGAGAATCAGAGAGAGGGAATGGCGTTGCAACATCTAGTCGCCCCCCTGCTGAGCCAACTCGGCTGGCGGACTTCACCACATTAGACCAGGTGGAGTCCGAGTGAGCAGCTGGGTTTCCTGGATGTCTAGGGAGAGAGGAAGGAGGGAGTAAGAGGAAGGATAAGATAAGATAGCGGGGGTGGATTCAGACCCGGCTCGCTGTCGAGTCACCCCGGTCCGGCCCGAGTCATGTTGGTCTGGGTTTCCATTGCTGGATGTCCCAACATTTGAAGAAGGGATGGAGATAGGAAGAGAAGAACAAGAGAGAGAGAGAGGAAGACAAATGGGAGAATGGGATCCCCATCTCGAGTCAGCTCTACTCGACTGACTCACTGAGTCGAGTTATGCGAGTCAGGCCGGTTCTGGATTAGTCCAGTGACCCTGCTGGCATATGGGATGGAGTGAAGAAGAAAGTGAGAGAGAGAAAACAAGTGAGGGAAAGAAAGATGGGGAGGTGTTGGTGGTTAAGTGGAGCCGATTCAACTCAGATACCGAACTGGGTTGATTCAAGTCGAATCGACTAGGTGCGTTTTTATCTCTACCTCTTATTGAGATTCTAGTTTGTAGTTGGTTGGTTAATAGATTCCCTAATCTCAACTAAGATGTAAGTTTGTTTTCCTCCCAAAGTAAATCGTTTGGTTTATTACTATAATTGGTGTCACTATAGATTTGCAATTGTTAATCATGTTTAACAGGTAAATTTTGTTAGTTACTATAAACAAAACCACAACCATTTGTTATTGGACATTGGTATTTATTTACCATTCTTAAATACTATCATTGATAATAGATTACACCGTTCGTTACCATTATTATCAAGATTATTAGATTTATATATGATTAACTATCTGTAAATTATCCATGTTAATATTAGTTATTACATACGAATTTTCATTATTAAATATTAGAGTTTTATATTATTAACCTTAAATATTATCATTAGTGATTAGAGCATACTATTTATTTCATTACGATAACTATTAGTGCCTCGTTAGCTAATATTAAGTATATTGTTAACATTAACAATCGTTTTGAAATTTTTAGTATTATTAACATTACGATCGATTATATGCCATTAGCCATTATTAGATTACTACTTTAATTAGTAACATTGTTAATATTGTTATTACATCCATTAAAAATTGAATATAAAAATCTAAACCTAGATATAAACTCTAAGGACGAAATCCTAACTCTACATTTAAAACCCTAATTCTACACTAAAACCCTAAAAGATAACCCTAGGCTATGATCTTAAACCCTAGGTAGCGTATAAAACTTGGATCTGATTATACAAGTTCATGATTGTGGTAGGATTCAATTCTAAGAGCGCAAACACTTAGTGACACCAGAGGGTGATTTGGTTCATCAGGTGATGATTCTTCCCCTTGAGCTTTCCATCTTCTCATTAGCCTAAGTTGTAGTTTTTATTTTAATTTAAGATTGATATCTCCATTTCCTAGTCACATGTGCTAATTGTTGGAATTGAATTGCTACACTACATGCTTAATGTTTATCCTGTATATTTATTCATGCTTATAGATTATTTATGGATTGCTTATGGAACTTAAACTGGTACATCATGGGAAATCCCCACCTATAAATGTACACCCATACTTGGGATGTAAATCGACTAGTTGTGATTGAAATGGACCTTCGGCTTAGTGGTTATTGAATACTGGTTCAAGTTGACCATTGATGTGGGCCTACCATCCAGGGTTGTTATGTCCAATGGTTTTCAAGGTTGGTCTTTTATCGCATGGTTTTGATACTCGCCCTATATGGCCTATTTTAATAATTGCCCTATGTGGCTTGTTTCGATATTGCCGTATATGGCTTTATTCTGGTATTTTTCCTATATGGGCTCGATGTTTTATATCGTACAACCATGCGATGGTAAGCCCCATATACTGTAATATGATTAGCCACTAGCCGACGGGTTTCCATTAAACATCCTGAGATGGTAGTCTCATAGGTCGAGGATGGTGGTTATGGGACACTATGCTCGAGCCGTTGGCCTACACTAGGCCATGTGATCCCCGTAGTGACCATGAGCTTATTTAAATTGGCTGATTGCAATTGGACCAATAATGGGTTGGCTAATCATGCATGTATAGCACAGACCAACATCAATTGCTGTCATACGTGACATACGGATTCGCATGTTTGGATGTTTTACCCGGGGCACAAACCATCATCTATTGTTATCGTACGTAATTGCCTGCTTGGATATTTTACCCAGGGCACAAACCATCTGGATGTTTTACCCGGGTCGATGATTGTATGGGTGACGAGCCCAATGTCCGTCTGGATGTTTTACCTGGGACAATTATTGCATTCATGCATTTATGCATATAATAAGACTGCATTTACTCTGTTTTAGCTGCTTGTATGTTTTATACTATTTCTTACCTAATGCGATGGTGTGTAATCTTGAGGGAAATTCCCACTGAGTTGGTCAATCATCCATCAAATATACAACCGTACAGGTAGTATAGGTGGTTTAAGTGATATGCAGGTTCAGACTGATGAGGAGCCGTTATGATGGTCAAGGATGCGTGGTTGTACTCGTCAAGAAGCTACGCGATCTTACGACTTTCGTTTACATTCTTCTATTATTTTTCATATATTAAATTATGTGAATTCTTGTATTTGTTATATCGAGGCATTGGTTTGTATAAGTCATTATGGGTAACCTCTTGTATATTCTAAATGAAATTTCAAATTTTCCTTTATGCTTACTTGTCCATTCTACGCTCATCTGCTTACTCTGATGAAAGAAAAAAAAATATATAATCGAATTTGACCATCCTTTAAGGTTAACACTTGGGTTTTTGGGAAATGAGTCATATACTTGGGTCCTGAAAAGTTGGGGCATTAAACAAGTACAACCCATCCCTCACCCATACCTCTCTCTTTACCAAGTCAAATGAACCCATGACTATCCCATCCCATTCTTACTAACAAGTCCAGGCAACCCATACCCCATGTAACTTCATGCCCCCATAAGTCAATAAAGCCCATACCCTCCATGTCACCTCCACTTACAACACCCTCTCCTCTCTCATTCTCTCTACCATTTTCCAAGCAACCCAAGAGAGGACCGTCCAAGCATTTCCCCAAGGAGAATAAGTGTGGCCCACTTCCTACCCCCTCATCTCTCATCCCATCCCCTCAATCTTCATCATCCTCCGTCTAATTGAAGCTAAGGAGCTAAAGAAGCCATAGAACCAAGAAGATTAGCAATCGATGGGTGTTTTATAGGCTTAGATTTGTGTTTTGATGATGGGCTAAGTGGGGCCTACCGATTGATGGTATGGATCTCACTTTGGACCCTAAGTGTGGTCGATGGCCCACCATGATTGTTATGATCATCCCATGATGGGGCCATTCTCCATGAACCCCATCATGATGTTTATTTTTCCCATTTATGTAAAGGTTATCTAAACCTTGCATCTTTGGTCGAGAAGGAATCTCCACCGTTGATTTTAATTGGTGGGCCCACATGAAATGGGACCCACTTGATGTATGTGTTGTAATTGTTAGAGCTTCTCTCTCTCTCTCTCTCTCTCTCTCTCTCTCTCTCTCTCCTTTCCTTATTGTGGGCCACCTTGATGTATGATATATCCAGACCATCCATCCAGTGGGCCATCCCCACTGTCCAACTGGGGCCCGCCCTTGCTATCCATTTGGAAAAACCCTGATGAAGGGAAAATACAAATATTAGCTTAATTTAAATGAGTGGCCACGCTGACGTCGACCCCACTTGAGGTGTTGTATATCCACGCCGTCCACCTGGATGGTGTGGCCCACCAGGATGTACATATCTAGGCTGCCCATCTAGGGTGGATGCTGGATCTGTTATAAAAAAAGAAGATAAAATAATAAAAATAATATATATATATATATATGCATATAATATATATATACATGTATATCTGGTGGGCCTCATATGGGACCCACCTCTGTTGGAGCAGATTGACTGGTGTATTTACATCAGCTATATAGCTGTTGTATTGACGTCAGCAAGTTCAGTAGGTCTGATCATAAGGTATTGTTATATCTAACCATCCATCCATGTGTGGCCATCCACGTGGGACCACCGTGATACATCTATTTTATTCCCACCATCCATCTGGATGGTGGGGACCACAGTGATATATGTGTTTTATCTACACTGTCCATTTGACGGTGTGACCCACCATGACGTAAATTATCTACACCATCCACTATTTGGGACGATGGGAATCCCACCTCTAACGTATGTGTTATCAACACCATCCATCCACGCTGCTGGAGAGGCAGCTCATCCACACGTGTGGAGCCTGCCTTAATGTATATGTTTCATCCATGCCATCCATCGTCCAGATAGGCTGGACGGTGGGGCCCACCCTGACATAAATATTATATTCACACTGTCCGTCCAGCCCACATGATGTATGTGTGTAAGTATATGGGGCCTATTGTGATTTATTTGTGGCCTTTGATGAGGCTCAATGTGATGTATTTGTGGCCCATCTGGAGAGGCCCAATATGATGTGTATGAGGCCCAGGTGATGAGGCCCATTGTGATGTATTTGTGGCCTTTGATGAGACCCAATGTGATGCATTTGTGGCCCATTTGGAGAGGCCCAATATGATGTGTATGAGGCCTAGATGATGAGGCCCATTATGATGTATTTGTGGCCTTTGATGAGGCCTAATGTGATGTATTTGTGGCCCATCTAGAGAGGCCCAATATGATGTGTATGAGGCCCAGATGATGAGGCCCATTGTGATGTATTTGAGGCCTTTGATGAGGCCCAATTTGATGTATTTGTGGCCCATCTAGAGAGGCCCAATATGATGTGTATGATGCCCAGATGATGAGGCCCAATGTGATGCATTTAAGGCCCATGAGATGTGGCCCATTGTGATGTATATGAGGCTCATGGGATGTGGCCCATTGTGATGTATATGAGGCCCAAGTGATGTATATGTGGCCTTTGTGTGAGGCTCGATGTGATGTATACGAGGCCCTTATATGAGGCCCAATTGTGATGAGTGATTCCATCATGATGTATGTGTTATATTCACACTGTACATCCATTTCTCTAAGGTCGTAGGCCTCATTGCCTTGAGAGGTCCACCCTGATTTATAGGTTATATGCCCACTATGGGGCTACCTTATGAGGCCCATCATTATGTATTTGTTACATACACGATGTCCATCCATTTCCCCGATTTGTGTAAGGGTCGTGGGCCTCGTAAAGAGTTAGATTCAAATCCCAAGTGGACCTCACCCTAGGAGAAAATAGTGGTTAAATGTCCACCATTGAAATCCTCCTTAGGGCCCGTTGTTAAGCCCATTACCTTGGGAGCAATGATGGTTAAATGTCCACGTTGTAATCTCCCTAAGGCCCATTGTTAGGCCTATTCTCATCTGCTCTTATTGGGCTTACCCCAAACCATTGGGCCCCTATTGATGCTAGCGATACCCATCTTTCCCTTATTGGGCTATCCCAATTCTTTGAGTCCTCATTGATGATAGTAGAAGTACCCAAACCTGGAGGCACAATCTCAGGCCCATGAGTGGGCCATCTAGACCCATCCTTATTATGAGGAGGATGTATCATCACCTCTAGCTATAGGTAGAAGGATCTGTGGTATTAGATTTGGTATATCCACTATTGTGGACTAATCCTCACGTTTTGGATTAGATCCGTTGTCCTTCTATGGACCCTATCATATATAGGCCGATTATTGATTACGACCATGTTAGTATACACACAGAGTATGTGTTAGCATAGTATTATGATTGTGTAAGGTCATTGTGAGGTTTATTATGATTATATGAAGCCCATTGTGATTGTATGAGGCCTATTGTGTGATTGCATGAGGCTCATTGTGTTATTGTATTAAGCCCATTATGATTGTATGAGGCCCATTTTGACCATGTGAGGCCCATTGTGATTGTATGAGGCCTATTGTGATTGTATGAGGCCCATTGTGTGATTGCATGGGGCTCATTGTGTGATTGTATAAGGTCCATTGTGACTATATGAGGCCCATTGTGTTATTGCATGAGGCTCATTGTGATTGTATGAGGCCCTTTGTGACCATGTGAGGCCCATTGTGATTGTA
Organism: Magnolia sinica; assembly: GCF_029962835.1. NCBI lineage: Eukaryota > Viridiplantae > Streptophyta > Magnoliopsida > Magnoliales > Magnoliaceae > Magnolia > Magnolia sinica. Next base: position 64,357,894 of record NC_080576.1, read on the forward strand.
TGAGGCCCATTATGATTGTATGAGACCCATTGTGAGATTGTATGAGGCCCATTGTGAGATTGTATGAATCCCATTGTGTAATTGTATGAGACCCATTGTGAGATTGTATGAGGCCCATTGTGAGATTGTATGAATCCCATTGTGAGATTGTGTGAGGCCCATTGTGATTGTATGAGACTCATTATGATTGTGTGAGACTCATTGTGATGGTGTAAAGCCCACCATGTGTAGGTGATTATGTACACACCACCCATCCACTTATACGGGTTATGGGTCGTCTTATACCGTCCCACTATGATATATGTGATTATAATCACGCTTGGTATACTTCATGATATATGCCCATACGCATCATCTGCATGCTTGTTATGAGGAGTGATTGAGTATAACATGTGTCATTGGGCTAATTGTTTATGGGACTCCCTGAGAGAGGGAGTTGCCCCACATGACCGCGGGGTATGCGTAGATTTGATGCATAACTTGATGGTATGACTCATGCATCTTGCATTTTGTGATATGATCATCGTACGCCCTAGCGACATCAAGGCCATGGCCTTCACAGGCATATCGTGGATGGCCAGATGGGACACCAGAAATACTTGGTTCTAGCATGTGGGTACGATGGATGTCCCTAGGTGAAATTCCCTAAACCCCTGAGGCAAGGGGATGACTCCAACTTCTAAATCGAGTGGATATATATGAGCGCATGAGGGCCGTATACCAGTGGGCCACGTTTTTCACTGTGTTGTGGTCGGTAGGAAGGGAGTGTAGCCTTACCAGCATGAGGGAGTAGGCAATATTAGAATGAGTCTGACCATCTCATAAATGGGTCCGCTATTGACGAGCTGAGCCAATATTGGTAAGCGGATAGTGAGGTTTCTTTCACTTACCCAGTTGTGCACTTGATGGGGCGGCAAGCTAGTGTAAAGTGTACTAGACCCCGGTGATGATCCCAGAGATGTACGGCACTAATATAAGGACTTATTGAGGGAGTTGCATACTCAGCATTTGACTCATTCATTCATTCATTCACTATCCACTCGGGCTAGTGGTGAGCTACCAAATCATTATGTGTACCCTCGTGATGGCCATGATTTCGGTTGGGGCACGCGACCAACATGAGATCAGGAGTTTACAACATTGGGTCTGGCTATCCAAATTTAGGTATGGGACTGGTTTGGATAGAAGTCCATTGTGATGGACCCCATAGCATGTGATACCACAGACTATTATCCTGATTTTTACACTCTAACTTGGTCATTTCTCTCGCACCGCATGTTGCATTGCATCCCCAGCATATGGCATTTGGTTTACCATGAGCCCACATTGCATATACGATCTGCATTGCTTACTCTGATATTGTATGACTCATGGACTTGTCAGCATTTCTGCTTACTCTGATATTGTATGACTCATGGACTTATCAGTATTTCTGCTTACTCTGATACTGTATCAGTCATGGACTTGTCAGTATTTCTGCCTACTCTAATATTATATGACTCATGGACTTGCCGACATGTTTCTCCATTACTCTGATATTGTATTCTGAGTACGCTTATATTACGCACATACTTACACCACCCTCTAAGCTTTCTATAACCTTATGCACGATGGATGCGTGCAGATGTTGATAGGATGCAGTCGAGCTGAGGCAGGAGTGTGCAACTGAGCTTCTAGAGTTTTTGATATCTCTATATTGTATTTTCCCTTTATGCATTCTACTTAAAGTTTTTGATTTATAGTGGATATATGGTGATGATGTTGTTCTTGTGACTTGGCCACACTTGTGGTTATGCATCTTTATACATATAAAAAATCATACTGAAAATCCTCCTTGTAAGATCCCAGGATCAGAATCTGGCGTATGGGCGCTAGGAGCCGAACATGGGGTACTACGGAGGCTGTCAGCAATGGGTTTGGTGATCGGGACTTCTGTGAGCTCGATTTTCGAGTTTGGGGTGTGACATCATTGAACTTAAGAAGGATAAGGCTATGGAAACTGTATGTGGTATTTGTGCTTGCAATATTCATACGATTGAAAATTGTCCAACAATACCTGCCTTTCTAGAAATATTGAATGAGCAGTCGAATGCCATAAACAATTACTAGAGGCCTTTCACGGGAAGCACCTCAAACACATACAACTCCAGCTGGAGAAACCAACCAAACTTCAGTTGGAGGAATAGGCAAACTGCTACTCCTCAGGGGATCCTTAACCAGTTTTTGGTTCAAAAGAAGCCTCTAGAGGATCCAGTTTTGAACACATTCAAAATCAAGATCTTTCTAATCAAGGCACACTACAAGCCTTTCAAGATCTTACTAAGGCTATGCAACGAATTGAGTCACACTTGATAGTTGGAGAGAAAGGGGTACTTCCGGCCCAACCTCTCCCCAATCGTCAGCCACAATATGAAGTTAGTGACACAAGCTCTTCAAACAAATGGAGCAAGACAAGTCTATCATCACTCTTAGGAGTGGGAAAACCATTGACAAAACCATTCCAGTTTGGGCTGAAAAGCCTAAGGACTCATAAGAGGACAACAATGATAGACCTAGCACTGCTCTACAAGATTTGGAACCGGAACCTCAAGGCAAGCCAATTGCTCCATTCCCCCAACAGTTGGTCACACCAAAACCTCTATCAAACTCTCAGGATATTCTAGAGGTGCTTAAGCAAGTGAAGGTCAACATCCTATACTGGATGTCATTAAACAAATTCCTTCATATGCCAAATTCCTGAAAGATCTATGCACTACTAAAATATGGCAAAATATACAAAAGAAGATATTTTTGACAGAAAAAGTGACATCCTAAAGTAAGATGTGCCGCAAAAATATAAGGATCCCGGTAGCCTAACCATCACTTGCATTATTGGGAGCTATCGAATTGAGCATGCACTTCTTGATTTGGGAGCAAGTGAAAACCTGATTCCTTATTCAATCTACGAACAACTGGGCCTTGGTGAATTAAAATCCACCAAAACTACATTACAACTTGCTGATCGCTCAGTTTATATACCAAGAGGAATAATAGAAGATGTGTTGGTTCAGGTTGACAAATTCTACTATCCAGTAGATTTTATCATCCTGGACACTCAACTCATCATGGAGACGTGCTCTCAAATCCCTGTCATTCTTGGTCGCACATTCGTTGCTATATCAAATGCAATGATCAATTGTAGGAATGGAGTCATGAACTTATCTCTTGGAAATATGACATTGGAGTTTAATATCTTTTTCAATATAAGCAAATAGGTAGAAGATGATGATGATGCCCACGACATTAATATGATTGATTCTTTCGTCAAAGATAGATCAATCATGACTGTAAGTGCTAAAGTGTATAATGCACATCTTCATTTGTCAAATTTCGTTTAGATAAAACAGCTTATGAAGTAGTTCACCTTCAATTGAGATGGAAAGTCCACCTTCAAGAGAAACAAGATGGAAAGTTCACCTTCAAGAGAATCAAGATGGATGAAGAAAGTTCAAGTTCTACTAAAGACTAGTAGAAGATCAAACTCCTACTTCAAGCTCTATTGAAGATTCAAGAACAAGTACTGAGAAGTTCAAGCTACTTCAATGTTCAGTCTTTTTAGGTATAATAGACCCTAGAAAGACTTTAGGCTTAGGTCCTTTCAAAACATAATCATATATGGGTCTTTATACTTTATATAGGCTTAACTTCAACTAGTCTAGGCTTAAGTTCGACTAGTCTAAGCCATGGCTCGACCAGTCTAAGAAATCTTCTACCAGTCCAAGTTTTAAATTCTAAAAATGGATTTTTCTATTGCTTACTCGACTAGTCGAAGAGTGGCTCTTGACTAGTCATGGGGTGCTCGACAACTAAAATTTGGCACCCTTGACCAGTTGAAGCCCATACTCAACCAGTTGAACAGGGCCCTCGACCAGTGGACAGGGCTTTCGACCAGTCGTAGTTCAATTTTATCCAATTATGCTCAAATTTTGAAAATTTGTTGAACCTTAGATGAGTCGAAGTAACAACCTATCAGCTTATAAATAGAAGTCTTCTCTCAATCCGAGATAACCAATTCAAGCTGAGAAAAGCCTTCATCAAGAGAGAGAGAAGTCCCCATTATTGTAAAGTTATTGCATGGTTGTAACACCCTGTACTTTCTAGTACTCGGGTGTTACCTTGTGACCTAACTTAATATAAGTACAAACCTAGCCTATTTGAACATCTACCTTCATTATAGCCTAAACTGACCATTAAGAGTAATCTTCATCCAAAGATTACGCCATATGATCGTTAATTTGGGAGATCCATCGTAGATTTTCATCTCAGCAATTACAGATATTGTAAGCCACTCAAATAGTAAATTTTAAGGTTAATAACGTAGGTTATTTGTATCATCACATCCAACCGTTAATCCAAAATAAAATAAAATAAGCATAATAAATAAATAAATAGATAAATTAGTTTGAAAATGCATATAATACAACTCTTAATGATAGAACCATCATATTTAAATATAAATATTCAATGATTAAAAATATAGTAATGATAAATTTAATAATAATAATAATAACTTTATTAAGAATATTGTAACAAAAATATTTAAAATTATAAATGCATATTAGACCATCTTATCAGTAATTCAACCATTGATTTCCAACTAAGGGACCCTTGGGATCATTTTGACCGTTGACATTTAATCTTAGAATGATCTGATCATCAAATTGATGGAAATCACCAATTAAATCACAAAAAATAAAATAAAAAGGTCCACCTGAGTGTTGGATCTGCCTCAACACAAATCGGGTGTCTTATCTAAGCATGAGGAAGTGAATGGACGACCTAGATTGTCATAACATCGTCATGGGCCCCATTTGTATCCACGCGTGTACACAAAACTATATACACCTGCTGATCACAGGGTCGGATATTGGGCCAAATAGAGTTTGACCTGAAGAAAACTTAAAAATCGGTGTTCAAAAGAAGTTGTCTTTTTATCATCACGAAACGGCCCACCATCAGGGACTTTCTCCATGATCTAGACCATCCATTGTGATTGGTGGGGTACACCGACCTTAACCACGCCTGCTTTACATGTAGGGGTATGTGCTTGCGTGCATGATCATCCACCCAGTCGAGCAATGCCGACTCACTCACCGAATACAGCGATTCTCGTCTACGGTTCCACATTAGCGACTCCTCGCTGGTAGATTCGTTTGCCTCAAACGCTCGGAGCTCGTCCACGCCATCAACCAGAGTTCACATCACGCATTCCATTTACGGAAATAACTCCCTATCCGGTGAAAAGTAGAGGGAATCTTTCCCTTTTAAGAAATGATAAATCCCAGCCGTTTCTCCACCTTCTAGAAGCCTCTTACGAATGACCTAGAGTGTAGGTTTTAGGGTGACTCGAAAATCTTGTAACCAAAAGAGATTTTGGCGAGATGCAGCAGCGGCATGAGTCATCGCTGTTTTTGAAGTAAACATGAGATCAACAGTCCCTTTGTCACCGTACATTAGACCCCACATACATCCCAGGAGTCATTTCAGCCATCCCAATGGCCTTTATCATTAAATCAATCAAATATTGCAAAACTGCCATGACCACCGGATCATCTTCCCCATTGAACCAACTGACCCATCTCCTCTAGTGGGTTCCATTTCCTGATTGGAGTCATCCATCTAATGGACCATGTTACCATAACATCATTCATAACGATAGATTTTGGCCACATAAACTAGTTTAAACTACATTTGAACTAAGATGGGTGGGTTGTCTGTCAATCATTCCGACCTAACTGCAACTAATCTGAGATTAGTTAGCGTTCGAATCCCCTAGAAGAGGATTAATACGCCCTATATAAGGTTGTCTTTTAGGGCAACCCTTCAGCAGATAGAAAGAGAATGAGATCCGAGAGAAAGGGCATTGTTTCGGTGTCGCATCTAGACAATTCGACTCGGTGCATGCGGCTGCAAGTTCGGGTCAAGTCTTGGGTGCTCACTGGGTCTTTCTAGCAGAGAAAGAAAGGAAGGAGAAAGAAGAAGGAGGCATAAAAGAGAGAGAAATAGAGAGGGAGTGCGTTGGTTTATTTCACCAGTCCGATTCGAGTTGAGACGCTAACTTACTCGGGCTCTGTCGAGTTAAGTCCAGACTCTGGTGGGTTCAACGGAAGCAAAGAGAAGAAAGAAAGGAGAGGGAGAAGAAGGAGATGGGATGCTTCGCTTACTGGTTCGAATCCAGGTAGAGATCGAGTTGTGTAACTCGTCTCTGGATTAACTCAGCGAGTCACGTAACGAGTTTAACATAAGCCTGTCCTGAGATCGGTTACTTTCATCTACAGACAAAGATGAGATCTTTTGGAGGTTTTCAGAGATCACACTGGATATTTTATCTTGGATTTTTCGGTCCTCTGTGTGTTGCTCTCTTCCAATTTTGTTGAGGCAGCTGCAATCTTGCATGGAGTTCAAATAGCTGCAGGTTGCAAATGCAATGAAATAGGCTACCTCATGTCATGTCGCTTGGGAACTGGCTAACTACATGGGGAATTTCTATGCATTTTCTCCAAACGGTATTTTTAAGCTGTCTATGCCCACAGAGTGCCCAATCATGAGGCAGATGTCTAGCAAAGGCTAGAATTGCCAGGGAGTTTGATTTTGTTACTTGAGATCTATTGAAGGCTGAGATCTGATTTAACATCTTTTAGAGAGAATGTTTGGCGGGGCATCCATTCCATGGGACCAAATGGAATCTGGATCTTCATAAGCTAGAATCGAGCAAGTCGTGTTATGAACTCGGTGAGTTAACTTGTTGTGTAACGCCCCGAAAATCGGGGGTTGAGTAAAGCTCAACTCCCGAGTTCCAACACATTAATTATGCAACATAGATAATGATGTTTAAATGTTGTCCATATTAGTGCATTAAACATGAGTGAGATTATACTAAAACAGCATATCATACTCCAAAGACACGTAAATTGAGCAAGTGGAAGACTGAGATAAATATATAAAGTATGTAAGTATTTATCAATCCCCATATTACGAGTATGTTACTAGGCTAAATAAATACATTATGGTTCCAAAATTTACAAAACATCAAGTGTAAAGGTTCAACTAATCCATAGTCTCATAATCCTGGCAACGCAACTCTAGGTATACATAGACCCGCCTGAGAGCTGAACGTAGGAGAATTCCTCGTCCTCGTCAAAAAAGTCATGCTCCGTCGCATAAGCCTCATCATCATCTGCAACTAAAACAGATTCTGGTTGGTATTTTAAAACACCGTCCTAGAGTGGGAGTGAGTGATCAACTCAGTGGTATTATAAGGCAAAGGTTAACATGTTATCAATTCAGTCAAGCAGTAATGATAAGGCAATACAACAAACATTTCCTAACTAGTCTGGTTAATGTAGGAATGATATGTGTAATGATGCATGCCCTTACCTGCACTCCCTCAGCGACATCATCTCACAATCGCACATGGAAAACTCCCTAAACGTGCGCTTCCTTACCAAAGCACATGCAATGCGGTGCATGAAGGTGTTAGCTAAGTAATTTATTAGGCTTATTTATACAACAGGTTCAGGAAGCTAAGTACCTCCCTTTATATCACTTACCCAAACAATGATCCATCTAGGGTTGTCAATCCTAGTTAATCACATACGATTGGTAAGTTGTAAGGCATCACCCCTGATGAAAAGAGTGGATGGGTAAGTTCACGAGTTCACACTCGAGGTCACTATGGAGGGGCTCGTCACCTCAGCGTAGGCCTAATTTATACTCGAGCTCATTATGGGAGGCTCGTCACCTAAACATAGGCCAACAGCTCGAATTCGATGTCCAATACATCACCATATTCGGCTCACGAGTTTGGGTTGCTGACTGGTCATTACGGGGAGGCTCGTCACCCCAGCGTAGGCCAACGGCTCGACCATGGTGTCCCATACACCACCATGTCTGACTCATGAGTCTTAGCGGATCTTGGTACCATGGTTGAAATGGGCTTTACATTGGTAAGTGGTACCTTAGATTCAAACAGTAGTGTCCATACATGGTAAACACACAATAGGCTAATCGGGTTATTTAACATGTGCGATTAGTACGAGCACACGTTGAATTGATCAGCACAGAACATGTAAGTACTCCGCATGGCCTAACTACTGTCGACAATCACCGTACGGCTCGGATTGATCAAACATATCTAATGTGGCGGAACTAGTTCGGCCACTCCATCGAGAACCATTACCGATTGCCTGGACTACGTATTAGTCCCAATCATACTCAAATGCAATAGGTAGTCATATATAGCATTTAACAAACAATTTAAACATAATTCTCATTTGAGTATTTTATCAAACACATTGAACATGTTGTTATACATATGCGTTTTATCCATAAATCACATAACAAAAAGTTACATTATATGAAGGAAACTACAAATATGGATAAGGTAGTTGAGACTACCATCTCAACACCCTTGTTGGAAGCGATTTATCAAACAATTTCTCATTCAGACATTTTATCAAACACTTAGACTACATAATACTATATACACAAACTAAATTAGTTATAGCATATATTATAGCCAAAGGGTATCTGTTTTGAGCAAACGGGACTCATCTGGAGGCCCATTGCTCACCTGCATCATGGAGTAAGTTATCTGACCATGGATCTAAGCCAGGTTATGATTTTGGTCTGATCGAATTTGCAGATCGACCGTGGAGGACCTGTATCAGATCAACGGTCGTTGTCCCTCGATCAGGGCCACAGGTATACCAATAGGTGCAGGGAAATTTTCCTGATCCATGGGTGAAGTTCGGTCAGAATTTGACGGTTTGAAGTCTTCAATTTTGCCCGTTAGTGAATGGCCTAATTCACTTAAGTTTCATTTCATTTTCCAAAGATATTCGCATTTCTCACACACTTTACTCAGGGCTCAAGTTGTACGTTTCTGGATACTATTTGGGTTTGATTCCCACGATGGTTGTCAAGCCCAATAAGGCAGTCATAACCTAATAGTTTCGCGGTAATCGGACTTTCGATGCGCGGTCTAGGTCCGATACAGAGTTTCAATGTGCTCCCAAGAGCAACTGGGTTTTGGAATTTCTCCGAGGTTTTTAAGTAATGTTGAACTAGAGATTTTAATAGTTTTGGGTCTTACAGTTCGTATAGATAGTGGTCCAAGCCAATTCCACTGATTATTTAGTTAATACTTAATCAATTTTTGTCTAATTTCTACAAAATTTGATCCTTAGTAATTTCTACTTAAGGTGATACTCGGGTCTTTGTACGGATTTTTCTAAGATGTTACAATCTACCCCCCTTAAAGAAAAATTTCATCCTCGAATTAGTACCTTTTCGTACTCCTTGAGAATCTGAGGGTAGTTCTTACGGACTTTGGCTTCTGTTTCCCAAGTAGCCTCTTCCTCAATGTGGTGAGTCCACAATACTTTCACAAGCGGGATCACTTTGTTGCGTAACACTTGTTTCTTCTCATCAAGAATACGTGTTGGTCGCAGTACATAAGTAGCGTCTTCACTCAACTGTACCTGCTCCTACTTGATAATGTGAGTGGGATCAGAAACGTATTTTTTCAGCATCGATACGTGAAATATGTTTTGCACGCCGGCGAGTGGTGTAGGCAAGGCGAGACGGTATACTACCACACCCACTCGATCCAGAATTTGGAATGGGCCAATGAATCTCTACGTAAGCTTCCCTTTCTTGCCAAAATGAAGTACTCCCTTCATTGGGGAAACCTTAAGAAATACATGGTCCCTAACCTCGAATTCCAATTGCCACCGTTGTGTATCGGCGTAACTCTTCTATCTACTCTGGGCTACGAGAAGTTGGAGCCTGATGATGTCGATCTTCTCTGAAGTAGCCTGAACTAAATCCGGGCCAATCAGGCTCTTCTCGCTAACTTCTGTCTAACAATGCAGTGCTCGACATGGATGCCCATACAATGCTTCGTAGGGAATCATGCCAATGCTCGCTTAAAATTTGTTGTTATAAGCGAACTCTGCATAGGGAAGATAGTCATTCCAACTATCTTTAAAATCAAGCACACATGCCCGTAACATATCTTCTAACACCTAATTTACCCATTCTGTCTGGCCGTCAGTCTGTGGGTGGAACATGGTACTAAACTTCAGTTTTACTCCCATTGCTTCTTAGATTCGAGTTTAAAAGATAGATGTGAATCACGTGTCTCGATCCGACACAATCTACATAGGCACTCCATGCAGACGTACTATCTCCTTGATATACAGATTGGTTAAATCATCTGCTAAGTTTGAAACTCTAATAGGGAGAAAGTAAGTCGATTTCGTCAATCGGTCCACAATCACCCAAATGGAGTCATGTCCCTTCCTCTTCTTTGGTAACCTGAAAATAAAATCCATAGATATGAAGTCCCATTTCCATTCAACTATGGGCATGGGCTGAAGTAAACCAGGAGGTCGGTGATGTTCGGCCATGACCTACTAGCACGTGAGACAATGGGATACATAATCTACTATGTGGGCCTTCATGTTGTCTTGCCAGTACGAATGCTTCATATCTTGATACATCTTTGTACGACTAGGATGCATCGCCATCTTCGAATTGTGAGCAGCTTCAAGAACTTCCTTTCTTAAGTCATAAAGATTCGGGAGGTATAGGAGGCCACGATAACATAAACCCCCATTCGAACCAACTCTCCATTCAGATTCTTCATCGTCACTAGCTTGTTTCCTCATCTTCATCAACCATTCATCTTCTCTCTGAGCCACAATGATTCGGTCATCAATAAGTGGTTGCACGTAGATGTGTGAGATGCTCTTGAACGACTCCTCTACTGTAAGCTTCTATTTGAAGTCTCACACAAATTCTATCATGTTCCATTCTTCAATCATTAGCGAAGCTGCAAATTCTATTGTCTTCTTGCGGCTCAACGCATCTGCCATAAGGTTGGCCTTCCTAGGATGGTAGGAGACCTCAAACTTGAAGTCTTTCAAGGTTTCCATCCATCATTGTTACCTCATATTCACGTCTCTTTACATAAATATGTACTTGAGGCTCTCGTAGTTGTAAAAGAGCTCGAACTCCTCTCCGTAGAGGTAATGTCTCCAGAGCTTTAATGTGAAGATGACGACCACTAATTCCAGGTCATGAGTGGGGTAGTTTTCTTCATGTTTCCTCAACTGTCGCGATGCATAGTCAATCACTCATCCTTCTTCATAAGAATACAACCCAAACCAACATGGGACGCGTCAGTGTATATCGTATATCTAACTCCTTACTCTGGCAATACTAGCATGGGTGTGGACATCGACTTGTCCTTCAATTCCTGAAAGGCCACTTCTACCTTCTCATTCCAGGCGAACTTAAGATCCTTTCGAGTAAGCTAAGATAATGGTCTGGCTATCTTGGAAAAATCTTTAATGAATCGGCGATAGTAGCAAGCAAGTCCCAGAAAACTCCTCACTTCTGTAACCGAATTGGGCTGCTCCCAGTCCTGAACTGTAGTCACCTTAGCAAGGTCAATAGTGATAGCTTCCTTGGACACCACATAACCTAGGAACTTGACTTCTTCCTTCCAGAAGTCACATTTCTTGTACTGAGCAAATAATTGGCTCTTCCTGAGAGTATCGAAGATTGCTCGCAGGTGCTCTTCGTGATCTTTTCAACTCCTAGAGTATATCAAAATGTCATCTATAAATACGATGATGAACCGGTACAGATATGGCCGAAACACTCAGTTCATCAGGTCTATGAACACTGCCAATGCGTTCGTAAGTCCGAAAGACATCACGAGAAATTCATAGTGCCCAGAACTGGTCCTGAATGCTATTTTCTGCACGTCCTCATCCCTGATGCGCAACTGATGATATCCGGACTGTAAGTCAATCTTTGAGAAATACTGTGCCTCTTTCAACTGGTCAAATAAATCATCTATCCTGGGTAAGGAATACTTGTTCTATACTGTCACTTGGTTCAACCTGCAGTCATCAATACACAAGCGCAATGACTTGTCTTTCTTCTTTACAAACAATACCGGTGCTCCCCAAGAGGATACACTAGGCTGTATAAAACCTGCATCCAACAGATCATCAATCTGTCACCTCAACTCCTCCATTTCATATGGAGGCATGCGATATGTCGGTAGAGAAATGGGTGTCACACCAGGCACAAGGTCAATAGTAAAGTCAATCTCGCTCTGAGGAGGTAGTCCAGGTATCGTCCTGAACACGTCCATGAAATCTTGGACTACAAGTGTATCCCCAAGTGTCAGACCATCACCATTCTCCAACAAGGAAGCGTAACAACTTATACAGTAGGGCCAACTGACCTGTACTGGGAAAGTAAAGGTCATGCCCTCAGGTGCATGCGCCGTCACCAATCTGATACACAATTGTTATCTTCCTTCATTTCGATGAGTCAATCCATGCCGAGGATGACATCATAATGACATAGTGGGGCAACAATTAGGTCAACGAGCACTGTTCTGCTTTCCAAGTTTATCGAGCAACCCTTACAAATCTTGGTAGAGTCTAAAAAGGTCCTTGTGGTAGTAAGGAGTCTCACCCCAATTATAGGAGTAGTTTCCAACAATAGTCGCTTGACTGTTGTGCATGATACTATTAAAATAGTGGACCCGGTGTCCACCAATAGAAACACAGGTGTACCTTGAATGTGGGCAGTGACTTCAAAGGCTAAAGGCACTGTAGCTGCTGACTCAAATGCTTCAGCCACAAGCGCATGTACTCATGCTTATTGAGGATGAATCGGTTGTGTTGCCACAGGTCGTTGAGGCGGCTTACTTCGAGGCACATTCGGTCTGTAAAAAAGTTATGCTGGCAGTGCTGATCGTAGAGGTGGAGCTGAAATGGCTTGTGATAACTGACGGTTGATCTTCTAAGTCAGTGTAAAGTTGTTATCCCTCATCTTGGTAAAGTAATAAGTGTCTGTATGGCCCATCCTCTTACAGTAGGTGTACCACAAATCAGATCACCTCTGCTGGATCGATGGAGCCATAAGCCTGGGAGGTGAATCTGCACGTGGCCTCTTGCCAAGGAATGGTCGATTCGGCAAATCAGGTCAAGGCCTCGGGCCTATAGGCATATGCGTACGGGATAGTCTATCCCCATCCTACTCAGCTCGCAGGGACATGTTCACTAGCTCAGCATAATTGGGAATGCTAGCACAACACATCTTCCTGCGGATTTCAGGCCACAGACCCTCTGAAAATCGCTGCATCTTCATCGACTCGTGTGCTAGTATCAAAGGAGCATATATGGCTAGCTCCGTGAATCTTTTCTCATACTCTGACACAGACATTCCTCCCTATTGGAGGTGAAGAAACTCACCCTCCTTTTCATTACAGTAAGTGAGGGGGAAGTATTTTCCATGGAAGCGGGTCTCAAACACGTCCCACGTCCATACATATCTAAGGGAAACTGTTCGTAGGACGCTGTCCCACCAGAGACTAGCCTCCTTCTCGATTATATAAGTAACCAACTCTACCTGCTCTGCCTCAGTGCAATGCAGCGGCTTCAGCATCTTAGAGATGCGATCTAGCCAGTATTTAGCTTCCTCGGGCCTATGAGTGCCGGCAAAGGTGTGAGGTCAGAAGTGTTGGAAGTGTTTAAAAAGACTGCTGGTATTCATATTTCCAACTAGCTACACAGGTGGTGCAGGCGAGACCATATTCATGTTTTGGGCAAGGGCCCCCGCAATAGTGGCAAAAAACTATTGCAGATGCTGCATCAAAAATATCATCTTCTCCAACCTATCAGGAGGATGAGCCAACTATGGTACAGGTGGCGTCAATGAAGACGCACGGTTCTGTTCTGAAACTGGTGGTGCAAAAGGTGTTGGCCCATTTATGGGGCTAGTGGTCAGTTGAGAATCTGGCATAGTCTTAAAATTCAGGCCTATGCTAGGGTCCGTATAGCTATTGCTTGGGAGAGGTGCCCCGTCAATCGATCTGCCAAGTGCGAGACGTGCAGTGCTCCGAGTGTTCTTAGGGGGCATTCCCTATATACAACATAGGGTGCAACATGTGTGAGATTCAGAACAAGGTTACTTAATTTGCTAAAAATTTCACACATTTCATAACAAAAGAAGCTTCATGCATTTCATTTAACCAAAATTGTCACAATACGTGAGTTGTAGACTTACATGGATCATGACAAAAAATGCATGTGAGCTATTCTAACAAAAGCTTTATACACTAAGCACACTATCAACCAACCAAGCCTACCAAGGCTATTATAAAAGAAAACAAGAAACAAGGAAAACCCTAAAGATGACTACAACATATGACTAGCCATTCGACTATGGTGATGGTGGAGGAGCACCCTTGTCCTGCATACAGCACATGAGGGCCTTCAGAGTGCGAGACATCCTCTTGAATTTCTGTTTCATATAGGCCTAATTCTCTTTAAGCTTTTACTTCAATTCGGCCTGGGTCTCCTTGACCTCCTGTCTCAGGGCGGCCTGGTTCTCTTCAATCTGAGCCATGCGGGCTTCTAAGGTGGCCCGATCACAGCGGTCGTCATGCGTAGCAGTAGGAGGCTCCCTATGTAGATCTTGGGCCTCCTCTTCTTCCTCTTCCTGCTCTTCTTCATCGCTTCCTTCCTCAGTGCTCTCCTCGCCATTGCCTTCCTCATCATTGTCTTCCTCATCTTCACTCCCTTCTTCCTCCTCACTCTCCTCCTTAATCTCATCCCCATATTCATCAAGCCTTGCTTGGCATTGCTTGGGGCCCATGCCCATATTGTTGAGTGTAATGTCACTTATGATATGAATCGGGGCAATGTCACTCATATGGAGTCTAAAACTGAAGTAGCAGGAAATTTTACAAATAAGTCAGCCGAAGGGAAGTGAGGCGTCTCCCCATATGGATCGTGCAGTATCCACAATCTGAGACAATATGAATGTAGGCAGAAATAGCTTGTCTCCCTGACCAGCTTTATGTAAGAAATCCACCATAAGCCAAGTACACTCCGTGTGGTTCTCCACGTAAATATGTGGTGGAGCAGGTGAAAATCGTTTGTAAATTTGGTCGATACAAGGCTATTTCCTCACCTCCACTGCTCAAGCTAATCGTAGAGGAAACGGGTGCAGCGATTCCTTTCTCGTTCACTGGCAAGGTTCTTCTCACTGGCATGTACAAGTCCACGCTCCATACCCATGATTCGAGCCACCACATCTACATTAACTATGGCTTCCTCTCTTCCCAAAGGGATAATAAATTACAGCGGCTCCAGTAGTGGGTCCTGTATATGAACATAGAAGGCACGCACTGCTCCTTCACTCACATGGGTATTTCCCTCAAATATGGGACCCCAACCATTTTCTAAGAGCATGTCCATCACTGGGTACAGTCCAAACAGCTTTTCATCGACATGAGCCTCAAATACCACTCTATAGTTATGGAACCTACCTAATTCGATGCCCGCTGGTAGTGATCTTTCAATGGGGATCTGCGGGTCAAGATACCATTTTGATCTCCTTTCTTGTTCAGCGCTCGTGCTTACTTTGGCGCCCATTTTCTTCCTTAGACGGGTTGGGTGGCTAGGCTCAACTTCATCCGTGGACGCCCTTCTCTTTCCCATGAGAGAAAGGAGTGTGGAGAGGGATAAGATTGTAGCAACTAGCTCAAAAATAGCCATGAGGTCAAGAAAGCTTGAAGGGTGAGATGGGTTGTTGGGTTTTGGGGTTTATGAGACACAAAGATAGATTTGTGTGCTCAGATGAGAGGAAATAAGGGATATAGAAGGCGGTAGGAGATAGGTTTTGAGGAAAATGGTGGAGGATGGGTGTGTAATGAAGAAGAAGAAGAAGGTCTGAGTATGGAATAAAGATTTGAGAGGGAAAATGAGTTTTTGAGGGGTTTGGAGAGTTTAGATGGAGTGAATGGATGAAAGTGAGGTAAAGGGGTGTAAATAGGGTGGCCCCACATAAAATGCAGGCCCCACACATGTGAGAGAGGGCGGCAGGCTGCCGGAACAGCGGGCCCACTAGATGTGGGCGCGGTGCCACTGCGGTCCACTGGACCATGGGCAGTACCGCCGCCTGGGGGTGGTGGCCTCCCCCTCCTGGGGTGCCGGAATGGTGCAAGGGACCCCCTAGGTCCCACCGTTTCTTGTGGTTTGGGCCCCAGGTGGTTTCGGGTTCCACCTCACACATATTCACGCCCTTTGGCGTGTTTTAAGTTTGGGATCTGTCGAATTGTAGCTTAAACCCGTCGATTGATGGTCTAAAAATGAAATGAGATCATTTCATGAGGTCTCAGACGCATACGGGGTACATTTCAGCTGTCAGTTTCGCCCGTCGGTGAAACTTGAAATCTTACGTTCATTTCTACATTTTATCACCCCCTCCTAAGTCAAAGTACATCAGTGTACATCATGTTAGGATAACCCAAGTCCAGTTTAATCCAAATCATGATCTGATACTAACTTGTAACGCTCCAAAAATCGGGGGTCGAGCAAAGCTCAACTCCCAAGTTCCAACGCATCACTTATGCAACATAGATAATGTTTAAATGTTGTCCATATTAGTGCATTAAACATGAGTGAGATTACACTAAAACAGCATATCATACTCCAGAGATACTTAAATTGAGCAAGTGGAAGACTGAGATAAATATATAAAGCATGTAAGTGTTTATCAATCCCCAGAGTATGAGTATGTTACCAGGTTAAATAAATACATGTATGATTCCAAAATTTACAAAACATTAAGTGTAAAGGTTTAACTAATTCATAGTCCCATAATCCCGGTGACGCAACTCTAGGTCTACATAAACCTGCCTGAGAGCTAAACGTAAGAGAATTCCTCCTCCTCATCAAAGAAGTCTGGCTCCGTTGCATAAGCCTCATCGTCATCTGCAACTAAAATAGAGTCTGGTTGGTGTTTTAAAACATCATCCTAGAGTGGGAGTGAGTGATTAACTCAGTGGTATTATAAAGCAAAGGTTACCATGTTATCAATTCAGTCAAGCAGTAATGATAAGGCAATACAACAAACATTTCCTAACTAGTCTGGTTAATGCAAGAATGATATGCGTATTGATGCATGCCTTTGCCTGCAGTCCCTCAGTAACATCATCTCATGGTCACACATGGCAAACTTCCTAAACGTGCGCTTCCTCGCCAAAGCACATGCAATGCGGTGTATGAACGTGTTAGCCAAGTAATTTATTAGGCTTATTCATACAATAGGTTCAGGAAGCTAAGGTCCTCCATTTATATTACTTACCCAAACAATGATCCATCTAAGGTCGTCAATCCTAGTTAATCACATATGATAGGTAAGTTCTACGGCATCACCCCTGATGATAAGCAGTGGATAGGTAAGTTCACGAGTTCACACTTGAGGTCACTATGGAGAGGCTCATTACCTTAGCGTAGGCCTAATTTATACTCGAGCTCACTATGGGAGGCTCGTCACCTGAACATAGGCTGACAGCTCAAATACGGTGTCCCATACACCACCATATTCGGCTTATGAGATTGGGTTGCTGACTAATCACTATGGGGAGGCTCTTCACCCCAGCGTAGGCTGACAGCTCAACCACAGTGTCCCATACATCACCATGTCCAGCTCATGAGTCTTAGCAGATCTTGGCACCATGGTTGAAACAGGCTTTACATTGGTAAGTAGTACCTTAGATTCAAATAGTAGTGTCTATACATGGTAAACACACAATATGCCAATCGGGTTATTTGACATGTTCGATTAGTACGAGCGCACGTTGAATCGATCGACACAGAGCGTGTAAGTACTCCGCATGGCCTAACCACTGTCGACAATCACCGTATGGCTCGGATTAATCAAACATATTTAATGTGGTGAAACTAGTTCAGTCATTCCATCGAGAACCGTTACCGATTGCCTGGACTACGTATTAGTCTCAATCATACTCAAATGCAATAGGTAGTCACATATGTTAATCATAGTAGCATTTAAAAAACAATTTAAACATAATTCTTATTTGAGCATTTTATCAAACACATTGAACATGTTGTTATACATATGCATTTTATCTATAAATCACATAGCAGAAAGTTACATTATATGAAAGAAACTATAAATATGGATAAGGTAGTTGAGATTACCATCTCAACACCCTTGTTGGAAGCAATTTATCAAACAATTTCTCATTCAGACATTTTATCAAACACTTTGACTTTTAGACTATATAATACTATATACACAAACTAAATTAGTTATAACATATATTATGGCAAATCCTTTCATAAAGGAGTTATCATACACACAACAACATGTATTCTAGATTAATAGTCATGGCTAGCATAAATCATAATTTCACTTTCATTCAAACATTTTAACAAACACGTAAAATGCATTTTATATTCACATAGTGCATAATCAAGTTAGACATAAATCATTACTGACATTAAAAGTCTTCAAAACCATAACCTAAACATTTATAGTCCGCACCTTTCGTCGGTATGCCCATTACGAACTCGGTTCGTACACTACGTCCCCATCTACAGCACAACGGCTACCTAAATCACAAAATAGGTTAGCTATTTCATCAATTCCTCTATTTGAATTCCTAAAACAAGATTAGAGTTAGGATTTCTTACCCAAATTAGAGTTGGAATGGCTCGTACAGCTAGACGAAAAGATGATCTAGTGTGTGTAGTCGTAAGAGAGAAACACCGCCACGATCTCCCCAACTCTCTCTCTTCTCCTCACTCTTTTCTCTTCTTTTCTCTCTTCTCTCTGCAAGGGTTTGGAGAAAATTCGTATGGAATGGGAATGGGGTGGTTTAAGGTCCTTAAATAGGCCCAGAACTGGTTTAAATGGCCCCAGGGCCATGGTATACTTAGGTTATAGCCAAAGGGTGCCTGTTTCGGGCAAACGGGACTCATTTAGAGGCCCATTACTCACCTACGTCATGGAGTAAGTTCCCTGACCATGGATCTAAGCCAGGTTATGATTTCAGTCTGATCGGATTTACGGATTGACCGTGGAGGACCTGTATCAGATCAATGGTCGTTGTCCCTCGATCAGGGCCACAGGTACACTGATAGGTGCAGGGAAATTTCCCTGATCCATGGGTAAAGTTCGGTCAAAATCTGATGGTCCGAAGTCTTCAATTTCACACGTAAGTGAATGGCCCAATTCACTTAAGTTTCATTTCATTTTTCAACGATATTCACGTTTCTCACACACTTTACTCAGGGCTCAAGTTATGCGTTTCTAGATACTATTTGGGCTCGATTCCCGCGAAGGTTGTCAAGCCCAATAAGTTGGTCATAACCTTATAGTTTCATGGTAATCGGACTTTCGATACGTGGTCTAGGTCCGATATGGAGTTTTAATGTGCTCCTAAGAGAAACTGGGTTTTGGGATTTCCTCGAGGTTTTTAAGTAATGTTGAACTAGCAATTTTAATGGTTTTGTGTCTTGCAGTTTGTATAAATAGTGGTCTAAGCCAATTCCACTAATTATTTAGTTTAATACTTAATCAATTTTCGTTTAATTTCTACAGAATTCGATCCTTAGTAATTTCTGCCTAAGGTGATACTCGGGTCTTTGTACGGATTTTTCCGAGACGTTACACGTTGCTTCCATGTTTCATAAACTAAATTAAGGGTCATATTAGGAATGTTAATAATTATTAATGCATTGAGTGCAAGAAAGATCATCCTCCTCATATTGGAATCAACAAAGTTAATTGTCTTGTTTGAGGTGAATTAACCTCTCAAATTGGAATTCAAATTTAAATCTGGGTTAGGGTTAATCGTGGTTAAATTCTAAATAGGATATAGGAAATTTGGCATCAAAACTCAACCTCTTAATCCACCTTGACTCAACATGGAATTGGAGTAGTAGAATTTGTTGAGTCAATTCCTAAAGTCTTCTTTAGAATTTTAAAGTGACCCTGATTTAGGTAAATTAGTTTTAGAATTTTGATTTTAATTGAAGATGTTTAATTCCATCTCCAAATTTGCTCTCTTACGATTTGCATTTACACCTCTTAAACCACGAAAATAGAACCTCTAATTCAAGGTGAGGATTACCTTCAAGCTTTTCTACATCATGATAATCATCTTAGTTCATTAATTGCTTAATTTGATATTTAATTATGAATGCTAGTTTATACTTGAGTAGATTCTTTGCAATTGATTGATCATTGGATTTAATTTAACTATCTGAACATGCTATAGATCGCAAATTCTCTATCTTGGTTTAAATGAAATAGTTCATATGGATGGGCTTAGGATTACTATATGGTGTATGTAAAGGTCCTCAAATTAGTGGCCATTTGCGAAATGATTAAATGAAATTATACGGTGGGCTTACCATCTTATGAATCATTTGTTGCTTAAGTGGCTTTTGGGAAAATCTCTTTTTTTTTATCACATCCTTGGGATGGATTATTTGCCTATGCAGCTTGATGTAATATTTTCCCTATGTTGTTTTAATGAACCATCTTCGTATAACCTTACGAAGGTAAGTTCCACTTGTAGAACCATAATTGGCCACTAGTTAAGTAGGTTACCTTTAAATATCCTATTTGTTAGTCTCATGAGCTAGGTATAGTAGAATGGGACACTATACCTGAGTTGTCAGCCTATGCTGGGTGACAAACACCCCAGAGTGACCATTGAGATTGCTTAAAATGATTGTTTGAAATTGGAATAATAATGTTAGGCTAATCATGTATTTTCATGACATATGGTCTTTTTCGAGTGTCTAGTTCTCCTTGGGCGTACCTTTGAGTACTTTTCTGGGTGTGTCACACCCTAGACTCGGTAACCGGACTCACAACAAACCCGATAGCCGATTCTGACCGCAACAGCTTCCGTAGTACCCCATTCTCGGCTCCTGAGGCAGGTTCTGATCTTGGAATCCCACAAGGAGGATTTCCATAACCATATAACCATTTCCAATACGAGCATACCCAAGATCACAGTAAGTAAATCTTGAAAATAACAAAGGGATGCATCACAAAATCTACTATAAATTTGGACTTTTACAAGTACATAGCAGAAAGGGGAATACATCAAAAGGAGGAAGAAGATCTGCAACACTGGGGAGGGGTCCTCAGCTTAACTCTAATCCAAGCTCTGCTGCTACGATGCTGACCTAGGATCTCCTGCACGCATCAGTCATACATAACCTTATAGAAGCTTAGAGGGTGGTTAAGGTGTGTGATGATGGTGCACAGAAGAATAATAGGAGATATAGGAAGGGAACATAAACAATGACAATATCGCTAGCCTTACCAAGGCTTATCATGAATACAATGCAATGAGTACTAGACGTTGTATTAAGGCGATACAAAAAGGGGCTTAAGTAGCCAATGCAAATACAATGCAAAGTGATGCCAGTGCTCATATCCAATCCATATATCAAGTACATTTCCAATCATAAGGAAATCACAGGGGTCCAGTACACTGCTAGATGACTGCTGCTCTCCAGACCCGCACAGTCAAACGAGCGTAAGAGACCTTACTACCTGCTTGTAGACAGCCAATCACCAACAAGGTTTGATGGCAGCGAACCCATTTACGAGCTGGTTAGAAGAAGCCTAGCAATGCCTTCTTACACCAGGCGGGTAAGGCCACACCACTACCCAACTGACTACACGACAATGAGAGTCGTGGCCTAACGGTGTAAGGCCCTCGTTCGCTTATAGTTTTCACTCGATCACGACATTGGGGCAGATCCTTGGTACCATGGAAGTTTTGGGAATTTTACCCATGGGCATCCTATGCACCCTGTATGCTCGAGTAACATTTTTGGTGTCCATACATACGGCCATCCATGAAAGTCCCTGTGAAGGCGAGGCCTTGATGAAGCAAGGGCGAATCATTAAGAAATGCGATGCCAATGCATGAGTCATGCACACAGATCATGCACTAGCTTCAAGCACTCGATGTGCACAAGGGGAGAAACTCCATTCCTCTATCATGTTAACCCAATGACCACACACAATGCAATCCATTCACGTAGATGATGTATATGGGTCATAATGGTGTAAGTACGCTACTCGGCGATGATGACGTAGATCATACTCCTCCTACCCAAGGAGGGATAAGGTCTAGATACATAGACATGTACTTTTAAGGAGAATTCCTCTATTGGGGGCCCAATACTTTGGGGTAGCCTACAAGTTAAGAGGGTCATAAAACCCAAGGAAGAAGCGGTACTAACAAGGTTCCATGGTGGGCCTTCAACCACCTATAACAATCCTATGGGCCTACCTTAGGGCCACCAAGGAGGACATTCAACCTCAACTGGGTCCCAAAAGGTAACCCGCTACCTACATGCATATAAGGGAAAGCCCAAGGTCTAAATAAATCATGGGCCTAGCGGGCAAACATATAAAGCCCAACTCATAAGCAATATGGTGGGCCTATAGGTAAGGTTTGGGCCCAACCATGAAGATCATAAGCCCACATATTGTGGTGGGCCTAATGGGCAGCCTGGTAATCCAACCATATGGGCAATATCATAACTTTATCCAAGTGAGTTGGGCCTTAAAACTTGGCCCTTAGACATGGTCATTTGGTGGGCAACTAAGGGCCCAACTACTTGCACTTATGGCCCACAACCCATCACAATAGGTGGTGAAATATAGGCCTAAATGGTGAAGGGACCTAACTTAGAAGATCCAAGATGACTTGGGCCTACCAAGGCCAATCGAAACTATGAGTACAATTCTAAAATAAAACCCAATGGACGTGGGCCACCAAGCATACATACATGAAGCCCAAAGACACCTCAGAATAGGCAATCTTATGTGCATGATTCACCCTTAACCTTGTGGGCCAGGTTGCCCCAGAATAGGCCACTAGGAGTAGCCAGTTCGGCCCATTGTTGAATTTCTAGCCCGCCTATATCCTAGGCCTGTTGGAGACCAATAAATAATAAGAAAAATCAAGTAAAAGTTCCCTGGTGGCCCATGTCA
Organism: Magnolia sinica; assembly: GCF_029962835.1. NCBI lineage: Eukaryota > Viridiplantae > Streptophyta > Magnoliopsida > Magnoliales > Magnoliaceae > Magnolia > Magnolia sinica. Next base: position 64,380,811 of record NC_080576.1, read on the forward strand.
TGCCCCAAACTCGGAAACCGGGCTCACAAAATTGCCGATCACCGAATCCGGTGCAGATAGCCTCCGTAATACACCATTCTCGGCTCCTAGCATCTATACGCCAGATTCCAATCCTGGGATCCTACAAGGAGGATTTTTCAACGTACATTTAACTCGTAATAAGCATACCCACAAGTATATCCAAATCACAAAGGCAACATCATCATCACATATCCACTAATATAAACATCTGAATACAATACAGAAAGGGAATTACATATATCGAAATCAAAGCTCCAGAAGTCGGCTACATGCTCTAAGCTCCATGCTACTGCAACATAATGCCACCTGCATGCATCTATCGTGCATAAGCTTATAGAAAGCTTAGAGGGTGGTAAAAGTATGTGCTCAAGGTAAGTGCCAAGCACATAGAATCAGAGTAAGAAAAAATACTGATAATCCCATAAGTCATACAATATCAGAGTTAGCAGAAACATGCTGGTAAATCCATGAATGCTATCAGCCGTACCAAGGCTATGCAATGTAAGGCATGAATGCTAACGGCCATATCAAGGCTATGCGATACAAAAATGTAAGAAGCCAATATCATATATTGAGGATGCAAAGCAATATGCAAATCCTGATGAGTCCACATATCAGTACCGTACATCTCTGGGATCATCACCGGGGTCTAACACACTCAAAGATGGCTACCGCCCCAGCCAGCCGCATAGCCCAGCAAGTGGAAAAGACCTCACTACATGCCTGCTAGCAGTATACCAATGCCTATCTGGCTCGTCGATAATGGACCCATTTGGGAGTTGGTCAAACTCAGCCTAGCTTACAGCCCCCGCACTCGGGCGGATAAGGCCACACCCCTCCCAACCGACCACGACACAGTGGGAGACGCAACCTCCTGGTATTCGGCACTCGGGCGCTCATGTATCCACTCGGTCTCGACGTTGGGGCGTCTCCTGGCCTCGGAGGTTTAGGTACTTTCACCCATGGACATCCAAAGTGCCCAGATGATCGAACCAAACATTTTCGGTATCCCATCTAGCCACCCATGACATGCCTGTGGAGGTCACAGCCCTGATGTCTCTAGGGCGTACAGTAATCACAATCACATAATGCAAGATGCATAAGTCATGTAGCCCAATCATGCATTAATCCTGCACATACCGTATGCTCATGTGGGATAACTCCACCTATTAGGGAGTCCCATAAACCATCTGTACTATGGCATATGCAATGGTCAATCACATCTCATAATAAACATGCAAATGATGCGTATGGGCATGTATCATAATACTATGCTGTCCCATACTCATAATCGGTATCAATAACCAGCATCAACGATTGGCCTCGATAATGTGGACATTTAACCAACATTGCCCTCAAGGAATGGCCAGCATAGAGCCTAACATATAGTGGACCCATGGCCTTACATAAGGGCCTAATATATAACATCATGGACCTTACTTAGGAGCTTAATACACATCACGATGGGCCTCTCACATGGGCCTAATATACATCAAACTGGGCTCCATCGCATGGCCCTCAAATGCACCATAATGGGCCTCATCACATAGGTCTCATATACATCACATTGGGCCTTCAACACGGGCTAAATACATATCATAATGGGCCTCAAATACGAACCACTTAGGCCTCGACAATCGGCCTCGATAATCAGCCTTGAAAATTGGAATCGGCTTATACAATCGGAATCGGAATCGGCCTCAATAATAGGCCTCAACAATCAGAATCGGAATCGACAATCGGAATCGGCCTCAACAATCGAAATCGGTATCGACAATCAGAATCGGCGTCGATAATCGACCTCGACACTTGGAATAGGAATAGGAATCGACATCAACAATCGAAATCAGCCTCAATAATTGGCCTATACAATCGAAATCAGAATCGGCCTCGACAATCGAAATCAGAATTGACAATCGGGATTGAAATCAGCCTCGACAATTGGCCTTGACAATCAGAATCGATATCAACAATCAAAATCAGCCACGACCTTGATAATCGGCCATGACAATCGGAATCGGCCTTGATAATCGGCCTCAATAATCAGCCTCGACAATCGAAATCAGAATCGGCCTCAACAATCGGCCTTGACAATCGGAACCGTCCTTAATAATTGGCCTATACAATCGGAATCGGAATCAGCCTCAACAATCGGCCTCGACAATCAAAATTGAAATCGACAATCAGAATCGGCCTTGACAGTTGGAATCAACCTTGATAATCAGCCTCGACAATCGAAATCGGAATCGGCCTCAATAATCAGCCTTGACAATCGAAATCAACCTTAATAATCAGAATTGGCCTCGATAATCAGAATCGGCCTTAACAAAGAATCGGCCTTGATAATCGGAATCGGCTCAATTATTGAAATCAGCCTCGACAATCGGAATCAGCCTTGATAATCGGAATCGGCCTCGATAATCAAAATTGGCCTCGATAATCGGAATCACCCTAACAAAGGGCCTAAGAGAAGGTCACAATGTGGACATTTAACCATTATCGCTCATCAATGTGGATATTTAACCAACATTATTCCCAAGGAGTGGCCCATATAGAGCCAAACATATAGTGGGCCCAAGGCGCCACACAAAGGGCTAATATACATTGCAATGGGCCTCGCTCAAGCGTCACATATACATCGCAATGGGCCTCCTCACGTGGACCATATATACATCACATTGGGCCTTACTCATGGGCCTCAAATACATCACGTCGGGCCTCATATAAGGGCTAATATACATCACTACGGACCACATCACGTGGGATGGAAACACATCACAATTGGCCTCATATCTGGGCCTCAAATACATCGTAATGGGCCCATATGTACATCACATTGGGCCATATTTCATGGGCCCAAAAACAAATCAATTGGGCTGCATCAATGGGCCTCATATACATCAAGTGGGCCGCATCACATGAACCTAATACAATCAAGTGGGCCTCATACCTAGGCCTCATGTACATCAAAGCGGGCTGCATCCCATTGGCCATGTACCAAATGGGCCACAAATACATCAAGTGGGCCGCATCAACGGGCTGCACCAATGGGCCTCATAAATATCAAGTGGTCCACATCAATGGGCCGCACCAATGGGCCTCGTATATATCAAGTGGGCCTCACACATACATAGTGGGAATCTTAACTGGGCCTCAAGTACATCGCAATGGGTTAGGACCTGCTCATTCCAAATGGGCCCATCAATGGACAACTTGGATAAAACACGTACATCACATGGAGGCCACGTGAATGAACGGTGTGAATATGAAATGCATACATCTAGGTGGGCCCCCACCCATCTAGAAATCAGATGGATGGTGTTGATGAAACATATATATCATGGTGGTCCACCATCCAGTTATCTGGATGGTAGGAATAAAACACATACATCACGGTATGGCCCACACATCACATACATCAAGGTGTGGCCCACCATCCAACCATCTGGATGGTGTGAACCATCACATACATCACAGTAATCCCACAAAACTGCTGACTATATACACCAGCTATACAGCTGGTGTCATCGTACACCAGCCAATCGTCTAACAGGTGGGTCCCACATGAGGCCCACCACAAACATACGTACATGTATATATAATGAATATTATAATATTTATATGTTTGAAATGGTGTAGCGTCCAAGGTCCAGACCCAGGACGTCTTGGACGAACGATGTAGATTTTACATACATGCAGCCGTCGGAGTGATAGATGGTGTTAATACAATATATATCCAGGTGGGCCCCACCCCACACGTGCAACACAACTGGGTGGGTCCCACGTCCTGCCCAAAATGGACGAACGGCATGATGAAATACATATATCATGGTGGGTTACCACCTGTAATGCCCTGAAATTCGGGGGTCGAGCATAACTCAGCTCCCGAGTTCCAAAACATCACTTATGCAACATATTTAACGATGAATGTATGTTGGCTGTATTAGTGCATAAAACATGGAATAGATTAAGCCAAAACACAGATATGATTCAGGGATAAGTGAATAAAGCAAGCAAAAGACTTATAGTAAAATATGTGTACAAGTGTAAACCCCTGAGTACATATACAAACCAGGTCGTATGAAAGTGTTATTTAACAAAATTATAAGTATCAAATTACATCATTTAAGTTCCCAAAAATAATCCCATAAACCCGCACATCAGACCGAGGCTCGCTAGAACCCATCTGAAAACTGCATATAAGAGAAGGCAGCCTCGTCATCATCCAGCTCCCACTCTGCTTCAGAAGTCGCATCCACATCTGCAACATCAGAGCCTAAGACAGAGTCTGGTGGGTGTTTAACACCGCCCCAGAAACGTGGGAGTGAGTGATCAACTCAGTGGAACAATAAGGCACTGGTTAACATGTTATTAGTTCAATCAAACAGTAATGATAAAGCAGAACAATTAAATAAATCCTAAGTACTCTTGTTAATGCGAGGATGTATGCAATATGATGCGTGCCCTCACGCGTACACCCTCAGCGTCTTCATCATACGTTACGCATGACATCGCCTCAAAGTGCGCCACATCTACAAAGCACATGCAAGTGCGGTGCATGGATATGATTACCAAGTTGTTATTAGTCCATTTCATATAGCAGGATTGGGAAGCTAAGATACCTTCCTCATATCACCATCCAAACAGTGATCCATACTAGGGTCGTCAATCCTAGATATCTCATACGATCATATGTTTGAGGTCGTAGCAAAGGGCTCGTCACCAATCAATGCACGCCTTTCATGCCCTTACTACCACAGTTCGGCTCGTCACCTCCTTGCGGTATCCAGGTATGCTCGAGGTCACTACAAAGGGCTCGTCACCAATCAATGTAGGCCGACAGCACGGATATAGTATCCCATACCACCATAATCGGCTCACGAGCTTATTTGCTCACTGGTCACTACGGGGAGGCTCGTCACCCCAGCGTAGGCCGACAGCTCGACCACGGTGTCACATACCACCATGTCTGGCTAATGAGTCTTAGCGGATCAAGGTACCATGGTTATTAGGATTTCACTCATAAGTTCGGTACCCTAGATTCAAGCAATAACGTCCAATACATGGTGAACATACATCGAACAATCGGGTTACTTGACGAACTCGACTAGCACAAGCGCACGTTGAATTGAACGACATAGAGTGCGCAAACACTCCGCGTGGCCAAACCACTGCCGCCAACTCTAATACGGCTCGGGTTCGTCTAATACGTCTTACGTGGCGAAAGCAATCTCAACCACGAATATAGGGTCAATTACCAATTTCCTGGACTAAGGCATAGTCCCAAACACATTACACTACTACAGGTACTCATGTGGAATGTAAAACAGTAATGGAACAACAACTCAAATCATGGTACATACTCATCTGAAGAATATCAACTTAACATAAATGTAAGCATAGGTAATGCTTGAATTTAAATAATATGGAATGTAACTTGCATAAAGGAAATCATACGCATCAATAGGGGTGTTCAGAATCACTTCTCAACGCCCGCTACTAGTGTAATAAGTTACACTTTAGATCATTCATGCATTTCTACAAACACTTAGCATACATGGAACAATATACATGACATATGTTGGAATACATGCACTTAGACAATTCCTTTTACCAAGGAGTCGTCACACATGCATCTAGCATACATACATGACAAATGATCATGGCAAACATAAGTGCATATTTTATACGTATACGGTACTTTATAAATATACATAGAATACACAAATCTCAATACAGCACATACATATCAGGAAAGCAATGTAAACGCAACAATTGGCATGTGAAATCTCATCCATAACAAGAATAAATCACTAACTGGCGTTGAAAGCCTTGAAAACCATAACCTATACACTTAAAGTCCGCACCTTAAGCCAGAAAAGAAACATCGAACTGATTTAGACGAGTTGTCTTCGTCAACGGCGATAGGATACCCTAAAACAAGGATAGAAATGAGATACAACAACACCAAGACTAATCTAAGCTCTAACACAGGTTAGGGTTAGGTTAACTTACCCCAAAATGAACTCAGAATCGTCAAAATAACGATTCAAAGTGAAGGTTCAAAGATGAAGAAGAACAAAGAAGAATCCAAGATAATTCACCAACTTATCTCTCTCACTTTCTCTCTCTTTTCCACTCTCTTTCCAAGCTAGGGTTAGAGAAAATTCGTATGGAAAAGAGAGCTAGGGTTTAAGGACTATAAATAGGCCTATTCTTGATGAAAATAACCCCAGGGTCAAGGTTTACTTAGGTTATAACCAAAGTAAGCCTTTCTCGATCCAACGAAGCACTTCTGGTGGGCCTATAATCACGAAAGGTCGGACTTAAGCTCCTTGACCATGGATCTAGGTCAAGCTCAGTTTTCATACCGACCGGCTCTTCAGATCAGCCGTGGCGGACCACACTCAAATCAACGGTCACGGAATCTCGATCAGGTCCACAAGCACTAGGATATGCCTGGGCCAACTATCCTGATCAGAGGGTAAAATTGGGTCAGAATTCAATGGTCAGATAGCTTAAAATCGTCGCGCAAGCGACACGACTCAGATTTCATAAAAGCTTATTAAATTCCAACTGTTCTCACACTCTTCACTCCGAGCTCAATCAAATTGACCCAGAACATCACATGGACTTGATTTTCAAAGTGATGGTCAAGCCCAACTCGGTGACCGCAACAGCCTAAGATCATCACTATCGGACTTTCGACGCGCGGTCCAGGTCCGATCCAGATCTTCCAAAAATTCTCCAGAACAACTGGATTTAGCGATGGATCCCAGGTTTCAGAGTAACGTAGCGCTAACTAATCTATAAGTTTAGAGCCATGCAGATACAATTTAAAGTGATTGATGCGAATTTCACAAGCAATCGAGTATAGCGCTAATTACCCCAAAAACAACTACTTAAGGAAAGATTAGCACAAAAATTCCAAGGTCGTTACAATCTACCCCCCTTAAAGAAAATTTCGTCCTTGAAATTCATACCTTCATATAAGCCTCAAGGATCAGAGGGTCGGTATTTCTGACCTCAGCTTTAGATTCCCAAGTAGCCTCTTCCACACCATGATGCGTCCATAGCACCATCACAAGAGGGATAACCTTGCTACGCAATACCTGCTCCTTCCTGTCGAGAATACGCGTCGGTCGCAGTACATAAGTGGCATCCTCACTCAACTGCACTTGCTCCCAACTGATAATATGCGAAGGATCAAGAACGTACTTCTTCAACATAGAAACATGAAATACGTTATGCACGCCCGTAAGAGGTGTGGGCAAAGCAAGGCGGTACGCTACCGCTCCCACTCGATCCAGAACTTGAAATGGACCAATAAATTTCGGCATCAGCTTCCCCTTCTTACCGAACCGCAAAACTCTCTTCATAGGAGAGACCTTCAGAAACACATGGTCTCCAACCTCAAATTCAAGCAGTCGACGCCTCGTATCAACATAACTCTTCTGCCTGCTCTGCGCTATCAGAAGTCGACGTTGAATGATGTCAACCTTCTCAGAAGTCACCTGCACCAACTCTGGGCCAAGCAAACTACGCTCACCAATTTCTGCCCAATAATATGGTGCTCTGCACGGGCGACCATACAACGCCTCATAGGGAGCCATGCCGATACTCGCCTGGAAACTATTATTATACGCCAACTCTACATACTGAAGACAATCATCCTAACTGTCTTTGAAATCCAAAACACAAGCTCGCAACATATCTTCCAGGACTTGATTCACGCACTCCGTCTGCCCATCTGTTTGCGGATGAAACGCGATGCTGAACTTCAGTTTCACACCCATTGCTTCCTGGATACGAGTCCAGAAGATAGATGTAAAACGAGTGTCTCTATCAGACACAATCTCCAAGGGAACTCCATGCAGACGCACTATCTCCTTGATATACAACCTAGCCAACTCGTCTGTAGAGTAAGTGACTCTGATCGGTAAGAAATGCACCGACTTCGTTAATCGATCGATGATCACCCAAATATAGTCAAATCCCTTTCTCATCCTCGGCAACCCAGAAATAAAATCCATAAAAATGAAATCCCACTTCCATTCAGCTATGGGCATGGGCTGCAACAACCCAGGAGGTCGGCGATGCTCTGCCTTGACCTGCTAGCACGTGAGACAATGAGAAACAAATTCAGCAATCTGGACCTTCATATTGTCCCACCAATAAGACCTCTTCATACATCTTCGTGCTACCTGGATGCATCGCAAGTTTAGAACTATGGGCTAACTCGAGAACCTCACGTCTCAAGTCAAGGATGTCAGGAACACATAACCGACTACGAAAACGTAGGCCCCCATCAGAACTAACACTCTAGTCGGAGTTCTCATCTGTACCAACCCGCTGCCTCATCTTCACCAAAAGCTCATCATCTGCCTGAGTTGCAACGATCCTCTCGTCGATAACGGGCTGTACACGAATGTGTGCGATAACCTCATACGGCTCAACCACCGTAAGCTTCTGCTCAAAATCACGCACGAACTCCAACATATCCCACTCTGCTATCATCAGCGGAGCCGCAAACTCAATAGCCTTCTTGCGACTCAACGCATCTGCCACAAGGTTCGCCTTGCTCGGATGGTAAGAAACATCGAACTTGAAGTCCTTCAATGTTTCCATCCATCTGCGCTGCCTCATATTCAAATCACGTTGCGTGAAAATATACTTAAGGCTCTTGTGGTCGCAAAAGAGCTCAAACTCCTCACCATAGAGGTAATGTCTCCAAAGCTTTAATGCAAAGATGACAGCTGCTAACTCCAGGTCGTGCGTAGGGTAATTCTATTCGTGTTTCCTCAACTGACGCGAAGCATAAGCAATCACCCTGTCCTTCTGCATAAGGACACAACCCAGGCCAACGCGAGAGGCGTCAGTATATATAATATACTTAACCCCTTGCTCTGGCAATACTAGCACAGGGGCGGACGTCAACTTGTCATTCAGATCCTGAAAAGCTAACTCCGCCTGCTCATTCCAAGCAAACTTCAAATCTTTCCGTGTTAGCTGCGACAACGGTCTGGCAATCTTCGAGAAGTCCTGAATAAAGCGTCAATAATAGCCTGCAAGACCCAGAAAACTCCTCACCTCAGTAACTGAACCAGGCTGCTTCCAGTCCTGCACTTCAGCTACCTTGGCAAGGTCGACGGCTATTCCTTCCTTGGACACCACATGTCCCAGGAACTTGACTTCCTCTTTCCAGAAATCACACTTCTTGAACTGTGCGAAAAGTTGATGCTCCCTAAGAGTATCTAAAACCGCTCTTAAGTGCTCCTCGTGCTCTGCCCGGCTCGCCGAATAAACCAAGATGTCATCGATAAAGACAATGACGAATCGGAACAGGAATGGCTGAAACACCCTGTTCATCAGATCCATGAACACGGCCGGTGCGTTCGTCAAACCGAACGACATCACAAGGAACTCATAATGACCGAAGCTGGTCCTAAAAGCGGTCTTCTACACGTCCCCATCCTTGACGCGCAACTGATGATACCCTGACTGCAGATCAACCTTCGAGAAGTACCGTGCCCCCTTCAACTGATCAAACAGATCATCAATCCTGGGCAAAGGGTACTTATTCTTCACAGTTACCAAATTCAACCTGCGATAATCAATACACAATCGCAAGGAACCATCCTTCTTCTTCACAAACAGAACAGGTGCTCCCCAAGGAGACACACTAGGCCGAATAAAACCCAAATCCAGCAAACCATCTATTTGCTTCCTCAACTCCTCCATTTCACTCGGAGGCATACGATAGGTGGGTAAAGAAATGGGCGCCGCACCAGGCATAAGATCGATAGCAAAATCAATCTCATGCTGAGGAGGCAATCCAGGAATCGACTCAAACACATCTTCAAACTCCTGAACTACCGGCGTACTAACCAATGCCGATTCGGCCGAACTCTCCAACAGAGAAGAATAAAAATCAATACGAAGAGGGTAACTGACCTGAACTAGGAAAGTAACAATCTCGCCCTCAGGTCCATGGATCGTCACTGATCTAGCTTCACAATCAATCTCAGCCCGCATCCTCGTGAGCTAATCCATACCCATAATAATATCGTAGTGATAAAGCGGTGCGACTAGCGAATCAACACGGATCGATCCACTTCCTAGATCGACCAAACAATCCAAACAACGCTTACCCAAAGCAGAGGACATCCCCGTAGCGGTAGTAAGCGTCACTCCTTGCATAGGAACAGATCTCAAACCCAAACGCCTAACTGCCGCATAAGATATAAGAGAAGTAGTGGACCCTGTATCCACTAACACAGAAATGGGAATACCTTCAATGTGCGCTGTCACCTCAAAGGACCTCGGCACTAAGTCAGACATAGGCGCTTCAGCTGAAAGCGCATGAACACGAGCCTGCTGCTGACGATTCGGCGGAGGAACCATGGGCCGCTGAGGTGGCCTGAAACCAGGAACTGCAGGTCTGAAGGATGGATGAGCTGGCGCTGATCGAAGAGGAGGAGGAGAAATAACCTGAGGCATCGGACGGCTAACCCTCTGCGATGGAGTAAAACCACCTGCTCGCATACGGGAGAAGAAGAAACGGTCCAAGTGCCCCACCTTCCCACAATAGGAACATCGAAGATCAGCTCTCATCTGCTGAGCGGGCGGTGCTGAACGCCTAGGAGGAGAATCAACTCGCGGCCTCTTGCCGAGGAAAGGTGCACCCTGGAAATTCGGTCGCGGCCTAGGAACCATCGATGCTCGCATGCGGGACGCTCTATCCCCGTCCTGCTCTGCTCGCAAGGACATGCTCACCAGCTCCGCATACGAAGAAATGCTAGCACAGCAAATCTTCAATCGGATCTCAGGTCTCAGTCCCTCAGAGAAACGCCGCATCCTCATCGGCTGATCACCCAGGATCAAAGGAACATACCGCCCCAACTCAGTAAACCGGTTCTCATACTCCGTCACCGACAACCCTCCCTGGCGGAGGCGAAGGAACTCACTCTCCTTCTCATGTCGGTACGTAACTGGAAAATACTTCTCGTGGAAGCGTGCCTCAAACGCCTGCCACGACCACACAAAATTCTCCTCGACGGTGCGAAGCACACTGTCCCACCACAGACTGGCCTCCTTCTCAAACATGAAGGTGGCAAGCTCAACCTGCTCGACCTCAGAGCAGTGCAGCGGTCTCAGCATCTTGGAGATGCGGTCTATCCAATACTCGGCCTCCTCGGGTCTATGAGAACCTGCAAAAGTAGGAGGTCGTAAGCGCTGGAATTGCTCGAAAGTGCCGCTAGCACTAGCGCTCCCAGATGGAGGCATAGGTGAAACAGGTGGAGTCGCCCCCACAGACTGAGTAAAGATGCCAGCCATGGAAGAGAGGAACTCCTGCTGCTGCTGCTGCTGGTGCTGCTGCTGTTGAATCTGCTGCTGCTGCATCAACAGCATCATCTGCTCAAACCTATCAGTAGGCGAAGCAGACGAAGGTGCACGGCTCGGCTCAGGAACCGAGGGTGTGACTGGAGGAGCCATCGGTGTCGACCCAACACCGGCACGAGATGGACCCGCCTGCAGATCCGACTGATTATCACTCAAGGGAGGAACCCCAGCAAGCGACTCAATCAGAGAGAGATGAGCCGAAGTCTTCGAACCCTTAGGAGGCATCCCTACATTCAATCAAAGGATGCAACCTGTCAGATTCTAAGTCACATAATCCATCCACACAACAACACAGCACAGCTCCAAGGACAAACAACATGCATTCCATTAATCAAAATCGTCGCAATACAAGTAGTGCAGCAATACATGAATCACGACTAGGAAAGCATGTAAACAACAACATCTACAACTTCAAACAACACAGCAACTACCACAACCACAAACAACTACCACAACTACAGCACTACAACACCCCAACTACAAGCCAACAATGGCTACACATAGAAAGAAAACACCAAACAAAGCAAAGACGGCCATGACGACAGCTACTCGTCGAAATCAGGAGATGGAGGCGGAGCACCCTTATCCTGCAAGCAACACAAGATAGACTTCAGAGTCCGAGACACCTTCTTAAACTTATGTTTAACAAGGGCTCGAAGATCAACCATATCCTGGCGTAAAGCAGCCTGCCCTTCTTCAAGCCGTGTAACACGGGCATCTCTGGCAGTCTGCTCTGCGCCCTGCTCTGGCGCCACAGGAGGAGAGCTATCACTTGAATCCTGTGCCTCAATCTCTTCCTCGTCTTGCTCTGTTTCTTCCTCAGACTCAGCACCACCTTCAGCATAACTCTCTTCATCACCGCTCTCAGACTCAGCCTCACCCTCTGAGGCAAGCCGACCAGAACCAACCTCCATCAGCTTAAGAGTCCTCAAATTGATATAACGAACAGGAACCGGCTTCTCAGCTCCAAGCCTATAGCCAAACTCATGTGCAATCCTGCAAATGAGGCGGCCAAAAGGGAGCGACTCAGTCCTTCTACTCGAACGAGCGATGAGAATAATCTGGCACAGGACGTACATCGGCACACACAACTTCACTTCCTGCCCCACCTGATATAGGAAATCCACCATCAGGCGCGTACACTCGCTGCGGTTGCTCCACCTTGGGTATACATTGAACGTAAATATGTGGTGAAGCAAACGGAAGTCGTCCGTCATGAAGGAAGACAGAAGACTCCTATTCAGCTGCCATTCGACCAGACGACCACACAAGGATCGGATGCGACGATCTCTCTCGCGCACACTGTCCACATTCTTCTCGCTGGCATGCACTTCACCAAGTGGCACTCTCAGGAGGCGGGATATCAAAGCAACATCGACGATACCCACACGACCGCTACCACAAGGAATCTTGAACTGCAAAGGCTCCAGCGAAGGCTCCAGAATGTTGGCATAAAAGGCCCGAACAGTGCTAGCATTCGCGCGATACTAGCTTTCGAACAAGGGACCCCAACCAGCCCCTTCTAGGCGCTCCAACAAGAAAAACTCAGCAAAGAGCCACGGATCAACATGAGCCTCAAAAAGGACTCTACGGCTTTCATAGACTCCATGCGACAACTCCACCAACAAAGTCCTACTAACGGGAGCTCGAGGATCAAGGTCCCGCTTCGTCTGGAATTCACGCGTGGCGGACGTGCTAGCGGCGGCACCTCTCGGCCTCCGTGCCGGGTTGGGCGGCTCGGCCCGGCTTCATCCACGGGCGCTCTCTTCTTCCCCATCAAGGAAAGAAGGAAAGAAATGGAAAAGATGGCCGTCACAATCTCAAAGAGGGCCATGAGAAATGAGAGAAAGAGAGAAATAGGAAGATGGTGAAGCTTTCACACAACTATTAGCCAAATAGGGAAAGTAAGAGCTCAAATGAGAAGGAAAGAAAGAGAAATCAGTAATGGGAGGGAGGATTTGGAGATGGGGTGATGGGTTTGCATGAAAAATGGAAGAAGAAGAAGATTTGGGAGAGATTTGAGAGGATTAGGAGAGGGTTTTGAAGAAAAGGAGAGCTTGGGAGTGGGTTTTGTAAAGGAAATAGGTAAAAGAAAAAGATATAAAGGTGAAACCGTGGATGGGTGGGCCACACAAGGCCTATGGAGCGTCGGCCTGCCGCGGCCCGCCCGGCCAGGCCCGCTGACCGGCGATCCCTCGCCGAACCGGTGATGGCATCACCGGTCTCTGAAAAGTCCGGCGATGCCTCACCATTTTGGCGAAGCCCTCCTGGTCCCCCATGGTCTGAATGATGTGGTTCCCCCCCTGGGTCCCACAGAAAATGCCCCGATTGGCCCCTTGCATAGATTGACGCCTATCGGGTCATTCTGACAGAAATCTGATTCAAATAGCGATTTCTGGAAGGTTTAAGGGCAAAAAACGGGACGATAGACCGTCTAAACTCATTAATAGAGGGTCTGGGAAAGGTTTCGGGTCGCTGTGTGTGATCAGGTAAGAGTATAGACTCGATCTCGGCGAAGGTTTTCAAGAAACTTTCGCCGATAGAAGCTACGGAGCACAAACACAAAAGCGATGATAGACCCGCACCCAAATACACTAAAATGGCGACAACGTGTGGTGTGTGACCATAACCCAGGTCCGGTTTAATCCAGATCATGCTCTGATACCAACTTGTAACGCCCTAAAATTCGGGGGTCGAGCATAACTCAGCTCCCGAGTTCCAAAACATCACTTATGCAATATATTTAATGATGAATGTATGTTGGCTGTATTAGTGCATAAAACATGGAATAGATTAAGCCAAAACACAGATATGATTCAGGGATAAGTGAATAAAGCAAGCGGAAGACTTATAGTAAAATATGTGTACAAGTGTAAACCCCTGAGTACATATACAAACCAGGTCGTATGAAAGTATTATTTAAAAAAATTATAAGTATCAAATTATATCATTTAAGTTCCCAAAAATAATCCCATAAACCCACACATCAGACCGAGGCTCGCTAGAACCCGTCTGAAAACTGCATATAAGAGAAGGCAGCCTCGTCATCATCCAGCTCCCGCTCTGCCTCAGAAGTCGCATCCACATCTGCAACATCAGAGCCTAAGACAGAGTCTGGTGGGTGTTTAACACCGCCCCAGAAATGTGGGAATGAGTGATCAACTCAGTGGAACAATAAGGCACTGGTTAACATGTTATCAGTTCAATCAAACAGTAATGATAAAGCAGAACAATTAAATAAATCCTAAGTACTCTTGTTAATGCGAGGATGTATGCAATATGATGCGTGCCCTCACGCGTACACCCTCAGCGTCTTCATCATACGTTACGCATGACATCACCTCAAAGTGCGCCACATCTACAAAGCACATGCAAGTGCGGTGCATGGATATGATTACCAAGTTGTTATTAGTCCATTTCATACAGCAGGATTGGGAAGCTAAGATACCTTCCTCATATCACCATCCAAACAGTGATCCATACTAGGGTCGTCAATCCTAGATATCTCATACGATCATATGTTTGAGGTCATAGCAAAGGGCTCGTCACCAATCAATGCATGCCTTTCATGCCCTTACTACCACAGTTCGGCTCGTCACCTCCTTGCGGTATCCAGGTATGCTCGAGGTCACTACAAAGGGCTCGTCACCAATCAATGTAGGCCGACAGCACGGATATAGTGTCCCATACCACCATAATCGGCTCACGAGTTTAGTTGCTCACTGGTCACTACGGGGAGGCTCGTCACCCCAGCGTAGGCCGACAGCTCGACCACGGTGTCCCATACCACCATGTCCGGCTCATGAGTCTTAGCGGATCAAGGTACCATGGTTATTAGGATTTCACTCGTAAGTTCGGTACCCTAGATTCAAGCAATAGCGTCCAATACATGGTGAACATACATCGGACAATCGGGTTACTTGACGAACTCGACTAGCACGAGCGCACGTTAAATTGAACAACATAGAGTGCGCAAACACTCCGCGTGGCCAAACCACTGCCGCCAACTCTAATACGGCTCGGGTTCGTCTAATACGTCCTACGTGGCGAAAGTAATCTCAACCACGAATATAGGGTCAATTACCGATTTCTTGGACTAAGGCATAGTCCCAAACACATTACACTACTACAGGTACTCATGTGGAATGTAAAACAGTAATGGAACAACAACTCAAATCATGGTACATACTCATTTGAAGAATATCAACTTAACATAAATGTAAGCATAGGTAATGCTTGAATTTAAATAACATGGAATGTAACTTGCATAAAGGAAATCATACGCATCAATAGGAGTGTTGAGAATCACTTCTCAATGCCCGCTACTAGTGTAATAAGTTACACTTTAGATCATTCATGCATTTCTACAAACACTTAGCATACATGGAACAACATACATGACATATGTTGGAATACATGCACTTAGACAATTCCTTTTACCAAGGAGTCGTCACACATGCATCTAGCATACATACATGACAAATGATCATGGCAAACATAAGTGCATATTTTATACGTATACGGTACTTTATAAATATACATAGAATACACAAATCTCAATACAGCACATACATATCAGGAAAGCAATGTAAACGCAACAATTGGCATGTGAAATCTCATCCATAACAAGAATAAATCACTAACTGGCGTTGAAAGCCTTGAAAACCATAACCTATACACTTAAAGTCCACACCTTAAGCCAGAAAAGAAACACCGAACTGATTTAGACGAGTTGTCTTCGTCAACGGCGATAGGATACCCTAAAACAAGGATAGAAATGAGATACAACAACATCAAGACTAATCTAAGCTCTAACACAGGTTAGGGTTAGGTTAACTTACCCCAAAATGAACTCAGAATCGTCAGAATAACGATTCAAAGTGAAGGTTCAAAGATGAAGAAGAACAAAGAAGAATCCAAGATGATTCACCAACTTATCTCTCTCACTTTCTCTCTCTTTTCCACTCTCTTTCCAAGCTAGGGTTAGAGAAAATTCGTATGGAAAAGAGAGCTAGGGTTTAAGGACTATAAATAGGCCTATTCTTGATGAAAATAACCCCAGGGTCAAGGTATACTTAGGTTACAACTAAAGTAAGCCTTTCTCGATCCAACGAAGCACTTCTGGTGGGCCTATAACCACGAAAGGTCGGACTTAAGCTCCTTGACCATGGATCTAGGTCAAGCTCAGTTTTCATACCGACCGGCTCTTCAGATCAGCCGTGGCGGACCACACTCAAATCAACGGTCACGGAATCTCGATCAGGTCCACAAGCACTAGGATATGCCTGGGCCAACTATCCTGATCAGAGGGTGAAATTGGGTCAGAATCCAATGGTCAGATAGCTTAAAATCGTCGCGCAAGCAACACGACTCAGATTTCATAAAAGCTTATTAAATTCCAACCGTTCTCACACTCTTCACTCCGAGCTCAATCAAATTGACCCAGAACATCACATGGACTTGATTTTCGAGGTGATGGTCAAGCCCAACTCGGTGACCGCAACAGCCTAAGATCATCACTATCGGACTTTCGACGCGCGGTCTAGGTCCGATCCAGATCTTCCAAAAATTCCCCAGAACAACTGGATTTTGCGATGGATCCCAGGTTTCAGAGTAACGTAGCGCGAAATAATCTACAAGTTTAGAGCCTTGCAGATACAATTTAAAGTGATTGATGCGAATTTCACAAGCAATCGAGTATAGCGCTAATTACCCCAAAAATAACTACTTAAGGAAAGATTAGCACAAAAATTCCAAGGTCGTTACACCACCGTCCACCTGGTTGGATTGTGGACGGTCCATGCATCCAGCAGGATGATGGATGGAGTGGATGAAACATGTGCATCATGGGGGTCCACATGCTGCTATCAGCACGTCACAAAGGTGAGCCCCATGTCCCCTGCATGGATGGGGTGGATAAAATAAATACATCAAGGTGGTGTCCAGTAGATGGATAAACGATGTAAGTTAAAACCCATACATCATAGGAGATGGGCCCCACCTGTCCACTGACGTCAGTAGTAGTAGTTGTTGCTGCTGCAAAGGGATGCACGGCGTGGATGAAGCCCACATCACAGTGGCCCACGTCTAGATGGAAGGATGGCGTGAATATAACAAATACATCAGGGGGCCTCACTGCAGTAGCCTTGCTGCTGGACGGCTGGGCTGCTGGCCCAGCATCCAGCAGATGGACGGTGTAGATTTAACACATACGCTAGCGGGATCCACAGAACTTGCTGGCGCAATCAGCAGCTACATCCCACCGTCTATGGTCTGGGTGGGGTGGATGATACATACACATCGTTGTGGGGTCCACAACCTCTTGACATCATAACAAAAGATAGAGAGAGAGATGGAGAGACGTGAGAAGGGGAGGGACCCCGCCACTATGGGCCCCTCCCTATACAATGCATACATCAAGATGGGTCCCACCATATGTGGGCCCTCAAATCATCAAATCCAAACCAAAAATCACCCACCTTTGCTTCTTCTTGGACTTCTTCTTCCATCAACGCATCCTAAAGCTCCAAGGGATGCATTTCAATGGTGGAGATGGTCTTTAGATGGTGGAGATGGGAGGTAGGAAGGTGGGCACACTAGCTTCTCATCTCCTTGGAAGCCATGGACGTGGGTTGCTTGGAGAGATGGAGTTTGAAAATGAGAGAGATAAGAGTGAGAGGTGATGGGTGAAAAGGTGAGTGATGGGTGTGAGATGGGTGATGGGTGATGGATGTGTACTTAGTTGTAAGAGAGTGTTGACTTTGGGAATGGGTAGTTGTACTTGGGGATGGGTGTGAGTGTTGGGAGTGATGTGTACTTGATTGATATGATTGATTGGATTAATGTGATGGATTCTCTTGGTGCAGTCGCAAGGATACAAGTCTCGGGTTGATCCGACTCGAAATAAAGGATACGACTTAGGGTTGCGTGCAAATGCCGATTACAGGTCACGAGTTGCTGGAATTCGACCGGGAGGACCGTGAAAGCCTACGAAATGGTACGGTCTAAGATACGGGCCTTACAGCTCTCCCCTCTTAATAAAAATTTTGTCCACAAAATTTAATAACATCACAATTAGACATAACTCCTAAAAGAGGGAAATTGTTTCACTATGAAAAATTAGAAACAAAATATACGAGTGCAGTCAAACAATAAGGAGACAGGGATAACACTCGTGAATCTCTGGCTCTTATTTCCAAGATGTCTCCTCCATGAGCAATCTAACAAGATGGTGTAGGGTTAAGTCGTACGAATCGTTTATGACTCCTCCTGATGCCTAAGGATCCTACTGTTCTTGCTGCAGCTACTGGGGCCAAGTCGCATGAATCGTCTATGACTCCTCTTGATGCCTGAGGATCCTGCTGATGTTGCTGCCATTGCTGGGGCCTCGGCGGCAGATACTATCGTCACTACTGCTGCTGTGGAGGTTGTTGCTGGGGACGGGGACACTCCCTCCTACGATGCCCTATCCCACCGCATCCAAAGCAAGCACCTGTAAACTAGCACAGAGGAGGTGGTGGAGGTACTGCTGGTGCTCTGGCAGCTTGGTAGGCTGCACGCCTCTGTTGCTGTCGACGCTACTGGGAGCTACCAGAGGGGGTCCTCCTCTCCGGCCTCCTCTCTGAAAAATGGCGACTATTGTTTGCAATATCAGCTGCAGCTAGTCCGCACTCATGGACACGATTGGTGCAGTGTTAGTCTCGGACGGGGTGCAGAAGTCTCAAGTGGGGGAATAGGAATCTCACGCGGGGAAGCGGAAGTCGCTCGGGTTACTTTGCTTAGGTGTCATGTCCTACACGAAGGAACAAGAGCCCATTATCCTTAAGTACTCTCAAATACATACACGATGGGGAGTTATATCAGTTATTCAAACTCGAGTATCTAATCATTCTAAGTTCTCAACAATCGTACAGTGATGGGTAGCTATCAGCAAATATGTGATGTTATCCTCAGGTATTCCCAAGTTATATTTTGATACCAACTTCTGTCACGTCCCAAACTCGGAAACTGGACTCAAAAAATTTTCGATCGCCAAATCCGATGCCGACAGCCTCCGTAGTACCCCATTCTCGGTTCCTAGTATCCATATGCCATATTCCGATCCTGAGATCCTATAAGGAGGATTTTCTAACGTACATTTAACTCGTAATAAGCATAACCAGAAGTATATCCAATTCACAAAGGCAACATCATCATCACATATCCACTAATATAAATATCTAGATATAATGCTAAAAGGGAAATGCATATATCGAAATCAAAGCTCCAGAAGTCGGCTACATGCTCCAAGCTCCACACTGCTACAACCTAATGCCACCTGCACGCATCTATCGGGCATAAGTTTATAGAAAGCTTAGAGGGTGGTGAAAGTGTGTGCTCAAGGTAAGTGCCAAACACATATATATCAAAGTAAGCAAAAATACTAATAATCCCATAAGTCATACAATATTAGAGTAAGCAGAAACATACTGATAAATCCATGAATGTTATTAGTCGTACCAAGGCCATGCGATGTAAGGCATGAATGCTAACAGCCATATCAAGGCTATGCGATGCAAAAACGTAAGCAGCCAATATCATATATTAAGGATGCAAAGCAATATGCAAATCTTGATGAGTCCACATATCAGTACCATACATCTCGGGATCATCACCAGGGTCTAGTACACTCCAAGATGGCTACCGCCCCAGCCGGCCACGTAGCCCAGTGAGTGGAATAGACCTCACTACCCGACTTCCAACAGTATACCAATGCCTACCCAGCTCGTCGATAGCGGACCCATTTGGGAGCTAGTCAAACTTAGCCTATCTTATAGCCCGCTCACTCAGGCGGATAAGGCCACACCCCCTCCTAACCGACCACGACATAGTGGGAGACGCGACCTCCTAGTATTCGGCACTCGGGTACTCATGCATCCACTCGGTCTCGACGTTGGGGCGTCTCCTGGCCTCGGAGGTTTAAGGACTTTCACCCACGGACATCCAAAGTACCCAAATGCTCGAACCAAACATTTTTGGTGTCCCATCTAGCCATCCATGACATGCCTGTGGAGGTCACAGCCCTGATGTCACTAAGGCGTATAGTAATCACAATCACATAATACAAGATGCATGAGTCATGTAGCCCAATCATGCATCAATCCTGCGCATACCGTACACTCATGTGGGATAACTCCACCTATCAGGGAGTCATATAAACCATCTGTACGATGGTATATCCAATGGTCAATCACATCTCATAATAAGCATGCAGATGATGTGTATGGGCATGTATTATGATGTTATGTTGTTCATACTCATAATCGGTATCAATAACTAGCATCAATAATCGGCCTCGACAATGTGGACATTTAACCAACATTGCCCCCAAGGAATGGCCAATATAGATCCTAACATATAGTGGACTCATAGCCTCACACAAGGGCCTAATATATAGCACCATGAACCTTACTCAAGAGCTTAATATACATCATGATGGGCCTCCCACATGGGCCTAACATACATCATAATGGGCTCCATCGCATGGCCCTCAAATGCACCACAATGGGCCTCATCACATAGGCCTTATATACATCACATTGGGCCTTAAACACGGGCTAAATACACATCACAATGGGCCTCAAATATGGACTGCTTAGGCCTCGACAATCGGCCTCGATAATTGGCTTATAGAATCAGAATCGGAATCGACCTCAATAATCAGCCTCGACAATCAGAATCGGAATCAGCCTCTACAATTGAAATCGGTATTGACATTCGGAATCGACCTCGACACTCGGAATCGAAATCGACCTCAACAATAGGCCTTGATAATCTGAATCGGCCTCAATAATTGGCCTATACAATCGGAATCGAAATCGACCTCAACAATCGACCTCAACAATCGAAATCAGAATTGACAATCGGGATCGAAATCGGCCTCGACAATCAGAATCGGTATTGACAATCAGAATCAGCCTCGATAATTGGCCTCGGCCTTGATAATCGACCTTGATAATCGGGATCGAAATCGGCCTCAATAATCAGCCTCGACAATCGGAATCGGAATCGGCCTCAACAATTGAAATCAGCCTCAATAATCAGCTCATACAATCAGAATCGGAATTAGCCTTGACAATCAGAATCGGAATCGACAATCAGAATCGGCCTTGACAATTAGAATTGACCTCAATAATGGACCTCGACAGTCGGAATCGACCTTGATAATCGGCCTCGACAATCGGAATTGGCCTTGGTAATCGACCTTAACAATAGGAATCGGAATCGGGCTCAATAATCAGAATTAGCCTCGATAATCAGAATCGGCCTTGATAATCGAAATTGGCCTCGATAATTGAAATCAGCCTTGATAATTGAAATCGTCTTTGATAATTGGAATCAGCCTCGATAATTGGAATCAGCCTCGACAATCGGAATCGACCTAACAAAGGGCCTAAGGAAAGGTCATAATGTGGACATTTAACCATTATCACCCATCAATGTGGACATTTAACCAACCTTGTTCCCAAGGAGTGGCCCAAATAGAGCCAAACATATACCCAAGGCTCCACACAAAGGGCTAATATACATCGCAATGGGCCTCGCTCAAGGGCCACATATACAACGCAATGGGCCTCCTCACGTAAACCATATATACATCACATTGGACCTTACTCATGGGCCTCAAATACACCACGTCGAGCCTCATACAAGGGCTACATATACATCACTATGGGCCGCATCACGTGGGCTGGAAACACATCACAATAGGCCTCATATATGGGCCTCAAATACATCATAATGGGCCCAAATGTACATCACATTGGGCCATATTTCATGGGCCCAAAAACACATCAATTGGGCCGCATCACATGAGCTAGAAACACATCATAATGGGCCTCATATTTGGATCTCAAATACATCATAATGGGCCCATATGTACATCACATTGGACCATATTTCATGGGCCTCAAAACACATCAATTAGGCCGCATCAATGGGCCTCATATACATCAAGTGGGCCACATCACATGAGCCTAATACAATCAAGTGGGCCTCATACCTGGGCTTCATGTACATCAAAGTGGGCCGCATCCCATGGACCATACATACATCACATGGGCTATAAATACATCACATTAAGGTGGGCCCTGCACATTCCAAATGGGCAACAAATACATCAAGTGGGCGCATCAACGGGTTGCACCAATGGGCCTCATAAACATCAAGTGGGCCACATCAATGGGCCGTAATGGGCCTCGTATACATCAAGTGGGCCTCACACATATATAGTGGGCATCTTACCTGGGCCTCAAATACATTACAATGGGTTGGGACCTGCTCATTCCAAATGGGCCCATCAATGTACAACTTGGATAAAACACGTACATCATATGGAGGCCACGTGAATGGACAATGTGAATACGAAATGCATACATCTAGGTGGGCCCCCACCCGTCTAGAAATCAGATAGACGGCATTAATGAAACATATATATCACGGTGGTCCACCGTCCAGTCATCAGGATGGTTGGAATAAAACACATACATCACGGTATGGCCCACACATCACATACATCAAGTTGTGGCCCACTGTCCAGGCATCTGGACGGTGTGAACCATCACATACATCACGGTAATCCCACAGAACTGCTGATTGTATACAGCAGCTATACAGCTGGTGTTATCGTACACCAGCCAATCGTCCAGCAGGTGGGTCCCACATGAGGCCCACCACAAACATACGTACATGTATATATAATGAATATTATAATATTTATATGTTTGAAATGGTGCAGCGTCCAAGGTCTAGACTCAGGACGTCCTAGATGGACGATGTAGATTTTACATACATGCAGGTGGCCCTCCGTCCAAGTGATAGGCGGTGTTGATACAATATATATCCAGGTGGACCCCACCCCACATGTGAAACACGTGTGGGTGGGTCCCACGTCCTGCCCAAGACGGCATGATGAAATACATATATCATGGTGGGTTACCACCGTCCACCTGGCTGGATTGTGGACGGTCCATGCATCCAGCAGGATGATGGATGGAGTGGATGAAACACGTGCATCATGGGGGTCCTCGTGCTTCTCTCAGCACGTCACAAAGGTGGGCCCCACTTCCCCTGCATGGATGGGGTGGATAAAATAAATACATCAAAGTGATGTCCAGCAGATAGATGAACGGTGTGGGTTAAAACCAATACATCATAAGAGGTGGGCCCCACCTGTCCATTGACGTCAGTAGCAGCAGCTACTACTACTACAAAGGGATGCACAGTGTGGATGAAGCCCACATCATAGTGGGCCATGTCTAGATGGACGGATGGCGTGAATATAACAAATATATCAGGGGGCCCCACTGTAGTAGCCTTGCTGCTGGATGGCTAGGATGCTGGCCTAATGTCCAGCAGATGGACATTGTGGATTTAACACATACGCCAGCGGGATTCACAGAACTTGCTGATGCAATCAGCATCTACATCCCACCTCTATGGTGTGGGCGGTGAGGATGATACATACACATCACTGTGGGGTCCACAACTTCATGATCATCATAACAAAAGATAGAGAGAGAGAGATGGAGAGATGTGAGAAGGGGAGGGACCCCGCCACTATGGGCCCCTCCCAATCAATGCATACATCAAGATGGGTCCCACCATATGTGGGCCCTCAAATCATCAAATCCAAACCAAAAATCACCCACCTTTACTTCTTCTTCCATTAATGCATCCTAGAGCTCCAAGGGATGTATTTCAATGGTGGAGATGGTCTTTGGATGGTGGAGATGGGAGGTAGGAAGGTGGGCCACACTAGCTTCTCCTCTCCTTGGAAGCCATGGACGTGGGTTGCTTGGAGAGATGGAGTTTGAAAATGAGAGAGATGAGAGAGAGAGGTGATGGGTGAAAAGGTGAGTGATGGGTGTGAGATGGGTGATGGGTGATGGATGTGTACTTAGTTATAAGAGAGTGTTGACTTTGGGAATGGGTAGTTGTACTTGGGGATGGGTGTGAGTGATGGGAGTGATGTGTACTTGATTGATATGATTGATGGGATTGATGTGATGGATTCTCTTGGGATTAGCAACGCGCGACGTTTTTCTTGAACTGAACTGCGGCGACGCTGTGGTCGCAAGGATACAAGTCTCGTGTTGATCTGACTCTAGAATACAGGATATGACTTAGGGTTGCGTGCAAATGCCGATTACAGGTCATAGGTTACTGAAATTCGACTGGGAGGACCGCAGAAGCCTATGAAACGGAACGATCTAGGATACAGGCCTTAAAGCCCACATATATCCTTATGGGTCCCACCAGATAGGAGGGCTAAATTAAACACATCAAATAAGTGTACCATCCTGTCCAGCAGTGGTCCAATGGGCGTGGACATTCCAATGGTAGATGGTCCTATGGGCCTGGGCAATTGGCCCAAAACTCATCCAAATGTGTTTAAAAAATAGAAGCTACTGAGGGAAATGGCCATGTACCACATGGACCAAGATTAGATGGATGATGGGATAATAAAATACATCAAGATGGGCCCACAAACTGGCATGGACGGTCAGCCATGGCTGGACGCCCCAGCCTGCACCATGAGCGTTCCAGGAGTTTGTTGACCCTGAAAACTTATAGGTATGTCCTACCATGGGTGGGACACATCTCTAACAGAATTTAGAATTTTTGGATAATCAAAAATATTTTAATTAAATTAAGGAATACAATCTATCCAGAAAATCTACTAGGTAAAATGTTCTTGTCCATGCAATGTTTATCCAATAAGGTGGGCCAAAACTTCATATAGGAGGGTAGGGATTGATGATTAGTAATTTTTTAATAAAATAAAGCAAGGTGGGGTCCACAAAAATGGTCCACCAGTCAGAAAATCAAGCTGGAATTTGGGTTTTCCCTTCATTCTTTTAGGCTGGACGGTCCAGCAAGGTGGACCGCCCACCCCTCTTTGGGGTTCATATTCTGAGGTGTGACCCATCACACCTCAAGGTGGGGTCCATTCCTTCATATTACACTGCCATAACATCAAGAAAAATAGTGGAATTCATAATCCAAACCCATGCCAAACATTAACCATAACAGTCCATGCAACAGTCCAGATTTTTGGACAACAATAGATGGCTGGACATATCAGCTTATATGAAAATATATACAACAAATAAAAGGATTTGTGGCATTCCTTAGTGGGCCCCACACATGTCTAGATCAAGGACTTAGGTTAGGACAAATATTGTGCCCAAAAATCATGAGATGGATGGTAGGGGCGTCCCACCCTTGCTGGATTTTTGGGACATCCGCCACACATAACATCATCCATCATAAGAGAAAAGAAAGAAAAAAGGGGCAATCTAGCCATGGGATAGGGCCCCACCACTAATGGGCCCTCTTAAGATCAATCACACACATGGATCTATATTATTTACATTTACAATCATAAAATCATCACATGCATGGTCCATATCTAAAATAGATGGTTGGGATGCCATCCCAACATGATCTTTAAGGTTTAGATGACCTTGAGATGGAGTGGATCATGAAATACATCATGATGAGGTCCATGGAGAATGGCCCCATCATGGAACATGACATGCATGTAGGATGGGCCAAAGGGCCACATCCATGAAATCAAATGGGATCCCTACTACGGATTGGTGGGTCCCATATGATCCAACTATGAAGAAATAATGAGATCAAAGAATAGAAAGGAAATCAGCAAAAAGGATGGTCAACAACATATAATCTAACTCTCAAACTTCTATACTAAGAAGATCTTGAAGCAAGGAAGAGATTTTGATGGTTGAGATGTATTTTTGGTGGTGGGATTTGAGGGGTTTTTAGGTTTAGAGGCCTAGAGAATTTGGAAATTTTTGAACGTTGGGGAGGAAGGTTCCTAGCTATGGAGGGAAGTGAGAAGGAGGGAGAGTGATAGAGAGAGAGAGAGAGAGAGAGAGAGAGAGATGTCATGATGGTTTTGTAAGAAAGGCAATCATTGCCTATGGGAGGAGTTTACAATGTTGTAGGCTAAGATAGGTTTCTTGGTGGTGTGTGAGATAGGTAGTGTTAGTTATGAAGCTTTTGTGAGGTGTGCGTAGTGTACCTTAGAAGTTGTGCCAAGGGTGGTGGTCCACATGCATTCCACATAAGTGGGCCACATGATTAATGGTCATTTAATGAAATATACATAACTTTTGATCTACATATCAGATGGACGCACAAGACACGTCGTCGAAATCACAATGACGATGCGAATAAGATAGCATAGGTCTTGGGCTAATCCGAGTCAAGTTAACATGACCGGACTGAAGGATGAAAGCAAATACTATCCGAGGGTTGCGAGTCACCGGGATTTAACCAGTAGGACCGTGGGACCAATAAAAATGAAATGCATACCTACACACACATACACACAAAAGAATTCGGGTCAGGTCTTACAAGGTGGCTAGTTCTCCTTGGGTGATCTCATTGCATGGTCTTTTCCGAGTAGCTAGTTCTCCTTGGACATACCTTGAGTACTTTTCCGGGTGGCTAGTTTTGCTTGGGTGATCTCGTTGCATGGTCTTTTCCGATTAGCTAGTTCTCCTTGGGCGTACCTTGAGTACTTTCCGGGTGGATAGTTCTCCTTGGGCGACCTCATTGCATAGTCTTTTTCGGGTGACTAGTTATCCTTGGGCATACCTTTAAGTACTTTTTCGGGTGGCTAGTTCTCCTTGGGAGAATTTTTGCCAACTGGATGTGCATCCCCAGGTCCGTGAGTATGTGCATGCATCCATGCATTTAAACAAGATTATCTTTG
This sequence comes from Magnolia sinica, assembly GCF_029962835.1. NCBI lineage: Eukaryota > Viridiplantae > Streptophyta > Magnoliopsida > Magnoliales > Magnoliaceae > Magnolia > Magnolia sinica. Next base: position 64,408,019 of record NC_080576.1, read on the forward strand.
TGAAATTTATTTAATGAATGTGTATCTGATGAACCGTATCTGATTTCCTTGATAATCATTATGTAATATTTATTATACATTGTCTTTGATAACTAGGCTTAATTATCTTGATGATACGATAAATCTTGGGGGTTATACCTCACTGTATAGCCATTAACACTATTAAACCGTATTTACTATGCAGGAGACGCAAATTATTATATGAGTGCTTATGGGAGTATGAGAACCTAGATGATCTCGTGGCTCTCCATTCCAAATTCCCTTCATGTTTAGTTTATACCTTCATGTATCTTAAGACTTAAGACATTGATTCATATAAGTTTTCAGGTAACCACTCGAATATTTGGTTTTGTATATTTTGACTCCCTCTTGTAATTGATTTGTCAATATTCCATTATGTTATTAACTCTGATAATAAAAGAAAAAAAATGTACGTGAAATTTGGGTATCTTTAAAGGTTAACACTAGGGTTTTTGGAAAACGATTAGTGTACTTAGGTTTTGGGAACCGGGGTGTTACAATGGTTTTTTTAATTCTTTAATAGCCTTTGTTTAAATTCCTTGATCTCCTTTTTATGAATCTCATTTTATAAAGAGAGTAGATACTCTTCTTTGAGATCCTTAGGAATTCAAACAAGTAGTCTTTGGTTTGAACCAATTTAAAATCTATTTGAACCTAGAACCCTCATTCATATGATTGGACATTAAACATTCTACAACAAGATAAGCGGTTTTACAGGTTACATCAAGAGATATCTCTTCAAGGTTAAAATAAGTATATTCATATCTTTTGTATTTTGGTTTCTTTGAGATAGCCAGAAAATCTCAATGTGGGGGTTTTTGTTTGTGATAGCCCTTTAAAGTCACAACTGTATTAGGTTTTAAGGTGACCCCATGGAAACCTTGTTTATAGTGAAAGCCAATATCACGTAGGTTGTGATTATTGGGAGTGGAGTACGTGTGGCTGTTTGAGAACAGTTGGTGTACACACCGAACCACTATAATTCTTGGTGTTGTGGTGAACGTTTACTTTTTGCATTTATGGTGAATGATTATAATTTTATTTATGCAAAAGTGGTGAATGCTTGTAATAGATATCTTTATTATCCCTTACTTAGTTTGAGATCTTGATCCTTACAAACGTTCATGAAATAAGGTTGTCCTACCTAAAACTTTGTTTTTGGTGAAGGTTGTCTTACGAACTAAGTTTGAATCAAATTTTAAATACTAGTGCTATTGAGATTTTTGATTTATTTATTATTTCATTAAGTTAATTTTTTATTTGGCATAGTCCTATTCCACACCCCCCCCCTCTCTAAAATTGTTAAGCTTGCCTTTTCAAGTGGTATCAGAGCTAAGTTACTCTTTTTTTGTATATTAATTTTCTTAAGTAAAAAGATGTAGAGCTTTCATTATGTCAAAATTTAATAGCTTGTCTATGACCAGGGAACCACCTTTTGATGGTTCTAACTATACATATTAGAAAGTCAGAATGAGGATTTTTCTAAAATCCTTAGATGAAAGCGTGTGGCAAGCCACTGTAACCAAATGGAAACCTCTTATGTCTGAAGTTCTAGGCAGTGATGGAACTAAATCTATAAAAGAAACTACATTCTATTTATGGACTACACCTCAGAAAAGTGAAAGTAGTGCAAATGATAAGGCCTTAAATGCCATAACTTGTGCTCTATCACCTGATGAATTCAAGAGAATTATTTCATGTGATAAAGCCAAACAAGCCTGGGATATTCTTGAAATGACATGTGAAGGAACTTCTATAGTCAAGAAATCAAAAGTTCAAATCCTCACTACAAAATTTGAGGAAATTCTTATGGAAGAAAATGAAACTTTCTTAGACTTTTATACGAAACTAAATGCTATAGTAAATTCATGTGAGGTATAGGAGATGGAATCCCAGAAAGCAAGGTCTGTGCAAAAATACTGCAATCTCTTCCTTAGAGATTCAATTATGAAGTAACTGCATTTAGGAATTAAGGGGGCATTTGGCATATGGTATTAGATGGGACTAGGTGGGATGGAATTGCATTTGGTCTCATGCCAATTCGACTCAATGTTTGGGAAGAATGAAAAAGCTTAGAATTAATTAGATGGAATTACATTTGGTCTCGTGCGAATTCCACTCAATGTTAGCAAGTTGCGTAGGTCCCACCATGATGTGTGGGCTATATCCACACTGTCCACCCATTTTTCGAGATCATTTTAGAGCATGGACCAAAAAATCTAGTAAATCTAAAGTTCAAGTGGACCCCACCATAGAATGCGGTGGGGATTGAACACCTACCGTTGAGAACTTCTTTGGGGCCACATAAGTTTTCGATCTGCCTCATTTTCATGCCCATGCCATAAAATGAGGTTACAAAATAGATGAACGGTTTGGCTATAACACACATGTGTTATTCTCAATAGTTTTAAATGATGGTAGTTATATCTATTCAATGTACAACAAACCAAAGAGTGAATCCCACCGTATTACAAACATAGCATGGAACTAGGCTTATCCCATGGTAACAGGGGACAATCCCTGTCATATGTAATAATTACATTTTTTGAATCCTATCTCACCTAATCTTTCCCAATGCCATGCGCCAAACCCCCCCTAAGAGATACTGATCAAATGAAGGTTGAGGAGTTAGTTGGTTCTCTCCAAATGTATGAGCTAAATTTTAAAGCTCCTAAAGGTAAGTCCATAGCTCTTAAATCATTTAAATCTGTTTCAAAAGAAAATTGTGTTAATTCTGATATTGAAGATAAAAAAGATAATACATCTTTACTTACTAAGAAATTTCATAGAATTTTAAAAAACAAGAAAAGATCAAATATTCAAAAACCATCGGACAAAATGAAAAGAAAATCTAAATCTTGGAAATCTGTAAAGGATAGTCAATGTTTCAACTGCCATGAATACAGGCACTTGACGAATAAATGTCATAAAAGGGATAAATAAAAAAGAAAGGGTATGTTAGCTACTTAGGATGAATCATCCGGCTATGAAAGTTCTTTTGAGTCTGATGAATCAGAACAAGAAAATTCAAATGATGTAAAAGCCCTAATGACTATAGCCAGAGTCACCTCCTCAGATAGTTGTAAGTTATCTGATTATGAAATTTTCAGGAGTGAAATTGAAAATGAATACGATCTTCAAGACGCCTACAATGCCTTATACTGGGAAAGTTGTAAAATTGCTGTCAAACTAAAAATTCAAAGAGAAAAATATCTTAAATTAAAAGAAGAATTTAAAAACAATATTTTGGAAAAATCTCATCTTTTAGATTGTTTTGAAAAAAAAAAAAAACTAGATTTAAATTTCAAAACCTCTAAGTTAGAAAAACTCATAATAGAAAATGAGAACCTAAAATTCGAAGTTTCTTCTCTTTTGAGTTCTAAGGATATTTGGAGATATGCCTACGGAGACCCAAAGCTAAAAAAACTATTAACATCATCCAAAAAATGTGGTGACAAATTAGGTCCTGGCTATATCAAAGATAGTTCTCTTAAAAATAAAAATGCATCTCCTATATTTGTAAAAGGAGAAACCTTAAACTTAAAAGGTAAGAATTTGAGAAACTATGGTTAAAATGATTTCAAAAATCCAAAATCTTTTCAAATTTCTAAGATTAAGTCTAATGTCATTAGCTATAGAAATCAAATATATAACAAACCTCCTTTAGTTGAAAAAATAGTGGACTTACTCAAGAGCTTCTAAAATCCAACTCAGATGGAATCAGAGTTAATAAAAAAGGGAGAAATTTTAACTCCCTGAAATAGAGAAAAACTAATAGAACTCCTAAACCCAGAACCATAATGAAATGGGTTCCAAAGGTTACATGTCTTGTTGCCCACACAGCCTTCAAAGCCACTAACTATTCAAAATGGTACCTGGATAGTGGATGCTCAAGACATATGACAGGTGACAAAGAAATATTCACCAACTTTAAGGAAGTAAACATCGGATCAGTTACTTATGGAAGCAATTATAGAATCATAAGCCAAGGTACTGTTCAACTCTCTAATCTTCCTCAATTTGAGAATGTTTTGTATGTTGAAGGTTTTAAACATAATCTCCTAAGTATTTCTTAAATTTGTGATAACAAACACAATATAAAATTTACAAATCACGGATGTGAGATTTCAAATGAGAAGGTATCTGTGATATTAAATAGTTCTATGACTTCTAAGAATTGCTAAATTAATAATGGCTCATGCTTTTCTAAATTTTCATGTTACATGGTCCAAATAGACGAAATAGAACTATGACATAAACATTTTGGACATGTTAACTTTAGAAATCTTTATAATTTGAGCAAAAGAATCATATTCGTGGGATACCCAAATTGAAAAAGATAGAAAAGATCTGTGGTGCATGTCAAGTTGGCAAGCAAACTAGGAGTAATCATAAGAAAGTAAACTCCTTAGCCACAACCAAACCTCTTGAACTACTCCATATGGATTTGGTTGGACCAATAAGAACGAAGAGTAGAGGTGGAAATAAATATTTTCTGGTTATTGTTGATGATTTTACCAGATATACATGGGTAGCTTTCTTGAGAGAGAAATCAGAGGCTCTCGATGAACTGAAAAGAATTCTAAAATGAATTAAGACTAAAAAAGAAGTACATGTGATTAAAATCAGAAGTGATCATGGTACTGAGTTTGAAAATAGTATTTTTGAGAAGTATTGTACAAACCATGGTATATCACATGAGTTCTCTGCTCCTAAAACACCTCAACAGAATGGGGTTGTTAAAAGAAAGAACGGAGTGTTACAGAAAATGGCTAACGTAATGCTAAATAGCATGAACTTACTGAAAAACTTATGGGCTGAAGCTGTTAATATTACATGCTACATTATAAATCGTGTGTATGTTAGAAAAGCAAAAGACAAAATAGCCTATGAGTTATGGTTCAATAAGAAGCCAATAGTCAAATACTTTTAAATTTTTGGAAGTAAATGTTTCATTTTACATTATGAAAAAATTTTGAAAAAGTTCAAAGAAAAGAGTGATGAGGGAATATTCTTGGGTTATGCTCTGAATAGTCGAGCATATCGTGTTCTTAACAAAAGAACAAGAGTGATTCAAGAATCTATTAATGTTGTAATTGACGATCACCTGATCACACCCATACCAAGTCAAGATGATGATGAAGTCAACATTATCGACAAAGTTGATTCTTCATCTAAATCAGATAATTCTGAATTAAGATCAGTTAAAGACCATCCGACTAATCAGATATTAAGTAACCTTCATACTAGTGTTCAGACGAGAAAAAAGTTAGAAAACATCTGTAATTACATCTGCTTCACTTCCCAAATTGAACTGGAAAATGTAAAAGAAGCACATGCCATTGAAATTTGCATATTGGCTATGCAACAAGAGTTAAATTAATTCGTCAGAAATGATGTTTGGTATTTGGTTCCCAGACCATCTGATAAACATATAATTGGAACCAAATAGATTTTTAAGAATAAATTTGATGAAATGAGAAATATCATTAGAATTAAGGCATGACTGATTGTATAAGGCTACACTCAGATAGAATGAATTGACTATGATTAAATCTTTGCACCAGTTGCACGCCTTGAATCCATTAGATTATTCATTTCAATTGCTTGCTATAAGAAATTTAAGATATCCCAAATGGATGTTAAAAGTGTGTTTCTAAACAGTGATTTACATGAAAAAGTGTATGTTGAACAACCTAAGAGTTTTGAGGATCCTAAAATTTCAGATCATGTATATCGTCTTAAAAAGGTACTTTATGGTATAAAACAACCTCCTAAGGCATGCTATGAAAAGTTGGCTAATTTTTTACTTAGTCTCAACTTTATCATGAGAAGCGTTGATAAAATGTTATTTGTCAAAAGATATAATGAATATATATTGATTGTACAGATCTACGTTAATGATATTATTTATGGATCTACATGCTCTAACTTATCTATTGAGTTTGCAGATCTAATGAAATCCAAGTTTGAATGATTATGGTTAGAGAACTAAATTACTTTCTTAAATTACAATTAAAAAAACAAGAAGATGGTATTTTTATCTCCCAAACCAAATATGTTTTAAATCTGGTAAAGAAGTTTGGGTTTGAGAATGGGAAAAAGTTTGATACTCCTATGAGTACAACTCTCTAACTTTCTAAAGATGAAACATGTAAAAGTATAGACTCTCGTTTATATCGAAGCATGATTGGTAGTCTTCTATACTTAACTGCTAGTAGACCTGATACTTCTTTTAGTGCTGGAATATGTGCTAGATATCAGTCTGATCCTAAGGAATCTCATCTAATTTCTTTTAAATAGATAATTCGATATGTCACAAGTTTAGCTAATTTCGGTCTATGGTATCCGCATGATACAAATATATAACTTGTCGGATATACTGATATAGACCGAGTTGGAAACATAGTCGATAGAAAATCTACCAGTGGTGGATGTTTATACATAGGGAATTGTTTAGTCTCCTAGCTCAGCAAGAAATTAAATTTTGTATCACTCTCAACTGTTGAAGCTGAATATATTGGAGCTTGGGTTCCTCCTTGCTAGTTAATCTTTATTTTGTGATTGATTTGAGATTTACATCTTTTCTATAGAGGGTTTTTGTGCAAAAATATGATCTAAGCCAATCTCTTCTATATTTTTTAATATTCTTTTTTGCAAACTCTACATGAAGCATCAGTCTAAGAGGAAGTAGGGTTGAAAGTTGGGCGGGTTTAACCCGACTGACCCGTGACCGACACGACATTGGGTTAGGCTTGGGCAAGATATATCGGGTCTGATCTCAAGCTTGGGCTATACAGACACCAACCCGATAAAACTTGGGTTGGGCTCGGGTTGAGCTCTCGGGTTGCCCGACCCAACCCAAACCCGATCAATATATAAGTTACTTATAAATTATAATTGAGTGTGGATCGTTTGTGTCGAAGGCACAGTAGTGATGTCGGGTCTCATTTGTCCACGTCATTTCCAAGGACTCAAGATAACAAGATATGCCATATTTCTTTCTCCCAAATAGATTGTGTGCTATGCTACATGACTTTTAAAGGAGTAGTTTGTCTTATATTTTAGCTTTTTTTTTAATGAAGTTCTTTATGACAAATAATCACATATATAATTAATAAAATCATAGATACAAAAAATAAATCATGTATTGAAATATAATAAACTAATGTAATAACGAAAATATTAGCACGTATACCTGACCAACTCGATCAACCCGACCGAGCCTGCTTGGGTTGGGCTTGGGTTGAGAATTCCCAACCCAAGGTTGGGTTGGGTTAGGTTAGGGTTGAGGTATAGGAACCTTGGGTTAGGTTAGGGTTGAGCACCAACCCGACCCAACCCACCCGACTTTCAACCCTAAGAGGAAGGCTACACGCAAGGGCCCTAGTGGCTCCTCTTCTAGGATGACTTTAATTAGGGTGTGACCCCTAAAATCTCCCGAAGAAGATTCAGAGCATGTTAGGGATCTCTGCTCTAGAGATATTATTGTCGAAAGTACTGTGAATATCAACCACATTGCTCCATTCAAACTCTTGCCTATCCTTAATGTCGTTGGTTGGGAAAACATTCTTGGTTGGGGCGGAATGGCATACCGCTCCATAACACAAGGGATGTATGCTTTAATAGGAGAATTGTCCCTTGAGAATCTGACATTCTCTATTAGTTTTAGAGAAGGGATAGTTCCAGTTGATAGGCACCTGATCTCAGTATTGCTTGATGTGAATGTTAATGATGAAGGGATTCCCATTGCCACCTTTGTTGATAGAATGAATGAATCTGAGAGAGAAAATTACTCGCAAGTTATGTAGATTTAATACTGATTGGAGTTTTGGTAATGCCCTCCGTGCCACCTAGATGATTCTAAGTTTTAGAGTCCATCATTGTATTTTCATGTCTAATGTGTATCCTCGTTTTGGGAATAAATCTAAACTTACTCCCTTTATGACTCTTGTCCTTCATGTCATTGTGTCTGGCATTCCTATATGTCTTCCTCATTGATATGGTACTTGATTATCCAATTTCGTATTCATCCGGGTCATGGGTCAATACCTTTTGCATATCTCATGACAACCCTTGCTATCTATTGCAATGTTGTCATTCCATCAACCGAGGCGCCCGAGTCCGCCCTCCCATTTGATAATACGAATATTAATAAGATGAACCTGGCATTCCTCCCGGCCAAAGAGATGAGGATGCAGAAGAAGAGAAAGACACACCATTACCTGAGGACACATCTATGGATGATATCTTTGCAGAGCTGGAATTGGATGATGAAGCCGATCCTAACTATCAACTATCTTAGGTTGATGATCGACTCAAGTATTTAGAAGAGTAGGTTATTGAGTTGAAGGTATCTCAGGATAATCTGGTTGAAAGTCACAAAGCCTCCATGAAATATATGCGAAAATACTTTCATCGCATTACCAAAAGATTTCACCAGATCGATCCATCTATACCTCCTTCATCTTCTTCTGGATCTGATTAGGCTAATTTTCATTTCACTTTGGGTTGTATAACTTTATACTTTGTGTGTGCTCTAATACTACTCTCTTACTCCTTGTTGATGACATTTTGATAACTCTTTTGATATTCTCTATGCATTTTCTTCTTATTGTTCTACTAATTCTACTATGGTTTATTTATTATAATCACATGAGAATTCTTTCCTTTGTCATCTTATGATAAAAAGGGGGAGAGATTTCTAATTAAATATGTAAAATGAATGAAGATGTGCATATGTATATGGGTATATGGTTGGAATGGAATATATTTAATATATGGTTGTTAGAGTTTTGCATTGGAGATGTATATGTATTTCTCATAACACAAGGAACATCTCACATTGAGGGGGAGTAAAAATTGCACATTCAATAAAGTTGCACCTTCTACAACATGAAAATCAAGCTGTTATTATAATTGTTGTTGTGTTAAGTGTTTTAAGTGTCTTGTCACAAATTTGACAAAGGGGGAGATTGTGAGTGCTAAAGTGTATAAAGCACACCTTTGTTTGTCAAATTCCATTTAGATAAAATAGCTTATGAAGTAGTTCACCTTCAATCGAGATGGAAAGTTCACCTTCAAGAGAATCAAGTTGGATGAAGAAAGTTCAAGTACTACTAAAGACTAGTAGAAGATCAAACTCCTACTTCAAGCTCTATTGAAGATTCAAGAACAAGTTCTGAGAAGTTCAAGCTACTTCAATGTTCAGTCTTTTCAAGTATAATAGACCCTAGAAAGACCTTAGGCTTAGGTCCTTTCAAAACATAATCATATATGGGTCTTTATACTTTATATAGGCTTAAATTCGACTAGTCTAGGCTTAGGTTCAACTAGTCTAAGCTGTGGCTCGACCAGTCTAAGAAATCTTCAACTAGTCCAAGTTTTAAATTTCAAAAAATGAATTTTTCTATTGCTTCCTCAACTAGTCGAGCAGACTGCTTGACCAGTCGAAGAGTGGCTCTCGACCAGTCATGGGGTCGAGCAACTAAAATTTGGCACCCTCAACTAGTCGAAGCCCATGCTTGACCAGTCGAACAGGGCCCTTGACCAGTCAAGTAAGGACTTTGACCAATCATAATTCGGTTTTATCCGATCACACTCAAAATTTTAAAATTTGTTGAACCTTAGATGAGTCGAAGAAAACCTTAGATGAGTTGGAACAACAACCTTTCAACCTATAAATAGAGGTCTTATCTCAATCCGAGACAACCAATTCAAGCTGAGAAAAGCCTTCATCAAGAGAGAGAGAAGTCCCCATTATTGTCAAGCTATTGTATGGTATTTTTAATTCTTTAATAGCTTTTGTTTTAATTCCTTGATCTCTTTTTTATGAATCTCATTTTATAAAGAGAGTAGATACTCTTCTTTGAGATCCTGAGGAATTCAAACAAGTAGCTTTCGGTTTGAACAGATTTAAAATCTATTTAAAACCTAGAACCCTCATTCATATGATTGGACATTGAACATTCTACTACAAAAGAAGCAGTTCTACAGGCTACATCAAGAGATACGTCTTCAAGGTGAATATAAGTATATCCCTTTCTTTTATCTTTTGGTTTCTTTGAGATAGATAGAAAATCTCAATTGTTGGTTTGTCTGAGATTGCCAGAAAACCTCAACGTAGGGTTTTTGTTTGTGATAGCCCTTTAAAATCACAATTGTATCAGGTTTTAAGGTGACCCTATGAAAACCTTGTTTATAAAGAAAGCCAATATCACGTGGGTTGTGATTATTAGAAGTGGAGTAGGTGTGGCTGTTTGAGAATAGTTGGTATACACACCGATCCACTATAATTCTTATTGTTGTAGTGAATGTTTACTTTTTGCATTTGTGGTGAATGATTGTAATTTTTTTATACAAAAGTGGTGAATGTTTGTAATAGATATCTTTATTATCTCTTGCTTAGTTTGAGATCTTGATATTTACAAACGTTTGTGAAATAAGGTTGTCCTACCTAAAACTTTGTTTTTGGTGAAGGTTGTCCTACGAACTGAGTTTGAATCAATTTTTAAATACTAGTGCCATTAAAATTTTTGATTTATTTATTATTTCAGTAAGTTAATTTTTTATTTAGCATAGTCCTATTCCCCCTTCCCCCCCAAGACTGTTAAGCTCGTCTTTTTCACTGAATATATACTCTGATCCTCTAGAGATGTGCTTAGCCCACTCCCATGATTTAGATGATGACACAATTAGGGGGATGGGTGTCATGCTTGATACTGTGCCAATACTTTAAGTTAATCGGTGAAGGACACAATTTGAAGAATTACCCTAAACTGATATAGTGCATCTACTGTCTAACCTTAAAGCGCCAAAGCTTGACCTAAAACCTTTGCCCTTTGATCTTAAATATGTCTATTTAGGTTAAGATGAAATGTACCTGGTGGTGATTTCTTCCTGTTGAGGGTCAAATATTACATATTATCCCCCATTTATATCTTGGTTTTATTAATATGATAATGCTTAATGGTCCATTCTATACAAGTTTTTGTTGCAAGGTGAATTTGAGAACTTGGATTAAAAAGAATGCTAAAAGCATGGATTTAATGCTCAAGAAGCACCAAGCCAAAGGTTGGATTTTAGAAGACCAAAAATGAAGAATTCACATGCCAAAGATCCAAGAAAACCAAGCGAGGAATGAATAAAATGGAAGATTTGTAGAGAAATTATGTAATTCTCAACTAATCGAAGCTCTGGCTCGACCAGTCGAAGCTCTTCCTCGACTAGTCTAAGAAACTTCAACTCGAACTCCAGCAACATGGACTTTAAATTCATGTGATTCTTGACCAATTGAAGACTGTCCTCAACCAGTCGAAGGTGACCCTCGACCAATCGAAGACTGTCCTCGACTAGTCGAGGGTTACGCAGATTCTGCGCTGATTACGTAAATTTGAGGCGGTTTCCAGACTTTTCCAACTCGGTGCGAAAGTTGGAATTCCCCAACTATAAATATGAGTCCCTACGATGTTCCTAGGCATCTTCTAGGGTTTAAGGAGTGGAACAAAAGTGTGGAGAGCCGCCGCCAAGAGTCTTTCTTCTACTTCCTTAGTTTGTTTTGATGTTTTTCTTAAGAGTTCTTAGTTCAATCATGTCTATGGTTGGATAAACCTCTTAGCTAGTGCTAAGAGGTTTTAGCTAGTGCTAAGAGGTGAAGCTTGTAGCGTGATTGGGATGTTTACTTTGCTTTGATTCATGTTTTTATTGAACCTTATGGATTCTAGTTGTTATTTAAGAAATATTTTTAGTTTTTAATGGTTTATTGTGACAAATTACAATAAATCTGCAATTGCTTTGAATATCTTCTTTTCCTGATTTGAGATTGTGAAATTACTAAGACTCGTTGTTCACCATTGTCCCTTGGGCATGGTAGGGTGATTGAATCCTTCCTAATCTACATAATTCTCCTATGATTGGTTGTGGGATTGGTATATCATGTTGTTTGCCATCGTCTCCTGGACATGGTTGGATGATGAAATCACTTCCAATCCTCACAATTCTCATCCATTGAGATTAGGTTCATGAGAAGTTCAGTGATTCAATTCTCTCTTTTCCAATTGGATAGGATAGGACTCCAATTCCAGTTGGATTGCCTGAATCAAGCAAGGTATCATCCTAAGAGCTACAAGTGGATCCTTGGAACCCTAGTTCCCATCTTCAAATTTACAAGTTTCAATTACTTTAATCACAATTACTCTCTCAATTACTTCAGAATTAGATTCACATCTTCTCCTAGTTTTAGTTCTAGTTAAATTTAGAAGGGTACAAGTTTAGTCCTTATGGATTCGACCTCAGTCTCACCGAGATTTTTACTACATCGCGACCCTACACTTGGGGTTGTGAACAAGGTTTTAGCGCCGTTGCCGGGGACTAACGGTTGTGTTTTACTAAGATTAACTAGTTTTGGAATTAAGATAAGATTCAGGTTTTTCTAATTTATTTTTAGAAACTAACTTACTTTCTATTTCTAGGTTAGAAACTTTCTTAATTATTTTTTTAGAAACTAACTTATTTTTCTGTTTTTGTAGGATCTTAATATAAAAACTTCTAATTTGGTAACTTCTTTCTAATTCTCTCTTTTTATTTCTAGATTTACATTTCTCTATTTCTTTTTTAGGTTTAGGTTAGATTCTGAAATTGAGGGCTGAGAGAGTTTAATATCAAGTGGGTCCATGCTAACACTCGACGTCTCTTGAGTGAAGGAGGATTGGTTAAGGAGTTATCTATCCATCACATGATTAGACACCACTCGAGATCCACAGATTTAACTGAAGTTATGGCTGCCAATCAACTGGCCAATCAACCTTCAATTCCTCCTCAACCTCGAGTTGAGGAAATTCATGATGAAAACGAGGTGCATCGAGCACCCCCGCCTCGTACTTTACGAGACTACTTACAACCGGTAGGGGTGAGCACCCCTTCTTATATGGTCTTTACAGAAAATGCAGAAAATATGGATATCAAGCCAGGAGTGATCCAACTCCTTCCAAAGTTCCTTGGACTTGAATCTGAAAGTTCATATCTGCACTTGAAAGAGTTTGATGAGATTATAATTACTTTATACTTTCCTAATGTGTCTAAGGACACGGTCAGGCTGAAACTCTTTCCTTTCTCCTTAAAAGAAAAAAGCTAAGACGCGGTTGCACACACTACGTTCATGATCTATTGGCACATGGAATAACATGATAAGGGAGTTCATAAAGAAATTTTTTCCATATCATAGGACGAACACCATCAGGAAGTTAATCATGAACTTCGCCCAAAAGGAAGATGAAACATTCTTCTAATGTTGGGAGCGGTTCAAGGATCTAGTCAGTTTATGCCCACAACACAGTTTTGAAATGTGGCGCATAACAAATTCTTTCATGAAGGACTGAAATCTTCTATGCGCCAATGCATTGAGACAATGTGCAATGGGGAATTCCTGAACAAAAATGTCGATGATGTGTGGGATTACTTTGACAAACTTGTTGAAACTACACAATCATAGGACATCTCCCCAAGACCTAGCACCACATCTAAGCCTATTTAACCAAATGAGAGGGGTGGAATATATTTGTTGAAAGAGGACGACGATATAAATGCTAAAGTGACCGATCTCGCAAGGAAGCTCGAGGCCATGAAACTTAAGAAGGATAAGGCTAAGGAAATTATTTGTGGTATTTGTGGTTGCATATACACACAACTGAAAATTGTCTAACAATACCTGCTTTTCAAGAAGTATTGAATGAGTAATTAAATGTCATAAATAACTACCAGAGGCCTTTCAAAGGAACCTCCTCCAATACATATAACTCCAACTGGAGAAATCATCCAAATTTCAGCTGGAGGAATGGACAAACTACTACTTCTCAAGGGATCCTTGACCAATTTGTGGAATAAAGGAAACCACAAGAGGACCTGGTTCTAAAACATATTCAAGACCAAGAGCTATTCGATCAGGACATCAAATCTGCATTGGGAACGCTTGCGTCTTCCATTCAAAAGATAGAGTCACACTTAATGATTGGGGAGATAGGGATGCTTCCAGCCCAACCTCTCCCCATTCCAAAACCACAATACGAGATTAGTGGCTCAGCTCTTCAAATCAACTGGCACAAGCCAAGTCTATCACCACTCTTAAGAGTGGGAAAACAGTTGACAAATCTATTTTGGTAAGGGCTGAAAAGCCTAAGGACCTGGAAGTAGATGAGATGGATAGACCAAGCAGTGCTCCACATGAGATAGAGCCGAAACTTCAAAGCAAACCAGTTGCACCATTCCCCCAATGATTGATAACACCAAAACCTCTTTCTAACTCTCAGGACATTTTAAAAGTGCTTAAGCAAGTGAAGGTCAATATTTCTCTACTGGATGTCATAAAACAGATTCCTTCATATGCTAAATTTTTGAAAGATCTATGTACGACCACGAGCAGGCAAAACATCAAAAAGAAAATATTTTTGATAGAAAAAGTGAGTGCCATCCTAAAGCAAGATGTGCCAAAGAAATATAAAGATCCTGGTAGCCCAACCATCGCTTGTGTAATTAGGAATTACTGGATTAAACACACACTTCTTGACTTAGGAGCGAGCATAAATCTGATCCCTTACTCGGTCTACGAACAATTGGGTCTAGGTGAATTAAAACTTACCTGGACCACATTACAACTTGTTGATCATTTAGTTTGTGTACTGAGAGGGATAATTGAGGATGTGTTAGTCCAGGTTGACAAATTACTACCCAGTGGATTTTATCGTCATGGATACCCAAACCATCATGGACATGAGCACTATAATTCCCGTCATCCTTGGTCACTCATTCCTTGATATATCAAATGCAATCATTAATTATAGGAATGGAGTCATGAATCTATCTTTCAAAAATATGACATTGGATCTCAATATATTTTTCAATATGAGCAAACAGGCAGAGGATGACAATGATACCCATGATATTAACATGATTGATTATTTTCTGGAGGATAGAACTCTGATGACCTTATCCTCTGACCTTCTAGAGATATGCTTAGCCCACTCCCATGTTTAGAGGTTGATATGATTAGGAAGACGGGTGTCATGCTTGATACTGTGCCGGTATTTGAAGTTAATCGGTGGAGGCCACAATTTAAAGAATTACCCAAACTGATGTATTGCCTCTACCGTTTAACCTCAAAGCCCAAAGCTTGACCTAAAACCTTTACCCTATGATTTGAAATATGAATATTTAGGTCAAGATGAGACATACCTGGTGGTGATTTCTTCCCACCTTAAGCAAGAACAGGAGAGTATGCTTATCTCTACTCTCATTGAGCATAAATGAGCCCTTGGATGGTTGGTTACGGACCTTGAGGGAATCGACCCTTTGATTTGTACTTACTGCATTCATCTTGAAGATAATGCGAAGACCTACAACCACAACGTAGATTAAATCCAAACATGAAGAAAGTGGTTAAGGTTGAGGTTCTTAAGCTATTAAATGTAGGTATCATATCACACCCCAAACTTGAAAACCGGGCTCATAAAATTTTTGATCGCTGAATCTGGTGCCAACAGCCTCTGTAGTACCCCATCTCGGCTTCTAGTGTCCATATGCTAGTTTTTCGATCCTGGGATCTTACAAGGAGGATTTTTAATGTATATTTGTTTCATAACAAGCATAACCACAAGTTTACCCAAATCACAAAGATAACATCATCATCACATATCCACTAATATGAACAGTTGAATATAGTGCTGAAAGGGAAATATACATATATCGAAAATCAAAGCTCCATAAGACCGCTGCACGCTCCAAGCTTAACTTGCTGCAACCTAATGCCACCTGAACACATCTATCGTGCATAAACTTATAAAAATCTTAGAGGGTGGTGTAAGTGTGTACCCAAGGTAAGTGTCAAGTATGCAATATCAGAGCAATGCGGAAACATAGTAAGTCAAATATCATATACTAAGGATGCAATATAATATGCAAATCTTGGCAACTCCATAATACCATCAACCTTATTCAGGCTGTGCAATACAGAAGAATAGTAAACCAAATGTTATATATTGAGGATGCAATGCAATATATGGTACAAATGAAATGACTAAGCTGGAGTGTGAAGTCGGGTTGATAATACGTAGTATCACAGGCTATGGGGTCCACAAGGGACTTCTTTCCAAACTAGTCTCATACCTAAATTTACATAGTCAGACATAATGTGGTAAACTCCTGATCTCAGGTTAGTCACGTGCCCCAACTGAAATCCTAGCCATTACGAAGGTACACATAACAATTAGTTGCGCCCCACCAGCCCGAGTGGATAGTGAATGAATTAATGAATGGATAAAATGTTGAGTATGCAACTCCTACTCAATAAGTCCACATATCAATCTGTATATCTCTGGGATCACCGGGTTCTAATACACTCCACAATGGCTACCGCCTCCCTAGCCGCACAACCAGCTAGTAGAAAAGACCTCACTATCTGCCTAGCCAGTAGTTTGCCAATACCTACCCAGCTCGTCGATAGCAAACCCATTTACGACCTGGTCATACTCAGCCTAGCTTACAACCCCCTCACTTAGGCGGATAATGCTACACCCCCTCCCAATCGACCATGACATAGTGGGAGATGCCGTCTACTAGTATTCGGCACTCGGGCGCTCATATATCCACTCAGTCTAGACATTAGAGTATCCTCCAGTACCAAGAGGATTCTAGGACTCTCACCCAAGGACGTCCTATGTGCCCATAGTGCTAGAACTAAATATTTTCGGTATCGCATCTGGCCATCCACGATATGAAGAAAATTGAACATTTGAATATAAATTGCATAATTCCTGACTAGTTGAATCTCTGGCTCGACCAGTCGAAGCTCTTCCTTGACTAGTTGAAGAAACTTCGACTCGAACTCTAACAACATGGACTTTTAAATTCATACAATCCTCGACCAATCGAAGGTGACCCTTGACTAGTCGAAGACTGTCCTCGACTAGACGAGGGTTACACAGATTTTGCATGGACTGCGTAAATTTGAGGCAGTTTCTGGACTTTTCTAACTCGGTGTGAAAGTTGGAGTTCCCCAACTATAAATAAAAGTCCCCAGGATGTTCCTAGGCATCTTCTACGGTTTAAGGAGTGGAACAAAAGCATGGAGAGCCGCCACTAAGAGCCTTTCTTCTTCTTTCATATTTTATTTTTATGCTTTTCTTAAGAGTTCTTAGTTCAATCATGTTTATGGTTGGCTAAACCTCTTAACTAGGGCTAAGAGGTGAAGCTTGTAGCGTGATTGGGATGTTTGCTTTGCTTTGAATATCTTCTTTTCTTAATTGGGATGTTTTTATTAAACCTTATGGATTCTAGTTCTTATTTAAGGAATATTTTTAGTTTTTAATGGTTTATTGTGACAAATTACAATAGATCTATAATTGCTTTGAATATCTTCTTTTCTTGATTTGAGATTGTGAATTTAGTAAGACTCGTTGTTCACCAACGTCCCTTGGGCATGGTAGGGTGATTGAATCATTCCTAATCTTCACAATTCTCCTATGATTGGTTGTGAGATTGGTATATCTTATTGTTTGTCATCATTTTTTGGACATGGTTGGATGATGGAATTACTTCCAATCCTCACAATTCTGATTCGTTGAGATTAGGTTCATGAGAAGTTTAGAGATTCAATTATCTCTCTTTTCCAATTAGATAGGATAAGACTCTAATTCCAGTTGGATTACCTGAATCAAGCAAGGTAGCATCCCAAAAGCTACAAGTGGATCCTTGGAACCCTAGTTCCAATCTTTAAATTTACAAGTTTTAATTAATTTAATCACAATTACTCTCTTAATTACTTCAGAATTAGATTCACATCTTCTCCTAGTTTTAGTTCTAGTTAAATTTAGAAAGTACAAGTTCAGTCCATGTGGATTCGACCTCGATCTCACCATGATTATTACTACATCGCAACCCTACACTTGGGGTTGTTAACACTTCCCACCTTGAGGAAGAATAAGAGTATGCACATCGCTACTCTCATTGAACATAAAGGAGCCCTTGGATGGTCGATTGTGGATCTTAAGGGAATTGACCCATTGATTTATACTCACTACATTCATCTTGAGGATAATATGAAGTCCTCCCGATAACCACAACGTAGAGGAAATCAAACATGAAGGAAGTGGTTAAAGCCGAGGTTCTTAAGTTATTGGATGTGGGTATCATACACCCTATATCAGATAATTAATAGGTGAGTTTAACTCAGGTGGTTCCCAAGAAGTCCGGAATCACCATCGTAACCAATGCCATCAATGAACTCATGCCAACTAAAGTCACTACTGGTTGGAGAATGTGCATTGACTATAGGAAGTTGAATACCATCATGAGGAAGGACCACTTTCCTTTGCCCTTCATTGATCAAATCTTAGGAAAGCTAGCTAGTCACTCTTACTATTGCTTCCTCGATGGGTATTCGGGCTACAATCAGATAGAGATAGCCCTTAAATATCCGGAAAAGACAACGTTCACATGTCCCTATGACACCTTTGCTTACAGAAGGATGCCATTCGGATTGTGTAATGCCCCTGTCACTTTTCAGCGATGCATGTTGAGTATTTTTTCTAATATGGTGGGGCAATATTTAGAGGTCTTCATGGACGATTTCTCTGTCTTTGGTCTATCCTTCAATGAATGTTTAGAAAATCTGAAAAATGTATTAAAGTGATGTGAGGAAAAGAATTTGGTATTAAATTAAGAGAAGTGCCACTTCATGGTTCGTAAAGGAATTATTCTTGGAGATATCTTCTTATTCAAGGGAATTGAGGTAGATAAGGCAAAATTTGATCTTATCTCTAACCTACCTCCACCTAAGAGCATAAGAGATGTGCAATCCTTCCTAGGACACGCTGGATTTTATAGAAGATTCATAAATGAATTTAGTCATCTCTCTCATCCTTTATGCAATCTACTTCAAAAGGATGTACCATACGAGTGGACTGACCAATGCTAGGAAGCTTTCATTAAGCTCAAGGGCATATTGACCACTGCACCTATCATGCAGCCACCCGATTGGAGCATTCTTTTTGAAAGTATGTGTGATGCGTCTGACTATACTATTGGGGTGGTTTTAAGCTAGAGAAAAGAAAAGAAGCCCTGCATCATTCATTATGCAAGTCGAACTCTAAATCCTAACTAAGTGAATACTCTACTACGGAGAAGGAACTGTTAGCCGTAGTATTCATTTTGAATAAATTTAAGTCCTACTTGATTGGATCTAAGATCATCATCTACACTAATCATGAGTCGTTCAAGTACCTTCTCTTTAAGAATGATGCTATGCCCCGCTTGATAAGATGGATCCTCCTATTCCAGGAATTTGATTTGGAAATAAAAGATAAAAAGGGAGTAGAAAACATAGTAGTTGACCATCTTTCAAGACTTGACCTCCCTCATTCCCTTGAGATGACACCTATAAACGACATGTTCCCTGATGAATAATTGTTTAAACTCTCCCAATTACCTTAGTTTGCTGACATTGGAAATTATCTTGTTACAGGTTTCATGCCAACTCATTGGATTACGCAGGATAGAAAAAAAATTTCACTGAAGTACATACGTTCTTATGGGACGACCTATATTTATTTAAATATTGCCCAGACCAAATTCTAAGGAGATGTGTACTAGACAATGAACACCAAAGTGTCATCTCCTTTTGTCACTCTTAAGCCTGTGGTGATCACTTTGCTACTAAAAAGACCATGGCCAAAATCCTTGAGTGCAGCTTCTATTGGCCCACTATGTTTAAGTACACTCATGAGTTCTGCAAAGCTTGTGAGCGTTGTCATAAATTGGGATCATTGTTATAAATGCTATCTTATCTAGCTCCTAGGTTTGTCAAATTTTGTAGTGCCAAAACCTCTTGGAATCTATATCTTTTTTAGCTATTATTATAAGATCAACTTCATGTCATCCTTGCCAATCTTGTCTACATTCAAGTACAACATCAAGAAGTTTAAGTACAAGATCAAGAGGTTTAAGAACAAGAAGTTCAAGTACAAGATCAAGAGGTTTAACTACTAGATCAAGTCTTCAAGCTTCAACTACTTTAAGAGAATGATATATGATGATTCAACCTCACAAGTAAGGTTTGTTCAACCCTAGATTGACCTTATGATAGGTCATACAATTTGCACTTATATCATAAGTCATTTGATAATTTAATAAGTCATTTTTCAACCAGTCCTAGTCATGGTTCGACTAGTCTAGACACTGGCCCGACCAATCCAAGAATTTTCTTGACCAGTCTAAGGTTGTTGTGGATTTTTCAGAATTTTCTGTTGGACCCTTGGCCAGTCCAGGAGATTGCTCAACAAGCCGAGTGAATAGTGCTCGACTAGTCATGCAGGCTCGACTAGTCTTGCAGGCTCGACTCAAAGTCCAGTAACATTTTTGAGTCCCACTCGACCAGTCGAGCAAACCACTCGACCGGTCGAGCAAGCCACTCAACCAGTCGAGTAGCGATCTTATCTTATCATGCTAGAAATTTTGAAATGTTGTTAGTCTTTCAACCAGTCGAGCTAACCACTAGGCTAGTCGAGTGAATAGTATTTTTGCTTATAAATTGAGGACGATTTTCAGAGTTTCATAACTCTTTCCAAAGATATTAAAGTCACAACTCTGAGAACTCAATCTCTATTATTGTGAAGCTATTGTGAGGTATTTATATATTATTTTCATAGCTTTTTTGGTTATTCAATTCTTTGATCTATTAATTCCATTCTATTTGATATTAAAGGGGATTTTTATATTTAACCCTTTATGAGATCTAAGAAGTTGAATCCAAAGTAGCATAAGGTTAGATTTAAATTTAAATTCATTTAGACTTAGAACCCTATCATTTGAAGGATTGAACATTGAACATTAAACATTCTACATCTCCAAAGAAGCGGTTCTACTGGGCTACAATGAAGTACTTTCTTCAGATAATTATAACTTCAGTTTTCTGTATTTGGTTTGTAAGATTGTCAGAAAATCTTTCATTTTTAGTTTTGACTGAGATAGCTAGAAAATCTCAGTGAGTGGTGTTTTTAATTGTGGTAGCCCTTTGAAAACACAATTGTGAAGGTTTTGGGTGAACCTTGGAAAACCTATTTCATAGTGAAAGCCAATATCCTGTCGGTGAGGATATTGGGAGTGGAGCAGTTGTGTAGTTGTTTTCTAACAGTTGGTGTACACGCAAGCGAACCACTATAATTGCTGGAGTTGTGGTGAATGGTTATTATTGTGCATTTGTGGTGAATGATTGTAGTTTATTTTCTTCATATGTGGTGAATGTTGTAATAGCAGTAGATATTTACTTTTATTTTATTCTTTATTCTTCTGTATTGGTTTGGGACTTTGATACACAGACTGTTCTAGAAATCAGGTTGTCCTACCATAAGCCATTAGTTTTTGGTGTAAGGTTGTCCTTAGAACAACATCTATATCAACCTCTCAATACTTGTGCATTTGAGGTTGCTATTTATTTCTGCCATTTGGGATTGATAAGTGTTATCTTGTTCTAGTTATTTCGCATTTCGCATTTAAGTTTTAATTTGGCAAAATCCTATTCACTCTCACCCCCCCCCCCCCCCCCCCTCTAGGACTCTTAGCTCGGCCTTTTCAAGTGGTATTGAAGCCTTATAGTTCATTTATTTGGATTTATTTCCTGAGCTAACCGATCTGAGCTTATATCATATCAAATTTTGATAGCCTTTCAATTACTAGGCCGCCACCATTTGATGGCTCCAATTATGCCTATTGGAAAGCCAGGATAAGAATTTTTTTGAGATCTATCGATGAAAATGTGTGGCAATCCATAGTGACTAGGTGGAGCTCACCTACCATTGAAGTTCTAGGCATTAATCGTATGAAAACTCTTAAGGTCTCACCTTATAATACTTGGATCACTCTTCAGAAAAATGAGGGCAATGCCAATGCCAAGGTTTTAAATGTAATTACTCACACACCATCACCAGATGAATTCAAAAAGATTATATCTTGTGATACGGAAAAATAAGCCTGGGAAATCTTAGAAATGACACACGAGGGTACGACTACTATCAAGAAATCTAAACTTCAAATCCTCACTAATAGGTTTGAGGAAATACGTATGGAAGAAAGTGAAACATTTATGGATTTCTATACTAAGTTAAATGACATAGTTAACTCAATGTGGGGTCTTGGAGATAGCATCCCAGAAAGTAAAGTCTATGCAAAGATGCTGCGCTCATTGCCTAAAAGGTTCAATTCAAAAGTCATTGCCATTCAGGAACTTCGTGATACGGATAACATGCAGGTTGAAGAACTTATTAGTTCTTTACAAACCTATGAGTTAAATTTTAAGGCTTCTAAAGGTAAATCCATAACCCTAAAATCTTCTAAAGGTATTTCTCATAATTCTAATAATTCTGATTGTGAAAATTCAGAGGATGATATGACACTTTTAACGAAGAAGTTTTATAAAATTTTCAAAAGCAAAAAGAGAGTTAATTTTCAAAAACCCTCTGAGAAGAAAAGGGTAGATGTAAAACTTGGAAATCACTTAAAGACAGCCAATGTTTCAACTGTCATGAATATTGGCATTTGGCAAATAAATGTCCAAAGAAAGACAAACCTAAAAGAAAAGGTATGTTGGCTACATAGGATGAATCATCCTGCTCTGAAGCTTCTTCTAAGTCAGATGATTCTTAATCTGAGTCTACTGATGAGGTTAAGCCTTAATGACTCTAGTTAGAGTCACTTCCTCAGAAGTTATGATTCAACTTATAATGAAAATCTGAGAAGTGATCATGAAAATGATGAAGATTTACAAGATGCTTACAATGCCCTATACAGGGAGAGTTGCAAGATAGCTGTATTAAAACTTTAAAAAGAAAAGTTTTTAAAGCTAAAAGAAAATTTTGATACTCTAATTTTAGAAAAATCTCATTTATCTGATTGTTTTTAAAAAATCAAGTGCGATTTAGATTTCAAAACATCTCAAATTGAAAATCTAAAATTAGACAATGACAATCTCAAATTAGAAGTCTCTTCTCTCTTGAGTTTGAAGGATACTTGGAGGTATGCCCAAGGTGATCCTAAACTAGAAAGACTCCTAACCGGATCTAGGAAATGTGGTGATCAATCTGGTTTGGGCTACAATAAAAATACCCCTCCTAAAAGTAATCCTACTCCTCCTAAGTTTAATAAAGGAGAATCCTCTAACTCAAAAGGGAAAAGTCTAAATCAAAATAATTTTTAAAATTCTAAAACTTTTCATACTATGAAACCTAAAAGCAATCATATCAACTATATAAATAAGAATCATAACCCTTTAGCTAAAAAATTGTGGATTTACTTAAGGAGCTTTTAAGATCCTACTTGAATGGTAGAATATAAAACAAGAACAAGTATCGAAAAACCAACAATATTTCAAAACTCAAAACTATAATGAAATGAGTCCCTAAGGTTATTTGTTTGGTTGCTCACACTACGTTCAAGGCTTCAAGTCAATCAAAGTGGTACCTAGACAGTGGATGCTCTAGACATATGATAGGTGACAAATATTTGTTCACCAATCTCAAAGATATGTCTAATTGTTCAATCACTTTCGGTGATGGTAGCAATTGCAGAATTGTTGGCCAAGGTACGGTTCAACTCTTTAATCTTCCACCATTTGAGAATGTCTTATTTGTAGAAGGTCTTAAGCATAATCTCTTAAGTATATCACAAATTTGTGATAATAAACATAGTGTCAAATTCAACAATCAAGGGTGTGAAATTTCTAATGAGAATGGTTCTGTGATATTGACTGGTCGCAAAACTTCTTAGAACTAATATATTGTCAGTAACTCAAGCTCGTCTAAGTTATCATGCTACATGGTCCAAACCAATAAATTCAATTTATGGCATAAACGCCTAGGACATGTACACTATCGTAATCTCTATAGACTAAGAAAAAGTGAAGTAATATGTGGTCTACCCAAGTTAAAGAAAATGGATAAAATCTGTGGCAATTGTCAGATTGGGAACAAACTAGAAGTGCTCACAAGAAAGTGAACTCTAGTACCACATCCAAACCTCTTGAGCTCCTCCACATGGATCTAATTAGACCTACTAGAACAGAGAGTCGAGGTGGTAAAAAATATATTCTAGTAATAGTAGATGATTTTACCAGGTTTACATGGGTAGTTTTCATGAGAGAGAAATCTAAAACTCTCGATGAAGTGAAACGGGTACTCAAGCGTATTCAAACTGAAAAGGAATCACCAGTTATTAAAATACGAAGTGATCATGGTTCCGAATTTGACAAAAGCAGCTTTGAGAAGTTCTATAGCGATCACGGGATATCGTATGAATTTTCTGCTCCTAAGATACCTTAACAAAATGGGGTTGTTGAAAGAAAAAATCGTGTACTTCAAGAGATGGCTAATGCTATGTTAAATAGCATGAAACTTTTTAAAAATCTTTGAGTTGAAGCTGTTAACACTGCTTGTTATATTATTAATTGTGTATATACTAGAAAATTAAATAATAAGACTACATATGAACTATGGTTCAATAAGAAGCTAACTGTCAAATATTTTTGAGTTTTTAGTAGCAAATGCTATATTTTATGTGACCGGGAAAATTTGAGAAAATTCGACAGTAAAAGTGAAGAATGTATTTTCCTAGGATATGCTCTAAATAGACAGCGTATCGTGTTCTTAATAAGAGGACCGGTGTAATTTAGGAATCCATTAATGTTATCATAGATGATCATCTAAATAGATCTACCTCTAGTTCTGAAGATGATGAAGTCTCATTATTTGATAAACCAGACTCTTCATCTAGTCAAAATAATGACACTAAACTACGATCAGTTGGGAATCCTCTCACTAGTGTGCACACTCGTAAACAACTTGAAAACATATGTAACTATGTGTGCTTCACTTCCAAGATTGAGCCGACCAATGTAAAAGAAGCACTTGCTAATGAAAACTGAATTATAGCTATGCAAGATGAACTTAATCAATTTGTTCAAAATGATGTATGTCATTTGGTTCCTAGACCTGATGATAAACATATAATTGGAACCAAGTGGATCTTAAAAAATAAGTTTGATGAATTAGG
This sequence comes from Magnolia sinica, assembly GCF_029962835.1. Taxonomy (NCBI): domain Eukaryota; kingdom Viridiplantae; phylum Streptophyta; class Magnoliopsida; order Magnoliales; family Magnoliaceae; genus Magnolia; species Magnolia sinica. The sequence goes on from NC_080576.1 coordinate 64,433,126, forward strand.
TAACATTATAAGAAATAAGGCGAGAATGGTTGTATAAGGGTACACTCAAATAGAAGGCATCGATTATGATGAAATCTTTGCCCCAGTAGCTTGTCTTGAATCAATCAGACTGTTCATATCCATTGCTTGTTACAAAAATTTTTAAATGTATCAAATGGATGTCAAGAGTGCATTCTTAAATGGTGATCTACATAAGGAAGTATATGTAGAACAGCCTAAAGGTTTTGAAGACCCTAAACATTCTAATCATGTTTATCATCTGGAAAGGCACTCTATGGTTTAAAACAAGCTCTCAAGGCATGGTACGAAAAGTTGACTAAGTTTCTACTGCGTCATAACTTTGTAATGGGGAGTGTTGATAAGACATTATTTGTAAAGAAATACAATGATCACATTCTAATAATGCAGATATATGTTGATGACATTATTTATGAATCAACTTGTGCTAATATGTCTGTTGAGTTTATAGAATTAATGAAGTCCAAGTTTGAAATGAGCATGATAGGAGAATTGAACTATTTTCTAGGTCTGCAAGTGAAATAGTTTGCTAATGGGATATCTATCTCTCAAACCAACTATACACTAAACTTGGTGAAAATTTTTGGATTTGAGAGCCTATGAGTACGACACTTAAACTCTCTAAGGATTCAGCAGGTAAAAGTGTAGATCCTAAGTTGTATCGCAGTATGATAGGTAGTTTATTATATTTAACTGTGAGCCGACCTGATATTGCATTCAACATAGGAATCTGTGCTAGATATCAATCGGACCCTAAAGAGTCCAACCTGATTGTAGTAAAGCACATTTTAAGATATATTGTAAGTTCGGCCACACTTGGCCTGTGGTATCCTCATGATACTAATGTTCAATTAGCCAGTTATTCAGATGCTGATTAGGCTGGTAATATTGCTAACTACAAGTCTACCAGTGATGGATGTTTTTATGTCTGGAACTTTTTAGTTTCTTGGCATAGCAAGAAATAGAGTTCTGTATCTCTTTCCACAACTGGGGCTGAGTATACCACAGCCGGTAATGCTTGTACCCAACTTATGTGGATGAAGAGAATGTTAAGTGATTATGGATTTGTGCAAGATACTATGGTTTTGTATTATGACAATTCTAGCAATTAACATTTCTAAAAATCCAATTTAGCATTCACGAACTAAGCATATTAACATTAGATATCATTATATTCATGAATTAGTTGAAGATGAAATTATTTCAATGGATTATATTCAAACTGAAAATCAACTTGCTGACATATTTACAAAGCCGCTTGACAGAAACAAGTTTGCTAAGTTGAAATTGGATATAGATATGTGCAATATGAATTGAAATATTTATGTTTATTTGTACAATATTGCATGTCTTTATTTTATTTTATTTTTATAAATTTTCTAAATTTAAAATATGATAGTATACTGAATTTTTGAGGTGCTCGACCAGTCGAGTACACACTCGACCAGTCATGGCACGACCGGTCAAGTATGTACTCGACCAGTCGGCCTGCTCGAGTTTGGGGGTCTTTATTTCTTAAAAAGTATTTTCTTTTTATTTGCTTCATCTTCCCAACCAGCACTAGTACAACCGGTCGAACCCACCTTCGATTCCTCCATGGTTAGTGTATCATTTTCGACTTCCTTGTAGATTTGAGTTCTTTGCACTTTCATTTCCTTGTTTTTGTTGTTAATTTCAAGGTTTATGGTGATTTATTGGGTTTTCTAGCTAAAAATATGATTTACTTGAAACCCTTCTTTCCTCTTTTGCAATCCTTGTATTCCTTGTTTTTCTTGTTGCAATGGAGAGTAGAAATAAGAAGAAAGGATCTCGTGGTCCCTCTTCTTCTCATTCTGCTCCTTTCATAGTGTGTCATCTTCGGTCACCCGAAGAAGATCCTAAGTATGTGCAGATGCAGGATTCTCTATCTAATTTTCATTTCTAATGTCTACCCTAGATCTGGTAACAAGACTGAGCTCACTACTTTCATGGCTCGTATCCTTCATTTTATTGTTACTGGTGTCTTTGTTTGTCTTCCATCTCTTATCTGTTACATCATTATTCAGTTCCGTCTCCATCCAGGTCATAGTGATATACCTTTTGTCTATCTTATGACTACACTAGACACCCATAGTCTTGTGGTTATGCCTGTTGGAGAAGCTCCCATTAACCATCTTCTATTCAACAACTTGAACATAAATAAGATGAGTTTGAGGTTAGCTCCAGGCTAAGTTGATGTCGGTGCTAGAGGATCAGCTGAAGCAACTAAAGAGGTGGATGCTTTACCTCCATATGATGTCAATATGGATGACATATTTGATGAGATTGAGTCTGACTCTGTGGCTGATCTTGACTTTTAGCCTTTTGACTTTGATGCGCGTTTGCGATCTCTTGAGGAGAAGGTAGAGGGTAAGCATGTGTCTCAAGAAACTCAATTTAAATACATGCGCAAATATCTTAGGCGCAATAACAAGGGACTACATCAAATAGATCTTTCCATACCTGCTCCTTCCTCTGGTTCAGATTAGTGTTGAATTTCTGATTTGTAACAACTTTTATACTTGGATTTCTCTTGACTCTATATGCTTGGACATGTTTTTAATGGTTTTCTTGACAATTTTTATGTTATCTTGAACTTACTTCTTACTCTCATTACTCATTGCTCTTATTCTACTCTTATATTTTCATCATTTATATGCTCTTTCCTTTGTCATATTGTGACAAAAAGGGGGAGAATTTATGTTGATATTTGATTCTATGGAGTGGAAGATGTGGAGAATATGTGGCGAAGTGGTTGGTAATTTTTTTGTGGATCTGTATTTGTTCACATACAGGTACTGCAAGCAATTTCTTCTCTTCTCTTGGATTCTATGGAGTAATGTATTAAGGGGGAGTATTGGTTTGCTGATTTTTGCTGACCAGCTTTTAACTGGTGCATGATTCTTTATTGATCTAACTGTTGTATGATTCTTTATTGATCTAATTGGTGCATGACTCTTTATTGATTCAACTGGTGCATGATTCCTTGGTCTTGATTTGTTTTGTCACAAATTTGACAAAGGGGGAGATTGTAAATGTTATCTTATCTAGCTCCTAGGTTTGTCAAATTTTTTAGTACCAAAACCTCTTGGAATCTGTATCTTGTTTAGCTGTTATTATAAGATCAACTTCATGTCATCCTTGCTAATCTTATTTACATTTAAGTACAACATCCAAAAGTTCAAGTACAAGATCAAGAGGTTCAAGAACAAGAAGTTCAAGTATAAGATCAGGAGGTTCAAGAATAAGAAGTTCAAGTACTAGATCAAGTCTTCAAGCTTCAACTACTTCAAGAGAATGATATATGATAATTCAACCTCATAAGTAAGGTTTATTTGACCTTAGATTGACCTTTTAATAAGTCATTTTTCAACCAGTCCTAATCATGGTTCGACTAGTCCAGACACTGAGTCGACCAGTCCAAGAATTTTCTTGACCAGTCTAAGATTGTTGTGGATTTTTTAGAATTTTCTGTTGGACCCTCGGCCAATCTAGGAGACTACTCGACCAGTCGAGTGAACAGTACTCAACCAGTCGTGTAGGCTCGACTCAAAGTCCAACAACATTTTTGGGTCCCACTTGACCAGTCGAGTGCAGTGCTCGACCAGTCGAGTAGGTCACTCGACCAGTTGAGTGCAGTGCTCGACCAGTCGAGCAAGCCACTTAACCAGTCAAGTAGCAATCTTATCTTATCGCACCAGAAATTTGAAATGTTGTTGGTCCTTCAACTAGTCGAACTAACCACTAGGCCAGTCGAGTGAACATTATTTTTTCTTATAAATTAAGGATGATTTTCAGAGTTTCATAAGTCATTCCAAAGATATTAAAGTCACAACTCTGAGAACTCAGTCCCCATTATTGTGAAGTTATTGTGAGGTATTTATATATTATTTTCATCGCTTTTTGGGTTATTCAATTCTTTGATCTCTTGATTTCATTCTATTTGATATTAAAGGGGATTTTTGTATTTAACCCTTTGTGAGATCTAAGAAGTTGAATCCAAAGTAGCCTAAGGTTGGATTAAAATTAAAATTCTTTTAGACCTAGAACCCTATCATTTAAGAGATTAATCATTGAACATTAAACATTCTACGTCTCCAAAGAAGCGATTCTACCGGGCTACAATGAAGTACTTTATTCAGATAAGTATAACTTCAATTTTCTGTATTTGGTTTGTAAGATTGTTAGAAAATCTTTCATTTTTGGTTTTGACTGAGATAGGCAGAAAATATCAGTGAGTGGGGTTTTTAATTGTGGTAGCCCTTTAAAAACACAATTGTGAAGGTTTTAGGTGAACCTTGGAAAATCTATTTCATAGTGAAAGCCAATATCCTGTGGGTGAGGATATTGGGAGTGGAGTAATTGTGTGGCTATTTTCTAATAGTTGGTGTATACACAAGCGAACCACTATAATTGTTGGAGTTATGGTGAATGTTTATTATTGTGCATTTGTGGTGAATGATTGTAATTTATTTTCTACACATGTGGTGAATGTTGTAATAGCAGTATATATTTATTTTTGTTTTATTTTTTATTCGACTTTGATACACAGACCATTCTAGAAATCAAGTTGTCCTACCATAAGCCATTGGTTTTTGGTGTAAGGTTGTCCTTAGAACAACATCTGTATCAACCTCTCAATACTTGTGCATTTGAGGTTGCTATTTGCGATTGATAAGTGCTATCTTATTCTAGTTCTTTCTTATTCCGTATTTAAGTTTTAATTTGGCCCAGTCCTATTCACCCTCCCCCCCAGGACTCTTAGCTCGGCCTTTTCAGTTGTCCCATCGAAATATAATGCCTCTGAATCCCATACTGATCATTGAAGCATTTGACTATTGGGGCATTGATTTCATGGGGCCATTTCCCTAATTCTTTAGAAATTTATACATTTTACTTACAGTAGACTATCTCACTAAATGGGTCGAAGCGATCCCGTGCCGGAACAATGACCATTGAACGGTCATCAAATTGTTAAAAGAAAATATTCTTTCCTAATTCGAAATGCCTCGAGCCATCATTAGTAATGGAGGTTCACACTTCTGTAATTGGCCATTCTAGAAATTAATGAAGAAATATGACATCTCTTATAAGGTGAGCACTCCATACCACCCACAAACAAGTGGCCAAGCTGAGATTTCTAATAGGGAGATTAAACACATTATGGAGAAAATGGTTAACCCTGACTGTAAAGATTGGTCAATCCGCTTGACTGAAGCTCTATGGGCCTACCGTACCACCTTTAAGACCCCCATTAGAATATCTCCCTTTAGACTTGTCTATGGGAAAACTTACCACTTGCTTGTGGAGTTGGAACATAGAGCTTATAGGGCTATTAAAAATCTGAACTTTTACCTGGACAACACTGGCTCACTGCGCAAACTTCAATTAAATGAACTTAAGGAAATCCAGAATGACGCATACGAAAACTCGAGAATTTACAAAGACGGGATGAAAGTGTTCCATGACAAGAACATCCTTCGAAAATCATTCTTGACTAGTAAAAGGTCCTTTTGTACAATTCTCGGTTACATCTTTTTCCGGGTAAACTTTAATCTCGTTAGATCGGCCCTTTCACTCTTGCGAATGTCTATTCTCATGGGGCCATTAAGATAAAGAATCCGAACAATAACAATGCTTTTAAAGTGAATGGAATCGTTTAAAGCCATTTGTTGAGAAATTTGATTCGGAGGACATGTCCAACCTTTGATTGATCCTGTTTACCATGATTGACCTCATAGTCTGATGGAGGTGTAGTTAGGTATATTGCTTTCATAGAATTTAGGATTAGAATAGTTTTCTTTCTGTCTATTTCATTTTTTCATGGCTAACCCATCTTCACATTGAGATCCTTAGAAAAAGCCTCAAAATTCCTTCTTCAGGTATTATATTTCCATCACTACTCCTTTCTTTTCGTTACCTCTTTTGCATTACATACTTGTTTCTTTTACATTGAGGACAATGTAGATTTTAGGTTTGGGGGTGTGGATTAGGTCAACTAATCAGGCATTTTCTTAGTTTTTGAACAAAAATTGGAATTTTTTCAATTTTTTAATTTTTCAAGATAAAAACTTGTTTAGAAATTGATAACTTGTGTATTAAAGAATGCTTTGAGTATGATGATAAGATAGAAATCAAATTTTGAATTGTTGGAGTTTGATCAACTAAGTAGCATATCACTTACTGTTCTTGCACTCAATTGAATAAGAGGAAGTTTAAATATCATGTTAATTTAAGTCAGTGAGTCACACTAGAATTTTTTATTGTTAGTATATGAATCATTGATAGATGTTGAAATTTGAGTCTGGAGAATTTTATCTACCTTAAAAGATGAAAAGAGCCAGTTAAAAAAACAGTGAGATCAACAAAAAGGTTATGAAAAAGAATAGAAAATGAATGAAAATGAAAAGACTAAATGAATACAAGTGATCGTTGATATAAAAATTGGAAAAAGAAGGAGAAGGGTACAAGTTTACAATAATTGATTATTAAATAAATTTTGAAGTGATGAGCATGGCTAACATTATGAAAAGATAGTACTTTTATGGGAAGTAAGTTGATTTTCACTGAGCACGTTGAAAAGCTTGATAAATGAACTCATGATCTGAAGAAATTGATAAAGAACCTATTTGATTGATTGCCTATTTGATTCGGCTCTAGGTCTTCAAAATCCCACTCTCTCGTCTTAATCTTACTCATTCATACTTGTTTCCACAAAAGATTTTTTTCTAAAAAAGGTTTGAACATAGAGAATTGAAGATTATTTCACGCATGTTTTGCTCGGGACTAGCAAAATGCTGGTTGGGGAGTGTGTTGATTGTCAAATATTGTATATTTTTTCCCATTTTATATCTTGATTTTATGAACATGATAATGCCTAATGGGATATTTTATACATGTTTGTATTACAAGGTGAATCTGAGAGCTTGGATTGAAAAGAATGTTAAAAACATGGATTTGATGCTCAAGAATCACTAAGGCAAGGGATGGATCTTAGGAGACCAAGATTGAAGAATTCACATGCCAAAGATCCAAGCAAACCAAGTGATGAAGGAAGAGAATCAAAGATTTGAAGTGAAAATAAGGAATCCTAAAAATTGCCCTGAAGATAGATTTCAGGACCAGAAAAGTATAGTTCTGTAAAACTGCCAAAATAGACTTTGATCATATCAAAGGTACTTAGATGCATCGAAGATCATATCGAAGGTGCAATCGAAAATTTCATGATTTTCAAGCCAAACTTGCTGGGCAATTCTAGACAACTTTCGATTACATCGAAAGTACTTAAATGCATCGAAGATTATATCAAAGATCATATCGAAAGACCTTCGATGCATCGAAGCTGTTACATGAAGCCTAAGCAAACTGCGTAAATTCGAGGTGAGTTTTGAAATCTTCTAACTCGGTGCTAAAGTTGGAGTTCCTAAACTATAAATATGACCTCCCAGGATGCTCCAAAGCATCTTCTAGGGTTTGAGAAGTGGAGTTGCCGTCTGGGAGTTTTTCTTCTTCTTCCTTAGTTGGTTTTTATGCTTTTCTTAAGAGTTCTTAGTTTAATCATGTCTATGGTTGACTAAACCTCTTAGATAGGGCTAAGAGGTGAAGCTTGAAACGTGAATGGGATGTTTATTTTACTTTGAATCATAGTTTTTATGTTGAACTTCATTGACTTCTAGTTGAATTTAAGGAATACTTTTAGTTTTTAATGGTTTATTGTGACTTAAATTACAGTATATCTACAATAGCTTTGAGTATCTTCTTTTCTCATTCTAAGACTATGGATTGGTAAATCTTGTTGTTTGCCATAGTCTCCTAGGCATGGTTGGGTGACAGAATCCCTTCCAAATCTTCACAATCTTCTTTCATTGAGGCTAGATCAATAAGAAGTTCAAAGATTTGATCATCTCTCTTTCTTCAACTGGATAAGATAGGACTTTGATTCTAGTTGGATTTCTTGAATCAAGTAAAGTAGCATCCTAAGAGATATAAGTGGATCCTTGGCACCCTAGTTCTCATCTTTAAATTTACAAGTTTAAATTATCTTATTCAAAATTACTCTCTCAATTACTTCAGATTTAGATTCACATCTTCTTTTAGTTCTACTTCTAGTTATGTTCAGAATACACACGAGTTTAGTCCCTGTGGATTCGACCTCGGTCTTATCAAGATTATTACTACATCACGACCCTACACTTGGGCTTGTGAACAGTTGTAAGACTCAGATGATGGACTCATGCATTCATGCATTGTATGATGCATTTGCATTACACCCTACCAACATCAGGGTTATGGCCTCCACAGGCATATTTGTAAGTGCTATAGTTTCTATCCCTCTTTGTTGTCAAATTTGTAGTGCCAAAATCACTATTATACTCTGTTATATATAACTTGCATAAGTGAAGCTTTCTCAAGGATCAACATTCATAAACAACCTAAGCTCACAACAAGCAAAGCTCAAGATCTTGAATGAAAGAACTGCTCACAATACTCAAGCTGAACTCAAGACTCAAGTTGAAAGTCAAGCTGAACTCAAGACTCAAGCTGAAGTCAAGACTCAAGTTGAAAGTCAAGCTGAACTCAAGACTCAAGCTGAAACTCAAGCCACTTTCAAGATTGAGCTACTTCAAGGTTTAGTCTACATCAAGACTTCAAGGCTCATTCTTCATGGTCTCTTATTTCAATGTCCATACTTCATGATTGAGGTTTGTTTGACCATAGGATGACCTTAGAAGTAGATCATTTCGGATACATAAGTCGAATGTTATTTTTCATGTGATTGGTCTGTTCTTCGACTAGTCCTAGGCCTTCTTCGACTAGTCCTAGACTTGCTTCGACCAGTCTAAGATATTCCTCGACCAGTCGTAAGTTTGTTACAAATTCCGGATAAAATCTGTTAGCCTTCGACTAGTCCTGGAATCTGTTCAACCAGTCGTAAGAACAGTGTCGACTGATCTTCGACCAGTCATACAATCTACGACTCGAAGTCCAGGGAACCTTTGCAGGACCTACGACCAGTCGAAGGAAACCTACGACCAGTCGTAGGTGACCTACGACCAGTCGTAGAACGGTCTGAGCATATCCCGCCGGATTTTTCAAATATCTGTTACTGCTTCGACTAGTCGAAGAGCACTCTAGACCAGTCGAAGACCCGATCTTCTCACCTATAAATAGAGCACGAATCTCAGAAGAAATCATCGATTTAATTAAAGTATTCAAGCCAATCTTCGTCGAACTTCTGAGAGATAATTCTGTGCTCCATCTAAGCTAAGTGTGCTTATTTAATATTCTCTTTCCTTAGCTTTATTTTAATTGATTTTGTTTCTTATATTCCAATCTGATTTGATAAAGAGGAATTATTATTCCCTTTCTTTGGAATCAAAATCAATTAAGGTAAGCCCTATTTGGTTTAATTTAAAATCTATTAGAACTAGAACCATTGTAATCGAGTACTGGACATTGAACTTGGACATTCAATCATCTACTTTGATTTGGTTCTACTGGGCTGCTACAACGAAGGAGATTTTCAGGTATTTTACATATTGTAAATTCCTTTCTATTATTTTGGTTTCTTTCAAGATTTGCCAAAAAAATCTTGTTATTTTGGTTATCTGAGGAAAGCCAGGAAAACTCAGAAGTGGGGTTTTTTAATTGTGTAAGCCCACATACAACGACACAATTGTAAGGGTTTTGGGTGAACCTGGGAAAACCTATTTTTAGTGAACGCTAATATCCCCTGTGTGAGGATATTAGGAGTGGAGTAGCTTTTTGTGTGGCTATTGTATAACAGTTGGTGAACACACAGGCGAACCACTATAATCCCTTGAGTTGTGGTTGATTGTTTTATTCTTTTAATTATTTTTTGTGGGATGTATGTATGGTGGTGAATGTTGTAATTATTTCAAGCTTTGTGAGAATGTTGTAATAGCTTAAAATTTACTTTCTGCTATTCCTTTATAAGCTTGTTTTTCAATTTCATTTGAAAGTTGTTCCAGCAAGGTTGCCCTGCCATTTTTATGGTGTATGGCTGTCCCTAGAACAATACATCTTTAATTACAAGTTATTTCATTTCAGTTTATATTTAATTCTGTATTCCTCTTCGATTTGAGACTTGATACAAAGACCTTTCTAGAAATAAGGTTGTCCTACCATAAACTCTGTTTTTGGTGTAAGGTTGTCCTTAGAATAACGTTTGTATCAACCTCTCAAGATCTGAATTTTGAGGTTGTTTTACTTTCCTGCATTGTTATTTAATTTGGCTATCATTTTCTTTATTATTCCGCTGTTATAAGTTTTTATTTGGCATTGTCCTATTCACCCCCCCTCTAGGACATATAGCTTGGCCTTTTCAAGTGGTATCAGAGCCTAATAGCTCGTTTTTTTTTGGATTTAATTCCTGAGCTAACGATTTAAGCTATTTAAGATGTCAAATTTTGATAGCCTTTCAGTCACTAGGCCTCCACCCTTTGATGGCTCCAACTATGCTTATTGGAAAGCCAGAATGAGGATCTTCCTCAAATCAATGGATGAAAATGTGTGGCAAGCCACAGTGACTGAATGGAATCCTCCTATCATGGAAGTTACTGGGGTTGATGGTTCAAAATCTATGAAAACCACACCATATTACCAATGGACCACCCTTCAGAAAAGTGAGAGTAGTGCAAATGCTAAAGCACTAAATGTAATTACTTGCGCACTATCACCGGATGAGTTCAAAAGAATCATCTCTTGTGATACTGCAAAGCAAGCTTGGGATGTATTAAAAATGACACACGAGGGTACTACAATTGTCAAAAAATCTAAAGTACAACTCCTCATAACCAGATTTGAAGAAATTCATATGGAGGAAAATGAAATGTTTATGGACTTCTACACTAGATTGAATGACATTGTAAACTCAATGTGGGGTCTTGGCGATAAAATCCCAGAAAGTAAAGTGTGTACAAAAATACTACGCTCACTTCCTGAACGGTTCAATTCTAAAGTAACCGCAATCCAGGAACCTCGTGATACGGATAATATGAGGGTTGAAGAACTAATTGGTTCTCTACAAACCTACGAGTTAAACTTTAAAGCTCCTAAAGGTAAATCTATCGCTCTAAAATCATCTAAATGTAATTCAGAAGAAAATTCTGATTCAGAAGATGATATGGCTCTTTTAGCTAAAAAATTTTACAAAATTTTCAAAAGTAAGAAAAGAGTTGATTTTCAAAAATCAAATGACAAAAAGAAGTTTAGACCCAAATCTCAAAAATCTTTGAAAGATAGTCAATGTTACAACTGTCTAGAATATGGGCACTTAGCAAATAGATGTCCTAAAAGGGACAAACCTAAGAAGAAGGGTATGTTGGCTACATGGGATGAATCATCTGATTCTGAAGGTACTTCTGAGTCAGAAGATTCTGAAACTGAGTCGGGCAATGAGATTAAAGCTCTTATGACTCTAGCCAAATTCACATTTTCAGATAATGATTCTACAAGTGAAGAAAATCTGAATAGTGAATGTGAAAATGAAGATGATCTTCAAGACGCTTACAATGCCCTATATAAGGAAAGTTGTAAAATTGCTGTCAAACTTAAACTTCAAAACGAAACGTTTTCTAAACTCAAAAATTGTTTTGATTCACTTGTTTTAGAAAAATCACAAATTTCAGATTGTTTTGAAAAATCGAAATGCGATTTGGAATTCAAAAACTCCCTAATTGTTGATTTAAAATCTGAAATTGAGAAACTTAAAACTGAAGTATCTTCTCTTCTGAGTTTAAAGGACACATGGAAATATGCCCAAGGTGATCTAAAATTAGAAAAACTTTTATCCGGATCAAGAAAATGTGGCGATCGATCCGGGTTGGGCTATGATAAAAATCTACCTCCCAAACAAAAGTATACTCCTCCTATGTTTGTTAAAGGAGAGTCCTCAAACTCAAAAGGGAAAAGTACTTATCAAGATTTTTCTAAAAATTCAAAAACTTTTCAAAAACCTAGAAATAGCCATGTCAACTTTAATCAGAATCGAAATCCACTAGCTGAAAAGATAGTTGATTTACTCAAGGAGCTATTAAAATCTAACTCTATAGGTCATTCCTACAAGTATACACAAAAGAAGACCAACTATGTTCCTAAACCCAAAACAGTTATGAAATGGGTTCCTAAAGTCACCTGCTTGGTTGCTCACACTGCTTTCAAAGCAACAAGTCATTCAAAGTGGTACCTAGACAGTGGATGCTCCAGGCATATGACAGGTGACAAAGCCTTATTCACCGATTTGAAAGATATGACTGATGGTTCAGTCACATTTGGTGATGGTAGCAACTGCAAGATTATAGGCCAAGGTACGGTTCAACTTTTTAATCTTCCAGTGTTTAAAAATGTTTTATACGTTGAAGGCCTAAAGCACAACTTGCTTAGTATATCACAAATATGTGATAATAATCATAATGTTCGGTTTTCTAATCAAAGCTGTGAAATACTAAACAATAAGGGTTCTGTAATATTAACTGGACGTAGAACGTTTGAAAATTGCTATATTATTAGTGAATCCAGCTCATCTAATCAAACATGTTATATGGTCCATACAGACGAGACCGACTTATGGCACAAACGTCTTGGACATGTACATTATCGAAATCTATATCGATTGAGCAAATGAGAACTTGTAAGAGGTTTACCCAAACTACAGAAATTAGATAAAATATGTGGTAAGTGTCAGATAGGCAAACAAACAAGGAATTCACACAAAAAGGTGAATTCAAATACCACATCTAGACCACTCGAACTTCTCCACATGGACCTGATAGGACCTACCAGAACGGAAAGTCGTGGTGGTAAAAAGTACATCTTGGTAATAGTTGATGACTTTACCAGATTCACTTGGGTAGTCTTCTTAAGGGATAAATCTGAAACCCTTGAAGAAGTAAGAAAAGTTCTCAAAAGGATTCAAACTGAAAAATCTTCTCAAATCAGTAAAATTCGTAGTGATCATGGATCTGAATTTGAGAATAGCAATTTTGAGAAGTTCTGTACCGACCAAGGAATATTACATGAATTCTCTGCTCCCAAAACTCCACAACAAAATGGAATTGTAGAAAGAAAGAATAGGGTGCTTCAAGAAATGGCTAATGTCATGTTGAATAGCATGAAGCTCTCTAAAAATCTTTGGGCTGAAGCAGTTAACACAGCTTGCTATATTATTAACCGAGTATACACTAGAAAAGATAATAATAAAATGGCTTACGAATTGTGGTTCAATAAAAAGCCTACTGTTAAATACTTTCGAGTGTTTGGCAGCAAGTGCTATATTTTACGTGATCGTGAAAATTTGGGAAAGTTTGATACGAAGAGTGATGAAGGTATTTTTCTAGGATACTCTTTAAACAGTCGAGCTTATAGAGTTCTGAACAAAAGGACTGGTGTGATTCAAGAATCCATTAATGTTGTCATTGATGATCACTTAAACACACCAATCTCTAATTCAGATAATGATGAAGTACTAATCATTGATAAACCCGATACTTCATCGAATCAGACTGATTCTGAGTTAAGGACTGTTAAAGATCATCCAACCACACAAATTCTTGGAAACCCTCTCACCGGTGTTCGCACCCATAGACAACTTGAGGATATATGTAATTATGTATGTTTTACATCCCAAATTGAACCATCTAACGTAAAAGAAGCTCTGACTGATGAAAACTGGATTGTTGCGATGTAAGATGAACTCAACCAATTCATAAGAAATGATGTTTGGTATCTCGTACCAAGACCTAAAGATAAACACATCATTGGAACAAAATGGATTTTCAAAAATAAGTCTGATGAATGTGGAAATATAATTAGAAACAAGGCGAGACTGGTGGTACAAGGTTATACTCAAATTGAAGGGATTGATTTCGATGAAACCTTTGCACCAGTAGCACGTCTTGAATCTATCAGACTATTTATATCCATTGCATGTTTTAGAAAGATAAAGATCTATCAGATGGATGTGAAAAGTGCTTTTCTAAATGGCGATTTACATGAAGAAGTCTATGTTGAACAGCCAATGGGATTTGAAGATTCCAAAAATATTGATCATGTATATCGGCTTAAAAAGGCACTTTATGGATTAAAACAAGCACCTAGGGCATGGTATGAGAAACTAACAAAATTTCTTTTAAGTCATGATTTTCAAATGGGATCTGTTGATAAAACTCTATTTGTTAAGAAACATAATGATCATATCTTAATGGTGTAGATTTATGTTGATGATATCATTTATGGATCAACTTGTACTGACTTGACTACTGAGTTTGCAGATTTGATGAAATCACAGTTCGAAATGAGCATGGTTGGGGAATTGACTTATTTCCTTGGATTGCAAGTAAAGCAACAATCTGAAGGAATATTCATTTCTCAATCTAAGTATGCCTTAAACCTAATCAAGAGATTTGGATTTGAAAATGGCAAAAATTTTGATACTCCTATGAGTACTACCTTGAAACTATCAAAAGACTCTAATGGTAAAAATGTTGACTCAAAACTTTATCGGAGTATGATTGGTAGTTTGTTATATTTAACTGCTAGTAGACCTGATATTTCTCTAAGTGTTGGTATTTGCGCAAGATATCAATCTGATCCAAAAGAATCTCACTTGATTGCTGTCAAGCGAATTATTAGATATGTCGCAAGTACTGTAAATCTTGGTCTCTGGTATCCTCATGAAACCAATGTCCAATTAGCTGGGTACTCGGATGCTGACTGGGCTGGCAATCTAGATGATAGAAAATCAACCAGTGGTGGTTGTTTTTTTATTGGAAATTGTCTAGTTTCCTGGTTTAGTAAGAAACAAAATTCTATATCACTTTCAACAGCTGAAGCTGAGTATATCGCAGCTGGTAATGCGTGTACACAGCTTGTTTGGATGCAACGAATGCTAAGTGATTATGGAATTAAACAGGATTCTATGTTATTACATTGCGATAATTCCTGTGTGATAAATATTTCAAAAAATCCTATTCAGCATTCTCGTACTAAGCACATTGACATTAGATTTCATTATATAAGGGAATTAGTAGAAGAAAATGTTATATCTCTAGAATATATTCCTACTGAAGATCAACGTGCTGATATTTTCACAAAACCTCTTGATAAAAGCAGGTTCAAAAAGATGAAATTTGATCTTGGCATGTGCATTTTAAATTGATAATTTATGCCTTTTTGTATAATATTGTATATATTTGCTAGATTGTATTTCAATTTTTGTAAAAATTGCAAGAAAATTGAATTTTTGGGGTTTTTACGACCAGTCGTGAGTATACACAACCAGTCGTACTACGACCGGTCGTAGATACCCACGACCAATCGTGGAGCACGGGTTTCACTTCAAATTGGGGATTTTTCTCTTTCTTCCTCATTTCTTCTTTCTTCTCCTTGGAGCCGAACTTCGACTCGTCGAACCCATCCTTCAAGTTCTTCAAGGTTAGTGTTCCAAATCCGTTTTTCTTGCATATTTGTGTCAAGATTGCTTCCTTTTCTCTCTTGAAGCTTTCTATCTTGAAAATCATTGAGATTTGGGATTTGGGTTGTGAAAAATCTGTTTTGAGCAAACCCTCTTCTCAATCCTTTGCAACTTCTTTATTCCTTTAATTCCTTGTTGCAAATGGCTTCCAGAGGAAGGAAAACTACTTCACGTGATCCTTCTTCTTCCTCCAGATCTACCCCTATATCTAAACGTCATCTTCTTGTTCCCAATGATGATCCATCATTTGTTAGGGACATTAGATCTCGTAAGGTTATCGTTGAACATCCTGTTGATGTCAATCACATTGCTCCATTTGACATCCTTCCTATGCTTGAAGCTGTAGGTTGGACTAACTTATTGCATTGGGGTGGGCCTGCATACCGGTCCATTGCACAATCCATGTTTTCATGTATTAGTGCATTTTCACAGGATAATTTAACTTTTCAAATTTCTACTAGAGAAGGGCCATTTGACGTTGATCGTCATTTAATTTCAGCCCTTATGGAAATTCCTGTGAATGATGAGGGTATTCCAATTCATAACTTGACTGATAAACCCTCAATGGCTGAAAAATGTATACTAACTAAAGACTTGTGCAATATGGATGTTCAATGGACTCAAAAAGGGAATACGCTCCCCGCAAGGTATTTGTTACCCAAATACAGAATTCTCCACAGAATCTTTGTGTCTAATTTGTATCCTCGTTCAGATAATAAATCTGACCTGACTTCATTTATGGTTCGTGTTATCCATGCTATCTCAAATGGTACTCAGATTTGTTTGCCTTCCTTAATCTGTCATTTTATTCTTCAGTTTCGTCTCCATCCTGGTCATAGTGACATTCCATTTGCATACTTTATGACTGTATTGGCTACTCATATGTTAGTCAATATGCCTGTTGATGAAGCACCAATCCATCATCTGATCTTCAACAATACAAATATTAATAAGATGAAGTTGGATCTGCTTCCTGAACAAGGTGGTGGTGGTGGTGGTCCTGAAGAAGCTGGTGTTAATATTAATATGGATGACATTTTTGAGGAACTGGATTCTGACTCAGCTAATGATCTTTTGAGCCTTCTTCATTTGATGCACGTCTGAGTGCATTAGAAGGTAGAGTTGAGGATATAAATGTTAAGTTGGAAAACATGTCTATTGCTCATGATTTGCAATTCAAGTATATGCGCAAATATCTTAGGCGCTTGAACAAAGGCATGCACCAACTTGATCCTTCTATTCCTGCTCCATCTTCAAGTTCTAATTCTGACTAGTTTCTATGAGACTTTTGGGTTGTAATAACTTTATTTCTTTGCTCTTGTTTGATTGAGTTTGAGTTGGATTTTATGCTGGATATTTGTTCTTAATGTAATATTTATGCTGAATATATGTGATGCTATCTTGCGTATCTCTATGACTCTTTTGTTATACTCTATTTCCTCCTCATGTTTACTCTCATTCCTTTATTTAGTTCTCCTTTATCATATTCTGACAAAAAGGGGGAGAATGGTTTGTTGTTAATGTGATTGTGAGAGGAGTAGCATTGGTTATGTTACTCAGGGGGAGTGGGGTGT
Source organism: Magnolia sinica (assembly GCF_029962835.1). NCBI lineage: Eukaryota > Viridiplantae > Streptophyta > Magnoliopsida > Magnoliales > Magnoliaceae > Magnolia > Magnolia sinica. Next base: position 64,450,229 of record NC_080576.1, read on the forward strand.
CAAGGAGAATATATGTTTGAGCTTATTATCTGTTTACAGGTGTTAACCAGTTGTTTTACTTTTGTTTATTAGGGTTATGTGTTTTGTCACTAATTTGACAAAGGGGGAGATTGTAAGTGCTATAGTTTCTATCCCTCTTTGTTGTCAAATTTGTAGTGCCAAAATCACTATTATACTCTGTTATATATAACTTGCATAAGTGAAGCTTTCTCAAGGATCAACATTCATAAACAACCTAAGCTCACAACAAGCAAAGCTCAAGATCTTGAATGAAAGAACTGCTCATAAGACTCAAGCTGAACTCAAGACTCAAGTTGAAAGTCAAGCTGAACTCAAGACTCAAGCTGAAACTCAAGCCACTTTCAAGATTGAGCTACTTCAAGGTTTAGTCTACATCAAGACTTCATGGCTCATTCTTCATGGTCTCTTGTTTCAATGTCCATACTTCATGATTGAGGTTTGTTTGACCATAGGATGACCTTAGAAGTAGGTCATTTCGGATACATAAGTCGAATGTTATTTTTCATGTGATTGGTCTGTTCTTCGACTAGTCCTAGGCCTTCTTCGACTAGTCCTAGACTTGCTTCGACCAGTCTAAGATATTCCTCGACCAGTCGTAAGTTTGTTACAAATTCCGGATAAAATCTGTTAGCCTTCGACTAGTCCTGGAATCTGTTCAACCAGTCGTAGGAACAGTGTCGACTGATCTTCGACCAGTAGTATAATCTACGACTCGAAGTCCAGGGAACCTTTGCAGGACCTACAACCAGTCGAAGGAAACCTACGACCAGTCGTAGGTGACCTACGACCAGTCGTAGAACGGTCTGAGCATATCCCGCCGGATTTTTCAAATATCATATCGCTTCGACTAGTCGAAGAGCACTCTAGACCAGTCGAAGACCCGATCTTCTCACCTATAAATAGAGCACGAATCTCAGAAGAAATCATCGATTTAATTAAAGTATTCAAGCCAATCTTCGTCGAACTTCTGAGAGATAATTTTGTGCTCCATCTAAGCTAAGTGTGCTTATTTAATATTCTCTTTCCTTAGCTTTATTTTAATTGATTTTGTTTCTTATATTCTAATCTAATTTAATAAAGAGGAATTATTATTCCCTTTCTTTGGAATCAAAATCAATTAAGGCAAGCCCTATTTGGTTTAATTTAAAATCTATTAGAACTAGAACCATTGTAATCGAGTACTGGACATTGAACTTGGACATTCAATCATCTACTTTGATTTGGTTCTACCGGGCTGCTACAACGAAGGAGATTTTCAGGTATTTTACATATTGTAAATTCCTTTCTATTATTTTGGTTTCTTTCAAGATTTGCCAAAAAAATCTTGTTATTTTGGTTATCTGAGGAAAGCCAGGAAAACTCAGAAGTGGGGTTTTTTAATTGTGTAAGCCCACATACAAAGACACAATTGTAAGGGTTTTGGGTGAACCTGGGAAAACCTATTTTTAGTGAACGCTAATATCCCCTGTGTGAGGATATTAGGAGTGGAGTAGCTTTTTGTGTGGCTGTTGTATAACAGTTGGTGAACACACAGGCGAACCACTATAATCCCTTGAGTTGTGGTTGATTGTTTTATTCTTTTAATTATTTTTTGTGGGATGTATGTATGGTGGTGAATGTTGTAATTATTTCAAGCTTTGTGAGAATGTTGTAATAGCTTAGAATTTACTTTCTGCTATTCCTTTATAAGCTTGTTTTTCAATTTCATTTGAAAGTTGTTCCAGCAAGGTTGCCCTGCCATTTTTATGGTGTATGGCTGTCCCTAGAACAATACATCTTTAATTACAAGTTATTTCATTTCAGTTTATATTTAATTCTGTATTCCTCTTCGATTTGAGACTTGATACAAAGACCTTTCTAGAAATAAGGTTGTCCTACCATAAACTCTGTTTTTGGTGTAAGGTTGTCCTTAGAATAACGTTTGTATCAACCTCTCAAGATCTGAATTTTGAGGTTGTTTTACTTTCCTGCATTGTTAATTAATTTGGCTATCATTGTCTTTATTATTCCGCTGTTATAAGTTTTTATTTGGCATTGTCCTATTCACCCCCCCTATAGGACATATAGCTTGGCCTTTTCAATATTGTGGATGGCCGAATTGGAAACTATAAATATATGTTCTAGCATTAGGGCGCTAAGGATGTCCTTAGGTAAAAGTCCCTAAACCCTGTAGGCCAACAGGATACTTTAATATCGAGACTGAGTGGATAACATGAGTGCCCGAGTACCAAATACTAATACACCGCATCTCCCACTGTATCATGGTCGGTTGGAAAGGGGTATGACCTTATCTGCCTGAGGGTAGGGGGCTATAAGCTAGGTTGAGTTTGACCAGCTGGTAAATGGGTCCGTTATCGACGAGCCGGGTGGGCATTGGTATACCACTGGTAAGGTGGATAGTGAGGTCTCTTCCACTCACCTGGGCATGCGCACGATGGGGCGGTAGCCAGTGTGGAGTGTACTGGACCCCAGTGATGATTCCAGTAATGATAATTGTACTGAAATGTGGACTTACTGAGTATGAGTTAGATGTTCAATATTTGAATCATTCATTCATTCATTCACTATCCACTCAGGCTGGTGGTGTGCAACTAAATCATTATATACACCTTCACAATGGTCATGATTTCGGTTAGGTACGCGACTAACCTGATATCAGGAATTTACCCATTGAGTCTAGCTATCCAAATCAGGTATGGGACTAGTTTGGATAGAAGTCCCTTGTGATGATCCCCACAACTTGCGATACCACGTACTATAATCTCGACTACACACACCAACTTTGTCATTCCTTTTGCATCACATAGCATGGATATGGCTGATGGTATTTATGGATTTGTCAGGATTTGCATATTGCATTGCATCCTCAGCATATGATATTTGGCCCAAGTATGTCTTTGCATCGCATAACCTGGATAAGGCTAATGGTATTTATGGACTTGCCAGTCTGGCCTACATTATTCCACTTACTCTAACATTTATATGATTGGTACATGTATTGTGCACACACGCATGCACTCTCTAAGCTTCGTAATAAGCTTATGCACGTTCGTTACGTGCAAGTTATGCTAGACCGCAGCAGCATTGAGGCAGGAGCATGTGACCGATCTTTTAAAATTTTGTTATATAAAGTATTTTCTTTTCAACACTGTACTCAAATATTATATTAGTGGATATGTGGTGATGATGTTTTGGTGACTTGGGTACACTTATGTTATGCTCCTTTACAAAAAAAAAATCATCCTGAAAATCTCCCTCATAGAATCCTAGGATTGGAACCTGGTGTATGGGAGCTAGGAGCCGAGAATGGGGTACAACGGAGGCTGTCAGCATCAGATTTGGTGGTTGAGAATTTTGTGAGTCAGGTTCCCGAGTTTGGGGTGTGACAGTAGTTGGTATTAGAGCATAACTTGGGAAAACCTGCGAATAACATCACATATTTGCTAATGGTCTTAAATTAGATATATTTCACTGCTTGATTGTTATGAACTTAGAATGATTAAAATCTCAATCTTGGAAATTTAGAAACACACCCTAAGTTTCCATTACAACTTAGTCTAATCTAGTATTCCCATTTGATAACTTAGAAACTTTGACCCTAGCACCTTGGCAAGACCGACTTATGTTAGGTATGGTTGTGGAGAAATTTTGAGGATGAAATTTTTTGTTATGAGGGTAAAGTTGTAATATTCGTAACCTTGTGAGACCTTCCATACACTTCTAATTCAATAATGACATGTTCCTACATACCAGATCGACGAGTTTTGATTGTTATCCTACTTTTGTACCGCGATATCTCGAGACTTGTACCTTAACAACCGTGCAGGCAGTATGATTCCAACATCGCGCGGTACGCCCCATTTCAACCCTTAGATTAAAAGTTACAATTTTGGCATAATCCAAGATGGGCCACGCAATGCACACATGCCTCACTGGCACAAATCCCCATGTTGACAAATCAATTAATCAATCCATCTATCAATCAAGCCATCCATCACTCCTGTCACTCTCTCCCCATTAGTCAAACAAACCCATGCCATTCTCATGCAACCCATACCCCTACCTATGCTAGCCATCAATCTTTTCTTCTTTTTCTCCTCATTTTACCCCTCAATCTTCCCCTTATTCCCTTCCTATCCTAAAATTCTACAACGAAAACTCCCTAACTCCCTCTCATTTTACCATTTCCTAGCAAGAGTAGAGAGGGATTAAGAGAGAGAGAGAAAAAAATATTAGAAAGATTAGAGAGAAATTAAGAGAGAAAGAGAGAAAAGAAAGAAAGATTAGAGAGAGAAAGAGAGAAAGAAAGAAAAGAAAGAAAGATTAGGGAAAGATTAAGAGAAAAGAAAGAGAGCTTGTGAGAGTATTAGGAAAGATCAAGAGAGTAAAAGTAAGAGAATAGAGAAAAGAATGATTAAAGGAGGTTAGGGGTGGAAAGGAGCTTAGTGGACCGTCCGATCACCAATTCCATCCGATCCAACCATCCATCCTTATAAGTGAGTGCATGGGAGGATCAAAACCCTTCCCTTCTTTGTGATTTCTCTATTTTGGTGGGCCCATATGGGTGGGACCCACCTTGATCATGTATTAAGTATATGGTGGACCCCATAATAGCAGGGGGCCATGCCGATTGCCGGATCTATTTCACTACGCCAAAACAGCGAGAAAAGGACGGTCCAAAACCGTCTCAAATCACCAAAAAGGACAGTCATGAACCGTCGCATGGGCCGTCAAATTTTGACGTGTTGTATTACTTAAAGGACGGTCAAAAACCGTCATTCTTATTGACGAAAAAATGACGGTCATGGACCGTCTCTTATGAGCCTTCAAAGGACGGTCATGGACCGTCCTTAAAAAGGACTGTCATGGACCGTCTCATATGAGCCTTTTGGCTGTCCTTTAAAAGGACGGCCATGGACCATCCTTTAAGAGGACGGTCATGGACCATCTCTTATGAGCCTTCAAAGGACAACCATGGACTGTCCTTTAATATGACAGTCACAGACCATCCTTAAAAAGGACTGTCATGGACCGTCTCTTATGAACCTTCAAAGGACGGTCATGGACCATCCTTTAAAGTGACTGCTATGAATCGTTTGACCGTCCTTTAAAGTGACTGCTATGAATCGTTCATAGGACATTTTCAAATTTGAGAGGGTCAATATACAACTGTTACAATATATTTCATTGTATTCTTCCTGATATACACCTGTTATATAATATATTTTATCATATTCACATTCACATCCATCTAAACCCAAACTACGTAAATCCAACATAAACTACATTCATCCAAACATAAACTACATCCATCCAAACACAAATATTCTTATCCACATTACATTCATCCATGCATAAATACATATAAGTTTAACATCATAAATGAAAAAAAGGAAAAAAATCAGCAACAATTTTCTTTTTGTCTTTCATCTAATAAAAAAATATTAAACCAACAAAACATTATAATTCAGAATCATGAAGAATTGCATAAATTTCTTCCAAAAAAGTGGGCACTTTTTTAAAATAAAACTGATCATTAAAATAAAACTAATGCAAAAAAAGTGTTTCAATTCAAGTTAATAAAACAACAACAAAAATTAAAGCCTTGTAAAAGGGGGCATATGTTAAAAGGGATACATTCCTGTTTGTTGCCATGTGATTGGGCTACAATTCAAGTTGATAGAAACAACAACAAAAATTAAAGCTTTGTAAAAAGGGATACATTCTTGTTTCCTGCCATGTGATGGGCTACATTGTTACAACAATCGGGTTCGGGTTCGGGATCGGGTTTAGGTTGGGGTTTTCAAGTTTAGGTTTAGGTTTAGGTTAAGGAGTTGAGATTAGGATTAGGTGTAGGTCTAGATTTAGGGATTTGAGAATACATTTAGGTTTTAGGTTTAGGTTTAGGTTATAGGTTTAGGTTTAGGTTTAGGTTTAAGTTTTAGGTTATAGGTTACAAGTTTAGGTTATAGGTTATATGTTATAGGTTAAGGTTTAGGTTATAGGTTTTGGTTTAGGTATAGGTTAAGGTTTAGGTTTAGGTTTAGGTTTTAGTTATAGGTTATAGTATATAGGTTATAGCTTTAGGGAATTGAGAATAGGTTAAGGTTAAGGTATAGGTTTAGGAAATCGGGTCCAGGTTCGGGATCGGGTTTAGGTTTGGGTTTTCAAGTTTAGGTTTAAGTTTAGGTTAGGGAGTTGAGATTAGGATTAGGTGTAGGTTTATATTTAAGGATTTGAGAATACATTTCAGTTTTAGGTTTAAGTTTAGGTTTTAGGCTTAGGTTTAGGTTATAAGTGCAGGTTATAGGTTTAGGTTTAGGTTAGGTTATAGGTTAAGGTTTAGGGAATTGAGAATAGGTTTAGGTTTAGGAAATCGAGTTCGGGTTCGGGATCGGGTTTAGGTTTGGGTTTTCAAGTTTAGGTTTAGGTTTAGGTTAGGGAGTTGAGATTAGGATTAGGTGTAGGTTTAGGTTTAGGGATTTGAGAATACATTTAGGTTTTAGGTTTAGGTTTAGGTTATAGGTTATAGGTTTAGGTTTAGGTTTAGGTTATAAGCTATAGGTTTAAGGAATTGAGAATAGGTTAATGTTTAGGTTTAGGAAATCGGGTTCGGGTTCGGGATCAGGTTTAGGTTTAGGTTAGAGAGTTGAGATTAGGATTAGGTGTAGGTTTAGGTTTAGGGATTTGAGAATACATTTAGGTTTTAGGTTTAGGTTTAGGTTATAGGTCATAGGTTTAGGTTTAGGTTTAGGTTTAGGTTAAGGTTTAGGTTTAGGTTATAAGCTATAGGTTTAGGGAATTGAGAATAGGTTAAGGTTTAGGTTTAGGAAATCGGGTTCGGGATTGGGTTTAGGTTTGGGTTTTCAATTTAGGTTTAGGTTTAGGTTAGGGAGTTGAGATTAGGATTAGGTGTAGGTTTAGGCTTAGGGATTTAAGAATACATTTAGGTTTTAGGTTTAGGTTATAGGTTATACGCTATAGGTTTAGGGTTATGTTTAGGTTATAAGCTATAGGTTTAGGGAATTGAGAATAGGTTAAGGTTTAGGTTTAGGAAATCGAGTTCGGGTTCGGGATCGGGTTTAAGTTTGGGTTTTCAAGTTTAAGTTTAGGTTTAGGTTAGGGAGTTGAGATTAGGATTAGGTGTAGGTTTAGGTTTAGGGATTTGAGAATACATTTAGGTTTTAGGTTTCAATTTAGGTTATAGGTTATAGGTTTAGATTTAGGTTAAGGTTTAGGTTTAGGTTATAAGCTATAGGTTTAGGGAATTGAGAATAGGTTAAGGTTTAGGTTTAGGAAATCGGGTTCGAGTTCGGGAATGGGTTTAGGTTTGGGTTTCAAGTTTAGGTTTAGGTTAGGGAGTTGAGATTAGGATTAGGTGTAGGTTTAGGTTTAGGGATTTAAGAATACATTAGGTTTTAGGTTTAGGTTTAGGTTATAGGGTATAGGTTTAGGTTTAGGTTTAGGTTATAAGCTATAGGTTTAGGGAATTGAGAATAGGTTAAGGTTTAGGTTAGGAAAATCGGGTTCAGGTTCGAGATCGGGTTTAGGTTTGGGTTTTCAAGTTTAGGTTTAAGTTTAGGTTAGGGAGTTGAGATTAGGATTAGGTGTAGGTTTAGGTTTAAGGATTTGAGAATTCAGTTTTGGGTTTAGGTTTAGGTTTTAGGCTTAGGTTTAGGTTATAAGTGCAGGTTATAGGTTTAGGTTTAGGTTAGGTTATAGGTTAAGGTTTAGGGAATTGAGAATAGGTTAAGGTTTAGGTTTAGGAAATCGGGCTCCGGTTCGGGATCGGGTTTAGGTTTGGGTTTTCAAGTTTAGGTTTAGGTTTAAGTTAGGGAGTTGAGATTATGATTAGGTGTAGGTTTAGGTTTAGGGATTTGAGAATACATTTAGGTTTTAGGTTAAGGTTTAAGTTATAGGTTATAGGTTTAGGTTTAGGTTTAGGTTTAGGTTAAGGTTTAGGTTTAGGAAATCGGGTTCAGGTTCGAGATCGGGTTTAGGTTTGAGTTTTCAAGTTTAGGTTTGGGTTTAGGTTAGGGAATTGAGATTAGGATTAGGTATAGGTTTAGGTTTAGGGATTTGAGAATACATTAGGTTTTAGGTTTAGGTTTAGGTTATAGGTCATAGGTTTAGGTTTAGGTTTAGCTTAAGGTTCAGGTTTAGGTTTAGGTTATAAGCTATAGGTTTAGGGAATTAAGAATAGGTTAAGGTTTAGGTTTAGGAAATCGGGTTCGGGTTCGCGATCGGGTTTAGGTTTGGGTTTTTGAGTTTAGGTTTAGGTTTAGGTTAGGGAGTTGAGATTAGGATTAGGTGTAGGTTTAGGTTTGGGGATTTAAGAATACATTAAGGTTTAGGTTTAGGAAATCGGGTTCGGGTTCAAGATCGGGTTTACGTTTGGGTTTTAGGTTATGGGTTTAGGTTATAGGTTTAGGTTATAGGTTATAAGTGTAGGTTTAGGTTTAGGTTTTAGGTTTAGGTTATAGGTTTAGGTTTAGGTTTAGGTTAAGGTTATATGTTAAGGTTAAGGTTATAGGTTTAGGTTTAGGTTAAGGTTATAGGTTTAGGTTTAAGTTAGGTTATAGGTTTTTGGTTAAGGTTTAGGTTATAGTTATAGGTTTTGGAATTTGAGAATAGGTTTAGGTTATAAGTATAGGTTTAGGTTAGGTTATAGGTTAAGGTTTAGGGAATTGAGTTTAGGTTATAGGTTCAGGTTATAGGTTATAGGTTATAGGTTTAGGTTAAGGTTTAGGTTATAGGTTTTGGGATTTGAGAATAGGTTTGGGTTAGAAGTATAGGTTTAGGTTAGGTTGTAGGTTAAAGTTTAGGGAATTGAGTTTAGGTTATAGGTTTAGGTTATAGTTTATAGGTTTAGGTTATGGGTTTAGGTTGTAGTTATAGGTTTTGGGATTTGAGAATAGGTTTAGGTTATAGGTTAAGGGTGTGGTCCCTACAAATACAAATATAAACACGGCCTGCTCCAATTGGCCAGGCCCTTCCAATGTTGTCCATAGGAAATGGATAGCTTCATCATGGTCATAACAGCGGTTCCCACCTTCCATGGACCCCCGCTCAACATCCGGATAGCTTCGACGGACATCCGGGTCTGCTCCATCAATTTTGAGTAAATACATAAACACGGTCTGTCCAAGTGCCCAGGCCACTCCAATGTTGTCCATATAAAATGGACAACTTCATCATGGTCATAACAGCCATTCCCACCTTTCAGGGACCCCTGCTCATCTGGATAGCTCCGACGCACATCCAGGTCTGCTCCATTAATTTTGAGCAAATACATAAACATGAGTTGTCCAAATGGTCAGGCCCCTCCAATGTTGTCCATAAGAAATGGACAGCTTCATCATGGTCATAACAGCGGTTCCCACCTTCCAGGGACCCCCGCTCATCCGGATAGCTCCGACACACATCTGGGTTTGCTCCATCAATTTCGAGCTAATACATTTAAAGACAGCATAAATATATCTAAAAGCATCTGATACCTAGGGAAGGCCTCCCATATTTGTATTGTTGGTTACTCATCCCTTTGTCTACTAGCCACAATCGTCCAACAATTTCTATTACTGCCTGTACTCTGAAAGCATCTAGATACCTGGGGTTTAGGTTTGGGATCACGTATACATACATGGATACAAACATGCATGATGACACATCCATTCATCCATGCAGGCATACATACATACATATACACACACATAAATCCATCCATGCATGTATGCATACATACACACACATGCATAATCTGTCCATCCATGCATCCATGCATATGTTTCATCCATCCATGCATGCATGCATAGATATAGACACATACATACATGTGTTTTATCATAAAACCATGCATGATGCATCCATACAAAATAAAAAAATAATCCATGCGTGCATGCATACATATAGGGGAATTGAACACATTTATACCAATTTGTAGTTCAATCATAACCATCGTGTTTGAGGGAGAAGAAGATTCCTAAAGAATACCTGAATGACAGCAACACTACTAGAGAGTTTTGCTATTCTTTAATTAAGCTTCTCTCTTTCATAATCCTATTCAGCATCCTGCAAAAACCCAAAATATATATGCCACTAAGGATGCTCAATAGCTGAAGGATGATGGAGAAGGAAAGGCTAAGAACAATTTAATTACAATTGAAAATTGAAAATTGAAAAAATAAAACACCTCAACAAAAATTTAATTTACTAGAGATTTAAGCTAAAAGTTCTAAAAACTTGAGGAAGGAAACACTTGATTTTTAAGCTAAAAGTTCTAAAAAGTGTGACCTAGCTTGAGCAGCTTTTAGACATTTTTGTCCCCACAATTAGCTTCCTAGGGCAAAAAACTTTCAATACTCAATGGGTTTTGAAAGAAATTTCAAATGAAGTCAAGGGTATATTGGAAACTAAAAAATGTGGTTGTTGTTGGTTAAACAATTCCGATTTTCCTTGGAAAAGGCTACAACAGGTTTGGATTTTCCCACAAAGGTTTTGATATGGTCGCTCCTTTAACACAATTTGGTATGATGATTGGTTTACACCCCCAAATTGCATCCTTCGATTTATTTATGCCATTCATGTTCTCAATACAACCACATAAAAGGTATCTACATGACTATATCAATCTCCTCGACCTATCTACATGTATTTGCATGTATTTGCATTTGTATACCTCAATGTCAAACTTCAGGTTCATTTTAAGGTTTGGTAGTGCTTAGATCTGTAACGACCTTGGAAATTTTTGTGCTAATCTTTCCTTAAGTAGTTGTTTTTGGGGTAATTAGCGTTATACTCGATTGCTTGTGAAATTCGCATCAATCACTTTAAATTGTATCTGCATGGCTCAAAACTTGTAGATTAGTTAGCGCTACGTTACTCTGAAATCTGGGATCCATCGCTAAATCCAGTTGTTCTGTGAAATTTTTGGAAGATCTGGATCAGACCTGGACCGCGCGTCGAAAGTCCGATAGCGATGATCTTAGGCTGTTGCGGTCACCATGTTGGGCTTGACCATCACCTCGAAAATCAAGTCCATCTGATGTTCTAGGTCGATTTGATTGAGTTCGGAGTGAAGAGTGTGAGAACGGTTGGAATTTAATATGTTTTTATAAAATCTGAGTCGTGTCACTTGCGCGACGATTTTAAGCTATCTGACCATTGGATTCTGACCCAATTTCACCCTCTAATCAGGGAAGGTGGCCCAGGCATATCCTAGTGCTTGTGGACCTGATCGAGATCCCGTGACCGTTGAATTGAGTGTGGTCCGCCACGGCTGATCTGAAGAGCCGGTCGGTACGAAAACTCAGCCTGACCTAGATCCATAGTCAGTGAGCTTAAGTCCGACCTTTCGTGGTTATAGGCCCACCAGAAGTGCTTCGTTGGATCGCGAGAGTCGGGTTTTGGTTATACTTTAAGTATACCTTGGCCCTGGGGTTATTTTCATCAATTTGAGGCCTATTTATAGTCCTTAAACCCTAGCTCTCTTTTCCATACGAATTTTTCTCTAACCCTAGCTTGGAAAGAGAGTGGAAAAGAGAGAGAAAGTGAGAGAGATAAGTTGGTGAATCATCTTGGATTCTTCCTTGTTCTTCTTCATCTTTGAACCTTCACTTTGAATCGTTCTTCTGACGGTTCTGAGTTCTTTTTGGGGTAAGTTAATCTAACCCTAACCTGTGTTAGAGCTTAGATTAGTCTTGGTGTTGTCGTATCTCATTTCTATCCTTGTTTTAGGGTATTCTATCCTCGTTGACGAAGACAACTCGTCTAAATCAGTTCGGTGTTTCTTTCCTTGCTTAAGGTGCGGACTTTAAGTGTATAGGTTATGGTTTTCAAGGCTTTTAATGCCATTTAGTGATTTATTCTTGTTATGGATGAGATTTCACATGCCAAATGTTGTGTTTACATTGCTTTCCTGATATGCATGCGTTATATTGAGATTTGTGTATTCTATGTGTATTTATAAAGTACCGTATACGTATAAAATATGCACTTATGTTTGCCATGATTATTTGTCATGTATGTATGCTAGATGCATGTATGACAACTCCTTGGTAAAAGGAATTGTCAAAGTGCATGTATTTCAACATACGTCATGTATGTTGTTCCATGTATGCTAAGTGTTTGTAGAAATGCATGAATGATCTAAAGTGTAACTTATTACACTAATTGTGGATGTTGAGAAGTGATTCTCAACACTCCTATTGATGCGCATGATTTCCTTTATGCAAGTTACATTCCATGTTATTTAAATTCCAGCATTACTTATGCTTACGTTTATGTTAAGTTGATATTCTTCAGATGCGTATGTACCATGATTTAAGTTGTTGTTCCATTACTGTTTTACATTCAACATGAATATTTGTTGTAGTGTAAGGTGTTTGGGACTATGCCTTAGTCCAGGAAATCGGTAATCGACCCTATATTCGTGGTTAAGATTGCTTTCGCCACGTAGGACGTATTAGACGAACCCGAGTCGTATTAGAGTTATCGGCAATGGCTTGGTCACGCGGAGTGTTTGCGCACTCTATGTCGTTCAATTCAACGTGCGCTCGTGCTAGTCGAGTTCTTCAAGTAACCCGATTGTCCGATGTGTGTTCACCATGTATGGACGCTACTGCTTGAATCTAGGGTACCGAACTTACCAGTGAAATCCTATTAATTATGGTACTTGATCCGCTAAGACTCATGAGCCAGACATGGTGGTATGGGACACCGTGGTCGAGCTGTCGGCCTACGCTGGGGTGACGAGCCTCCCCGTAGTGACCAGTGAGCAACTCAACTCGTGAGCCGATTATGGTGGTATGGGACACTATATTCGTGCTGTCGGCCTACATTGATTGGTGACGAGCCCTTTGTAGTGACCTCGAGCATACCTGGATACCGTAAGGAGGTGACGAGCCGAACTGTGGTAGCAAAGGCATGAAAGGCGTGCATTGATTGGTGACGAGCCCTTTGCTACGACCTCAAACATATGATCGTATGAGATGGCTAAGATTGACGACCCTAGTATGGATCACTGTTGGGATGGTGATATGAGGAAGGTATCTTAGCTTCCCAATCCTGCTGTATGAAATGGACTAATAACAACTTGGTAATCATATCCATACACCGCATTTGCATGTGCTTTTTAGATATGGCGCACTTTGAGGCGATGTCATGCGTAACGTAAGATGAAGACGCTGAGGGTATACGAGTGAGGGCACGCATCATATTGCATACATCCTTGCATTAACAAGAGTACTTAGGATTTATTTAATTGTTCTGCTTTATCATTACTGTTTGATTGAACTGATAACATGTTAACCAGTGCCTTATTGTTCCACTGAGTTGATCACTCACTCCCACGTTTCTGGGGCGGTGTTAAACACCCACCAGACTCTGTCTTAGGTTCTGATGTTGCAGATGTTGATGCGACTTCTGAGGCAGAGCGGGAGCTGGATGATGATGAGGCTGCCTTCTCTTATATGCAGTTTTCAGACGGGTTCTAGCGAGCCTTGGTCTGATGCACGGGATTATGGGATTATTTTTGAGAACTTAAATGATATAACTTGATACTTATAATTTTATTAAATAACACTTTCATACGATCTGGCTTGTATATGTACTTCAGGAATTTACACTTGTACACATATTTTCCTATAAGTCTTCCGCTTGCTTTATTCACTTATCCCTGAATCATATCTGTGTTTTAGCTTAATCTATTCCATGTTTTATGCACTAATACAGTCAACATACATCCTTCATTAAATATGTTGCATAAGTGATGTTTTGGAACTCGGGAGCTGAGTTATGCTCGACCCCCTAATTTCAGGGCATTACAAGTTGGTATCAGAGCATGATCTGGATTAAACCGGACCTGGGTTATGGTCACACACTACACGTTGTCACCACTTTAGTATATTTGGGTGCGGGTCTATCATAGATTTGGTGTTTGTGCTCCGTAGCTTCTATCGGCGAAAGTTTCCTGAAAACCTTCGCCGAGATCGAGTCCGTACTCTTACCTGATCACACACAGCGACCCGAAACCTTTCCTAGACCCTCTATTAATGAGTTTAGATGGTCTATCTTCTCTTTTTCACCTTTAAACCTTCAAGAAATCTCTATTTTAATCAGATTTCTGCCAGAATGACCCGATAGGCGTCAAACTATGCAAGGGGCCAATCGGGACATTTTCTGTGGGGTCCAGGGGGGGACCACATGTTTCAGACCATGGGGGACTAGGAGGGCCTCGCCAAAATGGTGAGGCTTCACCGGAATGTCCAGAGACCGATGATTCCATTCCTGGTTAGGCGAGGGCTCGCCGGCCAACGGGCCGGTGCGGGCCGACGCATCTCAGGCCTAGTGTGGCCCACCCCTCCATGGTTTTACCTTAAAACCCTCTTCTTTTATCTATTTTCTTCACAAAAACCTCTCCCAAGCTTTCCCTTTCTTCAAAACCCTCTCCAAATCCTCTCAAATCTCTCCCAAATCTTCTTCTTCTTCCATTTTTCGTGCAAACCCATCACCCCATCTCCAAATCTTCCCTCCCATTATTGATTTCTCTTTCTTTCCTCCTCATTTGGGCTCTTGCATTCCCATTTTGGCTACTAGTTGTGTGGAAGCTTCATCATCTTCCTATTTCTCTCTTTCTCTCATTTCTCATGGCCCTCTTTGAGATTGTGACGGCCATCTTTTCTATTTCTTCCCTTCTTTCCTTGATGGGGAAGAAGAGAGCACCCGTGGATGAAGCCGGGCCGAGCCGTCCAACCCGTGCACAGAGGCTAAGAGGTGCCACCGCGAGCACGTCCGCCGCACATGAATTCCAGACGAAGCGGGACCTTGATCCTCGAGCTCCCGTTAGTAGGACCTTGTTGGCGGAGTTGTCGCATGGAGCCTATGAAGGCCGTAGAGTCCTTTTTGAGGCTCATGTTGATCCGCGGCTCTTTGGTGAGTTTTTCTTGTTGGAGCGCCTAGAAGGGACTGGTTGGGGTCCCTTGTTTGAAGGCGAGTATCGCGCGAATGCTAGCACTGTTCGAGCCTTTTATGCAAGTATTCTTGATCCTTCGCTGGAGCCTCTGCAGTTCAAGATTCCTTGTGGTAGTGGTCGTGTGGGTATCGTCGATGTTGCTTTGATATCCCGCCTCCTGAATGTGCCACTTGGTGAAGTGCATGCTAGCGAGAAGAATGTGAACAGTGTGTGCGAGAGGGATCGTCGCACCCGATCCTTGTGTGGTCGTCTGGTTGAATGGCAGCGAATAGGAGTCTTCTGGCTACCTACATGATGGACGACTTCCGTTTGCTTCACAACATCTTTACGTTCAATGTATATCCAAGGTGGAGCAACCGCAGCAAGTATACGCGCCTGATGGTGGATTTTCTGTATCAGGTGGGGGCAGGAAGTGAAGTTGTGTGTGCCGACGTACGTCCTGCGCCAGATTATTCTCATCGCTCGTTCGAGTAGAAGGACCAAGTCGCTCCCTTTTGGCCGCCTCATTTGCAAGATTGCACATGAGTTTGGCTATAGGCTTGAAGTTGAGAAGCCGGTTCCTATTCGTCATATCAATCTGAGGACTCTTAAGCTGATGGAGGTTGGTTCTGGTCGGCATGCCTCAGAGAGTGAGGCTGAGTCTGAGAGCGGTGAAGAGAGTTATGCTGAAGGTGGTGCGGAGATTGAGGAAAAAATAGAGCAAGATGAGGAAGGAGATGAGGCATAGGATTCGAGTGATAGCTCTCCTCCTGTACCGCCAGAGCAGGGCGCAGAGCAGACTGCCAGAGATGCCCGTCTTACACAGCTTGAAGAAGGGCAGGCTGCTTTACGCCAGGATATTGTTGATCTTCGAGGCCTTGTTAAACATAAGTTTAAGAAGGTGACTCGAACTCTGAAGTCTATCCTGTGTTGCTTGCAGGATAAGGGTGCTCCGCCTCCATCTCCTGATTCCGACGAGTAGTTGTCGTCGTGGCCGTCTTTTGCTTTGTTTGTGTTTTTCTTTCTGTGTGTAGCCGTTATTGGCTTGTAGTTGGAGTGTTGTAGTTGTTGGGTATTGTAGTTGTTTGTGGTTGTTGTAGTTGCTGTGGTTATTTGAAGTGTTAGATGTTGTTGTTTACATGCTTTCCTAGTCGTGATTCATGTATTGATGCACTACTATATTGCGACGATTTTGATTAATGGAATGCATGTTGTTTGCCTTTGGAGTTGTGCTGTGTTGTTGTGTGGATGGATTATGTGACATAGAATCTGACAGGTTGCATCCTCTGTTGAATGTAGGGATGCCTCCTAAGGGTTCGAAGACTTCGGCCCGTCTCTCTTTGATTGAGTCGCTTGCTGGGGTTCCTCCCTTGAGCGATAGCCAGTCAGATTCGCAAGTGGGTCCATCTCGGGCCGGTGTTGGGCCGACACCGATGGCTCCTCCAGTCACACCCTCGGTTCCTGGGCCGAGCCGTGCACCTTCGTCTGCTTCGCCTGTTGATAGGTTTGAGCAGATGATGCTGTTGATGCAGTAGCAGCAGATTCAGCAGCAGCACCACCACCAGCAGCAGCAGCAGCAGGAGTTCCTCTCTTCCATGGCTGGCATCTTTGCTTAGTCAGTGGGGGCGACTCCACCTGTTTCACCTATGCCTCCATCTGGGAGCGCCAGAGCCAGCGGCACTTTCGAGCAATTCCAGCGCTTGCGACCTCCTACTTTTGCAGGTTCTCATAGACCCGAGGAGGCCGAGTATTGGATCGATCGCATCTCTAAGATGCTGAGACCGCTGCACTGCTCTGAGGTTGAGCAGGTTGAGCTTGCCACCTTCATGTTTAATAAGGAGGCCAGTCTGTGGTGGGACAGTGTTCTTCGCACTGTCGAGAAAGGTTTTGAGTGGCCGTGGCAGGCGTTTGAGGCGCGCTTCCACGAGAAGTATTTTCCGGTCACGTACCGACATGAGAAGGAGAGTGAGTTCCTTCGCCTCCGCAAGGGAGGGTTGTCGGTGACGAAGTATGAGAACCGGTTTATTGAGTTGGGGCGGTATGTTCCTTTGATCCTGGGTGATCAGCCGATGAGGATGCGGCGTTTCTCTGAGAGATTGAGACCTGAGATCCGATCGAAGATTTGTTGTGCTAGCATTTCTTCTTATGCGGAGCTGGTGAGCAGAGCAGGACGGGGATAGAGCGTCCCGCATGCGAGCACCGATGGTTCCTAGGCCGCGACCGGACTTTCAGGGTGCACCTTTCCTCGGCAAGAGGCCAGGAGCAGATTCTCCTCCGAGGCGTTCAGCGCTGTCCGCTCAGCAGATGAGAGCTGATCTTCGATGTTCTTATTGTGGGATGATGGGGCACTTGGACCGTTTTTGCTTCTCCTGTATGCGAGCCGGTGGTTTTACTCCACCGCAGAGGGTTAGCCGTCCGATGCCTCAGGTTATTTCTCCTCCTCCTCTTCGATCAGCGCCAGCTCATCCATCCTTCAGACCTGCAGTTCCTAGCTTCAGGCCACCTCAGCGGCCCATGGTTCCTCCACCGAATTGTCAGCAGCAGGCTCGTGTTCATGCGCTTTCAGCTGAAGCGCCTATGTCTGACTTAGTGCCGAGGTCCTTCGAGGTGACAGCGCACATTGAAGGTATTCCCATTTCTGTGTTAGTGGATACAGGGTCCACTACTTCTCTTATATCTTATGCGGCAGTTAGGCGTTTGGGTTTGAGATCTGTTCCTATGCAAGGAGTGACGCTTACTACCACTACGGGAATTTTCTCTGCTTTGGGCAAGCGTTGTATGGATTGTTTGGTCGATCTGGGAAGTGGATCGATCAGTGTTGATTTGTTAGTCGCACCGCTTTATCACTACGATGTTATTATGGGTATGGATTGGCTCACGAGGATGCGAGCTGAGATTGATTGTGAAGCTAGATCAGTGACGATCCATGGACCTAAGGGCGAGACTGTTACTTTCCCAGTTCAGGTCAGTTACCCTCTTCATATTGATTTTTATTCTTCTCTGTTGGAGAGTTTGGCTGAATCGGCGTTGGTTAGTATGCCGGTAGTTCATCGATTCCTGGATTACCTCCTCAGCGTGAGATTGATTTTGCTATCGATCTTATGCCTGGTACGATGCCCATTTCTTTACCCACCTATCATATGCCTCCGAGTGAAATGGAGGAGTTGAGGAAGCAAATAGATGGTTTGCTGGAATTGGATTTTATTCGGCCCAGTGTGTCTCCTTGGGGAGCACCTGTTCTGTTTGTGAAGAAGAAGGATGGTTCCTTGCAATTGTGTATTGATTATCGCAGGCTGAATCTGGTAACTGTGAAGAATAAGTACCCTTTACCCAGGATTGATGATCTGTTTGATCAGTTGAAGGGGGCACGGTACTTTTCGAAGGTTGATCTGCAGTCAGGGTATCATCAGTTGCGCGTCAAGGATGGGGACGTGCAGAAGACCGCTTTTAGGACCAGCTTTGGTCATTATGAGTTCCTTGTGATGTCGTTCGGTTTGACGAACGCACCGGCCGTGTTCAAGGATCTGATGAACAGGGTGTTTCGGCCATTCCTGTTTCGATTCGTCATTGCCTTTATCGATGACATCTTGATATATTCGGCGAGCCAGGCAGAGCACGAGGAGCACTTAAGAGCGATTTTGGATACTCTTAAGAAGCATCAGCTTTTTGCACAATTCAAGAAGTGTGATTTCTGGAAAGAGGAAGTCAAGTTCCTGGGACATGTGGTGTCCAAGGAAGGAATAGCCATCGACCTTGCCAAGGTAGCTGCAGTGCAGGACTGGAAGCAGCCTGGTTCAGTTACTGAGGTAAGGAGTTTTCTGGGTCTTGCAGGCTATTATCGACGTTTTATTCAGGACTTCTCGAAGATTGCCAGACCATTGTCGCAGCTTACACGGAAAGATTTGAAGTTTGCTTGGAATGAGCAGGCGGAGTTAGCTTTTCAGGAGCTGAAGGACAAGTTGACGTCCGCCCCTGTGCTAGTATTGCCAGAGCAAGGGGTTAAGTATATTATATATACTGATGCCTCTCGCGTTGGTCTGGGTTATGTCCTTATGCAGAAGGACGGGGTGATTGCTTATGCTTCGCGTCAGTTGAGGAAACACGAAGAGAATTACCCTACGCACGACCTGGAATTAGCAGCTGTCATATTCGCATTAAAGCTTTGGAGACTTTACCTCTATGGTGAGGAGTTCGAGCTCTTTTGCGACCACAAGAGCCTTAAGTATATTTTCACGAAGCGTGATTTGAATATGAGGCAGCGCAGATGGATGGAAACATTGAAGGACTTCAAGTTCGATGTTTCTTACCATCCGGGCAAGGCGAACCTTGTGGCAGATGCATTTAGTCGCAAGAAGGCTATTAAGTTTGCGGCTCCGCTGATGATAGCAGAGTGGGATATGTTGGAGTTCGTGCATGATTTTGAGCAGAAGCTTACGGTGGTTGAACCGTATGAGGTTATCGCACACATTCGTGTACAGCCCCTTATCAACGAGAGGATCGTTGCAGCTCAGGCAGATGATGAGCTTTTGGTGAAGATGAGGCAGCGGGTTGGTATAGATGAGAACTCCGACTAGAGTGTTAGTTCTGATGGGGGCCTATGTTTTCGTGGCCGGTTATGTGTTCCTGACATCCCTGACTTGAGACGTGAGGTTTTCGAGTTAGCCCATATTTCTAAACTTGCGATGCATCCAGGTAGCACGAAGATGTATCAGGATATGAAGAGGTCTTATTGGTGGGACAATATGAAGGTCCAAATTGCTGAATTTGTTTCTCGTTGTCTCACGTGCCAGTAGGTCAAGGCAGAACATCGCCGACCTCCTGGGTTATTGCAGCCCATGCCCATAACTGAATGGAAGTGGGATTTCATCTCTATGGATTTTATTTCTAGGTTGCCGAGGATGAGGAAGAGATTTGACTCTATCTGGGTGATCGTCGATCGATTAACGAAGTCGGCGCATTTCTTATCGATCAGAGTCACTTACTCTGTAGACGAGTTGGCTAGGTTGTATATCAAGGAGATAGTGCGTCTGCATGGAGTTCCCCTGGAGATTCGTCTGATAGAGACACGCGTTTTACATCTATCTTCTAGACTCGTATCCAGGAAGCAATGGGTGTGAAACTGAAGTTTAGCACCGCGTTTCATCCGCAAACAGATGGGCAGACGGAGCGCATGAATCAAGTCCTGGAAGATATGTTGCGAGCTTGTGTTTTGGATTTCAAAGACAGTTGGGATGATTGTCTTCAGTATGCAGAGTTCATGTATAATAATAGTTTCCAGGCGAGTATTGGTATGGCTCCCTATGAGGCGTTGTATGGTCGCCCGTGTAGAGCACCATATTGTTGGGCAGAAATTGGTGAGCGTAGTTTGCTTGGCCCGGAGTTGGTGCAGGTGACTTCATAGAAGGTCGACATCATTCGACGTCGACTTCTGACAGCGCAGAGTAGGCAGAAGAGTTATGCTGATACGAGGCGTCGACCTCTTGAGTTTGAGGTGGGAGACCATGTTTTTCTGAAGGTCTCTCCTATGAAGGAATTTCTGCAGTTCGGTAAGAAGGGGAAGCTGACGCCGAGATTTATTGGTCCATTTCAAGTTCTGGATCGAGTGGGAGCGGTAGCATACCGCCCTGCTTTGCCCACACCTCTTGCGGGCATGCATAACGTATTTCACGTTTCTATGCTGAAGAAATACGTTCCTGATCCTTCGCATATTATCAGTTGGGAGCAAGTGCAGTTGAGTGAGGATGCCACTTATGTACTGCGACCGACGCGTATTCTCGACAGGAAGGAGCAGGTATTGCATAGCAAGGTTATCCCTCTTGTGAAGGTGTTATGGACGCATCATGGTGTGGAAGAGGCTACTTGGGAATCTGAAGCTGAGGTCAGAAAGACCTACCCTCTGATCCTTGAGGATTATATGAAGGTATGAATTTCGAGAACGAAATTTTCTTTAAGGGGGGTAGATTGTAACGACCTTGGAAATTTTTGTGCTAATCTTTCCTTAAGTAGTTGTTTTTGGAGTAATTAGCGCTATACTCGATTGCTTGTGAAATTCGCATAAATCACTTTAAATTGTATCTGCATGGCTCAAAACTTGAAGATTAGTTAGCGCTACGTTACTCTGAAATCTGGGATCCATCGCTAAATCCAGTTGTTCTGGAGAATTTTTGGAAGATCTGGATCGGACCTGGACCACGCGTCGAAAGTCCGATAGCGATGATCTTAAGCTATTGCGGTCACCATGTTGGGCTTGACCATCACCTCGAAAATCAAGTCCATCTGATGTTCTAGGTCGATTTGATTGAGTTCGGAGTGAAGAGTGTGAGAACGGTTGGAATTTAATATGTTTTTATGAAATCTGAGTCGTGTCGCTTGCGCAACGATTTTAAGCTATCTGACTGTTGGATTCTGACCCAATTTCACCCTCTGATCAAGGAAGGTGGCCCAGGCATATCCTAGTGCTTGTGGACCTGATCGAGATCCCGTGACCGTTGAATTGAGTGTGATCCGCCACGGCTGATCTGAAGAGCCGGTCGGTACGAAAACTCAGCCTGACCTAGATCCATGGTCAGTGAGCTTAAGTCCGACCTTTCGTGGTTATAGGCCAACCAGAAGTGCTTCGTTGGATCGCGAGAGTCGGGTTTTGGTTATACTTTAAGTATACCTTGGCCCTGGGGTTATTTTCATCAATTTGAGGCCTATTTATAGTCCTTAAACCCTAGCTCTCTTTTCCATACGAATTTTTCTCTAACCCTAGCTTGGAAAGAGAGTGGAAAAGAGAGAGAAAGTGAGAGAGATAAGTTGGTGAATCATCTTGGATTCTTCCTTGTTCTTCTTCATCTTTGAACCTTCACTTTGAATCGTTCTTCTGATGGTTCTGAGTTCTTTTTGGGGTAAGTTAATCTAACCCTAACCTGTGTTTAGATTAGTCTTGGTGTTGTCGTATCTCATTTCTATCCTTGTTTTAGGGTATTCTATCGCCGTTGACGAAGACAACTCGTCTAAATCAGTTCAGTGTTTATTTCCCTGCTTAAGGTGCGGACTTTAAGGTTATAGGTTATGGTTTTCAAGACTTTCAACGCCAATTAGTGATTTATTCTTGTTATGGATGAGATTTCACATGCCAAATGTTGTGTTTACGTTGCTTTCCTGATATGCATGCGTTATATTGAGATTTGTGTATTCTATGTGTATTTATAAAGTACCGTATACGTATAAAATATGCACTTATGTTTGCCATGATTATTTGTCATGTATGTATGCTAGATGCATGTATGACAACTCCTTGGTAAAAGGAATTGTCAAAGTGCATGTATTTCAACATACGTCATGTATGTTGTTCCATGTATGCTAAGTGTTTGTAGAAATGCATGAATGATCTAAAGTGTAACTTATTACACTAATTGCGGACGTTGAGAAGTGATTCTCAACACTCCTATTGATGCGCATGATTTCCTTTATGCAAGTTACATTCCATGTTATTTAAATTCCAGCATTACTTATGCTTACGTTTATGTTAAGTTGATATTCTTCAGATGCGTATGTACCATGATTTAAGTTGTTGTTCCATTACTGTTTTACATTCAACATGAATATCTGTTGTAGTGTAAGGTGTTTGGGACTATGCCTTAGTCCAGAAAATCGGTAATCGACCCTATATTCATGGTTGAGATTGCTTTCGCCACGTAGGACGTATTAGACGAACCCGAGTCGTATTAGAGTTATCGGCAGTGGCTTGGCCACGCAGAGTGTTTGCGCACTCTATGTCGTTCAATTCAACGTGCGCTCGTGCTAGTCGAG
Organism: Magnolia sinica; assembly: GCF_029962835.1. Classification (NCBI taxonomy): domain Eukaryota; kingdom Viridiplantae; phylum Streptophyta; class Magnoliopsida; order Magnoliales; family Magnoliaceae; genus Magnolia; species Magnolia sinica. The sequence goes on from NC_080576.1 coordinate 64,472,994, forward strand.
TTTGTCAAGTAACCCGATTGTCCGATGTGTGTTCACCATGTATGGACGCTATTGCTTGAATCTAGGATACCGAACTTACCAGTGAAATCCTATTAACTATAGTACTTGATCCGCTAAGACTCATGAGTCGGACATGGTGGTATGGGACACCGTGATCGAGCTGTCGGCCTACGCTGGGGTGACGAGCCTCCCCGTAGTGACCAGTGAGCAACTCAACTCGTGAGCCGATTATGGTGGTATGGGACACTATATTCGTGCTGTCGGCCTACATTGATTGGTGACGAGCCCTTTGTAGTGACCTCGAGCATACCTGGATACCGCAAGGAGGTGACGAGCCGAACTGTGGTAGCAAAGGCATGAAAGGCGTGCATTGATTGGTGACGAGCCCTTTGCTACGACCTCAAACATATGATCGTATGAGATGTCTAGGATTGACGACCCTAGTATGGATCACTGTTGGGATGGTGATATGAGGAAGGTATCTTAGCTTCCCAATCCTGCTGTATGAAATGGACTAATAACCACTTGGTAATCATATCCATGCACCACATTTGCATGTGCTTTGTAGATGTGGCACACTTTGAGGCGATGTCATGTGTAACGTAAGATGAAGACGCTGAGGGTGTACGCGTGAGGGCACGCATCATATTGCATACATCCTTGCATTAACAAGAGTACTTAGGATTTATTTAATTGTTCTGCTTTATCATTACTGTTTGATTGAACTGATAACATGTTAACCAGTGCCTTATTGTTCCACTGAGTTGATCACTCACTCCCACGTTTCTGGGGCGGTGTTAAACACCCACCAGACTCTGTCTTAGGTTCTAATGTTGCAGATGTTGATGCGACTTCTGAGGTAGAGCGGGAGCTGGATGATGATGAGGCTACCTTCTCTTATATGCAGTTTTCAGACGGGTTCTAGCGAGCCTTGGTCTGATGCGCGGGATTATGGGATTATTTTTGGAAACTTAAATGATGTAACTTGATACTTATAATTTTATTAATAACACTTTCATACGATCTGGCTTGTATATGTACTTCAGGGATTTACACTTGCACACATATTTTTCTATAAGTCTTCCGCTTGCTTTATTCACTTATCCCTGAATCATATCTGTGTTTTGGCTTAATCTATTCCATGTTTTATACACTAATACAGTCAACATACATCCTTCATTAAATATGTTGCATAAGTGATGTTTTGGAACTCGGGAGCTGAGTTATGCTCGACCCCCAAATTTCAGGGCGTTACAAGATCTCAGCAAGCAAACTAAGGATGCCCATAGTCCGAGGATTAGAAGGCTGATAAGCAAGATTACTTTGGCATGACTCCAGAATCTGCAGAAAATATTGGCATATTAAAAACCCAGACCTGTGATAGAAAACCACAATGCCAATCTTGTACTCACTAACGGATTGAACAACTTTCCAATCATGAGATCCAAATTCTACCCACTAAGAAAACATATCAAATGGATACAACAAATAAGCAAACACAACACAAACATAAACAAAGCACAATGATAGAAAACCCCTTTCTACAATAATGACATACTACAGCCTATTAATGACCACTCCACAAATCTTTCCCTTTTTAACAAAGAAAACCAACAGATACATAAGTAGCCAAAGTGGGGTTTAAAATCCCACTACCAAATGAAATAAAATATCAGAAAATATGGTGGAACCTACTTGATAATAGCAAGAGTTCATTTGGATGAACCTACTTTCCAACAAGATTACTTTCCAACACCAGATGGTTGGTGTAGTTCCTAGACTTGAGAGATTTGTACTCAAGAGGCCAATAAAGTAAAATTCAGCAGATGGAAAGTAATGCTTCATACACAAACTAGTAATGCTGTTGTGTTATCATGTACCAGTGAAATCGTAAAAAAAAAAGAAAGTAAACATGAGTAAGTACCCGTGAAAGTGTTGCATGATAAGAGAAGTAAGAGCAGTCACAAGCGTCTTTGCATTTAGCCTCTCACAAGGTTCATATTGTAAGCAACGAGAAGCCAATCACACCAACTCAGTTCCATCATCATTTGAGAAGCGGCCTTCCAAGTAAGAATCCATCAGCATCAGGAAATTCTTACTGCGTATAAGGTTTGTTGACTTACCATTTGTTGTTACTAATTATGAACAATGGAATGATGTCTTCTTGTTCTAAACCCATAATGTCAAACTTCCCAGTAAGATTTGTTGCTGAAAACAAGACAACTCTATCATCTTCATTCACTACTTCCTCTCCCAACTCAACCAGATTGATATCAGAATGCCTACCAGGAAAGAAGGAACCAGTCCAATCATAGAACAACATTAAAAAAAATAAAAAATAAAAATAGATACCATGTATGGGTGGATGCCAATTATTAACAAAATGCATGCAATAGGTACATGTTTAGAAAAAAGAAGCCAATTTCATAGAAAGAACAAAATAAACCACATTATGGGACATGAAATACTAATTGTTGGCATTATATTTCACAACATCTAATAAGCACTTCATACATGTGTGGCATCCAGGCTTGGATAAAGCACTTCATACATTACTTGAAGTTTAGTACCTAATAATAAAGAACATTTCTTTCCATGAATTCATTATCTCTCTCTTTTAATTTTTTAACTTTCCATTACAATAATAACTACCTGAAATCATGGCATTTTCTCAAGATAGAAGTCTAATCCATCCCAACTTGTGCACCTGTTAGGACAAGTAATTCAAACAACATCCTGCAACACATTTAAATGCCTAATCAGTCTCACTCCAGTCTTATACATTGAATGCTTAATGTATAGTCTCTTGAATTGGTGCAAACCATACCTGAATTGAGTGTAATGAATCTACATCTCTTCTACTATTGAGTGTAATGAATCTACTCGAAGAACCCCATCCAGGAGCTCTGGTCGATTGATAGAAATTAAGCTTGTTCTCTATTTTCTTTCCAACTACTGTCATCTGAAGACTTCTCAATAGGGGAAGAACTCCAAATAGGTGATCTTGTTGGTTGATTCAACTCATCTTGTCCTTTATCTTCATTCCAACCACCAATATCTAAAGATCTCTCCATATGGGTACCCTTTGGGTTATGACTACCCCAGACAGAATTAGATTGACCATGCATCTTGTCCTTATCCCAAACATGTGGTTTGGTAGATGAATTATTCGGTTGGTTCCAACAATTTACATCTTGGGATTTAGCATCTTGAACCCTCTCATTTCCTGCATCATTTGATTTCCAACCTCCCCAGGGATTAGATTGATCGTATTGAACGGGCTACTTCATTGCTTACTTCTTTTTCACTAGAAATAGTGCTTACCAAATGGAGGAAATCAACACATCTGTTACGACATCTAGATTTGATGCCACCTAGCAAAAAGAAGAAAGAAGGTGATTCATATTTATGCTTATGAAACAAAGTCTAATAGTTTACACAGCTAGGTTATTAAACTAATAAATTCTAAGAAAAATAGCAAGTGCCAAGACCTATGGCATAAAAAAATAATCGTTGCATGGATTAGCAATCAAACAACAATGGTAAAGGGAAGAAAACTAACTTCTTTCTTGCTCCACATAATTTGGAAAGGTGTTCCTATGCTAACGGCGACATGTTTACCCCGAAGAACATGATGCAACTATACTGGATAGTGAATCCATGTGACACCTTTCAGCTGCTCTCTCAAAACATTTAATTGGCCTCTGCATCCATAAAAATTATTAAGATTGGCTAAACCCATACCAATAAAAATTCAATATGGCACAATGGTAATTCTTCCCTTGAACGTCATGGAATTTAATATCAATAGACATTGGCAAGACCCAACATTAATCCATCTTTACTTTAAACATTGGCCTTTAAATGAGGACTTGTTAAGTTGATTCTCGAGTCATGTGCCACATGTACAAGGCCAGGCTAGGCCCGGACCTAGGCTCATGCCAGACTAAATTAAATTTTAGTATATAAAAGAAGATTAATTCAAATGCATGGAAAAATAGTGATATTTGTGCTTAACTAAGGGCAAGACTGACTTTTTTAGTTGACTAATTAAGGATCTATTAGTGTAAGTAGCTCCAAGTCATGCATAAAATGAGGTGGAGTTTGGGAAATAGAATAAAAGCAAGAGGTTTCCTTTTTTTTTTGGGAATACATTCTAGATTCCTTCCCATCATATTTAGAGACGACGGTCGATACATGCACAATCATTTGCTGCTTTTTTTTTGTCAAATATTAAAGATGTCAGTAAAATAACCAAGGCATGGTTACCCTTTGTTTCAATCTTATGAACTGCAAATGACATTCACTATCTATAATTCCTTTCTAAATCATGGTAAAATAAAAAGAAAGATTAAATGTTCTTACATCAACTGAATATGCACTTCCAAACAGGAACTTAAGAAGCATGGCCCAAAGAAGCGGAGGGGACTGAAACATGAAGGCCACTGCAATACTCTGAAATGATGAATGAAATATTTATTAGCTTAAGAAGCATGGCCCAAAGAAGCAGAGGGAACTGCAAATGACCACCCACTTCCTTTCATTGATCATCTAAAAAAATGAAGATCAATCGGCTGATTAATAATCAAACTATTGTAATTATTAGTTTAATTTATTGTTAAAATAGGATCAGTGATATAAAAAGTTTTAAGTTGTGACCATGCCACTTGTGCAGTTTTTGACATCATGAATATCACCTTAACAACCTAGTAGAGTAACTAACGTTTTCCAGATCAGAAGGGGCAAAAACTTAATTTGGTAGCTTAGCTAACACTAGTTATGCTATCATCTTAAAATAGTCATAGTTTGGGGATTTGTTTATAAAGGACAAAAAGGAATGGTGTTATTACAAATATGAAAACTAGAGGGGGCTTTGTCTTGTATTGCTAAAAGGAAGGGTTGTATATGTAAAAACCTCTAAAAAATATTTATCATATGAAATACAGAACCATGGTTGATCATGGTTTAGCTAAGGATCAGCAACATTACTGCAATGCTTCTATGAGGGTTCTGCTCCATGCCCTTCTGAAGCTGGACTAAGATCTCTCTACCCTTCTATAAGCATCTAATAAAAAATAATGGAGAAGAATCTTTTGTAATGACCTTGGAATTTTTGTGCTAATCTTTCCTTAAGTAGTTGTTTTGGGGTAATTAGCGCTTTACTCGATTGCTTGTGAAATTCGCATCAATCACTTTAAATTGTATCTGCATGGCTCTAATCGTGTAGATTAGTGAGCGCTACGTTACTCTGAAATCTGGGATCCATCGCTAAATCCAGTTGTTCTGGGGAATTTTTGGAAGATCTGGATCGGACCTGGACCGCGCGTCGAAAGTCCGATGGCGATGATCTTAGGCTGTTGCGGTCACTGAGTTGGGCTTGATCTTCACCTCCAAAATCAAGTCGATCTGATGTTCTGGGTCGATTTGATTGAGTTCGGAGTGAAGAGTGTGAGAACGGTTGGAATTTATTAAGCTTTTAATGAAATCTGAGTCGTGTCGCTTGCGCGACGATTTTAAGCTATCTGACCGTTGGATTCTGACCCAATTTCACCCTCTGATCAGGATAGTTGGCCCAGGCATATCCTAGTGCTTGTGGACCTGATCGAGTTTCCGTGACCGTTGAATGGAGTGTGGTCCGCCACGGCTGATCTGAAGAGCCGGTCGGTATGAAAACTCAGCTTGACCTGGATCCATGGTCAAGGAGCTTAAGTCCGACCTTTCGTGGTTATAGGCCCACCAGAAGTGCTTCGTTGGATCGAGAAAGGCTTACTTGGTTATAACCTAAGTATACCTTGTCCCTAGGGTTATTTTCATCAAGAAAAGGCCTATTTATAGTCCTTAAACCCTAGCCCTCTTTTCCATACGATTTTCTCTAACCCTAGCTTGGAAAGAGAGTGGAAAAGAGAGAGAAAGTGAGAGAGATAAGTTGGTGAATCATCTTGATTTCTTCCTTGTTCTTCTTCATCTTCGAACCTTCACTTTGAGTCGTTCTTCTGACGATTCTGAGTTCCTTTGGGGTAAGTTAACCTAACCCTAACCTGTGTTAGAGCTTAGATTAGACTTGGTGTTGTTGTATCTCATTTCTATCCTTATTTTAGGGTATTCTAGCGCCGTTGACGAAGACAACTCGTCTAAATCAGCTCGGCGGTTCTTTCTTTGCTTAAGGTGCGGACTTTAAGTGTATAGGTTATGGTTTTCAAGGCTTTCAATCCCAGTTAGTGATTTATTCTTGTTATGGATGAAATTTCACATGCCAAACGTTGTGTTTACATTGCTTTCCGGATATGCATGTGCTATATTGAGATTTGTGTATTCTATGTGTATTTATAAAGTACCGTATACGTATAAAATGTGCACTTGTGTATGCCATGATTATTTGTCATGTATGTATGCTAGATGCATGTATGACGACTCCTTGGTAAAAGGAATTGTCTAAGTGCATGTATTCCAACATACGCCATGTATGTTGTTCCATGTATGCTAAGTGTTGGTAGAAATGCATGAATGATCTAAGTGTAACTGATTACACTAATTGTGGGCGTTGAGAAGTGATTCTCAATACTCCTATTGATGCGCATGTTTTCCTTTATGCAGTTACATTCCAAAGTTATTTAAATTCAAGCATTACATATGCTTACATGTATGTTAAGTTGTTATTTCTTCAAGTGATGATGTACCATGATTTGAGTTATTGTTCCATTACTGTTTTACATTCCATATGAATATCTGTAGTAGTGTAGGATGTTTGGGACTATGCCTTAGTCCAGGAGATCGGTAATTGACCCTATATTCGTGGTTGAGATTGCTTTCGCCACGTAGGACGTATTAGACGAACCCGAACCGTATTAGAGTTGGCGGCAGTGGTTTGGCCACGCGGAGTGTTTGCGCACTCTATGTCGTTCAATTCAACGTGCGCTCATGCTAGTCGAGTTCGTCAAATAACCCGATTGTCCGATGTATGTTAACCATGTATGGACGCTACTGCTTGAATCTAGGGTACCGAACTTACCAGTGAACTCTTAATAACCATGGTACCTGATCCGCTAAGACTCATGAGCCGGACATGGTGGTATGGGACACCGTGGTCGAGCTGTCGGCCTACGCTGGGGTGACAAGCCTCCCCGTAGTGACCAGTGAGCAACTAAACTCGTGAGCCGATTATGGTGGTATGGGACACTATATTCGTGCTGTCGGCCTACATTGATTGGTGACGAGCCCTTTGTAGTGACCTCGAGCATACCTGGATACCGCAAGGAGGTGACGAGCCGATCTGTGGTAGTAAGGGCATGAAAGGCGTGCATTGATTGGTGACGAGCCATTTGCTACGACCTCAAATATAAAATCGTATGAGATGTCTAGGATTGACGACCCTAGTATGGATCATCGTTTGGATAGTGATATGAGGAAGGTATCTTAGCTTCCCAATCCTGTTGTGTGAAATGGACTAATAACAACTTGGTAATCATATCCATGCACCGCATTTGCATGTGCTTTGTAGATGTGGCACACTTTGAGGCGATGTCATGCGTAACGTAAGATGAAGACGCTGAGGGTGTACGCGTGAGGGCACGCATCATGTTGCATTCATACCTGCATTAACAAGAGTACTTAGGATTTATTTAATTGTCCTGCTTTATCATTACGGTTTGATTGAACTGATAACATGTTAACCAGTGCCTTATTGTTCCACTAAGTTGATCACTCACTCCCACGCTTCTGGGGCGGTGTTACACACCCACCAGACTCTGTCTTAAGCCCTGATGTTGCAGATGTGGATGCGACGTCTGAGGCAGAGCGGGAGCTGGATGACGACGAGGCTGCCTTCTCCTATTGCAGTTTTCAGATGGGTTCTAGTGAGCCTCGGTCTGTTGCGCGGGATCTCTGGGATTATTTTTGGGAACTGAAATGATGTAATTTGATACTTATAATTTTGTTAAATAACACATACACGATCTAGTTGTATATGTAATTCAGGGATTTACACTTGTACACATTTTACTATAAGTCTTCCGTTTGCTTTATTCACTTATCCCTGAATCATATCTGTGTTTTTGGGCTTAATCTGTTCCATGTTATATGTACTAATACAGTCAACATACATTCATCATTAAATATGTTGCATAAGTGATGTTTTGGAACTCGGGAGCTGAGTTATGCTCAACCCCCGAATTTCAGGGCATTACAAGTTGGTATCAGAGCATGATCTGAATTAAACCGGACCTGGGTTATGGTCACACACTGCACGTTGTCGCCACTTTAGTGTATTTGGGTGCGGGTCTATCATCGCTTTGTGTTTGTGCTCCGTAGTTTCTATCAGCGAAGGTTTTCTGGAAACGTTCACCGAGATCGAGTCTGTACTCTTACCTGATCACACACAATGACCCGAAACCTTTCCTAGACCCTCTATTAATGAGTGTAGACGGTTTATCTTCCTTTTTTCATCTTTAAACCTTCCAGAAATCACTGTTTGAACCAGATTTCTGTCAGAATGATCAGATAGGCTTCAAACTACGCAAGGGGCCATTTGGGGCATTTCCTGTGGGGCCCAGGGGGGAACCACTCATTTTGGACCAAGGGGGAACAGGAGGGACTCGCCAAATCGGCGAGGCATCGCCGGACTGTCCAGAAACAGGCGATGCCATCGCCGGTTCGGCGAGGGATCGCCGGTCGCCGGGCCAGGCGAGCCGGGCCGACGCGAGCCGATTGTCCATAGGCCTTGTGTGGCCCACCTCTCCACGGTTCCACCTTTAAACCCCTTTCTTTTACCTACTTCCTTCACAAAACCCACTCCCAAGCTTTCCTTTTCTTCAAAAACCTCTCCAAACTCTCTCAAATCCCTCCCAAATCTTCATCTTCCTCCCATTTTCGTGCAAACCCATTGCCCCATTTTCAAATCCTCCCTCCTATTGCTGATTTCTCCTTGTTTCCTTCTCATTTGAGCCCTTGCTTTCCCTATTTGGCTAATAGTTGTGTGGAAGCTTCACCATCTTCCTATTTCTCTCTTTCTCTCATTCCCCATGGCCCTCTTTGAGATTGTAACGGCCATCTTTTCCATTTCTTCCCTTCTTTCCTTGATGGGGAAGAAGAGAGCGCCCGTGGATGAAGCTGGGCCAAGCCGCCAAACCCGTGCACGGAGGCCGAGAGGTACCGCCGCTAGCACGTCCGCCACGCGCGAGTTCCAGACGAAGCGGGACCTTGATCCTCGAGCTCCCGTTAGTAGGACTTTGTTGGCGGAATTGTCGCATGGAGTCTATGAGGGGCGTAGAGTCCTTTTTGAGGCTCATGTTGATCCGCGGCTCTTTGGTGAGTTCTTCTTGTTGGAGCGCCTAGAAGGGGCTGGTTGGGGTCCCTTGTTCGAAGGCGAGTATCGCGCGAATGCTAGCACTGTTCGGGCCTTCTATGCCAACATTCTGGAGTCTTCGCTGGATCCTCTGTAGTTCAAGATTCCCTGTGGTAGCAGTCGAGTTGGTATTGTCAATGTTGCTTTGATATCCTGACTCTTGAAGGTGCCACTTGAGGAAGTGCATGCCAGCGAGAAGAATGTGGATAGTGTGCGCGAGAGGGATCGTCGCACCTGATTCTTGTGTAGTCGTCTGGTTGAATGGCAGCCGAATAGGAGTCTTCTGGCTTCTTTCATGACGGACGACTTCCGTTTGCTTCACCACATCTTTACGTTCAATGTATATCCAAGGTGGAGCAACCGCAGCGAGTGTACGCGCCTGATGGTGGATTTTCTGTATCAGGTGGGGCAGGAAGCGAAGTTGTGTGTGCCGACGTACGTCCTGCGTCAGATTATTCTCATCGCTCGTTCGAGTAGACGGACCGAGTCTCTTCCCTTTGGCCGCCTCATTTGCAAGATCGCACATGAGTTTGGCTATAGGCTTGGAGCTGAGAAGCCAGTCCCTGTTCGTTATCTCAATTTGAGGACTCTCAAGCTGATGGAGGTTGGTTCTGGTCGGCTTACCTCAGAGGGTGAGGCTGAGTCTGAGAGCGGTGACGATGAGAGTTATGCTGAAGGTGGTGCGGAGTCTGAGGAAGAAGCAGAGCAAGATGAGGAAGAGATTGAGGCACAGGATTCGAGTGATAGCTCTCCTCCTGTGGTGCCAGAGCAGGGCGCAGATCAGATTACCAGAGATGCCCGTCTTACACGGCTTGAAGAAGGGCAAGCTGCTTTACGCCAGGAGATGGTGGATCTTCGAGGCTTCGTTAAGCATAAGCTTAAGAAGATGTCCAGGACTTTGAAGTCTATCCTGTGTTGCTTGCAAGATAAGGGTGCTCCGCCTCCATCTCTTGATGCCGACGAGTAGCATCATCGTGGCCATCTTTGCTTTGTTTGTGTTTTTCTTTCTGTGTGTAGCCGTTGTTGGCTTGTAGTTGGAGTGTTGTAGTGTTGTCGTTGTGGTAGTTGTTTGTGGTTGTTGTAGTTGTTGTGGTTGTTGAAGTGTTAGATGTTGTTGTTTTCATGCTTTCCTAGTCGTGATTCATGTATTGCTGCACTACTTGTATTGCGACGATTTTGATTAATGGAATGCATGTTGTTTATTTTTGGAGTTGTGCTGTGCTGTGTTGTTGTGTGGATGGATTATGTGACATAGAATCTGACAGGTTGCATCCTCTGATCTAATGTAGGGATGCCTCCTAAGGGTTCGAAGACTTCGGCCCGTCTCTCTCTGATTGAGTCGCTTGCTGGGGTTCCTCCCTTGAGCGATAGCCATTCAGATCCACAGGCGGGTCCATCTCGGGCAGGTGTTGGGTCGACACCTATGGCTCCTCCAGTCATGCCCTCGGTTCCTGAGCCGAACCGTGCACCTTCATCTACTCCACCTGTTGATAGGTTCGAGCAGATGATGCTGTTGATGCAGCAGCAGCAGATTCAGCAGCAGCAGGAGTTCCTCTCCTCCATGGCTGGCATCTTTGCTCAGTCAGTAGGGGCGACTCCACCTGTTTCACCTATGCCTCCATCTGGAAGTGCCAGTGCTAGTGTCAGTGCCAGCGGCACATTCGAGCGATTTCAGCCCTTGCGACCTCCTACTTTTGCGGGTTCTCATAGACCCGAGGAGGCCGAGTATTGGATTGACCGAATCTCTAAGATGCTGAGACCGTTGCACTGCTCTGAGGTCGAGCAGGTTGAGCTTGCCACCTTCATGTTTGAGAAGGAGGCCAGTTTGGGGTGGGACAGTGTGCTTCGCACTGTCGAGGAGGACTTCGTGTGGTCGTGGCAGGCGTTTGAGGCGCGCTTCCATGAGAAGTATTTCCCGGTTACGTACCGACACGAGAAGGAGAGTGAGTTCCTTCGCCTTCGCCAGGGAGGGTTGTCGGTTACGGAGTATGAGAACCGGTTTACTGAGTTGGGGTGGTATGTTCCTTTGATCCTGGGTGATCAGCCGATGAGGATGCGGCGTTTTTCTGAGGGACTGAGACCTGAGATCCGATCGAAGATTTGCTGTGCTAGCATTTCTTCTTATGCGGAGCTGGTGAGCATGTCCTTGTGAGCAGAGCAGAACGGAGATAGAGCGTCCCGCATGCTAGCACCGATGGTTCCTAGGCCGCGACCGGACTTTCAGGGTGCACCTTTCCTTGGCAAGAGGCAGCGAGTTGATTCTCCTCCGAGGCGTTCAGCGCCGCCTGCTCCGCAGATGAGAGCTGATCTTAGATGTTCTTATTGTGGGAAGGTGGGGCACTTGGACCGTTTCTGCTTTTCCCGTATGCGAGCAGGTGGTTTTACTCCACCGCAGAGGGTTAGCCGTCCGATGCCTCAGGTTATTTCTCCTCCCCCTCTTCGATCAGCGCCAGCTCATCCATCCTTCAGACCTCCAGTTCCTAGCTTCAGGCCACCTCAGCGGCCCATGGTTCCTCCGCCAAATCGTCAGCAGCAGGCTCGTGTTCATGTGCTTTCAGCTGAAGCGCCTATGTCTGACTTGGTGCCAGGTCCTTTGAGGTGACAGCGCATATTGAAGGTATTCCCGTTTCTGTGTTAGTGGATATAGGGTCCGCTACTTCTCTTATTTCTTATGCGGCAGTTAGGCATTTGGGTTTGAGATCTGTTCCTATGCAAGGAGTGACGCTTACTACCACTACGGGGATGTCCTCTGCTTTGGGCAAGCATTGTATGGATTGTTTGGTCGATCTGGGAAGTGGATCGATCCGTGTTGATTTGCTAGTCGCACCGCTTTATCACTACGATGTTATTATGGGTATGGATTGGCTCACGAGGATGCGAGCTGAGATTGATTGTGAAGCGAGATCAGTGACGATCCATGGACCTGAGGGCGAGATTGTTACTTTCCCAGTTCAGGTCAGTTACCCTCTTCGTATTGATTTTTATTCTTCTCTGTTGGAGAGTTCGGCCGAATTGGCGTTGGTTAGTACGCCGGTAGTTCAGGAGTTTGAAGATGTGTTTGAGTCGATTCCTGGATTACCTCCTCAGCGTGAGATTAATTTTGCTATCGATCTTATGCCTGGTGCGGCGCCCATTTCCTTACCCACCTATCGGATGCCTCCGAGTGAAATGGAGGAGTTGAGGAAGCAGATAGATGGTTTGCTGGAATTGGGTTTTATTCGGCCTAGTGTGTCTCCTTGGGGAGCACCTGTTCTGTTTGTGAAGAAGAAGGATGGTTCCTTGCGATTGTGTATTGATTATCGTAGGTTGAATCTGGTAACTGTGAAGAATAAGTACCCTTTGCCCAGGATTGATGATCTGTTTGATCAGTTGAAGGGGGCACGGTACTTTTCGAAGGTTGATCTGCAGTCAGGGTATCATCAGTTGCGCGTCAAGGATGGGGACGTGCAGAAGACCGCTTTTAGGACCAGCTTCGGTCATTATGAGTTCCTTGTGATGTCGTTCGGTCTGACGAACGCACCGGCCATGTTCATGGATCTGATGAACAGGGTGTTTCGGCCTTTCCTGTTTCGATTCGTCATTGTCTTCATTGATGACATTTTGATTTATTCGGCGAGCCAAGTAGAGCACGAGGAGCACTTAAGGGCGGTTTTGGATACTCTTAGGGAGCATCAGCTCTTCGCACAGTTCAAGAAGTGTGATTTCTGGAAAGAGGAAGTCAAGTTCCTGGGACATGTGGTGTCCAAGGAAGGAATAGCCGTCGACCTTGCCAAGGTAGCTGCAGTGCAGGACTGTTCAGTTACTGAGGTGAGGAGTTTTCTGGGTCTTGCAGGCTATTATCGACGCTTTATTCAGGACTTCTCGAAGATTGCCAGACCGTTGTCGTAGCTGACACGGAAGGATTTGAAGTTTGCTTGGAGTGAGCAGGCGGAGTTAGCCTTTCAGGAGCTGAAGGACAAGTTGACGTCTGCCCCTGTGCTAGTATTGCCAGAGCAAGGGGTTAAGTATATTATATATACTGACGCCTCTCGCGTTGGTCTGGGTTGTGTCCTTATGCAGAAGGACAGGGTGATTGCTTATGCTTCACGTCAGTTAAGGAAACACGAAGAGAATTACCCTACGCACGACCTGGAATTGGCAGTTGTCATCTTCGCATTAAAGCTTTGGAGACATTACCTCTATGGTGAGGAGTTCGAGCTCTTTTGCGACCACAAGAGCCTTAAGTATTTTTTCACGCAGCGTGATTTAAATATGAGGCAGCGCTGATGGATGGAAACATTGAAGGACTTCAAGTTCGATGTTTCTTACCATCCTGGTAAGGCGAACCTTGTGGCAGATGCGTTGAGTCGCAAGATAGCTTTGGAGTTTGCGGCTCCGCTGATGATAGCAGAGTGGGATATGTTGGAGTTCGTGCGCGATTTTGAGCAGAAGCTTACGGTGGTTGAGCCGTATGAGGTTATCGCACACATTCATGTATAGCCCGTTATCGACGAGAGGATCGTTGCAGCTCAGGCAGATAATGAGCTTTTGGTGAGGATGAGGCAGCGGGTTGGTACAGATGATGACTCCGACTGGAGTGTTAGTTCTGATGGGGGCCTACGTTTTCATGGCCGGTTATGTGTTCCTAACATCCCTAACTTGAGACGTGAGGTTCTCGAGTTAATCCATAGTTCTAAGCTTGCGATGCATCCAGGTAGCACGAAGATGTATCAGGATATGAAGAGGTCTTATTGGTGGGACAATATGAAGGTCCAGATTGCTGAATTTGTTTCTCGTTGTCTCACGTGCCAGCAGGTCAAGGCAGAGCATCGCCGACCTCCTGGGTTGTTGCAGCCCATGCCCATAGCTGAATGGAAGTGGGATTTCATCTCTATGGATTTTATTTCTGGGTTGCCGAGGACGAGAAAGGGATTTGACTCTATTTGGGTGATCGTCGATCGATTAACGAAGTCGGCGCATTTCTTACTGATCAGAGTCACTTATTCTGCAGACGAGTTGGCTAGGTTGTATATCAAGGAGATAGTACGTCTGCATGGAGTTCCCCTGGAGATTGTGTCTGATAGAGACACGCGTTTTACATCTATCTTCTTGACTCGTATCCAGGAAGCAATGGGTGTGAAACTGAAGTTCAGCACCGCGTTTCATCCGCAAACAGATGGGCAGATGGAGCGCGTGATTCAAGTCCTGGAAGATATGTTGCGAGCTTGTGTTTTGAATTTCAAAGACAGTTGGGATGATTGTCTTCAGTATGCAGAGTTCGCGTATAATAATAGTTTCCAGGCGAGTATCGGTATGGCTCACTATGAGGCATTGTATGGTCGCCCGTGCAGAGCACCACATTGTTGGGCAGAAATTGGTGAACGTAGTTTGCTTGGCCCAGAGTTGGTGCAGGTGACTTCTGAGAAGGTTGACATCATTCGACGTCGACTTCTAGCAGCGCAGAGTAGGCAGAAGAGTTATGCGGATACGAGGCGTCGACCGCTTGAGTTTGTAGTGGGAGACCATGTGTTTTGAAGGTCTCTCCTATGAAGGGAGTTTTGCGGTTCGGTAAGAAGGGGAAGCTGACGCCGAGATTTATTGGTCCATTTCAAGTTCTGGATCGAGTGGGAGCGGTAGCATACCGCCTTGCTTTGCCCACACCTCTTGCGGGCGTGCATAACATATTTCATGTTTCTATGTTGAAGAAGTACGTTCCTGATCCTTCGCATATTATCAGTTGGGAGTAAGTGCAGTTGAGTGAGGATGCCACTTATGTACTGCAACCGACGCGTATTCTCGACAGGAAGGAGCAGGTATTGCGTAGCAAGGTTATCCCTCTTGTGAAGGTGCTATGGACGCATCATGGTGTGGAAGAGGCTACTTGGGAATCGGAAGCTGAGGTCAGGAAGACCTACCCTCTGATCCTCGAGGATTATATGAAGGTATGAATTTCGAGGACGAAATTTTCTTTAAGGGGGGTAGATTGTAACGACCTTGGAATTTTTGTGCTAATCTTTCCTTAAGTAGTTGTTTTGGGGTAATTAGCGCTTTACTCGATTGCTTGTGAAATTCGCATCAATCACTTTAAATTGTATCTGCATGGCTCTAATCGTGCAGATTAGTGAGCGCTACGTTACTCTGAAATCTGGGATCCATCGCTAAATCCAGTTGTTCTGGGGAATTTTTGGAAGATCTGGATCGGACCTGGACCGCGCGTCGAAAGTCCGATGGCGATGATCTTAGGCTGTTGCGGTCACTGAGTTGGGCTTGATCTTCACCTCCAAAATCAAGTCGATCCGATGTTCTGGGTCGATTTGATTGAGTTCGGAGTGAAGAGTGTGAGAACGGTTGGATTTATTAAGCTTTTAATGAAATCTGAGTCGTGTCGCTTGTGCGACGATTTTAAGCTATCTGACCGTTGGATTCTGACCCAATTTCACCCTCTGATCAGGATAGTTGGCCCAGGCATATCCTAGTGCTTGTGGACCTGATCGAGTTTTCGTGACCGTTGAATGGAGTGTGGTCCGCCACGGCTGATCTGAAGAGCCGGTCGGTATGAAAACTCAGCTTGACCTGGATCCATGGTCAAGGAGCTTAAGTCCGACCTTTCGTGGTTATAGGCCCACCAGAAGTGCTTCGTTGGATCGAGAAAGGCTTACTTTGGTTATAACCTAAGTATACCTTGTCCCTAGGGTTATTTTCATCAAGAAAAGGCCTATTTATAGTCCTTAAACCCTAGCCCTCTTTTCCATACGATTTTCTCTAACCCTAGCTTGGAAAGAGAGTGGAAAAGAGAGAGAAAGTGAGAGAGATAAGTTGGTGAATCATCTTGATTTCTTCCTTGTTCTTCTTCATCTTCGAACCTTCACTTTGAGTCGTTCTTCTGACGATTCTGAGTTCCTTTGGGGTAAGTTAACCTAACCCTAACCTGTGTTAGAGCTTAGATTAGACTTGGTGTTGTTGTATCTCATTTCTATCCTTATTTTAAGGTATTCTAGCACCGTTGACGAAGACAACTCGTCTAAATCAGCTCGGCGGTTCTTTCTTTGCTTAAGGTGCGGACTTTAAGTGTATAGGTTATGGTTTTCAAGGCTTTCAATCCCAGTTAGTGATTTATTCTTGTTATGGATGAAATTTCACATGCCAAACGTTGTGTTTACATTGCTTTCCTGATATGCATGTGTTATATTGAGATTTGTCTATTCTATGTGTATTTATAAAGTACCATATACGTATAAAATGTGCACTTGTGTATGCCATGATTATTTGTCATGTATGTATGCTAAATGCATGTATGATGACTCCTTGGTAAAAGGAATTGTCTAAGTGCATGTATTCCAACATACGCCATGTATGTTGTTCCATGTATGCTAAGTGTTGGTAGAAATGCATGAATGATCTAAGTGTAACTGATTACACTAATTGTGGGCGTTGAGAAGTGATTCTCAATACTCCTATTGATGCGCATGTTTTCCTTTATGCAGTTACATTCCAAGTTATTTAAATTCAAGCATTACCTATGCTTACATGTATGTTAAGTTGTTATTTCTCCAAGTGATGATGTACCATGATTTGAGTTATTGTTCCATTACTGTTTTACATTCCATATGAATATCTGTAGTAGTGTAAGATGTTTGGGACTATGCCTTAGTCCAGGAGATCGGTAATTGACCCTATATTCGTGGTTGAGATTGCTTTCGCCACGTAGGACGTATTAGACGAACCCGAGCCGTATTAGAGTTGGCGGCAGTGGTTTGGCCACGCGGAGTGTTTGCGCACTCTATGTCGTTCAATTCAACGTGCGCTCGTGCTAGTCGAGTTCGTCAAATAACCCGATTGTCCAATGTATGTTAACCATGTATGGACGCTACTGCTTGAATCTAGGATATCGAACTTACCAGTGAAATCTTAATAACCATGGTACCTGATCCGCTAAGACTCATGAGCCGGACATGGTGGTATGGGACACCGTGGTCGAGCTGTCGGCCTACGCTGGGGTGACAAGCCTCCCCGTAGTGACCAGTGAGCAACTAAACTCGTGAGCCGATTATGGTGGTATGGGACACTATATTCGTGCTGTCGGCCTACATTGATTGGTGACGAGCCCTTTGTAGTGACCTCGATCATACCTGGATACCGCAAGGAGGTGACGAGCCGATCTGTGCTAGTAAGGGCATGAAAGGCGTGCATTAATTGGTGACGAGCCCTTTGCTATGACCTCAAATATAAAATCGTATGAGATGTCTAGGATTGACGACCCTAGTATGGATCATCGTTTGGATAGTGATATGAGGAAGGTATCTTAGCTTCCCAATCCTGTTGTGTGAAATGGACTAATAACAACTTGGTAATCATATCCATGCACCGCATTTACATGTGCTTTGTAGATGTGGCGCACTTTGAGGCGATGTCATGCGTAATGTAAGATGAAGACGCTGAGGGTGTACGCGTGAGGGCACGCATCATGTTGCATTCATACCTGCATTAACAAGAGTACTTAAGATTTATTTAATTGTCCTGCTTTATCATTACGGTTTGATTGAACTGATAACATGTTAACCAGTGCCTTATTGTTCCACTGAGTTGATCACTCACTCCCACACTTCTGGGGCGGTGTTACACACCCACCAGACTCTGTCTTAGGCCCTGATGTTGCAGATGTGGATGCGACGTCTGAGGCAGAGCGGGAGCTGGATGACGACGAGGCTGCCTTCTCCTATATGCAGTTTTCTGACGGGTTCTAGTGAGCCTCGGTCTGTTGCGCGGGATCTCTAGGATTATTTTTGGGAACTGAAATGATGTAATTTGATACTTATAATTTTGTTAAATAATACTTTTACACGATCTGGTTGTATATGTAATTCAGGGATTTACACTTGTACACATTTTACTATAAGTCTTCCGCTTGCTTTATTCACTTATCCCTGAATCATATCTGTATTTTTGGGCTTAATCTGTTCCATGTTTTATGTACTAATACAGTCAACATACATTCATCATTAAATATGTTGCATAAGTGATGTTTTGGAACTCGGGAGCTGAGTTATGCTCGACCCCCAAATTTCAGGGCGTTACATCTTTTGACTAGTGAAATGTTCAGAATGCAACCAAGATACAGGTACATACAAGCTGGGCTAATAATGCATGTAAATTTTGTTGCGGAAATCATTTTCCACAACTATAATTGTGAATTATAACTAATCCTTGCCATAACTGTCCTAAGAAATCAGAGTTTAGAGAACCCCTGACTCAACCTTTCCATAGTTGATCCTCACAAGTCACACCCATGCTCACCAAAGAGCACACCCTTCAAAACCATATTATAAAGGACATCTAGGCCTTAAAGATGATACACACCAGACGACATCTTGAAAGGTATCTAAAAACATGAAGATTTATGAAAATATAAGAGGAAGTATGGATTCTTGCAACACCTCATGATTACTTCTTTCCACTGTGTACATTTGGAGATAGACAAGGTGGTCTAGTCTCAATGACTCATGCACTGAGGATGTTTCTGAACTAGCATTATTGATTTAGGTTTGAGATCTCTTTGATGTCACAGTCTCTTTTTCTTTTCTTTTTTCTTTTTTTTTTTCCATGTGTCATCACTTAATCAACATGTTCACTATTTTTTCTACTTTGATTACTTAGGGGCTGTTTGGGGCGAGGGATTTTTGGCAGGGATTTGTGAAATCCATGGATTTCAAATCTCCCCTATTTATCGTTTGCAGGGATTGTCAAATCCGTGGATTTCCTAAATGCAAGCCTCCATAAATCCATGCCCCTTCTGCCGTCTATTAAATGCAAGCCATTGACCTCTCTGTTGTCTATCAAAGGCAAAAAGAAATAGAAATAGAAAACTAGAAAATTCATGTATTTCAAAATTCGCTAATTAAACAGTAAATGTAACACAAAAATGCTGAAAATTTAGGCAAATGTAGCATGAAGATCAAAAGTTCTACAATTAAAAATATCAAACTATTACAAGTCAACTAAAGATCTAGCAAAACAGGAAAGAAGAAAAAAGAAAATCCAAACTGATTAAATTCGACTAGATGAGCAGAAAATGCAAGAAAAATTGAAAAAATATATAAATTCAAGGTCAAAAGAACCAGATCAAACAAGAACATATGTTCAATCAAACTAAAATGAATCACTAAAAATTTACAGTAAAAATGCAAAAAAAAAAAGGCCAACAATACAAGATCAAGATCAAAACAACAAGATCAAGCAAACACAACCAAATCCACTCAATCTAACTTTGAAATCAAATAGAATAGGGAAAAGAAAAGGATCGATACCTGTGCAACATAGGCGGCGAAAGCATTGCTGGTGAACGTTCCCGCGAACGAGATCTCGGTCTTGGGCTTGAGATCAGACATGGAGCTGAGCACTAGCGCCGGAGAATGCCGATCTGGTGTCAAAAAAGTGATCGATGAGGCCGTTTGAATGTGGGCGCTCGATGGAAGATGAAAGAGGGAAAAGAGGAAAAGAGGGAAAAGAGGGGCGCTCGATCGATTTGGGATGGATATGGAAATCCTCTTCCAAATAAGATAAAATTTTGAAATTCGTAAGATGTGAGTTTTCCACTAAATAATAACACAAACTTTATTAACGGGTGTACATGTATGGGACCAATTTCTAGATGGTTAAGATTGTATTATATAATAAAAATGTATAAATATTTACCATTTACAACTATACCGACTTTTTAGATGGTCTAGATAACTCTATATCTTAGCCACTATTGTTATGAACAAGTCACCACTATTTTACATTAAATACAAAACTCATGGTGAAAAATAGAAAAATGAAAACATAAGTTAAGCTTTGGATCTAGTATGGCTTTGTGGCTCCACCATGATCGATTTGTTTCATCCATGCCATCCATCCATTTCTCAACATAAGTTTATCATTGATCCCAAAAAATGATCGTGAACTAAAACTTGGGTGGACGACACAATGCGAAAACAATAGTGATTGGACATCCACCATTAAAAATCTAGCTCATCCATTATGTGTTGCCACTTGGATGAGGGGTCATACCAAGTTTCAGACGCATCCAAATTTCAGGTGGGGCCCCACCAAGTGCTTTTATATATTTTAAGCATGTCTTCACATGATTTTAGATGGTATGGCCCATCAGAGTTCTGTATACAGCTAATTTTTGAGATATCCCATAATTTAAAGGGGACCCATCAAATGCACGGTATTGATTTTTGACACACGTCATGGTGGGGCCCACACAGCTCGACCTCATGGGGAGTTCCCATGAGCTCGATGTATAGAACATTTTCCATATATATATAATATTTAAAAAATATAAAAACCTATGATGTATTTATTATATCCACATTGTCCATCCATTTTGAGATATCATTTTAAGTCACGAGCAAAAGAATGAGACAGATAAAAATCTGTAGTGGACCCCACCACAGAAAACAACGGGAGGGTGATTCCCACCGTTGAAACTATCCTAAGACCCATCATAATGATTATTTGAAATCTAACCAGTTCAAAAGTAAAAAAATAAAAAATAAATTAAAAAATGGTTTGTGGGGCCATACATTATGGTGGGGCCCACACAGCACCAACCACCAGCCATTGGATGGTCTAGGGGGAGTAGTCAAGCTATTCCCCTTATTTGTGGTGTGGTCCATTTAATCTTTGGATATGATTCATTTTTTAGATAATTCTATAAAATGATCTCGAAAAATGGATGAACGGTGTGTGTTGATCCTAAATTTTCGGTAAATCCAAAACTCAAGTGGACCATGCCACACAAAACAGTGTGGAATAATGATTTCCACCGTTGATGCCTTCCTTGGGCCCACAATAATATTTATTTTCCATCCAACATGTTCATAATATCAAAAAGATATGAATGAAACGAAAACACAAGCATCAGCTTAATCCAAAACTTCTATCAAATGCACGGTGTTGATGTTCGACACACATCATGATCGGCCCCACAAAACTTACTAACATTAATTCTTAGAGTCTCAGGGTGTCAATAAGTTGGGTCACAATTTTGACTAGAATATTTAACCCATTTTACATGTCTGGTCCATTCACTCTATTTTATTGATCATTACCCTCAAATTGACTAGTTACTCGCCCCGATCATGTTACATATGAGAAAGATATTGGGCAAACAAGATTGATCAACAATTTGAGTGAATTTTGATTTAAACATCTGAAGTTATTACTCTTCAATCTGGACTGATCAGATTGTCCAAAAATGGTTAAAGGTTGTACATAATATCAAAAATATATGAATGAATAAAAAACACAAACATCAGCTTGATCCAAAACTTATATGGCCTCCAAGAAATTTTAAATGGTAGAGGTTCAATCACACTATTTCCTGTGGTGTGGCCACTTGAGCTTTGTATATTCTTCTTTTTTGTTCTTTAGACCTCAAATTATTTGTTAACATGGATGAATGGAGTGGATAAAATAAATAAATAACAGTGGACCCCACAGAGTTTACTCTGGTATGGGTAACGAGTAACTCACCTAAATGTAGTAGAGAAGGGTTTCCTTAAAACATTTATAATCATATATTGGGCCTGCCTAAATGTGATTCACATATCCAACCCACTCATTATGTGTGTCCCACTTGGATGAGGGATCAGACCAAGTTTCAACCGCATCCATGTCTGTATTAACTTATAAACAGATTGGATCTCAAATAAACATTGCGACGGGCCCTAAGAAGGTTTCAATAGTGGGTGTCACTGTCCCACTCTTTTCTATGGTGGGTCAACTTGAACTTAGGATATGCCCCATCAATTAGATGCACCATTCCATGGTAGGCCACGAGCTTAAAAACAAAGTCAATCCATGACTTGGGTGGGCCACACCACATACTATAGTTGAGAGAGTTACCCTCCCATTAAAACATTCATAATCATTTATTGGGCCCACCTAGATGTGGTTCATAGATCCAGCCCATTCATACACATCCAAAACTCATGTGGGCCCCACCAAATGCTTTTATATGTTTTAGGGATGTCTTCACATAGTTTTAGATGCCATGGCCCACCTAAGTCTCGTATATGACTGATTTTTGGACTTAAAGGGGACACATCAAATGCATGGTGTTGATGTTTTACACACATCATGGTGGGGCCCACACAGATTAACCTCATGGGAAGTTCCCATGAGGTGACCTTATAGTACCATTTCACTATTTAGGTAACTCCTTCATGGGTATTACTCTAACCGTGTAGGGCCCACCTTGATATATTTTATGTATATCGACACCGTCCATATATTTTTCCATCATATTTTAGGATGTGATTTCAAATCCCAAGAACTCAATAATCTCAGGTGGGCCATACCAATCAAAACAATGATGAATAACCATTAAAAACATTTTGAAGGCCACAAAAGTTTTGGATCAATTTGATCTTTGTAGTTTACCTTCATCTAGATCTCCTTTACATTATCAACAAGTTGGATTGCAAATAAACATTGCTAAAACCTTACGATGGGCTCTTTATAATTTTTAATGGCAAGGTACTATATTATCATTCTTTCCAATGGTGTGGTCCACTTAAGATTTAAATCTACACAATTTTTTATACCCGACCCAAAAATGGGTTGGAGAAATGTATAAGCAGCAAGGATATACAACACATCATCAAAATCTCACTTTTGTTATCTAACTTTTCAATTTTTCTTGTCAAAATACAAAATCTAGTTTTCTTTCTTAAAATATATATTTTTTTACATCATCAAAATCTAGTTTTGTCAATTTTTTCACAATTTTGTTTTATTTCTTAAATTTTCTTTTCAAAATATCATTTTTTTTTAATCTCACTTTTGTTATATAACTTTTCAATTTTTGTTGTCAAAATACAAAATCTAGTTTTCTTTTTTTAAAAATATATTTTTTACATTTTATCAATTTTTTCACAATTTTGTTTAATTTTTTAAATTTTCTTTTTCAAAATATCATATTTTTATCAAATTTTTTTTTCAAAATTATCAACATTATTCAAAGTTCTTAATTTTTTTTTTCAAAATCTAGATTTTTATAAAATTAGAGTTTTTTCTCAAAATTTAAATTTTTCTTAAACATTGTTAATTATTTTTCTAAGCTTCTTAACTATTTTTTTTCGAAATTCATAATTTTTTTGAGCTTTTTCATTTTTGACCTGAGCATTAGAGACGGTTTAGGACTGTCTTTAATAAAGACGGTCTTTAACAGTCTCTAATAGAGACGGTCTTTGACATGGCTAAAAGATAGTTTAGGACCGTCTCTAATAAAGATGGTCTTTGACAGTCTCTAATAGAGACAGTCTTTGACAAGGCTGTAAGACGGCTAAGGACCGTCTCTAATAGAGGCGGTCTTTGACAGTCTCAGATTGCAAGTAAAAGACGGCCAATGACCGTCTCTAATGTGGACAGCCAATAACCATCTCAGATGACCGCATATAAGACGGTCAAGGACCGTCTCTAATGCGGACGGCCCATGACCATCTCAGATAACCCATATAAGACGATCAACGACAGTATTAAATGATTTGTGGACGTTCAAATTTTTAAGACAATACTAAGGACGGTCAGGGGCCGTCTAAAATTTTAGAGATGGTTTACGGCCATCTCTAAAGCGTCTTTAAACCAAGCAATTTTAGAGACAGTCTAGAACCATCTCTAAATACGTCCTTTTTTTCCATTTTTCATGTAGTGTTTCCATTTCTTTTCTTATTCTCATGGTGTTGTGGGACCCACAAGTGGGCCACACTATTGGAGTGTCCCGGACGCTATCATAGCGTGGACCACCTTGTGTGGCCCACCGTAATGTTTAATTTCTATTTAAACTAGTTGATTGTGTAAGCACACTTGGATGGTGAAAATACACTAAAAATGGATATGATCCAAAGCTTGTTGGCCCCACCATGAGTTGGACATTCAAATGGATGGAATGGATTTCCTAAGTGGGCCCTACCCCACTCTTAAAACAGAAGAGAAGGAGAGGGGTAGTGGCACCGTCGTTGCTGGATGCAACAATGGCCAAAGACATGTCTTTGGAACCATTTAACTTCCAAAGCCACCATGTGGGCTTATCTCGTGGGCCCCATCATGATATGTGTGTGTGTATCATCCACACCGTCCATCCAAGTTCGCTTCTCATTTTTAGTGTTGAGCTAAAAAATGAAGCTAATCTGAATCTCAGGTGGGCCATACCACAAATACTAAGGGGTTGGGTTAGCCATCGTCATTTCTTACTTTGCAGAGGAGGTTTAGAGTAAGTATTCACTTGTGGGACCCATATTGATGTATTTCTTAGATCCATACCATCCATCCATCTCTTAGCTCATTTTAGCCATGAAGCCCAAAAATCTAGCCAATCTAGCCATCAGGTGGACCACACCACAACCGATGATGGGAGTGGGAGCACCCCCTCACATCAACCATGCGGACGTGGGGTGGGTGTTGTCCCAACCATGGACCCCACACTAATGTATTTTTTTAATCTACACTGTCCACCTCCTTCTCCATGTCATTTTAGGCTATGAGACGAAAAATGAGACAAATCCGAGTTCATAGTGGACCACGCCGAGGGAAACCAAGTCCCACTATTGGAACTTTCTAAGGCCGACTGTTGTGTGTGTAGATGGTGGACCAACCCATCATCGAACTCCTTTGGTCTATAGAGAGCTAGCCGATATAATGGATGAAATGGATAATCCACTAGTGCACTCCACATAGTCAAAAACAAAAAAAAAAAAAAGGAAGAAAGAAAAAGAAACCAAAAAAGGATGTCACTGGGTGTTATTGCCCAATTACAGTGAGGGCGGAAGCCTCGTTGGGCTACCCCCACACGTGGACCCCACCATGATGAATGTGTTTAATTTACACTATCCACCATCTACTTCAGATAATTTCAGGCCATCGGCCAAAATTTGAGGCAGATCCGAGTCTCGAGTGGGCCATACTAAGGAGAACAATGCCCATCTGTTGAAACCTTCTAAAGGCCACTTTAGAGTCCCAAATCATTTAAACTAGTCCTAGTCAGAGTCTATTTAACCTCATTCGAGGTGGTCAAGATGGTGAAGAGATTAGATCATCCACTTGGGGCCCATATTAATAGTGTATGCAAAACATACAACAAATATAATAATAATATAAAATATATATGAATGCCATGCACGTAGGCGGTAACCCATTCTTGGCCAATTTTGGATCTCACAAGTGGGACCCTGTTCTGATGTTTATATTAAAACTACACCATCCATCAACTTTTCAAGATCATTTTAGGCCATAGGCCAAAAGATGAGACATATTCGGGTCTCAAGTGGGCCGTAATGAGGGAAACGAACCATTGTTGTTGAAATCTTCCAAGGCCCATTGTGGAGTCCCTATACGTCCAAATCAACCAAAATCAGAACCCATTAGACTCGCTCGAGATAGACTACACGGTGAACGGAGTGGAAGATCTACGCAAGGCTCGCACTGATGGTATGTATGTGTGTGTGTGTGTGTTTGTGTGTGTGTGTGTGTGTGTGTGTATATATAAGAGAACAAAGAAAAAGAAAGGTGTCATTGGGCATTATTGCTCAGTGACGTGAGGGAGGAAGCCTCCTTAGGCTGCCCACATACATGGGACCCTACATGATGTATGTATCATATCCACCCCATTCATCCGTCTTATCAGACCATGTCAGGCCATGGGCCCAAGATTCAGGTTGATCCAGATCTCAGGTGGGTTGCACCATAGGCTAATGTGGAGGTACAAACCTCTTGGACTTGGAATTTCTTAGTTTTGGGATCCCTTGGACTTGGGAATCCCTGGAATCGAGTTCCCTTAGGTCTTTGGTTATATTTGGCATCTTGAATTCAAATTCTTAAATTAGTTGGTGTGTGAATGTTAAAACTAGGGTTTTATTAAATCCATTTAAGCATATACTTTGCCTGAACTGATGAAATCCCAAGACTCAGATGGGCCATGAGCATATGATCACGTCCTAGTGACTAACCAATGATCTGTATCCATTGATTTACGTTAGCAATGATCAAATGGTGCAGATCATTCTACTAAAGTAATTATACTGATGTCATTGATAATCTGATTATTTCGAGACATCATTAGTGGGCCATGTGCCCAAATGGATTGGTAGCCTGGTGACACACGTGTTGTACATGTGAGCATCCATCCGGGTCACTCCCAGTGGACCCCACCTTGTTATATATATTTTATTCATGCATTGTGGGCTACATGAGGAGTTAATGTTAGTCTAATGTTGGCCACACCACATAGACTTCTATATTTCTAGTGGAGCATGTCGTTTAGTTCCCACTCTCTATATATGATGTGCCGATCAAGGTCGATTATTACCTGCTATGTCTGATAACATATTAGTGTACTTGGCCTGGTAGGACACACTAAGAACATGCTTAGTATAATGACATCATGCCCAAACATATGCACATATGCATTATTTGTATGCATGTGGTGGGTGATGATTGATTATAGCATATGCCTTTAGACTGAGATACTTAGAAGACCCGACATGATTGTTGGTGAACCCCACATGTCGTGTCTTTTTAGGCTATTATGAGCATGCTTAAGTTGTAATTATAGGCTACGACTGGCACCAATCTTGGACTCTTTATATGCCCACATAGCTCGTTATGAGTAGGCCTTTCAACTATAGGCCCACTTATGTAGGAGCATGCGAGGCCTATTAGGGGTAGATTTGTGTAGATCCCACCTAGTCATATCCATGTTAGATTTGTGGAGCCCATAGTAATTTTATTTGCAATCCAACTTAATTATGGATCCTCTTTAGAGAATAAATGATGCCCACACCATGGGTTGCCTTGTTGTTCATGTTGTGGCTGCCCATTAGGCTTACCTGTATTTATATGTAGTGGTTGTATCATGGGCCAACCCTGCGGTTTATGTCCTGTTCCCACTATTGAACCACCGTTTAGATTCCACACATTGCATGTAGCCTGTGTTTGGTTGGTTGCAAGCTGTCCTCTTGGGCTTTGCTTAGGGATAGTTGTAGAGCCCACTTTGATGACCATTTCGGGCCCACTATGATTTTTTTTGTGGATCCTATAATTTGTTATCCCGTTTGGATGCCCATAGTTGTATGTTTTGGCCGCTTACGTGCCGGCTTACTGAGTGGGCCCATTAGCTTGAAAGATCACTTAAGTATAGCCCTATGGTCCTTGATAAACTTGGTTTCCAAGTAGGTTCCACCCATTATGAATGATGAATTTCCATTATCATGTGGTGCGTTATTTTACATGTGTGTTGGTACAAAACTTCTTTGATAATTTATGTAGTATTACCTTAGTGATTTATGTGATGTCTGCGCTCATGATTTCTATAATACTTCCTTTTATGTTGACATGGTGCTTTCTTTATATTGATGCGACACTATTTTATATTAGATGCAGCATTGCTTTTATATTCGAGTTAACAATGCTTTATATTGGTTTAGCCTTGCTTTATGCTTGATATGGTATTACACACCTCATGTATAGTGGTTATGATCGTATGTTATAATATCTCATTTGTATCATGTGTGCATGACTTGGATGATGGCTAATTCAGGATTTTTGGCATTGCCTCTGCGTGGTAAGGCCGCATTGATGACTTTACAACTTTGGACATTTCCAGGGGACCCATAAGAGATTAGGCCGCCTTGCATGTATGCACAACTTGCATGACATGGTTGGATGATTTAAATGATGGACTCATGCATTAACAATTGAATGATGCATTTGTATTACACCCTACCAATATAAAGGATGAGACCTCCATAGGCATATCGTGGATGGTCGGATTGGATACCGAAAATATCTATTCTAGCATTAGGACGCTAAGGATGTCCTTGGGTGAAAGTCCCTAAACCTTACGGGCCAACATGATGCTTCAACGTCGAGATCGAGTGGATAACATGAGTACCCGAATGCTAAATACCAGTAGGCCGCATCTCCCACTTTATCTGGTCAGTTGGAAAGGGGTGTAACCTTATCCGCCCGAGGGTAGGGGCTATAAGCTAGGTTGATTTTGACCAGCTCGTAAATGGGTCCATTATCGACGAGCCAAGTGGGCATTAGCATACCACTAGTAAGGCAGATAGTGAGGTCTTTTCCACTCACCTAGGCATGCGCACGATGGGGCGGTAGTCAGTGTGGAGTGTACTAGACTCCAGAGATGGTTTCAGTGATGATAACTGTACTGAAATGTGGACTTACTGAGTAGGAGTTAGATGTTCAACATTTAACTCATTCATTCAATCACTATACTCGGGCTGGTGGTGCGCAACTAAATCATTATGTGTACCTTCGCAATGGCCATGATTTTGGTTAGGTACATGACTAACCTGAGATCAGGAGTTACCATATTAATTCTAGCTATCCAAATCAGGTATGAGACTGGTTTGGATAGAAGTCCCTTATGATGAACCCCACAGCTTGCAATACCACCTACTATCATCCCGACTACACACCAACTTTGTCATTCCTTTTGCATCACATAGCCTAGATGTGGCTGATGTTATCTATGGACTTCTAAGGATTTACATATTGCATTGCATCCTCAGCATATGACATTTGGCACGGTATGTCTTTTCATCGCATAGCCTGAATAAGGCCAATTGTATTTATGGACTTGTCAGGATTTGCATATTGCATTATATCCTCAGCATATGACATTTGGCCCAGTATGTCTTTTCATCACATAGCTGGGATAAGGCTGATGGTATTTATAGATTTGTCAGGATTTGCATATTCCATTGCATCCTCAGCATATGAAACTTGGCCTAGTATGTCTTTGCATCGCATAGCCTAGATAAGGCTGATGGTATTTATGGACTTGCTAGTCTGGCCTAAATTATTCCACTTACTCTGACATTTATATGCTTGGTACATGCATTGCACACACACGCATGCACTCTTTAAGCTTCATAGTAAGCTTACACATGTTCCTTACGTGCAGGTTATGGTAAACCGCAATAGTATCGAGGTAGGAGCATGTGCCTGATCTTTTAGAATGTTGTTAGATGATGTATTTACCTTTCAACACTGTACTCAAATATTATATTAGTGGATATGTGGTGATGATGTTTTGGTGACTTGGGTACACTTATGATTATGCTCTTTACAAAAAAAATCATCCTGAAAATCCCCCTTATAGGATCCCAGGATCGGAATCTGGTGCATGGGAGCTGGGAGTCGAGAATGGGGTAATATGGAGGTTGTTTATACTAGATTCGGCGGCCGGGAATTTTGTGAGCCTGATTCTCGAGTTTGGGGCATGACAACTACTGCAGGCTGGGGCTCATCGGCCACTTGGACCTCATTAACTGGAGAAGTCCCCTCCAAATCCACCACCTCCACAACCACCTGTTGTGGAGGGATAGCCAGAGAAGGAGCATCCTGAACCTCACACAGGACGTGGTCGGAAGTGACCACCCTGCCCAGGACTTCGGCGTCGGATTTCAACCTTGCCTTTGCAGCAGTAGAGGCTCCTGCCAATATGGTCGGGGGGGACGAACCCTCTTCCCGAACCGCAATGGCTCAGCCATATCTACACAACGAAGTACTTAAGAGTTAGTAAAAATCTACTCTGACCATGAATGTCCACGATTCGCTACCTACCAAGAGCAGCGGAAGGGGTATGTCAGAAAAGTCTAGACTGATAGAGGAGGTCCAGGGTGATCAGCATGCTCCAAATGCAAAGCTCTTCCTTCGACACCTTGACCTTGTTCACCTAATGGTGCTACTGGTTGGAAAGAACACCTCGACAATGTCTGACATGGAGTGCCAAACTTGGTATGAACCCAAGCTCGCAGCTGGGTTAGTTCAACAGTAGGCGCCTCCCACTCTCCAGACGCCCAAAACCATTTGTGGGCCCATCAAATGAACAACTTGGGTACAACACACATCACGTGGGGGCCACGTGAATGGATGTTGTGAATACAAAATACATACATCTAGGTGGGCCCTCATAGATGGACGGAGTAGATATAACACACGCCTCATGATCAGGGCCCACCATAACATTGATTTTCCATCAAATCTATTTATAAGGTCTTAAAGACCTAAATTAAGAGGAAAACAAATTTCATATTGAACCAACCAATTTTTGTTGGAAGTTGAGTTTCTAGTGATGAGGGCCTTGCCCTTTCTCGCCACACCGAGAAGTAGTACCAGCTCAGCTCCTTCGGATGAGCCTTGGGCTGGTATAAATACATAAACTCCTTGACCATCAGGTCCTTGTTCCTGAGCTGGAATTAGAGGACGTAAGTCCCCAACAATGCTCTCCAAGCATTCAGGATAATTTGTCCTAGGGCCAGCCTCAAGCGCGAGGTAGCTTCCCTCACGATCTGATGCAGGGGGAGGCAGAGCCCACATTACAAGGTGACTAAAAAGATAGCCACCTTGCTATCACAAGGGTCGTCAGGGACTTCACTAGGTTCGGGGACTCTAACTCCCATTGAGTCCGGGATCCGGTACTAAGATCTAATTTGAACCAAGTTGGCCTCCACCAACGTCGACCCAACAGGACCGACATCGATGGGCTGCTCGACTAAGGACCAAGTAGATGCCCTCTCTGACAGAACAGATCCCTCCGCCCGTGTAAGCCCCGTATCCTAGACCATACCGTTCCATAGACTTTCGCGGTCTTTCCGGTCGAATTCCGGCAACCTTCGACCCTTAACCAGTATTTGCGCGTGACTCTGATTCTCATACCGTCCTGAGACGACTCAACCCAGGACTTGTACCTTAGCGACCGCGTCGTCACCGCGGTTCCGATGCCGCGACTCGTACGCCGAGGCGATACCCTGGTTGGGAGATGTAGGCCAGCGTTCGGTGCGAGGAAAACACCGCGCGTGCGAATCCCTAGAGAATCTCTACAAGATGTCACATCAATCAATCAACCCATCAATCCCATCATGTCAAGTACACATCACCTTTCACCCATTCCTAAGCAAGCCCCAAAAGTCAAAAAGTTCTTACAAACCCATGCTTTTCTTACAACTTTTGCTACAAAAGTCAAAAAAGGGGCTCTTACACCCATCACTCACCACATCAACACACCATCACCCATCCCTCTCCCTTTTCAAGTCTCTCTCTCTCATTCATTTTCAAACTCATTCCCAAGCAAGAGAGCCTCACGTCCAAGCCCTCCCATGGAGAGAAAAATGCATATGTGAGGCCCACCTTTCCATCCCTAGATCTCCCATCCTAGCCATCCATTTCTCATCTTCCTCCATCAAAGAGAAGCACAAGGAGCTAAGGAAGCCAAGGGAGCAAGAAGATCAAGTGGTTGGTGCTTTGATAGGGTAGTTTTTAATGTTTTTAAGATGGGCCAAGTGAGGCCAACCGATCAATGGTTTGGATCTCACTTTGGACCCTAAGATGTGGCCGATGGCCCACTTGGATCATCATGATCATTCCATGATGGGGACATTCTCCATGGACCCCATCATGATGTTTATTTTTCTTGCATATTTAGGGTCATCTAGACCGTTTAATTTAGTGGAGAAAGGATTTCCACCGTTGGATTTTGATTTAATGGGCCTATGTGTAATGGGACCCACTTGATGTATGATTTAGTGCAAGGGAGGGCCCATAGTGTCGGGGTCCCTCCATCACGCGGGTCCCACTCTCTATCCCTCTCTCTCCCTCTCTATTTCTTTTTTTATGTGTGATGATAATGAAGTTGTGTGGCCCACTTGAATGGACCCCACCACGAGGTATGTATTCTATCCAAACCATCTACAAGTGGGGCCCACTTTGTGTGTATTGTACCCACACCATACTGGCCCACCTAAGCAGGGCCCACCTCTAATGTATATGCTAAGTCCATCGTCTAGGGACGCTAGACGTTTGTTGGAAAGAAAAACAAATATTGGCTTGGTTCCAAGCCAATGGGGGAGGCCCACTTATTTTGGCCCCACCTTGATGTATGTCCTCAATCCACGCCGTCCATTCCGTTCCCAACCTCATGTTAGGCGTTGAACCGAAAAATGGTGTCAACCCGAGGTTCTGGTGGGTCATACAGTAGCAAATGGTGGTTTTCACCATTGAAACCTTCCCTAATACTTTTATATGATGAAATATGCCCAATATTGGGCTTGTTTTGCTTGTCTGGAGCCATGGAGGGCCATTGGATGGAGTGGATTGTCTAGATGTGTACCCCACTTGTGAAAACCACACAAAAATCGAAAATAAGAAAAATAAAAATAAAACGTTAGCAGCAGCGCTGCTGTGTCAGAGCAGGCAGCGCCTGCTGCTGCCTGCGCACCAGCGGACGGACGGACTGGCGGACGGCCAGTAACCCACGGCTGTAGCCGTGGGCCCCACCTTGATGTTTATTTGTCATCCAACCCGTTCATGAGGTGGGCCACTCTCAGTAGTGGGCCCCCTCCAAATTTCAGGTCCATCCAAGACTCAGGTGGCCCACATCATAGGAAACAGTGGGATTGAACCTCTACCTTTGAAACCCTTTTTGGGTCCACAGAAGTTTTGTATCAGGGTGAAATTTGTTTTCACCCTTCTTCTAGGTCTACTTGACCTTATCAACGGGTTGGATGGAGTATAAACATTATGGTGGGCCGCACATGGAGCCCACAGTGATATATGTATTTTATTGCCACCGTCCGCCCGCTGTGATGTTTGTATTATATCCCCACCATCCAGGGACGGTGGGCGTGTTGGGTTCATGTGCATGCATGTGTGGGTGTATACGTGTGTGTATATATATTTATATATAAATATATATATACATATATATAATATTATATTATATATAATATTGTATGTGCTGTATATATATATATATTATATATTATATATTATTATTTTACTGCTGGTGGGAGGCCCATCTCAGTTTACTTGTGGCCCATGGTTGAGGCCCACTTTGATATATATGTAAGGCCCATGGGTCGAGGCCCATTTGAGGTATTAGGGGCCTATGGTTTAAGGCCCATTAAGATGTATTGGGGCCTATGGGTTGAGGCCCATTTGATGTATATTGGGGCCCCATTGGTGTGGCCCATTTGATACACATAAGGCCCATGAGATTAAGCCCATTTAATGCATTCTAAGGCCCACGGGTCATGGTCCATTGCAATGCACATAAGGCCCATTGGTGCGGCCCATTGATGTGGCCTACTTAATGAATATAAGGCCCATATGATATGACCCATTTGATGTATTTAAGGCCCAATGGGATGTACTTAAGGTCCATTGCAATGTACGATCCCAACATGGGTTATGTAATGATGTTTACGTCGGGCTATGCCTTGGGAGCAATGGTGGTTTGACGTCCACATTACAAGTATAGTGTTGGTTAAATGTCCGCATTATGACTTTCCCTAGGGCTCATTGTTAGGCTCATACGTGTTATGTGTAGGCCGTCTAGGCCCATCTTCGTTATGAACATCATCCATCCTATATCACATGTTTAGTTCCTTGATTCATAATCATATGCATCATACGTATGCTTGATATGAGAAATAACTGATCATCGCATATGCCTTCGGGCAGATTGTTTAGGGGCTCCCGGATAGGGGGTGTTGCCCTACATGAGCGCACGATACGCGCAGGACTGCTGCATGATTGGATAGTGTGATTCATGCATCTGCATTGTGTGATATGGTACTGTACGCCCTAGCGACATCAGGGTCATAACCTCCACAGGCGTATCATGGTTGACAGGATTGGATACCGAAAATCTTGTTCTACATAGGGTGCTATATATATCCCTGGGTGAAAGTCCCTAAACCCTTATGGTACCAAGAGGTTGCTCCAACATCTAGATCGAGTGGGTGCATGAGTGCTGAGTGCCGATTACCAGACGGTTGTGCTATCCACTGTGTCGTGGTCGGTTGGAAGGGGGTGCAGCCTTACCCGCCCGAGAGGAGGGGGCAAAGCTAGGCTGAGTCTGACCAGCTCAAGGAATGGGTCCGCCATTGACGAGCCGAGCCCGATACTGGCAGGCGGATAGTGAGGTCTTTTCCACTCACCTTATTGCGTGCGATGGGGCGACAATCTGGCTTGGAGTGTACTAGACCCCGGTGATATTCCAGACTTTGAGCTGTATCGATATGTGGACTTAGATGAGGATTTGTATGCTTGAGTTGCATTTCGCATTGCATGGCCTTGGTATGGCTGACATCATTCTTCGCACCGCATGGCCTTGGTATGGCTAATGGTATTCTTGGCATTCATCAGCATGTTCCACATTACTCTGATACTGCATAACTACATTACTACCTTACGCACACACTTTCACCACCCTCTAAGCTTTCTATAAGCTTATGCACGACTGTTGCGTGCAGGTGACGTTGGATCGCAGCAGCGCTGAGGCTTGGGCGCGTGGTAGATCATTTTGGAGTTTTTGTTCATCATCATTGTATTTCCCTTTATGCTTATTGTACTTGTAAGTTTTTTATCATAGTGGAAATGTGATGGATTTTTTTGTTGTTGTTTGTGGGTTATGCCTTTTGTTATGCTTATTACGAATCAAACTGATGTAAAAAAAAAAAATCCTCCTCGTAGCATCCCAGGATCGAAACCTGGCGAATGGGCGCTGGGAGCTGAGAATGAGGTTCTATGGAGGCTGTCGAAGCCGGATTCGGCGATCGGGAATTTTGTGAGCCCGGTTTCCGAGTTTAGGGCGTGACAGCCCGGCTACGGTCAAGTGATATCGGAGACGGTGGATCTTTCGGTGCCGCTAGCCATGAATCGACACTTTTAAGGTCTGAATCTGTAACGTCTAGGAAAAATCCTTACAAAAACCCGAGTATCACCTCAGGTAGAAATCACTAAGGATCGAATTCTGTAGAAATTATACGAAAATTAATTAACTACTAAACTAAATAAATCAGAGAATTAGCTCGAACCACTTTCCATACGAATTGTAAGACCCAAAACTATTAGAATTGCTGTGAGGCCCATATCCTAGCTCGTACCATTTCGTAGGCTTTCGCGGTCCTCCCGGTCGAATTTTGGCAACCCTCGACTTGTATCTGATATTTGCGCGTGATCCTAAGCTAAGTCATGCATACCAAAGTCAGCTCAACCCGAAACTTGTACCCTAACGACCGTGCCGTCGCCGCGGTTCTAACGCCACGACTTGCGCACCGATCCGATACCCGGGCCAAGAGATGTGGGCCCGCGTTTATTTTGAGAAAAATGCCACGCGTTGTGAATACCGAGAAAATCTCTATAACACATCACATCAATCCATCAATCAATGTCAAGTACATAACGTTACCTAGCTCATCCATCTCCCATTCCCCAAGTCAACTCTTTCTTACATAACCCATACCCATCCCATTCATTTCTTACCACAAGTCAACAAGCACCATGTCATCTCATCCCATCACTCCACCTCACCACTCCTCTCTCTCTCATTTCTCTATTATTCCAAGTAACTCCCATGGGAGCAACCGTCCAAGCTTCTCATGAGAGAGCTAAGAGTGTGGCCCACCCTCCTATCCCAAGATCTCTCATCCCCACCATCAAAACTTCATCATCCTCCATCAGGATCAAAGCCATGGAGCATACAAGTCCAAGGAGTTAAAGAAGAAGGCTGATAGGTGGGTGATCCCCCGTTAAATTTCATTTTTTTGGGACCACTTGTGGTGGGACCCGTTTGAAGTATGCAATGTAAGAAATTGAGGGCCCATAGTGGCGGGGTCCCTCCTCTCCATCACGATCTCTCTTCCCCCTCTCTCTCTCTCTCTCTCTCTCCCTTCCAAGTATTGTGGCCCCCATTGTGATGAATGGTTCATGTATTTGATTTAGGCCGTCCGTGAGCCACCATGGTGCACGTGTGAATCCACTCCATTTAGCACCTTGATATGGGGTCACCTTGATGTATATAGCCCGTGGGTCACGTGTATGTGGACCCCACCTTGATGGACGTCCAGTCATGGAGCGTCTAGCAGCTGAGGTTGCTGGACCACATATACAGCTGCTAATGCCTGGAAAGAAAACCCCCCTCCCCTTATTATTATTATTATTATTATTATTATTATTATTATATAATACCTTATATGATGATGGCCCTACATGGGACCCACCTTGGTGACATGCCTTTCATCCAAACCGTCCATTCATCTGGACATTGGCATATGTGGGCCCCACTATATGTTGTATACATCAAACCGTCCATACAAGTGGGGCCTACCATCAAGCTGTACGACCAGCATCTCTGGACGCTGGGTACCGTCAGCGCCGACACTCCCACTCCCTCTCACACACAAACACATGTATAAACACATATAATATATATATTGTTATATAATATAATATATTATATTATCTTGCACTAGTGGGCCACTTCCACGTGGAACCCACCTTTATTATGGAAATCTGCACCATCCAGATTCATCTGGACGGTGGGTTTTGGGCAGCCCTCTGCCTTCTTTTTTTAAATATATTATATTATGTAATATATTATATTATATTTTAAACAGATGTGATGGTGGGCCACTCCCATGTGGGACCCACCTTTAATGAGTAGACCATCACTGTCCAGATGGGTCTGGACGGTGGGTCTGGGCGATCTCAGCCATTGTAATACATACATATATATATATATATATATATATATATATATATATATATATATATATATATATATATATATATATATATTATACTAGAGGTGGGCCACTACGTGGACCACACCATGATGTATGATTTTATCTGCACCATCCTGTTGGACGGTGCAGCTGACCTGATCTCCAATCGTCCATCCCTCTTGCTGGGACAGGTAGGAGCTTTGAGCAGCCACCTTGGTGACGTGCTGGGTGCAACACGGCCCCACCACTGATACATGTGTTACATCCAAACCGTCCATTCATTTGGTGAGTTCGTCCTAAAGGCTTGAGACTAAAAATAAGACAGATCCAGTTATCAGGTGGACCACACTACAGCAAACAGTGGGTTTGACCATCTACCATTGAAATCCCTTTTGGGATTATAGAAGTTTTGAACCAATATGATATTTGTCTTTCCTCTAAATCCAGGTCTTTATGACCTTATGAACAGACTGGATGGGGAATAATCCCTATGGTGGGGCCCACTGGAATTTAACAATGGAAATCTTTCTCACCACTATTATTTGTGGTATGGTCCAGATGATCCTTTGGATATGATCTAAAATGATCTCTTGCAATGGATGAAGGGTGTAGTTGGTACGACCCATTGGTATGACCCATTTGATGTATTTGGGGCCCACTTGATGAGGCCTGATGAGTTGTATTTGAAGCCCATTTGGTATGACCAATTTGATGTATTTTGGGCCCACTTGATAAGGCCAGATATGATGTATTTTGGGCCCACATGATGCGGCCCATTTGATGTAGAGCGACCCACTTGACTCGACCCATTCGACTCAGCCCATTTATATCGGCCTATTTGATTGGCCCAAATGATTTGACCCATTTGTACCAGCCCATTTGATTCAAGTCATTGATACAACCCGATTTTATATACATTAGCCCATAGGTCGTGGCCCTTGGTGATGTATATTAGGCCTGTGTACGCAGCCCGCCATGTTGTGTGTATTGTATATCTATGTTGTCCATTTGTGCGGCCCGCAGTAATGTATTTGCTGCCCATATGATGGGGCTCAATGTGGTATATTACGGCCCATCCATGAGACCCATCATGATATATCTTTGGCCCAGGTGCAGGGCCCACCTATTGTGTATATGAGGCCCGTGTGATGAGGTCCATGTTGTGTATTTGAGGCCCTCGTGTAGGGCCCACCTGTTGTGTATTTAAGGCCCGATGTGACGTGTGATTTTACCATGATGTATGTAATGATGTTTATGTCGGCCACTCCTTGAGAGCAATGTTGGTTAAATGTCCACATTGATGAGTAATGATGGTTTAATGTCCACATTGTGACCTTCCCTTAGGCCTTGTTAGGCCCATTCTCATCGATCCCGATTATCATGGCCGATTGCCGATTCTAATTTTCATGGTCGATTGCCGATTCCGATTGTCATGGCCGATTATCGTGATCAATTGCCGATTCAGATTATCATGGCCGATTGCCGATTCTGATTTTCATGGCCGATTGCCAATTCTAATTTTCATAGTTGAATGCCAATTCCGATTGTCGTAGCCAATTGCTGATTCTGATTTTCATGGTCGATTGTCGATTCCAATTTTCATGGCCGATTGCCGATTGCCGATTTTCATGGCTGATTGCCGATTTTGATTTTCATGACCGATTGCTGATTCCGATTGTCGTAGCCGATTGTCAATTTTGATTATCATGGTCGATTGCCGATTTTGATTTTCATCGCCGATTGCCGATTACGATTGTCATCGCCGATTGCCGATTCCGATTGTCATGGCCGATTGCCGATTCTGATTTTCATGGCCGATTGCCGATTTCGATTTTCATGGCCGATTGCCGACTTCGACTGTTATGGCTGATGGCCGATTCCGATTGTCATGGCTGATTGCTGATTTTGATTTTCATGACCGATTGCCGATTTCGATTGTCATGGCCGATTGACGATTCCAATTATCGTGGCCGATTATCGAGGCCGATTGTTGAGGCCAATTCCGATTCCGATTATCAAGGCCGATTATCGAGGCTGATTCCGATTGTTGAGGCCCAATGTGGGGTATATGAGGCCCGTATTTGAGGCCCATTGTCATGTGCATTCGGCCCATGTTTGAGGCCCAATGTGATGAATATGCAGCCCGTATTTGAGGCCCATTAAGATGTGCATTCGGCCCATATTTGAGGCCCAATGTGATGTATATGCGGCCCATTTTGATTTGTATTCATCTCATGTTTGAGGCCCAATCTGATGTATATGCGGCCCGTATTTGAGACCCATTTTGATGTGTATTTAGCCCACGTTTAAGGCCCAATGTGATGTATATGAAGCCCATGTGATGAGGCCCATTGTGGTGCATTTGAGGGCCAGGCAATGGAGCCCATTGTGATGTATATTAATCCCATGTGAGAGGCCCATCGTGATGTGTATTAAGCTCTTAAGTGAGACCCATGGTGTATATTAGGCTCTTGTGTGAGGCCATGGGTCCACTATATGTCAGGCTCTATGAGGGTCATTCCTTGGGGGCAATGTTGGTTAAATGTCCACATTGTTGAGGCCGATTGTTGATATCGATTATTGATACCGATTATGAGTATGTAACAGCATAGCATCATGATACATGCCCATATGCATCATCTGCATGTTTATTATGAGATGTGATTGATCATTGCATACGTCATAGTATAGATGATTTATAGGACTCCCTGATAGGTGGAGTTATCCCATATAAGCGTACGGTATGCACAGGATTGATGCATGATTGGACTACATGACTCATGCTTATTGCATTGTGTGATAATGATTACTATACGCCCTAGCGACATCAGGGTTGTGACCTCCACAGGCAAGTCATGGATGACTAGATAGGACACCGAAAATGTTTGGTTCAAGCATCTGGGCACTTTGGATGTCCGTGGGTGAAAGTCCCTAAACCTTCGAGGCCAGGAGACACCCCAATGTCAAGACTGAGTGGAAACATGAGCACCCGAGTGCTAAATATCAGGAGGCCGTGTCTCCCACTGTGTCGTGGTCAGTTGGCAGAGGGTGTAGCCTTACCCGCCCAAGAGTAGGGAACATAGCTAGGCTGAGTTTGACCAGCTCATGAATGGGTCTGCTATGGATGTGCCAGGTAGATATTAGCTGACTATTGGCTAGGAGGATAGTGAGGTCTCTTCCACTTGCATGGTCGCATGTTAATGAGTGGCGATTTGCATGTAGAGTGTACTAGACCCCGGTGTTGATCACAGAGATGAACAGTACTGATAAGTGGACTTATTGAGTAAGAGTTACATACTCATTCATTCATTCACTATTCACTCGGGCTAGTGGTGCATAACTATTTATTACGTATACCTTCGCAATGGCCAGGATTTCGATTGGGGCGCTCGACTAACCTGAGATCAGGAGTTTACCACATTAAGTTTGACTATCCAAATTTAGGTATGGGACTAGTTTGGATAGAAGTCCCTTGTGATGGACCCCATAGCCTGTAACACTACGTACTATCATCCCGAATTCACTCCAGCTTGTTCATTTCATTCACACCGCATATTGCATTGCGTCCGCAACATTTAGCATTTTGGGTTGCCATGTTTATGCATTGATATGGTCATTTGCATTCATGCCTTACATCGCATAGCCTTGGTATAGTTGATGACACTCATGGACTTATCAATATATTTTCGCTTACTTTGATATCATATGATGCATGATCTTATCAGTATATTTTCGTTTACTCTGATATCGTATGATTCATGATCTTATTAGTATTTTTGCCTATTTCGATATTGTATGATTTATGGCATTATATTGCATACTCGGCACTTATCTTGCGCACACACTTTCACCACCTACTAAGCTTTTTATAAGCTTATGCATGATAGATGCGTGCAGGTGACATTAGGTTGCAGCAGCGTGGAGCTTGGAGTTCGCAACGTCTTCTGGAGCTTTGATTTTCAACATATGTATTTTTCCTTAAAGCATTATATTCAAATGTTTATATTAGTGGATATGTGATGATGATGTTGCCTTTGTGATTTGGGTAAACTTGTGGTTATGCTTCTTACGAGATAAATGTATGTAAAAAAAATCCTCCTTGTAGGATCCCAGGATCGGAACCTGGCATATGGGGGTTGGGAGTCGAGAATGGGGTACTACGGAGGCTGTCGGCACCGGATTCGGTGATCAGGATTCCTGTGAATCCGATTTTTGGGTTTGGTGCGTGACAATCGCTAACCCAACATTATCTAGAAATCTAAGATTAATCTCAAAACCTAGTTGCTCTCAGGAGCACATTGAAACTCCGTATCAGACCTTGACCATGCGTTAAAAGTCCAATGACCATGAAACTATTTGGTTATGACCGCCTTACTGGGCTTGACAAAGATCGGGAGAATTTAGTCCAAATAGTATCCAAAAATGTACAACTTGAGCCTGGAGCGAAGTGTGTGAGAAACGCTAATATTTTTAGAAAATGAACTCAAATTTAAGTGAATTGGGTCATTTGCTTACGGGCCAAATTTACGGTTTCAGACCGTCAGATTCTGACTCAACTACACCCTTGGATCAGGAAAACTTTCCTACACATGTCAGTGTACTTGTGGCCCTAATCGAGTGACGATAGCCATTAAACTGAAACGGGTCCTCCACGATCGATCCACTAATCCGATTGGACCGAAATCTTAACCTGGCATAAATCTATTGTCAGGAAACTTTCCCCAGACCATATGCAGGTAACAGACCTCCAGATGAGCTCCGTTAGCCCGAAACAGCCACCTTTTGGCTATATCCTAGGTATACCATGGTTATGGGGCCATTGATATCACTTTTGGGCCTACATCATGCCCAAAACCCACCTATCTCTCATTCCATGCGAATTTCCTAAAACCCTAGGAGAGGAGAGAAAAGAGGAGAAAAGAGTGAGGAGAAGTGTGAGAGATCTGTGGTTTATTACTCAGATTCACTCCCACCACTCCACGTGCCGAATCATCTCTCTCATGTCGCTACACCGTCGAATCCAATTCTATTTTTGGGTAAGAAATCCTAACCCTAATCTATTTTAGGAATCTAAACAGAGAAGTCGGTGGAGTAGCTAACCTATTTCATGATTTAATTAGCCGTTGTGCAGTAGAAGGAGACGTAGTGTACGAACCGGGTTAATAACGAGTAAACTGACGAAAGGTGCGGACTATAAACATTTAGGTTATGGTTTTCAAGGCTTTCAATGTTAGTTAATGATTTATGACTGACTTGATTGTTGTCACATGTACTTAGATGTGATGTTTTTCGTGTATTACACATATATATGAACTATGTTGAATATAATACATTCCATGTGTTTGTTAAAATGTTTGAATGAATATGGAATTATGATTTGTGCTTGCCATGATTATTGATTTAAAATACATGATTGTTGTATGTGTGACAACTCCTTTGTGAAAGGATTTGCTATAATATATGTTATAACTAATTTATTACATGTATGTTGATACGTGTAGTCTAAGTGTTTGATAAAATGTCTGAATGAGAAGTTGCTTGTTGAAATATATTTAATAAGGGCATTAAGATAAGATTCTCAATTACCATATCTATAGTTACAGTTTCCTTCATATAACCTATCTTGCTACTACGTAATTTATGGATGGAATGTCTATGTATGATAACATGTGTAATATGATTGTTAAAATGCCTGAATGAGAATTGTATTTAAATTGGTTGTTAAATGTTGTTTTGACTATCACATGTGATTACCTATTGTAATTGAGTGTGATTGGGACTACTACGTAGTCCAGGCAATCGGTAACGGTTTCCGATCGAGTGGCCAAACTAACCTCGCCACAACGGATACGTTCGATAAATCCGAGTCATACGGTGATTATCGATAATGGTTAGGCCACGAGGAATACGTATGCACTCCATGTCGATTAATTTAGCGTGCGCTCATACTAATCGAACTTGTCAAATAACCCGATTGGCCTATTGTGTGTTCACCATG
This sequence comes from Magnolia sinica, assembly GCF_029962835.1. Taxonomy (NCBI): domain Eukaryota; kingdom Viridiplantae; phylum Streptophyta; class Magnoliopsida; order Magnoliales; family Magnoliaceae; genus Magnolia; species Magnolia sinica. The sequence continues at coordinate 64,515,889 of NC_080576.1, forward strand.
TACGGATGCTAATGCTTGAATCTAAGGTACCACTTACTAATGTAAAGCCCGTTTCAACCTTGGTACCACGATCCGCTAAGACTCATAAGCTAGGCATGGTGGTATGGGACACCATGGTCGAGCTGTCGGCCTACGCTGGGGTGACGAGTCTCCCCGTAGTGTCCAGTGAGCAACCCAAACTCTTGAGCTGAATACGGTGGTATGTGACACTGTATTCGAGCTGTCGGCCTACGCTAAGGTGACAAGCCTTCTCGTAGTGACCTCGAGTATAAACTAGGCCTACGCTAAGGTGACGAGCCTCCCGTAGCGACCTGAACTTGCCTATCCACTACTTTTAAATCAGGGGTAATGTTGCCCTATAACTTACCTATCATATGTGATTAACTAGGATTGACGACCCTAGATGGATCATCGTTTGGGCATATGATATAAAGGGAGGTACCTTAGTTTCTCGAATCTATTGTATGAGTAAGACTAAATAAATTACTTAGCTAAAACGATCATGCACTACATTGCATGTGTTTTGGCAAGGAAGCGCACGTATAGGGAGTTTGCCATGCGCGATCGTGAGATGATGTCGCTGAGGGAGTGCAGGCGAGGGCATGCATCATTATAACATATCATACCTGCATTAACAAGAGTATCTAGGACGGTGTTTTAAAACACCAACTAGACTTTGATGTAAATGCAGGTGATCGCGAGGCTTACGAGATGGAGCCTGACTTTTATGACGACAAGGAGTTCTCCTACATGCAACTCTCTGGCGGGTCTATGTAGACCTAGAGTTGTGTCACCGGGATTATAAGGATACGAATTAGACGACCATTACATTTTATCATTTTGTAAATTTTAAAACTATACATGTAATTATTTAGCCCGGTGACATGTTCATACTCTGGGGACTTACAACCACTTATGTGCTTTATATATTTATCACAGTCTTCCGCTTGCATAATCTAATTATCTCTGAAGTATGATATGTTGATTTAGTGTAATCTCATTCATGTTTATTGTGCTAATACGGACAACATTTATTCATCATTATGTATATTGCATAAGTGATGCGACGGATCTCAGGAGTTGAGCATTTGCTCGACCCTCAATTTTTGGGGCATTACAGAATCACCCTGAAAAGCCATCGGTTCGACCTCTTCGCCTAAAATATCAGACATTTTGGACAATACAAAAGTGAAAGAAGAAAACAAAAAGGATAGAGAAGGGTGGTCGGAGGAAGAACTCAGACGTACCGGAAATCACTTAATCTAGGAAACCTAAGACAATAGTGAGAGGAGACAAAGCAAATGGCCAGGCTAGCTAGGGCTCTCCCCCTTTTTATAGAGGTCCCAACCACAGGCCTTAAGAGGAGGCATGAAATGCCATAGCTAAAAGGGCACTTCGGCGCCTGGGCTTAGCCACGTGGAGATCCCTCACTCGCCCGACAACTTGAATTCCCAAAAAGCGCCACGCGTCCGTGCCCTATAAGCTGAGAAGAGAAAAGGAGCCTCGCCAGCGCATGCCTCCTTAAGTGTGCCATATCATCATTACAAATCTTCCTTGATCTCCGTGCCCACCTCTTATCTCTGCATTAACTCTGAAGCGACCCGACTTCTTGCACGCCCGAGCTCATTACACCGCCTTACTTCTTGAGCTCATCAAGGTTATTTCGGAAGTACGGGGCTACTGTTATGGTTGAAAATGAGCTGGTCATAAGTATGAGGTCAGCTCAGACATCTGTTCTCACCGTGTGGTCAACCAGCATCGATCACGACCAAAGAGCTCCTGAACGGCAAGAAAGCAATGATTCATTGCTGAGAAAAGAGCCTACTGTTAGTGCACTTATTTGCACATATGTTTGTCAATTACGTGACTAGTTGTGTCAAGTAGTGAGATGAGTCCTATGCAAATAAAGACCGATGATGCAACTAGAGCAGAAGCCCGAGCTATAAAGTCAGGTTCCAAAGAGGCTTTTACGATTAGGATCTTGCTTATAGATGATTCAAACCTAAATAGGAAAACCCACTTAGTTCATTTATTCAAAGCCAACTCCAAGTTCATACTTTCTATCCTATTAGTCTTAGCTTTGAGAAATTTCAAGTAGTTGAATGAATTATATGACAAAGAATTAAATAGGAAAATTAGTCCTAATTCGGTAGGAGGAGGTGCCACCGAATGGTACTTTCAGTAGTACCGAAGATACCTTCAAAAGAAATTCGGTACCACTGACTCCTACCAATGTACAAATTCCAGTGCCACCGAAAGCAGTAAAATTTATCTAGCAACTTTAGGATTTAATTCGGTACCACCGAATGATTTTCGATGCTACCGAGTGAATTTCGGTACTACCAAAGGTTCACTCGGTAGAACCGAGAAGTAGCCGTTTTATATCTATTGGGACCTTTTCTATATAAATATATGACCCAAAACCTTATAAAAGGTGAGGATTAAGGCATTTCAGAGTCCCTAGGTTGTCCCAAGCTCTAATCACTCATCCTAGACTCTATCCACATGAGATTCATGTTCTTTTCATTATGATTCATTATCTCAATGAACATTCAAAGCTCACATTAATGCAAAACATAATCTCAAGCCTTCACTAGAGTATTGAGACCAAACCTATATGTATATCCTTAGTCTTAACCATACTCTAATGTATCCATTAGTTGAATCTCTTAGGAAATCCATTCATAACCTTTGTTAGAGATTCAACCAACTCCCATTACCTTGGTTACCTTTATAGGAACATCATATGCAAGGTTCTTTATTGTGAAGCTGAAACAAGTAAACAACAACATAGTGATCGGGGGAGCATCGAGGAGCTGATCTAAGCATGAAAGAGTGAAGATCAAGCAACGCAAGACAAGTTACAAGAGAGGACTCATTTTGACACATAAATGTCATTATTAAGAGTCCAAAGTTTTGTCTCTATCCTCATGTAGGATTGAGGCTACGAGTTTACTATCAACAAACTCGTGTAGGTGTCTTGTGTGGGATCTTGTCCTGTGGGCCTAAATGTAAGTGCCTTGTGTGGGTCTTTGGCTGGTGGGCCTAAACGTAGGTGCCTTGTGTGGGACCTTAGCTGGTAGGCCTAAATGGAGGTGCCTAGTGTGGGACCTTGGCCGATGGGCTTAAATGTAGGTTCTTAGTGTAGGACCTTTGCTCATGTGAAGAGCATAAATGGTTGAGTCCTTTGTGTAGGACTGTAAAGGTTAATGATGAACCTGATTTAAAACCATTCATAGTGAAATCCGACACACTCTAAAAGAGAGTACAATTGTCGGGAGTGGAGTAGGCAAGTAGCTGAACCATTATACATGCTTGTGTTTGGAATTGTCATTTGTGCATATTTTTAAATTATGCATACAATTTGAATACTTAAATTATATATGTATGTTTAAATGAATGCTTAAGATTGATAGGTAACACATTCTACACAAACATGTTCACTATGCTATAAGCTAGTCTCTTATTTACATATCTTGAGTAGCCTATATGATTGGAACCTCTATTGGCTTGGAAGCCTTTAAAGTTATATTGCCTTACTTGCATTAAACTAAATGATTGTTTAAGTTAGTCAATTAGGATTTTTAAATAGGAAAAATATTTGAAAAGTCCTATTCACCCCCCTCTAGGACGGTGTCTTATATTCATTCTTCAACATCAGCGGTATAAAATGTAATTTCACCTACTCCTCGAGCTCGGGCTCTAGAAGATGAAGTATATCCACTTCCATCAGATGTCGAGCTCCTCTACGGCCCCATACATTTCCAAGATGCCGCTCAGAATAGCTCTTGGTAAAGGCTCCTGAGGTACGATCCAACACAAAGCTAGACTCCCAACTGCCGCACTTAGAGTCCCTGCACCGTACGATAAAGGTGAAGAGAATAGTCATCCCAAGTTTCATCTTGTATCTACTGAGGAAGGGAGCTCGGCATTGATGCTTGGATACAATATCCAAGGTTAGGTCGAAAGACTGATGACCTGCCTAATGGGAAACTCAACCACGATTCATCAGAGAATCCAATTCAGCAAACTACTCCTTGGAACGGCCGTATGGGTCACTCGGATGCTCGGCCTTGGACTCCCATTACATACTTTTCATGATTCTGACCACTCAGATCTTATCAAAAAGATTTATCTGAGATCTTACCTGAAGATCTCGGAAGATAATCACGACACGCCCCGGATCCGATTCCCTCTACAATACGCTCCTACTAAATAGGGATATTGCCATTTATGCCACCGCCATTCCTCACCTATAAATTGGATGATCCCTAATGGTGAAAGGTATACATAATTCAACTCAGAAAATACACCCAAAAACCCTATGTTCAATTAGACCTAGCTTGCATGTCTGACTTTGGCATCGGAGGGTCCCCTGTTGTAGTTAGGGTCTCCATCTTTCTCTTGTTTTGCAGGTCACAAGTGATCTAAAGGTATCGTCTAGATTTTTGCATCAACAATATTTATGGACTTGCCAGTCTGGCCCTCATTCCGCTTACTCTGACATTTGTATGCTTGACACATGCATTCCGCCCACATGCACACACTCTTTAAGCTTCTTAGTAAGCTTACACACATGGTTTACATGCATGGTAACTAAACCGCAACAACATTGAGGCATGAGCATGTGTCTAATCTTTTAAACTTTTGTTATATTATATATTTTCGTTCTTGCACTGTACTCAAACTGATATTATACTGGAAATGTGATGATGTCTTTAGTTTTGGTACACTTGTGGTTATGCTTATGTGCAAAAAAAAAATAAATAAATAAATAAATAAATAAATAAACCTTGAAAATCCTCCTTGTGGATTCCTAGGATTGGAACCTAACATATGGGACCTGGGAGCTAAGAACAGTATACTACGAGGATGTCACCTCAGATTCGGAGTTTAAAAATTCTGTAAGCCCGTTCACCGAGTTTGGGAAGTGATAACTATGCTAGTCTATAACGGGATCCATATTATGACTATGAGTCACCTTGTCACTCTATGTGGGGATGAAAGATAGCAAAAAATGTATACTTTTTAAGTTCATTTACTTTTACATGTCCTAATTATTGTATTCTAGCTGCATTTGTATTATATAAAATCAATTTGATTATGATTGGAGTGATTTCTTACAACAATGCATGCTTTTTTGGGCATCATTAAATGAAGAATTATTATGTAATGTATTCGTTTGTAATTTTTTATTCTTAAATATACAAATATGTGTATATAGGCATGTTTTGAAGTTTTACTGAAAAATTCCACCATTTTCCTCACGTTTCCCCATTGTCCCCGCATTTTCAATTATCGACGATATTATTGGGAATAACGATATTATATATTTTTCTCCAGCCAATGAAACTTTCAATGATATCGACAACCTGAACACTAGATGTCGCAATGAAATGAAAATATTATACAAACAAGCCATGAGATAAACGAAGATGAATGTGATTCCCATGCAATATTTATTCAATATTTATATCTAATCCAAATCCCAAAAAATAACAACTTAAAAGGCCCATGGTTCCCCCATATATTCCAACTTTTCATAAAAATTGGAGCAAATGGTTAGTTTCTAAAACGGAAAGTACATGATACGATCCTTTGCTTGAGGATATGCATAAAATATTCTTGGGTTGGTACATAGTTCAATGGTCTATATCATCAACCTAGGGGGGCCCAACCATGAATGGACATCATCGTTATCATTATCTCAGATTTATCCCAATTAATGCGCCCAAGTGTGGACGGAAGACGTCCCAAAATCTCCTTGATGCTGCTAACCTAACTATTGATTTCTAGTCTATAAATCAACAATCTTAAGAGTGGACATTCGATTGTGGAAAAATGCACACATTTTCTTATTAAGACTTTCTGATCCTGTGAGTTTTATGGGTAGAGCTATAAATGGATTGGGCTTGGGGTTTGCTCGGGTTAGAATTTTTTAACTGCTCGGCTTGGGATGTGCTTGGGTCTAAATCTTTATACCGTCTGACTTGGGAATATTAAAATTTTGGATTTTCGACCGGCCAATTGAAAGCTCTATTCATGGGGTAGATTGATTTACAAATTGAACAACGAACCTCAAGGATCGTTTAACAAAAGTGTTTTGGAGTGACTTGTGTGAATCGGCATGAATTACAAAAAGGTAAGTTATTTGTGAAGGGCAATTATGAATCAAATTACTCCCAAATTGATGCTTTTAAAAACATTCTCACATATTGTGATTTCAATCTCATTTACCGTCTATTCTTTCAATGTTTTAAAATATAATTATTGTATAGAAGGTTTTTAAAGCAGTTAGCTGACACAAAAGTAGGGCCCAAGCTCGGGTGGGGCCGGGTTTGGGAGAGGGACACCCAACCTTGTTTTCTACATGGCCGACTGCGATGTTTATGTCAAATCTATTCTGACCGTTGGATGCATCATCTGAAGTTGGGTACAGGGCTAAAAAATCATGTTGACCTAGGTTTCACATGGGTCACACAAAATGGAATAGTTAGGAGAAAGACATCGGCCCTTGATTTTTTTTAGGGCCCACTTTGATGATTATATGGAATCCACTCCAACTATTACATGTCACACCCAAAATTTATGCTTGGATAAAAAATCAAGCTCAACTCTGATTCAAGAGAAGCCACACCAAGGAAAACAATTTCAAGGGTGAATGTTGCCCAATACAGTTTCAAATCATGCGGTCCACATGAATCAAGGATGTGGCTGAATTTTAGGCAATCTTGGGCTTAACATGGGATGACGCACTCGATGGTTGAGATAGATTTCACATAAACATCAATGAACCTGTGTAAAAATTCCTAGAATCCCACCTGGTTCAAAATAACCCTAGCTTAAAAAAAATTAGGCATTGTCAAACATAAATTTTAGATTCCAGCCAATTTCAATTGTAGGTCGTAAAATACAAATAAGAATTCTAATTCACATTAATTTATGATATTGTGGTTTGGATTCCAATTCATATTAAATATTGGCTTTCAAACGGTCCCTCATGAAAAACGGAACATCTTAATATTCGCTTGGCTCATCGTCATGAAATTCTTTCAGTTAAAACACAGTTTGCACTCACCACCATTTAAAGTGGATTCATCCATTGTCACAGCGTAGAATACGTGTACATCCACCCAGAGCTCAATTGCGGCCCCGCACGTATCTGCGAAAACAAAATGATGAATCGCCCTAACCATCCGATTCGTGGTGTGCATCAAAGGTCACGTTTCTAAATTGGCCAGGAAGGTTAAATGGTCGGACTCGGATTCGGTGGTGACCCTCAGGCACTGCCTTGGTACTGGTCCGTACATGGAAAAGCTCTATAAACCTTTCTTCATGCCCTCTGTTGATGCTGTTTTTAAGTTCGCCCTCTTTGTGACCCTGGGACCTACACCGGTAGAAGGACAAAGGTGACCCGGAGAAAGGTAGAAGGAGAAAGGTGACCCTGGTTTTACCAGGGGACCCTCCGTTGCTTAAGTCAGAACCTGGGTCTTAGATTAAAGGTTGTAGGACGAGATTTCTTGTGTACCTTTTACCATGAAAATCTTCATATTTATAATACTGTTGTGCCCCATGGAATTCCCGTAATTAGAGTGAATTCCAATTTTACTGGGATCCGTAGTTGTTGATATTTCTGGATTTTCGGGAGATCCTAGCCTTATCTCCAAAAATCTCGAGTAAAGATCCAGAGTTTTACTAGCCAACTTCCAGATATGGAGTGATATAGCTCAGCTGATACTTATCTTTTCAACACGCATGTGCTGAGACAAGTTTATCTCCGCCTACTTTATTGACCGACTCAACCTTTGAATCAAACTAAAACTCGGGCGACTCTACGGCCACGTAATCATAGGTTGGCTTGGGATTTCCTCTGTAAGGCTTTTACTTGGGCCTTGAGATGCACTTCCTCCCTTAGAGGCTCCGCTTCGTGGCTCAGGACATTAAGACTACGGTTAGGCAAGGTGCCTCACGATCCAAGCTACGTCTCTCCATCCCGTGTTTTAAGGACTTTGGGCTTCATCCAGACTCAGCATCCAATGAGTCCGAGCCATTGTCTCATTAACTCTTTCGAACCTTGGACCGACTCAAAGGACTTGTCAAATTTTTCCCCCAACAGTAAGCCCCACTACTCTGTACAGTGCCTTATGGCGGTTAAGGAGTACTTTAGAGTTGAGTCAGGTTTTGTGTTTGAGCTGAGTTCATGATGAAGCATTTATTTCTTGCAGGGCGGTTCGCGCGGCTTCCGAGACATGTCGCCTCTCTTGACCACGCGTTGACTTGTTTATCGAGACCACACGAGCGGAGCAGCTGTCATTTCAGCGTCAGGGGTGTATGAGGATCAGACACGTGGCAGAGTATTCGGTGGCAACTCGTGGGGTGCCACCACGTGTAAAGTCGGGGTGCCTAACGGGGCATCATTTCGGTTCCTCAATTAATGTCAAAACCATGTGGCAACTCCATATAATAAGGTCGCCCTAAATGAGCTTTCACCACTTTCGTGCCCTCTTTTGATTTTCCCCTTTTTACTTTCTTTCGTCCTCCTACGAACTCCGGCCCTGTAATCCTCTGCGTTTCTGGCACCCTTGGATTTCTCTCGGTGAGCTCCTTCTTCCTCCCTTTCTTTTATTTTAACAATGTCAGGCCCCGCCAACCCTAACGAGGGAGAATAGAGCGATGAGGGTGAAGCAAGCGGCTTTTAGGCAACCTCAGAATCACCTTCATTACTGGCGGAGGTTGCTGGCAGAGGGGGACATCCTATTCTGCCATTCTCAAAGGATAATGGACACTCCGACAAAGAGGCTGGTGGCGTCAGTAGAGACGTTGAATCCACCTCTTGAGCGTGTGGCCATTGAGGGCCCTTCTGGTCATTCTAATCTTGAGGAGGGCGACGAGGAAGAAGCTGGGACAGAAGAACGGGCTAAAGGGCTCGTGCCTTCGATGATGACAGCGGGGGAGCTGTCTAAAATCCGATCCTGATATCACATTCTGAATTCGGTCATTTGACTCTCCCTTGGCTAGGAGAGCTGCCTGACCAACCTTCCCCCGAGGCAGTTGCGATTTTCCATGTCGCATTGCAATGTGGTCTTCGGTTACAGCTTTAGAAGATTGCTTAGAATTTACTAGGCAGTCTCGGCATAGATCTGGGGTAGGTTGTGCCGAACGGGTGGAGGGACTTGTTCGGTTACACAGTGCTCTAGGCCGAGATGCAGCAACCCGAGCTAAGTTGAATGAGTTCCTCCACTTGTATCAAGTACAAGATCATTCTCAGCATCCTGGCTGGTTCTTTTTCTATTCTTGACGGAATACTGGCGGGCCTTTAATCACCAACCCTCCTTTATCGAATAAGCACTGGAAGAATAGGTGGTTTTGAGCCCTCGGTAGATGGGAGTCGGCCAAGACAGGGCCTATCCGCCCTTTCGTCCCTCAGGCTTTTTGCGCAGCAGGTAGAGTTGATGTGATTTGTTGCTTTTATTTGGTCATCTCTTTGCTAATATGTTGACGCATCTTTTCTCTTTTAGTGATACCGAGGCATCCTCCAAAGCTTGACTCAGGCTCACTAACTCGGATTCAGAGTTTTTGAGCCTTGAGTCTGGAAAGGAGGTCTTGCAAGAGGCTTCTTCAACCCGAGCTTCTTTTTGAGTGGGGCTTCGACTCCACCGTGTTAGGTGAGAAACCTTTTTTTTTGTATTGAAGATTGTACTGACGCTCATTTTTCAAACACAGACATGTCTGAGGCTCGGCCCACTCTCTGCCCTCCGTCTCAGGTTCCGGCCCCACCCCGTTCAGGCTCTTGTGCCTCGAAAAGGCATAAGGCGGTCTCGAAAGGCCCATCTAAGACTGTTGATCTTGCTCCCTCGGCTATTATTAAAGTCGAGGAAGGTGCGGAGGTGGCTGAGGCGACGGAGACAGGGATGGAGGCGGTAGCAGCAGAGGTGATGGCGACGACCTCTGAGTTGCCTCGGGAGGCCCCCGAGCCAGAACCGATTGAGGCACCTATTGCTCAAGGGGCAGAGGAGAGGGTGTCGTGCAAGGCGGGAGCAACTGAGGAAGAGAGGTTGTCCTTCCGTCAGAAGGTTGAAGAAATCCTCCTGTGGGCGAGTCGGTAGATGTTCGCGGGAGAGTTCTTCGGCCTTCTATAGTCGGCGTCCATGGACAACACGCTCGGTAGGATCGGGATGCTAATGCTCGAGGTAACGTTGCTGCTTTCCTTAGTTATTTTGCTTTGAACTTTCTTTTTCTTATCTTATTTGTCTAAATAAAGATTTGCCTTGTGTAGTTCGCCCCTTGCATGCTGAAGGCGCGTGTCAAGTTATCTGCCTTAGCTAGGCACGCTGGGGATGCGGAAGCTAGGATGTCAGATGCTGATGTTCGACGTTGGAAGCAGAGGCTCGGCTGTCGTTCGCTAAGTCTCGGGCTGTCTTTGCAGAGGGTCAGCTTGAAAAGGCAAAGACTGCTCTTGAGTCGGCCATAACTGAAAGAGACTGCTTGGCTTTGCAATTGGAAGAGGCCAAGTTGGCCTTTGAGCAGGCCGCCATAGAGTAAGCTACAGCATTCAAAAAACTTCAGTAGCTTGCGAAAGGGACCAAGGCCGTTCACGCGGCTGTGAAGGTTGAGGTGGTAGAACAGTACCTTTCATCTTTGACTTATGAAGAAGAGCGAACCCTTCTCTTCCGAGAGGGCTACACAGAATGCATCAAGGTGATGAAAGGTACTTTTCCCTATCTAGATTTGTCCGACTTTGATGAGGGTGAGTCAGGGTCTGGTGGCGAGGCAACAATAGATCCTGAGGCATACACTTATGACACCTCTGCTACTACTCCTGATGCAGCTCCATCAGGATCTCTTGGATTAACTCCTGGTGCATCGGGTGAGGCCGAGCCTTGAAGTTAGTGAGGTCGAGCAAAATTCCTTTCTGTTCCCCACATCTGCTTCAAGCACTTCAAGTACACTAAGCTTCAAGGCCGAGCAACTAAACAGCAACGAGCATCATTTTTTACCAATATCCGAGCGTCGAGTGTTTATTGTTTTATCAATTCAGCACAAGTGTAAACAATGTACCGACTAATGTAACACTTTACTTATCAATGAATACATGTTTTTTGCCACTTATTTGTGCATTCTACATTTTTTTCTCATGATTCTTCTAAGTGTTCGAAGTAATCAGGCCGAGTGTGGATTGTTCCTTGGCCAAGCTAAGGATAATATATATTGAGATGCTCGACATTTCATTGATGAGGCAGGAGTTGCCCTGTTAGGTCTTCTAATCTGTAAGTACCTAGTCGGACAGTGTTTGCGACTACGTAGGGGCCCTCCCAATTAGGCCCCAGCGTTCCTGTACCACTTTTCTTGGTATTCTGAAAATTTCTTCGAAGGACTAAATCCCCTACTCGAAATTGTCTGACTTTAACTCGGGCATTGTAGGATCGGGATACCATCCGGTGGTAAGCGGTTGTCTGTAGTCGAGCCAATTCTCCGATTTCGTCAACGAGATCGAGGTTGAGGGTTACCAGCTCTTCATTATCTTGCTCGTTGAACGAACTTACCCGAGCGGTAGGTAGACCGATCTCCACGAGGATAATTACTTCTGAACCATAAGTTAATGAGAATGAAGTTTCCCCTGTCACGGTCCGAGCTGTAGTTTGGTATGCCCAAAGAACTTTAGGAAGTTCTTCAGCCCATGCCCCTTTGGCTTGGTCTAGCTTGGTCCGAAGATACTGCTTTATAACTTTGTTGATGGCTTCGACCTGCCCATTCACCTGCGGATGACGCAGGGATGAGTAAACATTCCTGATCCTGAAGTTTTAACACATTTCCCAGTACTGCATGTTATCAAACTATTTCCCGTTGACGAAAACAATAGTCCGAGGCATGCTAAACCGACAGATAATGTTTCTTCAAACAAAATCTGTCATCTTCTACTCGGTTATCTTTGTCAGGGGCTCGGCCTCAACTCACTTGGTGAAATAATCGACGACAACAATGGCGTACTTAGTCTGACCCTTCCCTAGAGGGAATGGTCCGATGATGTCGATTCCACAATGGGTAAAAGGCCATGGTCCGGCCATTGGCGTAGCTCTTCAGGTGGTTGTCGAGGGATGGTGGCAAAGCTTTGGCATTTATTTCCAAGCATCCTGCTGAATGGTCGACCAGTAATACCCTTGTCGAATAACCTTGTGAGCTAGGGATTGGCTTACCAAGTGATTACCGCAGATGCTTTCATGAATTTCACGTAGAACATAGTTGGCCTGACTCGGCCTCAGACATCGTAGGAGTGGTGCATAATACCCTTTTTTGTATAACACTCCGGTAAGCATCGTGTAGCGAGCTACGCAACTCTTTAGTCATCATGCCTCAGCGCGATCTTCAGGGAGTACGCTATTCTCAAGATATTTGATGAGTGGATCAACCCAAGATGGCTCGAAATTGATGGGGAGCAGGGCCGAAGGTTCAATTCCCCTGACACTTAGCTCAGCCACAAATTCAATAGGAACGAATCTGGGGATGTCATCTTCGTCGGTTGAAGCGAGCTTCGCTAAGAGATCGGCTTTGGCATTCTCGGCCCTTGGGATTTGGGTGACAGAACATTGGTGGAATCCGGAAATCATCTCTCTGGCTTTCGTAAGATAGGGTTTTAGCCTCTCCTTCCTAGCCTTATATATATCAGCTATCTGGTTGACGACTAGTTGGGAGTCATTATACACGTTTAGATGAGTGACCCCCAAGCTGGCTGATACCCGGAGTCCTAGGAGTAGGGCTTCGTATTCTGTTATATTGTTAGAGGCTTAAAATCCAAGTCTTAAGGCATATTGAATGACCGTATGATCGGGAGTCTCCAGAACTACCCCTGCCCCGCTTGCCTTAGAGTTGGATGAGCCATCCACATAAAGTGACCAAACGGGTGGGTCGGGAGGAAAACGATCAGATGATGCCTCAGGGTCGGTAGAAGGGATTTTTAATTGTACTGTGACTTCAATGATGAAGCCTGTCATGGCTTGTTCCTTAATTGCTACCCTAGGCTTCTAACGGATATCAAACTCACTCAGTTTGATTACCCACTTAATAAGTCATCCGGAAGCCTCCGCCTTTTATAGTATCTGGAGAAGAGGTTGGTTGATCATTACGATGATTGAGTGAGCTTGAAAGTATAGTCGTAGAAGTCGGGATGATACTACCAGCGTTAGAGCTACTTTTTCAAGAGTCGAGTACCTTATTTCTGCCGGGACGAGTGCTTTACTAATGTATTAGACGGGAAACTATCTACCCTCTTACTTGCGGATTAAGGCTGAGCTTACAGCGGCATCGGAAACCGCCAAGTAGATTAGTAGAGGCTCGCCTAGCTCAGATTTACAAAGCAGCGGCGGCGATCCTAAATATTCTTTTAACTGCTGGAGGGCGTTCTTGCATTCTTCTATCTAATCAACTATCTGTTGGCCCTTCAACTATTTAAAGAAGGGAAGGCATCTGTCGGTAGTGCGGGACACGAAGTGATTTAGGGCTGTTATCCTTCTAGTCAGCCAATCAATATCTTTAATCTTCTTAGGGGATTCCATGTCAAGCAAAGCTTTGATCTTTTCCGGATTAGCTTCAATTCCCCACTGGCTGACCAAGAATCCAAGAAATTTGCCCGAGCTTACGCTAAACACGCATTTGCTTGGGTTGAGCTTCATCTTATATTTTCATAAAATGAGGAACATTTCCTCCAGGTTGGATATGTGGTCAGCTGCTTTGACACTCTTGACGAGCATGTCGTCGATATAAACCTCCATTGTTCGTCTTATGAGTCAGGCGAACATTTTGTTAACCAATCTTTGATAGGTCGCTCCAGCATTTTTCAATTCGAATGACATAACTCGGAAACAATAAAGACATTGGTCATTGACAAAGGTGGTTTTCGATTTATCAGATTGATGCATTACAATTTAGTTATAACCATAGTAAGTGTCTATAAAACTAAGTAACCTATGCCCTGCAGTACTATCAACCAGCTGATCAATCCGAGGAAGGGGAAAACTATCCTTAGGGCAGGCTTTGTTTAAGTCAGTATAATCTATACAAACTCGCCACTTCCCATTGGCCTTTTTAACTAATACAACATTGGCCACCCACTCAGGATAGTAAATTTCTCCAATGAAATTGGCTCTTATGAGTTTTTTAACCTCTTCCTCGATCACGACGTACCTCTTGGGGCCGAGCGCATGCCGTTTCTGACGAATCGGCTTGTAAGCTGGGTTGATATTAAGACAGTGAGTCATGACCGAGGGGTTTATGCCTGGCATGTCTTCATGAGTCCATATACAAACATTGGCATGTCAGCGGAGCAAGGCTATCAAATTCTCCTTTAATGATGTTGCTAGGGATGAACTAATCCAGACGGTCCTCGAGAAATCCGACTCATTCAACGGCACCTAGAGGAGCTCTTCCACGGGCCGGCCGCGTCCGGGAGATTCATTGTGTGAATCTAGGATTTCGATCGTCGCCACTTTCACACGTGCTCGCATGGCAGTAGCATAACATTGCCAAGTGTCATGTTGATCTCCTATTACGACCTCGACCCCATTTTCAGTCAGAAATTTCATAGATAGGTGATAGGCTGAGACGATGGCTCGGAGAAGACAGACGGAAGGTCGACCGAGGATCGCGTTGTACACTGAAGACTGGTCGACTCTCAGGAAGTCGACCATAGTAGTAGCTTGATTCGTTGCATCCCCGGCGGTAAGTGGGAGTTGAATTGCTCCTTCAAGAAAAATCTACCCACCCGAGAACCCAACTAACGGAGTCCTTATAGGTCTCAGAGCTGAACGTTCAGCGTTCATCTTATCGAATGCTTGTGTGAACAGCACGTCTGCAGATGAGCCTGTGTCGATGAGGACTCTAAAGACTCGGCGGTTAACAATAGTGACGGTGATGACTAGAGCGTCATCATGCGGATGATGAATGCCCCTTGCATCTTCCTTTATGAATGCTACGCTGTATCTTCCAGGCTTTCTTTCCTTCGAAGGCCAAGCTAGAATCATAATTTCAGACTCAGGGCGACCAATGTTTCTCGTATGGTTCTTTTGAGCATCACTTGAGTCGACTCTGCCCAAATGACCACCGATGATGGTTAAGATATCCTCAATGGGTCGGTTATCATTTGGGCATTCTTCCGTGGCTCTGGATCCTGGGTCGACATGTTCACCGAGGTGACCTTCTCAAATAAGCCTCTCAATCTCCTGTTTGAGATTATAGCAGTCACTTGTATTATGCACATGATTGCGGTGGAAATGGCAGTACTTACTCTTATTCTGCCTGTGCAAGTTGCCCTGAAGTTTGTCCGGCCAATTGATGAACCCTTAGCCCTTAATTTCCATCAATACCTACTCCTGCGGCTTATTAAGCGGAGTGTACATCGAAAACTTATGGTCGGGCCGTTTACCCGATCTATGTTCGTCGCGGGACTGATCATCTTTATGCTTCTTACCTCCGGCCGAGTCAACTTCCTTTTCGGCTGACTCTTTGGTCGAGGTTTTTGCGTTTTGAGCGGCCTCGCGTAGTATTTGGGTTTCTTCGGCATCCACATATTTATTTGACCGTGCCATGAATTCAGCCAGAGTGATGGGCGGGTTCTTATCCAGGGATGCAAGAAACGGCCTATCCCTGACACTTTGCATGATAAAATTGAGAGTTGTTTCATCTGAGTGCTTTCGGACTTGGAGTGATTCAAAGTTGAAATGTTTGATATAATCCTTAAGCAAATCTCCTTCTTTTTGGATTATATTATTCAGGTGTGTAGATGTCTTCAACTTTTTCTTCTCACTGATGAAGTTAACAAGGAAAGCGTCGCTGAGCTCAAAGAACGAGACAATGGACTTTAGTTTCAACTGCTTGAACCAAAGCCGAGCTACGTTGGCCAGAGTAAGAGAGAAAGACCAGCACATCACGACATTTGAAGATCGTGCAATTTCATATAAGTTCGAAAGGACTTAATGTGCTCGGTCGGATTAGTCTTGCTAGTGAAAGGTGTGATCTGAGGGAGACGGAATCATTTTGATAACCGAGCTTGCATGATTTCTTTCATGAACGGGGACGCCTTTGCCTCTGGTCCTGTCTGACCGGTGTGGCAATTTTACTTCATGTCTACAATCTCTTCCCGCATTTCCTTCCGTAGATCCTAGAGTTCAACCTTCTAGGGCTCATCACTGTTAGTTGTACCCTCAACCGGCGGCCTACTATGCCTCCTCCGATCTATTTCAGTTCGCAGATCGAAGGCAAACAGTGGGGCGGTTATGGAGATATGGGAAGGTACAGGCTCGGCCTGACCCTGGTGTTGGCTTTGCTGAGGGACGGTTTGGAGAGCAACGGGTTGAGGACGAATAAAATGTCATGGGGCATGTGCCCAACCATCGTCTTGCTGGGGTAACTGGACCTGCTAGTGATGAATTTGCTCCAGCATCTGCTTCATGTAGTTCATGTCGGTCCTAAATTCTTGAACCTCCTTATCCAGACGTTTATTCCCTCGATTCCGTTAAGTGTGCCTAGTTGAAACGGAAGTTTCCCGTCGGGCTGTCGAACCCTATCGATTATCGGGCTGGCTTTGGGCCCCTTGGGCTCCATTCGTACCAGGCGGGCCCTCTGTCGTCGGTGGGCCAGTGATAGGGACTTCACTAGGTTCGTTCTGGACGGTTCTCCGTGTTCTTGCCATCGAAGACTGGTCAATGTTTAGAGGAAATGACTTTTCATATTGCTTCCCACAGTCGACACCAGACTGTTGATGCTGTTTTCAGTTCACCCTCTTTGTGACCCTGGGACTTGCACAAGTAGAAGGAGAAAGGTGACCCTGGTTTTACCAGGAGACCCTCCGATGCTTAAGTCAGAACTTGGGTCTTGGATTAAAGGCTGTAGGGCGAGATTTCTTACTTACCTTTTACCACGAAAAACTTCGTATTTATAATATTGTCATGCCCCATGGGATTCCCGTAATCAGAGTGAATTCCAATTTTACTGGGATCCGTAGTTGTTGATATTTCTGGATTTTTGGGAGATCCTAGCCTTATCTCCGAAAATCTCAAGTAAAGATCCAGAGTTTTACTAGGTAACTTCCAGATATAGAGTGATATAGCTCAGCTAATACTTATCTCTTCAACACGCATGTGCTGAGACAAGTTTATCTCCGCCTACTTTATTGACCGACTCAACCTTTGAATCGGATTAAAGCTCAGGCGACTCTACGGCCACCTAATCATAGGTCATCTTGGGCTTTCCTCTATAAGGCTTTTACTTGGGCCTTGAAGTGTACTTCCTCCCTTAGAGGCTCCGCTTCGTGGCTTAGGACGTTCAGGCTACGGTCGGGCCAGGAGCCTCACGATTCGAGCTACGTCTCTCCATCCTGCGTTTTAAGGACTTTAGGCTTCATCCAAACTTAGCGTTCAACGAGTCTGAGCCATTGCCTCATTAACTCTTTCGAAGCTTGGACCAACTCAATGGACTTGTCAAATTTTTCCCCCAACACCCTCCATTCACTCTATAAGATCATTTTATCCTTGTGAGCTTAAAATTAAGGCAGATCCAAATTTCAAGTAGACCACACAAAACGAAGCAGTGGGAATAGGGACGGCCACCGTTGAAACCTTCTTGGGGCTTACTACAATGTTTATTTGTCATCCAACCTGTTCATAAAGTCACATAAATGTGGATGAACGGAAAAGATAAAATTAGTTTGATCCAAAACATGTGCAGCCCATAGAAAGTTTTTAATGATACGCTTATACGCGTTCTACTATTTTCTATATTACTTGAGCTTTAGATTTTTCTCTTTTTTGTAATGATGCTATAAAATAAGATTTCAAAATGAATGGGCGTGGGTAAAATGCATACATCATGGTGGGGCTTATAGAACTTCAACCAATACCAAACAGCACTGAGCTCAGTACTGGAGGGGTTAGTACGGAATCCTAATCCAAGTGGTCAAGGCCGTGCGGTCGGTGGTAATGTGAACAGGCGTCAAGCGGAGGAAGGTCTAATTTTGTTATTCATGGTTACCCATGACCAACAGATTACATACTGACAGTTCCAGTCCTAGATAGTGCTCTATGGACCCTACTATGATGTATGTGTTTTAATTCACGTAGTCCATACATTTTCCAACTCATTTTAGGAAATTAGCCCAAAATAAGGTAGATCCAAATGTTCAGTGGACCATATTATAGGAAACAATGGTAACTGAATGCCCGTAGTTAAAAACTTCTTAGGGCCACAAAAGTTTTGGATCATATATATATATATATATATATATATATATATATATATATATATATATATATATATATATATATATATATATCTTTTCAAGCCTGTGCCCTAATCAACAGGTTGGATGGCAAATAAACATTGCAGTGGGCCTTTAGAAGTTTTTTAATGGTGAGTGTTCAATTACCATTATGGTCCACCTAAGATTTAGGTCTGCTTCATTTTTATTTTTTTTTGCTCGAACTTATTGTACCTTATTTCCGGACATTCTGAAAAAAGCTAATAGGAGAGCCAAAAATATGCAATTGTACAAAAAATAGGAGATACACGAAAAGATCTTCAAGATAGTTGAAGGGCTTTTTGTGAAATCATGGCTAGCGAGTAGATGGTCAATGGAGTGATGTGGTTGAGTTACTCAAAAGTGTCATGAGCAGAGACACAAACGCGGTCAAGCAATTTGAGGTACAAAAGAAGGCTGACAGGAAGATATCTTGGGCAATAAAATAGGAAAACTCGCAGAAGAGAAACGTAACAAAAACAAGGAACTAGAGAAAATCTTTTTTACTGCTATAACTGTTGTAAGGCTCGTATTCTAGTGCATACCATTCCGTAGACCCCCGCAATCCTCCCTGTCGAATGTCAACAAACTGCAACCTATAATCGGCGTTTGTGCGCGACCCTAAGTCGTAGCCCATAGATCTAAGTCGGCTAGACCAAAAACTTGTACCCTAGCGACTGCGCCGTCGCTGCGTCTCACGTGCCGATGCAATACCTAGGCCAGGAGTTGTGGGCCCGTGTTTATTTCAAGAAAACGCCGTGCATTTCAAATCTCGAGAAGAGAATCTTTACAACCTATCAAATCAATTCCATCAATCAATCAAGTACAACACCCATGCCTCTCTTACACAAGCCTTACCCAAAAGTCAACCCTCATGTCATCTCTCCTTACACCACCATACCTCTCATCCCATTCCTCTTACACACCCATCCCTCTCTCCTTACATCTCCCATCTTTCACTCATTCTTTACCATTTTCCTAACAACTAAGAGAGAAAAAGACTAAGGAGAGAAAAGCCAAGTGTGGCCCACTTCCTACCTCAAGATCCTCATCATCCAACCCTTCAATTCTCATCATCCTCCATCAAAGAGGAAGCTTAAGAGCTCGGGAAGTCAAGGAGCCTAGAAGATTTGTAATCCGTGGGTAATCTTAGGTTTAGATTTGATTTTTTATGATGAGCCAAGTGGGGCCTACCGATTGATGGTATGGATCCTATTTGGGACCCATCTTAATGTATGCATTGTAGCTCAAGGGAGCTCATAGTGGCGGAGCTCCCTTCCACTACGTCTCTCTCTCTCTCTCTCTCTCTCTCTCTCTCTCTCTCTCTCTCGCTCTCTCTCTCTCTCTCTCCCTTATTGTTGTGGCCACCTGATGAGTGTTTGGAGTGATCTAGACCATCCAGTAGGTGGGACGATCTAACTATCAAAAATGCTAGATGTCTGGTCAGCCCACTCTACTGGACAGACCGTCCAACAGGACCGCCTGGATGTAGGGAAGAACGCAGCGCTCACCGGCTGTCCATTTTTTACAGGTCCAGATGAAGGAAAATGCAAATACCAGCTGGACCAACCAGCTGGTGGGCCACACGTGTGGACCCACCTGTTGTTTAGGTATTGTCCACACCGTCTAGCAAAATGGATGGTGGGACCCACCAGCACATATGTGTTTTGTCTACACCATCCATCTGGACGTAGGAAAAGACAAATATCAGATTGATTCAATACTGGTGGGCTATAATGTGGACCCACCTTGATATCATGTGTTGTATCCGCATCGTCCAATCCCTAGATGGTGGGGATCGGATTGGCTAGGGTACCTCATGCCAGCTAATCAGCTGTAGTATTGATGTCAGTAAATTTCGTGGGGCCCTGGAGTATGGGTTTTATCCTCACCGTCCACGTGTATGTTGGACCCAACTGCATATGTTTTATCCATACCGTCTGCCCTTAAGACATGGCCCCACCTTGACATACCTATTGCATCCATCGTCTAGATGGAGGGTGGGGCCCTGTTTGATGTATGCATTCCATCCATGTTGTCCATTGCGTGTAGGCCCACCTGCCACGTGCGGGACCCACCAGATGTGAAATCCGCATTGTCTAGACATTGGACAGTGGGAACCACCTTGATGTATCTGTGTATATCACACCGTCCAGTATTCTGGACGGTGGAGCCAGGCCACGCGTGTGGTGCATCCACACCATCCAAGATTGAGGTAGATTCAAATCTCTAGTGGGCCACGCTTGTGGGACCCACCTTGATGTATTTATTTTGTATCCACACCATCCATTCGGATGGTGCTGTTTGGGGCCGCCATAAAGTATGTGGCTTACATCCACATTGCCCATCCATTTTGGGCTATGCGGGCTCCTACCTTGATGATGTGTTGTATATCACGCCGTCCGTCTATTTTCTGGGGTGAGGTCCACCTTAATGTATGCATTGTGCATCAGCACCATCCATCTGAACGTGCTGTGGGACACATTGCGATGCATTTGATCCACCATGCTGTACATGTTTCATGCTCGCCATTCGGGGCAGGCGGCCTACTAGAAATGTGTGTTTTGTATATCCAGGTTTTCTATTTGGTGGGACCCATCTGGCATGTGCAGGGCCACCTTGATGTATTTAATTAGTGCCATCTATTTTGGTTGGACCATGAGCTGCCACAAGAGGCCCACTTTGTGATGAATAAGGCCCATCTCGTTGTGAGTTGCAAGCCCACTGTCCACCTGATTTTTTAGACCATATAGGCTGACCTTTGAGGCCCATAGTGATGTATATGAGGCCCATTGGGGTGTATTTAAGACCCATGGGATAGGGCCCATTGTGATGTATTTGCGGCCCATGTAGTGAGGCCCATTACGATGTATATTGGGCCCAAGTGATGAGGCCCATTGTGATGCATTTGAGGGCCAGGTATTGGGGCCCATTGTGATATATATTAGGCTCGTGTGAGAGGCCCAATGTGATGCATATGTAGCCCATGAGTGAGCCCGACGTGTTGTATATGTGGCCCATGAGTGAGGCCCGACGTGTCGTATATGAGGTCCATGAGCAAGACCCAATCTAATGCATATGTAGCCCATGAGTGAGGCCCATCGTGATGTATATTAGGCTCATGTGAGAGGCCCAATGTGATGCATATGTAGCCCATGAGTGAGGCCCAATGTGTTGTATATGTGGCCCATGAGTGAGGCCCTATGTGTTGCATATGAGGTCCATGAGTGAGGCCCAATGTGATGCATATGTAGCCCATGAGTGAGGCCCATCATGATGTGTATTAGGCCCTTGAGAGAGGTCCATGGTGATGTATATTAGGCCGTTGTGTGAGGCCATGGGCCCATATATGTTTGGCCCTATGAAGGCCACTACTTGGGAGCAATGTTAGTTAAATGTCCACATTGATGGGTAATAATGGTTAAATGTCCACATTATGACCTTCCCTTAGGCCATTTGTTAGGCTGATTATCGAGGCGAATTATCGATGTCGATTATCAGGGCTGATTATCGATGCCAATTATCGATGCCGGTTATCGATACCAATTATGAGTATGTGATAACATAACATCATGATACATGCCCATACACATCATCTGCATACTTGATATGAGATGTGGTTGATCATTGCATATACTATTAGGTAGGTTGTTATGGGACTCCCTGATAAACGGAGTTGCCCCACATGAGCTCACGGTATGTGCAGATTTGATGCATGATTGGATGGTATGACTCATGCATCTCGTATTTTATGATATGACTACCGTATGCCCTAGCGACTTTAGGATTGTGGCCTCCATAGGCATGTCGTGGATGGCCAAATGGTGCACAAAAAATATTTTGTCCGTGGGTAAAAGTCCCTAAAACTCCATGGCCAGGAGACGCTCCAACGTCTAAACTGAGTGGATATACATGAGCGCCCGAGTACCGAATACTAGTAAGCTACGTCTCCCACTGTGTCATGGTTGGTTGGAAGGGGGTGTGGCCTTATCCGCCAGAGTAAGGGGGCTAAAAGCTAGGATGAGTTTGACCAGCTCCCAAATGGGTCCGCTATCGACGAGTCGGGAAGGCATTAGTATACTGCTAGCTGGCAGGTAGTGAGGTCTTTTTCACTTGCATGGTTGTGTGGCTAGGGAGGTGACAGCCAGTGTAGAGTGTACTAGACCCCGGTAAAGATCCCAGAGATGTACGGTACTGATATGTGGACTTACTGAGCAGGAGTTGCATACTTAGCATTATACTCATTCATTTATTCATTCATTATTCACTCAAGCTGGTGGTGCGCAACTAATTGTTATGCGTAACTAATTGTTATGTGTACCTTCGTAATGGCCAGAATTTCAGTTGGGGAGCGCGACCAACTTGAGGTTAAGAGTTTACCACATTGAGTTTATCTATCCAAATTTAGGTATGTGACTGGTTTAGATAGAATTCCCTTGTGATGGACCCCATAGCTTGCGACACTACTTACTATCATCCAGACTTCACACTCCAGCTTGGTCATTTCATTCGCACCGCATATTGTATTGCATCCTCAATATATGACATTTGGCTTACTATGTCTCCGCATTACATATTTGTTCTACATTGCTTCCTTAGTATATGATATTGGCTTATTATGTTTTTACTTTGCATAGCCTAGATAAGGCTAATGGTATTTATGGACTTACCAGCATGTTTAAGCATTGCTTTGATATTGCATACTTGGCACTTATCTTGAGCACAAACTTACACTACCTTCCAAGCTTTCTATAAGCTTATGCAAGATAGATGCATGCAGGTGGCATTAGATCGCAACAGCGTTGAGCTTGGAGAGTGCAGCCATCTTCTAGAGCTTTGATTTTTTATACATGTATTTCCCTTTCAGCACTGTATTCAAATGTTTATATTAGTGGATATGTGATGATGATGTTGTCTTTGTGATTTGGGTAAACTTGTGGTTATGCTTCTTACGAAACAAATGTACATTGAAAAATCCTCCTTGTAGCATCCTAGGATTCGGCAATCGGGAATTTTATGAGCCCGGTTTCCGAGTTTAGGGCTTGACAACTGTTTTAGTAATTGAAGAAGGATCTAGAAGAAAGAGCTGCAACAGAACTCTATAAATAGCAAAGCGAAATATCTCCAAAAAAAAACACAATCTCAACAATTAAAAAAAAAAAAAAAAACCAATCAAGTCTGGCAATTTACTTTTTATCTCAACTTATCCTAAGATTAGCGATAATCAACTAGCAGTAATTTTAACTATAGTTCTTAGCTATAATCCAAATCTACGCTCATACATTGTATTTATTCTCTATCCAATAACATGCAGTTCTTTCAAGAGACGCATTCTTATAGTTTCTCCTAGTGACCGACTGTGAATTTTTCCTTTTTTTATTATACTGATATTTTAAAAGTCATTTCTTATGGAAGGCATAAAGTAACCTGTCACACCTCAATCGGACTTGGGGTGTGACATAACCCATCTTTAAAGGAAGAACCTCACCTTCCAATTATCACCTGATTGTTATAAAATTCAGCAAGTGGCTAAGTAAGCGACTGATCTTCTCATAATCTGGTCATATACATTCATATTGGACGTATCTACTTATTTCGGCGCTTTAGGTCGAAGTTGATCTGTTTAGATCGAGCCGCTTTATTGATTTTAGCACGCTCATGTACAATACACATGACAGAAAACAATCCAAAGTGTCAACATTTTTTGGCACGCCTGGTGGGACTAGAAAAACTACTTGGTTGTCATTAGTTTTTATTTTGCACTGTGTGTAAAAATAATGATTTTGGCATACAAGTATAATTACTTGTGCATTAATCTCTTGAAATCATAAGCCAAAAGGGTGGTCGTAATGCTTCAACAACCATTAGCAGCTAACCAGCCTCCTATTCATAAAATCAACAAGTGTCTAAGTATGGAAATCCACCGCCTAGTCAAGTGCCTGTTCCACTAAATCTAGATAGACCATCGACATCCCGGGTTGAACTGATTGAGATTATGTCACCTGAGATGATTGATATGCAACAATAGATTCAGCACATTGTAGAATTATCATGAATTTAGGTTGAACACTCGAGAGCTCAGATTGAAGCTTTTAATAGGTGGATGGTTGGGCAGACCGAGACCATTAATTAGTTGACACTTTATTTATTAAAAGAGCACCTGTTGCACTTCAGCAATAGGTCGATAATAGTTTTATTGAGAATCTAGCACCTATACCACCAGTTCAGCCAGTGCTATAAATACTTCCCTTATGGAGAAATACACTACATATTCCTATACCTAGTCCGGTCCTGGATGTGTAAAAGTGATTGATATCGGTAGATTTTAGATGTCCTAAATATATTGTTATCTAAGATGTATGAAATTCATCGCCACTAGTATATTTTAGACATCCTGAACGTGAAAATATGAACTTAATTGTAGAAGCCAGGACTCAACGGGGGGGGGGGCGGGCAACATTTACCTAAAAACCAACCTTTTAATAAATAACAATATCAAGTTGGTCCAAAAAGTACCACCAGTTGCTACATAATAACACTAGAGGTGTAACCAAATTGTTCAACTGGTTCATGAAGTAACAGGCCAAGTTCTTGGCCGAACTACTACTCCAGTTTATTAAAAGCCATACCCTAACTAGATCGACTAACAATATCCATTGTTAAGAAATTATCTACCTAACTTTATATTATTTACATGTGATACAAGTCAATTGACTATGGAACACATATGTTGATTTACCATACAGTGTGGAGAGTTGGCTAATAATGAGTATTACAAATTACAACTATTTGGCCATTCACTCATTTAGTTGCTTTCACCTCGTATTTCAATCTGCTACCAAATTCCATATAGAATTGGCAAGAGATGGAAGAAAATTTTCATGCTCAATTCTTTTATAAGGACAAAAAAAATTCTGTAGTTAATCTTTCTCATTTTCGGCAATTGGTAGGAGAATTGGTCAAAAACTATATTGCTTGATTTAAAAGAGTAAAAAGTTGATGTAAGGTACTCACGACCAAATGAGAATTTGTCAAGTTAGCTTAAGATGGACTTGAATATAAGCTTCAAAAGAAATTTATTGGAAAAAAATTTACAGATCTTTGTGATTTGACTAGGAAGATGTCTCGATATGAGGCATTACTTCAGGAATCAATGCAACAAAAGAATTCATTAGCAATGACATATTATTATGACCTTAATTATGATTTTACAATAGTTGAAGTGGTTACTAAATAGCCATTCACATGCTTGACTTTAGTTAAAGCAGAAGCAACGACATCCTCTAATAAAAAAAGTTCAAAGAACGTACACCTTTGATATTTCTCACACTGATGAAATCTTTGACATTATGTTAGCTAATAAATTTATCAAGATTCTTGTTAACCATAAGATTCTGACAACTGAATAATTGAAGAAAATTAATTATTATAAATAGCATGGAACTCGGTCGTATTCCACTAACAAATGTGTTGTTTTTAAGAATGTTATCCGTGACGCATCGACAAAGGTTTCTAAAGTTTCCTGAAAAAGAAAAGGAAGCAATGTTGATTGATATTAATCCATTTTTTTCAAATATTGAGATCAATACGGCCACCATTAATAGTCAAAGGTTGGTTCAGCCGCATCGAAAGTTTGATCTCGAAACTCATATGGGTCAAGACGAGAAGCTAATTGATGGCAAAAGTAATATGAGGACTAAGCCTATAGTTGATCAGACCGAAGCACATTCAAAGCTAATAGTGTCAAATTATTAGTGCCTTTGTGACAAATGTGTGAAGAAGACTCGATTAAACAAGAAATTTTATCGATTGAAATATCAGATGAGACAATCGAGGAAGGAAATACCTTTAACCCACAAAAGGCTAAGCATGCCAGTGATCACTCTGAGCCTATTCAAGGGCAAATGATGGTTAAACATTGGCCTATTTGACAAGTAGTGTGGAAAAGGCCTAATCATCCAAAATTTCTAATAGTACTAGAATAGATGATTCATACTAAAAAACAACATTGAAAAATGTAGTAGGAAGCAAAGAGTAGTTAGCCGATGTATGTAACGCCCTGAAATTCGGGGGTCGAGCATAACTCAACTCCTGAGTTCCAAAACATCACTTATGCAACATATTTAATGATGGATGTATGTTGTCTGTATTAGTGCATAAAACATGGAATAGATTAAGCCAAAACATGAATATAATTCAGGGATAAGTGAAGAAAGCAAGCGGAAGACTTATAGAAATATATGTGTACAAGTGCAGATCCCTGAAGTACATATACAAACTAGGTCGTATGAAAGTGTTACTTATCAAAATTTCAAGTATCAAGTTACATCATTTAAATCCCAAAAATAATCCCAGAATCCCGCGCATCAGAACAAGGCTCGCTAGAACCCATCTGAAAACTGCATATAAGAGAAGGCAGCCCCATCATCATCCATCTCCCGCTCTGCCTCAGAAGTCGCATCAACATCTGCAACATCAGAACCTAAGACAAAGTCTGGTGGGTGTTTAACACCGCCCCAGAACGTGGGAGTGAGTGATCAACTCAGTGGAACAATAAGGCACTGGTTAACATGTTATCAGTTCAATCAAACAGTAATGATAAAGCAGAACAATTAAACATAACTTAAGTACTCTTGTTAATGTAAGGATGTATGCAAAATGATGCGTGCCCTCACGCGTACACCCTCAGCGTCTTCATCTTACATTACGCATGACACCACCTCAAAGTGCGCCACATCTACAAAGCACATGCAAATGCGGTGCATGGATATGATTACCAAGTTGTTATTAGTCCATTTCATACAGCAGGATTGGGAAGCTAAGATACCTTCCTCATATCATCATCCAAATAGTGATCCATTCTAGGGTCGTCAGTCCTAGTTATCTCATACAATCATATGGTTTGAGGTTGTAGCAAAGGGCTCATCACCAATCAATGCACGCCTATCACACCTTTATTACCACAGTTCGGCTCATCACCTCCTTGCGGTATCCAGGTATGCTCGAGGTCACTACAAAGGGCTCGTCACCAATCATTGTAGGCCGACAACACGAATATAGTGTCCCATACCACCATAATCGGCTCACGAGTTTAGTTGCTCACTGGTCACTACGGGGAGGCTCGTCACCCCAGCGTAGGCCGACAGCTCGACCACGGTGTCCCATACCACCATGTCGGCTCATGAGTCTTAGCAGATCAAGGTACCATGGTTAATAGGATTTCATTGGTAAGTTCGGTACCCTAGATTCAAGCTGTAGCGCCCAATACATGGTGAACATACATCGGACAATCGGGTTATTTGACAAACTCGACTAGCATGAGCGCACGTTGGGTTGAACGACATAGAGTGTGCAAACACTCCGCGTAGCCAAACTACTACCGACAACTCTAATACGACTCGGGTTCGTCTAATACGTCCTACGTGGCGAAAGCAATCTCGGCCACAACCTTAAGGCAGATTACCGATTTCCTGGACTATTCATAGTCCCAAACACATTACACTATAACAGATATTCGTATTAAATGTAGAACAGTAATGGAACAACAACTCAAATCATGTGGTACTCAAGCATTTGCAGAATATCAACTTAACATAAATGTAAGCATAAATAATGCTTGAACTTAAACAACAAGGAATGTAACTAGCAAGAAGAAAATCATACACGCTAGTGGGAGAGTTGAGAATCGCTTCTCAACGCCCATACTAGGTTCAAATATCACACTGTAGATCATTCAGGCATTTCTACAAACACTTAGAATACATAAAACAACATATATGACGTATGTTGAAATACACACCTTTGGACAATTCCTTTTACCAAGGAGTTATCATACATACATCTAGCATACATACATGACAAATAATCATGGCAAACACAAGTGCATATTTTATACGTATACAGTACTTTATACATACACATAGAATACACAAATCTCAAAGTAACACATGCATATCAGGAAAGCAACGTAAACACAACATTGGCATGTGAAATCTCATCCATAATAAGAATAAATCATTAACTGGCATTGAAAGCCTTGAAAACCATAACCTATACGTTTAAAGTCCGCACCTTAAGCCAGAAAAGAAACACCGAACTGATTTAGACAAGTTGTCTTCGTCAACGGCGATAGAATACCCTAAAATAAGGATAGAAATGAGATACAACAACACCAAGACTATTCTAAGCTCTAACACAGATTAGGGTTAGGTTAACTTACCCAAAGATCAACTCAGAATCGTCAGAATAACGATTCAAAGTGAAGTTTCAAGGATGTAGAAGAATAGGAAAGAATCTAGGATGATTCACCAACTTCTCTCTCACTTTCTCTCTCCTTTCCACTCTCTTTCTTAGGTAGGGTTAGAGAAAATTCGTATGGAAAAGAGAGCTAGGGTTTAAGGACTATAAATAGGCCTAATATCGATGAAAATAACCCCAGGGCCAAGGTATACTTAGGGTATAACCAAAACTTGCCTCTCACGATCCAACGAAGCACTTCTGGTGGGCCAAATGCCACGAAAGGTCGGACTTAAGCTCCCTGACCATGGATCTAGGTCAAGCTGAGTTTTCGTAATGACAGGCTCTTCAGATCAGCCGTGCGGACCACACTCAATTCAACGGTCATAGAATCTCGATCAGGTCCACAAGCACAAGGACATGCCTGGGCCACCTTCCCTGATCAGAGGGTGAAATTGGGTCAGAATCCAACGGTCAGATAGCTTAAAATTGTCGCGCAAGCGACACGACTCAGATTTCATAAAAGCTCATTAAATTTTCAACCGTTCTCACACTCTTCACTCCAGACTCAATCAAATCGACCCAGAACATCATCTGGACTTGATTTTCGACGTGATGACCAAGCCCAACACGGTGACCGCAACAGCCTAAGATCATCACTATTGGACTTTCG
The DNA here is from genome assembly GCF_029962835.1 of Magnolia sinica. Lineage (NCBI taxonomy): Eukaryota > Viridiplantae > Streptophyta > Magnoliopsida > Magnoliales > Magnoliaceae > Magnolia > Magnolia sinica. The sequence goes on from NC_080576.1 coordinate 64,545,081, forward strand.
ATGCGCGGTCAAGGTCCGATCCAGATCTTCTAAAAATTCCCCAGAACAACTGGATTTAGCGATGGATCCCAGATTTCAGAGTAACATAGCGCTAACTAATCTACAAGTTTTGAGCCATGCAGATACAATTTAAAGTGATTGATGCAGATTTCACAAGCAATCGAGCATAGCGCTAATTACCCCAAAAACAACTACTTAAGGAAAGATAAGCACAAAATTTCCAAGGTCGTTACAATGTATGGGATGAATCTCAAATGTATTTATCAATCTGATTGAGCCTAACAATACCAAAGGCAAAAGGAAAAGAATAGATATAGGTCAAAATAGTTGAGCTTCATATAGGGTTTGACTCAATCGGAATTATGATAAAGAAGGAATATATGTGAGGAGATCAACCAAATACGGAATGAAGAGTTCTTTGATGATCTTCTTATTGAAGAATTACTTGCTAAAGAAAGAACTTTAGAACCAACTTCTTATAAATAGAATCAATGAATCAAGAATGAAGTTATAAATGAACTGAATTCAGATACACCTAGGGGGCAATGTCTAAATTCGATCATATAGTTTGGCTCATTTTCACCAATCACATTGGATTGTAATATAGTTTTGACATTGCTATTAAGTTTTCACGCAAAACAATCTTAACCAAGCACGATGGAAGGAGATACGGAAGAGTTATGTCCTCCGATAATCATACAACATAGATCTTTAACTCTGAGGAGGAAGCCAGAAATGTGTCGACATGACATTTGAATCAGGGTCCCTTTATAGAAAAAAAATTATAGAAAGGTCGACTCTCATAATGACCCAACATTTGAAACCATTATATATCTCCGTTCGCCTAAATGGGTGTCTGACCACTCAAGTTTTGGTCGATAATGAAGCTACTATTAACATTTTCCTAGCTAGAGTGATAGCTAAATTAGGGAATACTTAAGATGGCCTTATCCCTACCAAGGTCACAATGAGTAATTTTATTGGAGAAGTTGTTAAGTGTGAAATATTGTATGTTTCCCCCCTTATCGTGCATTGGTATTATAAGCATAGATATATTTAATTGATTTGATTACGCATTTTTTGCTATGCAAGGTAATTTGAAGAGCGAAGATGAAAAAATGATTAAAGAGAAGATTTAATGCTCAAATAATGACCAAGTAAAGATTTGTAGATTTAGAGGTGATTAATAAAGAATTAAAGTGCCAAATATCCAAGAAAATCAAGTGCAAAAGAGAGAGAAAAGAGTAAAGAAATAACAAAGTACATCAATAAAAATAACAAATTATTCGATCCCACTTGAGGTTGGTTCGGTTTGATTGAATGTGCACAAAACAGTCTAACAATAAATTATGATTTTCGAAAGAAATTCGGCTTAAAACTTAAGTGTGACTAAAGCTATGTTCAATGCCACTGAAGGAGAGGTCGGTACGACCTGAGGGAGATAGAGACTTCAGATATATTTTGATGAAATTCATCTGTAACCGAAAGAAGGATCGGTGTGATCAAAGGTATGTTCAGTTGTAACCGAAGGCGAGAGTCATTGTGACCAAAGACTAACATAAGTGCGAAAAACTGAACTTGGTTTCAAGTCGGTATGAATTTTTCTATTTAAGGGGGTGAATCTAGCTTTCCAAAATGTGAATTAGGGTAGATGAGATAAAGTAAGGAGTTACTAAGCTTCTACATAGTCTTTCTTCTTCTATAATCATTCGTTTCTTCTTCGTTTTTTATGTTTTTCTTTTAAGTTAGTTCAATCATGTCTATGGTTGGCTAAATCTCTTAACTAGGGCTAAGAGGTAAAACATGAGTGATTTTTTATATATTAGTTTACTTTGATTCATGTTATTGGTTTGAATGATAATTTTTTTTTTTTTTTTTTAGTTTAGTTTAATCTATTGTCGACAGTGGGCACATTGAATGCTTTAGAAAGCTAAGGATGATTGCTCATGTATTTTGCAAGGGATTGATTTATAAAATCTATTAATCTATCGTAGACTAAGGGTACGATAGATGCTTTGAATTCCCTATGATCAATACTTTGATGCTTTATGTGGGAACTAATTGAATTGAAGTTCAAATCTATGTTTATTTATAACCGATGATTTAACTGCTCTATTATTTGGTTGTATAGGATAAGACTTTGATTCCATTTGAGCTATATGATTGAATCAAGTGAATTAAACATTAAGGAATAGTTATAAGTGGATCCTTGGCTCTCTAATGATTTATTTTTATTGATTTCCTTCTCAATTATATCATTACTTCTTAAACCAAAATTCATAAATGAGTTATATTTCTAGTTCTAAAGTATTCTAACTATTACACAAATATAAGTCTTTATGAGTACAATCTCGGTCTTACCAAGTTATTACTACATCACAACCCTGCATTTGGAGTTTGTCTCCAGATTAAGTTTTCGACGACATTACCGAGGCTTTTGGCTGCGTCTTTTCGAAATATTTTAGTATTAGAATTGATGTAGGAATTGATTAGTTTTCGATGTGTTTCTATAATAGGGTTTTTTTTTTTTTTCTAAAATTTTTGTAAAATCTAACCTAAAATCACTAATCAAGTACTATCCTTCCAACCCTCTTGCTTTAGTTATTTTAGAATTCTTATTTTGTTGTAGCATTATTTTAATAGAAGAATGTTTTAGAATTAAGGTTGAGAGTAGTTCATCCCATAAGTGAGTTCGTGACAACACTATCCATCTCTCAAGTGAATGAGGATTAGTTGAAGGTTTGCTTATCCATCTTCGAATTAGACAACACATAAGATCCTCTTAATTGGCCAAGAATATAGCTAAGAATTAACATCAACATCTTTGTCATTGAGTAATAAGATGAAAATGAAGTGCAAAACGTCCCACCAAAGTAGAACTCTACGTGATTATTTGTAGCCGGCTAGGACTAGCTCACATTCCTACATGAACTTTCCACATAATGTAGGAAATGTGGATTTCAAAGCAAGAGTGATCCAACTACTTTCGAAATTCTATGGACTAGATTTTGAAAGTCCATACCTACATCTCAAGAAATTTGATGAGATTGTAGCAACTTTACACTTGAACAACATGTCGGATGATACCCTGAGATTAAAATTGTTTCATTTTTCATTAAAGGAAAAGGCCAAGTTTTAATTTCACTCATTGAGACTAAGATTAATTGGGACATGAGCTAAGATGACTAAGGAGTTCCTTAAAAAGTTCTTCCTTATTCATAAGACTAATACCCTTAAAAGGGCCATTATGAATTTCACAGAAAGATGAGGAAACCTTCTTCCTTCTTCCAATGCTGGGAGAGGTTTAAAGATCTTCAAAGTACTTGCCCGTATCATGGCTATGAAGTTTGGTGGGTCATAAGCTTTTTCTATGATGGTTTGACTTCAACCCACTACCAAAAAACTGGGCAAAGTCGATGGACTTGGGGTGGTTTTGGCTACAGCTAAAAGCCATCGGTGAAAGTCAATAATCCATTGGCACAACCAAAGTTTTGAATGGTGGATGTCCAACTGTCAAGCATTTTCTCATTTTGTGGTCCATCCGAGACTTAATTAGGGCTTATTTTATGGTATCCATCCCAAAATGATGTTGAGAAATGGATGGATTACGTGGATGAAACATATCCATCAGGGTGAGGCCGATAGGGCCCTCCCCTTTTCAAAGCCATGTTTACCGTTTTTTTTTCTTTTGTAAAAAACCTGTGAGTTTTGTATAGAATGTAAAATAGTGGTGATTCATTTATGAAAATAGTGGCAATGATACAGAGTTATCCAACCATTCAAATAATCCGTCTAGTTGTAAATGTTTAATATTTATAATTTTCTTATATAATACAATCTTAATCACCTAGAAAATGTTCCCTCTTGCATGTACGCTGGTTAACAGAATTTTTTACTATAAACATACACTGTTTCGGATTTGAAATGTTTATCTGATTTAGAAGAGGAATTCCAAAATATTGAGTCGTTTGCTCTTTTCCATTTTCATCGAGCGGGTCATCTTCCATCGAGCAGTGGCATCTTCAATCTTCCATCGGGCAGCGTCATCTTCAACCTTCCATCGAGCAGCATCTTCAAATAGGTGAGCTTCTCTTTCCTCGCCAATCGAACCCACCATGATGTGTTTTATGTGGCCCCACTAGATCTATTCCCTCTCAGTCCTGCTTTCGTTTGTATCTTCCAAATGTGATTCATGTTGCCTTTTCCTGCACGAGTCTTTTCCATCTTTGAGAAATTGGGTCTCTTTGTAGATGTGGTTGCAACTAGTGAAGTCAGTATTTTGTTGGCAATGGATCCCTTAAAGAATTTGCACAGAGAATCAATTCAGCAGCAGGCAAGCGTAGGAGCTTAAGATCGTTTCTTTCAATCAACCATCATATATTGTTGCCCTTTCTATTTGTCCCAATTTCATATTCTTCCAACTGTGATGTCTGATTAGATGTCGTCTTTTCCTTGTCCATTTTCTGCATTTCTCAGGTCAATCTCTTCGTAGATCATTCTCAGGTGATGAACCTGGATTGCCTCTGAGGTCGTAGCTTGGGTAAAAACCATACATCTGTTCTTGGGTCTTCTTATTTTCTCGTATGAAACTGTCATTTGGTAGGGGCATCCTATTGTTCAGAACTGGATGGTTCAAAGAGTTGGATTTATAGTTCCCACTGCCTTTATTTTGCATTTGCTCTGTCTGGCTTGTGTTGTTTGCGTGTATTGTGTTTTTCTATGTGGTTGAATGAACTCTATTACTTTTTGTAATCTCTAGAACTATATATAACTGTTACTGGTTAAGTTTCCTTGAAGCTTATGCACGTGTTTATTTGTTTCTCTTAGTTTATTTTGGTTGCTTTTGCCTGCACAAGTAGACCAATTTGTGAAAATCAAGTTTAATCAAGTGGAAATGCGAGAAACCACTGATGTTTGTTTCATAAAGTTTGTAATGAGGTAGCCCTCAAATTGCAGTCACCAAACAAACTTCCAACTTACCTCATGATTACTATAAGACCTGCCATGCTTCATGGGACAAAATGTCGGGCATTTAAGGAACAAGATGTTAATAGGATGAGTGTAGCCGAAATGAGGATATTGAGATGGATGATTGGCAAGACAATGATAGAGTTAGAAATGAATGAATTCGAGAGAACTTAGGGAGTAGCACCAATTAATAGGGAAGGTAGCCTTAAATGGTTTGGTCATGCGTAGTGGAGACTAGGTAACTGGTGCTGGTTAGAAGGGGGAGTTGGTACGAGTTGAAGGCTCTAAAAGAGCAAGGGGAAGGCCCAAAAGGACAATGGGGTGGAGGTAGTAAGAAAAGACTTGATGAGCTATGGTCTAACTGAAGCTATAGCCCTTGATAGAGTGGAATGGCGTTATAGGATTCATGTAGCTGATCTGAATTAATTGGTATAAGGCTTAGATGACAATGGTGTCAATGACGATTATGTTTGCTAGAGGAAAAAATTGCATTGGTTGTTTCCACTTTATCAGAGCAATAATCATGATTTGATTTGGATAGTATGCCTATTTCTAGAGTCAAAATACTGTTTATAAAACAGAATCCTTGATTTTCCAGAAACATTGGGCGTTGCGAGTTGTGAGATCTGGTAACAAACGCCATCTTTTTTCTTCTCTTTGGTTTTCCCCATCCCACTTCATGTGTTTTGATCAATGGAAATATCCTAGAAAGCACCCTAGAGGGCAATCTAATGTCACTTTCCTGAGCACGGAAAAATGGCAGGACACACACCAATTGATCACATCAGCAAAGGTTGCTAATGCTTGGACATGTAGATCCCAATGTTTATCTATATTCATCGAGTAAATCGTTGGATTTTTGCAATTAACCAGTAAAAATGCAGGAAAATAAGATAATTATTAAATATGGTCAATGTATGACAATCTAAAAAATCTCTATAGTAATGAACCAAGTAGGGGATCCCCTTTGTTGCATTATTTGAAGAAAAAACAAGCTTTTGAGTGTTTCATTTTCATTTTTCCACCATTCAGGCACTGGTACAAAACCAACTTAAAAACCAGTAGCAGCAGAAAATTCGATGTAGTTATTTTATATATGGACCCTAGTTGAATAATAAATCACAGGATTCTATTGACAGTAGTTTCATCATTTTTCTATAGTGGTAGTGAACAATTTTCAGACTGAAAATTTGGGTTTTCTGTGCGCAAGTTTGAGTAGGCCTGCAGTTCAGTGATCCAGACATGTATATGACAGGCCTCACCACGGATGGCCCATGGGGTAAACATCCCTACAGATTGGAAGATCCTAGAACTATGTTATTTGGCCCTTTTTGTGGTTGAATGTGAAGGGTAGTAGTAATTCTTTCTTGATTGCCTATTTGTTGGCACCTACTACAAGGGTTGGGATTTCTCCAATCTGGGAGATTTTCTGAATGGGGCATCCATAGTTGATGCAGGACATGGAAAATTAAATATGATATGCAAGATTGCAGGCTTAGATCACACCAATTCAGAAACAATCACACAAATTCCACATCCCACATGAAAATCCAAACATTCAATTAAAGGGGAATCTATGCGGGTCCAAGCCGACACAGGCTAGGACTGGACCAATAAAATTATAAACCAAACAATGTCAAAGGGAAATAAAATCAACTACTCATGCATAAAAATCAGTCCCTAATCCAAGGGATTCCCTAATTTCAATTCAAGGAACCCTAAGGTGATAAAAAGGGGCAAATCAATTAGGGATCATGTAATATAGGGTTAGGATTCATGAAAAAAACGGCTATGAGAGGATAAAAGAAGATAAAAACCTGAACCAAAAGATGATCCCGCGTGTGGACAGCAACAATGGTCCAGATGGACGTGTGTGTGATCCCGGCCGCACGTGTGTGGGGCCCACTATTCAGAAAAATGCCACCTTGGCCCTGGTCAGCCAGGAGTGGACTCCAAAACCTCCAAATTTCAGCTCGATCCGATCCACGGTTTGTGCGTGGTGCTCCGCCGAAGTTTCAGCTCGCTCGAAATCTGGAAACCTACTGTAATGAAGAAATTTGATGCAACAAAAAGACAAATTCGAAGTATGGATGGCGGGGGAAGATGGAAAAAAAGATGATGGAAGATGGGGTGAATGGGGATCGAGGTGGCTTCGCACCACGATAGGTAGCCCTTCGAAAAGGGAGGGCTTCGCACCCACTTTTGAATTCTTCCACAACTCACGAAGAGAGCGGAAAAATAAAGCAGAATTTTTTTATTAACTACAATGAATGAAAAGAACAACAAGGGGTTCCTATTTATATGGAGAACCCTATACCCAAAACTCGCACCATGTGCGACACCTATTACTTGGCGATTAAGTAAACTAAAATAAAAATCAAACGAGGAAATCTAAAGCGTTCACGATGTTCTAAATAATAACAATAAGCAAAACCTAAAGTATAAAACCAATCCGATGAGTGGGCCACGCTCATGAGATCTCATGGTGGGCTTTTCTTGACTATCGGGCTACTTTTCTAAACCAAAACTTGTCTTCTAGCTAGGAGGCCCTCTCTGGACGTCGTCATCGAGCCAGATCGATGGTGGGGTCCTCCTTCTGCATACGTACGTGCGTAGGGGGGGCGGCGTGAGTGCACGTGTGCCTGTGATGTCCCCATCAATTCTCCCCGGCTGCAAAGATTTCGCCACTGGAGAAATAAAACTTCTGAACCGCTTCAGGATGTCAGGATCAAGTCTCTGAAGCTCCTCAGTGAGCCACATGCTGCCTGAAGCTGGGCGTGACTTCCATTTAACCACGTACTTCTGAAACCCGCCGTCCGACGTTGAAACTATCTGATGGTCCTGGATATTCTCTATTTCCTCTCTGGGCGTGTGAAAGTTAGGTATGGGAGGGAGAGGTTGAGAAAAAATCTCAGGAAGAATAGGTATGAGAGGTAGAGGTTGGGAAAATGGGTCAAGACGGGTAGGTATGGAACGTAGAGGTTGGGAAAATGGATCGAGAAAGTTAGGTATGGGAGGTAGAGGCTGAGAAAATGGGTCGGGACGGGTAGGTATGGGACGTAGAGGTTGGAAAAATGGGTTGAGAATGGGCCATGGTTCAAGGGATAAATATGGAGAATCAGGATGGGTGGGCGAAGGGCCGAACAAAGTATCAGTGGTCCCCTGAAAAGTAACTAAATCCTCCACATCGGATGTGAAACTAATTCCCATGAAAGGTGGAAGATCTACCTCATACACATTGAGACCGTTTCGTTTTATAATTTTGACGGGTCCAGCGCTACACGCGTGTAACTTACGAACGGCCCTCGAAGGATACCGCTCGGGCCTGATGCAGACCATCACAGAGTCCCCAATATTGAATCCTTTGAAAAATTTATACTGGTCTGTAGAAAATGTGCAGTGTTCATTATTAGTCATGATCTTCTGCCTGATTTCTTGATGCCATGAATGAATGTGATGCGCAAAAGACTCTGCAGACTCTGACGGCCTATGGGACAGTGACATAGGGACAAGATCAATAAGTTTCCTAGGTTTATAATCAGTAACGACTTCACAAGGACTTAGACCTGTGGACCTATCGACAAACTTATTCAACGTGAACTCGGTTGTAGGTATTACGATGTCCCATATTCTGGTGTGCTCTATATCCTTCCTAGGGGACTCATCCGGTAGATCATCAGGAAAGATATCACGTAACTCATCCATTACCGGAATGGCCTCAGTGGGTAACTCTACACTAGCCGCTGGTACACTCTCTCCAGCCACAAGGCCACACATGTTGTACCCCTCAAAATAGTGGTCTTTATATCTCTCATGGGTTGGGTGTCTGGGTGCACACCCATAATTGATTCCTTGACCAACTCCATTCATTGGTGTATCCTCCAGGCCACCTGCTTGAGATTGGACATCTACCCCAATGGTGGGGTTTGTCCTAGCGATGGTCTTTAGTCGGGTAATACGTACATCAAGTTGTTCACAGCATTGGTCCATTTCCAAGCGCTTAATCATAGACTCCAACGTCTGAGATATCTTGTTTAGTGACTCTTGCAATTGTTCCATGTTTAGTGTAGGGTGCAAACCGAAACCGCGACCCGTACGTGTGGGCATACACTGACTTGCTCAACCTAAGGACTTGTTATGACAACTATATGCGTCTAAAAACTAAATGACCCTACGAGACTCTATATGAAGGAGACTACACACTGTTACTAAAATTCAGCTATATATGATGGACTGAATATATGAAGGACTCAAACTAAACCCTAAATATGTTGTGAATTCCCCTACAAGAACCCTAGGCTCTGATACCAAATTTGATGCAGGACATGGAAAATTAAATATGATATGCAAGATTGCAGGCTTAGATCACACCAATTCAGAAACAATCACACAAATTCCACATCCCACATGAAAATCCAAACATTCAATTAAAGGGGAATCTATGCGGGTCCAAGCCGACACAGGCTAGGACTGGACCAATAAAATTATAAACCAAACAATGTCAAAGGGAAATAAAATCAACTACTCATGCATAAAAATCAGTCCCTAATCCAAGGGATCCCTAATTTCAATTCAAGGAACCCTAAGGTGATAAAAAGGGGCAAATCAATTAGGGATCATGTAATATAGGGTTAGGATTCATGAAAAAAACGGCTATGAGAGGATAAAAGAAGATAAAAACCTGAACCAAAAGATGATCCCGCGTGTGGACAGCAACAATGGTCCAGATGGACGTGTGTGTGATCCCGGCTGCACGTGTGTGGAGCCCACTATTCAGAAAAAGGCCACCTTGGCCCTGGTCGGCCAGGAATGGACTCCAAAACCTCCAAATTTCAGCTCGATCCGATGTACGGTTTGTGCGTGGTGCTCCGCCGAAGTTTCAGCTCGCCTGCGGGCCGAAATCTGGAAACCTACTTCAATGAAGAAATCTGATGCAACAAAAGGACAAATTCGAAGTATGGATGGTGGGGGAAGATGGAAAAAAAAGATGATGGAAGATGGGGGTGAATTGGGATCGATGTGGCTTCGCACCACGATAGTTAGCCCTTCGAAAAGGGAGGGCTTCGCACCCACTTTTGAATTCTTCCACAACTCACGAAGAGAGCAGAAAAATAAAGCAGGAATTTTTTTATTAACTTCAATGAATGAAAAGAACTACAAAGGGTGCCTATTTATAGGGAGAACCCTATACCCAAAAACTCGCACCATGTGCGACACCTATTACTTGGCGATTAAGTAAACTAAAATAAAAATCAAACGAGGAAATCTAAAGCGTTCACGATGTTCTAAATAATAACAATAAGCAAAACCTAAAGTATAAAACCAATCCGATGAGTGGGCCACGCTCATGAGATCCCATGGTGGGCTTTTCTTGACTATCGGGCTACTTTTCTAAACCAAAACTTGTCTTCTAGCTAGGAGGCCCTCTCTGGACGTCGTCATCGAGCCAGATCGATGGTGGGGTCCTCCTTCTGCATACGTACGTGCGTAGGGGGGGCGGCGTGAGTGCACGTGTGCCTGTGATGTCCCCATCAATAGTACAGCCCCTGATTTCGACTGTTGGGATCAATGAACTAGGGACCACATTGCAGCACTCCTACAATCTGAAAACTTGAAACAGTTTTGCAACTCACGGTCTGCCACTTTAGAAATACTGTAATCTTAATGTTGTTTCAACCATGTGTCTTTTCCTTTGGGATTAGATTGCTAGAGTATGAGGATGTATTAGATGTTTAATGTCGAATACGGAATTAGTTATTCAACCTTTAATCACCACACACATGGTAGGCATATAAAAGATTTTGAATCTTGATTGTTCATCTTCTTTTAGAATATGTGTAATTTTATTTATTATTATTATTTTTTTATGAGCAGGCAACAACATAGCCATTAGCCAGAGCATGGCATTTGTGTAGGAAGGTGGAAAACCACGGAAAAGAAAATGATTTCCCCTGATATGACGGTTTCCCTGTTTGGGAAACCAAAAAAAGGGGGTAATCAATTTTGTTTCCTAGATTTTCTTTAAAAAAAAAGTAAAATCATTTCCAAAAAGAGAAAAAAGAAACAGTTAAATGTAGATTTTCAAATGTTATACAATTTGAGTTGATCTTTTAACATTTTCATACAAAACAACCAAACAATGGAATTACCATTGGAAATTGTTAAATGTAAATTTTCACATGTTATGTAATTTGAGTTGACCTTTTGACATTTTCATAGAAAAAACTGAACAATGAAATTATTGTTGGATTCTACAATTTTCTATTTCTTGAAGATTTCATAGGTGTTTTCAACATTCATATTTTGAATTCTCTCTACCCAAACAGGTTTGGATAAACCAAATTTCCCCAGTTGGTATTTAAAATTTTACTTCCTTTTGGAAGGCTGACTTGTGTCACTTTGGGTTTTTTTCACAGTAAAGGTTTTCAAATCATTGTACCAACAGCATGTGATCTTGGAAAAGGCTAGTCTGCCTTTTCCATTTTCCTTCATTAAAGTCCATGTGCATTGGTTAAAACTAAAAGAGAAATGCTTTGCTAGAGGGATTCATCCAAACTTTCTCACTGGGTAGGATGGTAAAAGGGAAAAATATCAATGGACCTCATTTAAATGCATGGTTCTTGAACAATAGAGGGACCTTTTGGCATCAAATCCTATTTCAATCATGTACATTTGTATTGCCGAAAAACATGTTCATTTAAGAAATTCATGCTAAGGGAGAGAACCCTTCCCCCCAGTGTATTACATCCTATTTTTGTTTGAGGCCTTTTGTTTTAAGGTGTCTAAGATGCAGTGGTTTTCTTTTTTTTTTTTTTTTTTTTTTTTTTTTTTTTTTTTTTTTTTTTTTTAAGGGGTTGTCGGTTGGATTGCTTAGGCAAGCTGCATACACAATAACATGACTTGGGTCATTTAAGTGAAGCTCTCGCACATGAAGTACAAATATGTTAGACTGTGTATGATGTTTTTGAGATAAATATGTTTTCTGTACTTATTTATAGTCATGCTTAAAAAACTGTTGAAATAATTGATTGTGTTTCATTATAACCCATTTCTTCCTTGATGTTCCATCATGATACAATTACAATTAGTATTTATGCCACCTAGTGGTTTAACAATGTATCCCCCATGTTTAGGAATTTATATTGAACAAGTATATTCATTCGACTGAAAATGCTCGTTCTTTATGGATTCTTAAATTGTCCCATTTTGGACAATTCGGTACTATACCATGTACTTAGGTTGTCATAATTTTCAATTTACATGTAGTTGGAAATTTGGTAGTGTCTCCCTATATTTTCTCTGGATATGTGGTTCTTTACTAATTGGTTTCCTTTATCCATGTTTAATGGATTACGTGTGGCAACTAGTTAGTATTGAATTTTACATATATCTGGAGAATATGGGGAGGTGCTATCGAAATTTTGACTCGCATGTAAACTGTACGAGGACAATACGTGGTATGTTACCGAATGGGATAGAGACAATTATCACATCTAGATAGAGACAATTAGCTCGTCTACATAGAGACAAGTATGATCAGAAATTTATTGATATGCACAAAAAGATAGGGAGGGTACAAACTTCTTTTATAACTTGAGAAGATAACAAAAATATGTATTCTTACTCAATGCCCTTATGAGTAGTATTTATTTCATGATTATATTTCATTTAGCTCACAAAAAGAAATCATCCCTAATTCTTTTCTTTTTTGCAAAGTTGTCAACTTATTTCAAATATTAACGATACATTCTGACAATGCAATGGATTATGTGGTGCATTAAATGCTTTCATAGAATGCTAAATGCCTCTTTTATCAAATCAACCATATATCTGTGATGTTTTGATATAACTTGACTTGAAAGATGATGCTTGTTTTGTTTTAGGAATATTATCCTATTTGTTAGAAGTCCACTTCTCTTGCTGCAGATAAGAACCTGCTTTATCAGGTATAATTTGTATTAATTCAACTTGTAACTCCTCAGAACCCGCTCTGCCGTAAGATATTGCGGTGCATGACGGTTCCCAGTAGTTTAAGTTGTAAGTTGTTACATAAAGTTGGTTGGATATCTTTTATGTTTACAAATGTTGTCGATGATTTGGGTGGAAAAAGCAAGAAAAAGGAAGCCAGCTTCATGCAAGTTCTGTTTTCGATGCCTTCCCAACTGTTAATTGCAAGTTTGCTTAGAAGTCCCTCAGAAACACAAAGTTGTTGCTATATCCAAATGCAAGTATTGATACTTTTATCATAATTTTTCAAACACACGTTATACTAAAGAAACGTATATTTGTATTGTAGCATAACTTATTAAAAAAATAACTGTATAGATGTATTTGTACAATATTGGTTCTTTTTGTTGCTAATTTTGATACTTGTTTCACATATTTGCATCTTGGTTATTATTTATGTGACTTGAAACTAAAAATATTTATTTTTCTACAAATTTTTTTTTTCCCTTTTCTTGATAGCTGTGAGATGATAGTTTGTTGTTCTTTCAGAGAAAGCACTCATTGAGCATGCATTTGAGCTTCGTTCAGAGCTAGAGAATGCAACAATAGATGTATTCGGCTTGTTTGCTAAAATTGGTTTGTATCTGTGATTTTGAGGAACCCATTTGTTTTGGGCATTTAATTGCATGATAGACAAGGTACAATAATTCATTATTGCCAGTGATTCTGCTATCTTTGATGTTCAGAGTGTAAAGACAGATGGAAACAAGACTCTTGTCCATAAATTCCAGTCTCAATTAACTCAGCAGCTTGAGCTCTTGCATAAGACCGTTGCTGCTTCCGTAATGCAACAGGAGTAACATCTGAAAGGAATGGAGGAAGATATGCATTCCTTTGTCTCTACATAGGCTAAGGTAGAGTGTGACATCTGTGAAAGCAAACTGATGCCATTTTCTGTGCCTATATAATCCATTCTCAGTAACTGTATCTGGTGACCTATTTGTCCATAGGCTACTAAAGAACTTAGAGAAAGGGTAGGAAAGTTGAAAACCATGTATGGCTCTGGGATCAGAGCATTGGATGATTTGGCTAGAGAACTTGATGGGAATTTTAGGTCGACTTTTGAAAATCTTAATTCAGAAGTATCAATGCACTCATTGGCTCTTGAGGATGTAAGCTTATCTTTACTCCCGTTTAAGTGGACCTTTCTTTCCTTTCTCGTTTTGTTGTTTTAACCTTATTTTCCTGTAACACAGCTTTTCAAAAGATTTGCTTTAGAAGCCGATGTGATATTGAATGAACTTCAAAGTAGCCTGTCTAATCAACAAGAGAAACTGGCTTCATATGCAAAGCAGCAGCGGGAGGTCAGAAACTAAAAGAATATTGGCAATTGGCATTTCTTTTTCCTTTTCATGATCTGCAATTCCTTTTTTGAGGGTATTTCTAATAAAACAGCTTCCTTTATGACAGGGACACTATAGAGCCGTGGAGACGACTCGGATCTATTTTAAAAATTACTGTGAACTTCTTCACGGCTTTGGACATGCATGCATCCAAATTGAGCCATATTGTTGAAGAGACAAACTCTCCATGACTAGAAATTGTGGGAACTTGAAAAGAAGTTTGAGGTGGTTCCCATTTTCCAATTCAAACCATTGGGTTCCACATTAGAAGAATATTAACTGTATGATCTTCTCATCTTGCCAAACCTTTTCAATCTAATCCTCACTTCGTATTGTAGGAGTGTTCTGCTAATGAAGAAAGGCAACTATTGCAAAAAGTGGTTGAGATGCTTTCAAGTGCTAGGAAGAAAAAACTGGTTTGCATCCTTGTTTTTCTTATTTACATTCTTTATCATCTTCTTTAATAATAATGATAATGTAATCTCGCCATACGTGTTAGTTGATGGCAAGTACAAATACTTATTTTACTTCAGATTATGATTGCTTGAAGAACACATACAATATATGCAACTCTTCATACTCATCATCATAGTATTGTCCTTGTTGGTTATGGTTGATGGATCTTGTTTTGCCAAGCATTTCTATGTCAGCCCCAATCCTAGGTAAGTGAATAGGCCTTTATAAACCTTCTTACCACCTCCATCTAAGTTATTTTCAGTATACATGTAGTTGGAGAGACTTTTACATTTGTACAACTTGATTTTTATTCTTCTTTTTTGCCCCTGTTTTGCATCTAGATCACTCAAAATGTAAGTTGTTTTTGGTATGCCATGCTGGTTTTTGTGTCTTATTGCCTTCAAAAGTTTTTGGTATGGCATGCATGTGCTTTTCTATTGTGTAGACTTACCTTCTCAAATAGGTTGGTTGGGGCTATGGAGAAATGGGTATAATCTAGAAAAGGATGTGCATGTTGATCAATGCACACATCCATTTCTAGATATATCCATTTATCCAAAGCCCCGAATGAACCAACCTATTTGAGAAGGTAAGTCTACACAATAGAAAAGCAAGAAACATATCATCCAAATTTAATGGATGATATATTATATATTTCATTTTTAAAAAAAAATTAATGAGAATCGCCGATGGCTAATCTGTCGGCGACCAATGATGATGCACCCTTTACTGACGGACTTGCGACGGCTAAAAGCCGTCGGGGAAGGTCATTGCCGATAGTTTTTAGCCATTTGCGTTGCCCTTTTTTTGGTAGTGACCATGCACTAATTCGTAAAGATGATGTGCAATGAGGAATTTATGAATAAGGATCCCAATGACATTCACACTTCTCATAGTCGGTGGGTTAGACCGGTCCCTATTTGCAGCTCAACCTTTAAGCAGGTTGGACTCACCTCTTGTCAACCCGAACTCGTCGGTGGGAGTTAAATCCATGACTCATGTGTCCACCTGGCCCGATGGTGAGGCATCCCTAGGTACCATTGGGGTTTAGGGACTTTCAACATAAGGGGCACATTGTTTCGACAAGAAACAAAGGTATTTTGATAGGGGAATTATCTCACTTAATATTGACAATGGGATAAAGTGAAGAGAATAATCATTGCATTTTATTTATATTCTGAATTCATATAGATCCTTTTTCGTCCCTTGATTCCAAGATAAAGTTGTTATAATTGAAAGCATAAGTATTGAATGGATTAAATATGAATTTTGACAGCATTCCAGCTCATAGCATTCAAGTCTCCGTAGGAGATGAGTTGTGCGGATTTCTTATATATATATATATATATATATATATATATATATTGTATGTCCTCGAATGAAGAATACAAGGAAAACTAGGAATATCCTGAAGGAAATCCTTCAAAATCAACAAAAGAATGCCTATTCTCTGAGTCACCCGCGCAACTTGGCAATGAGTTACGCGGCTCAAGGAGTTGTGTGGGCCCGCGCAACTCAATGCGAGTCGCGCTATTCAAGCCTCTCTCTCTCTCTCTCTGTGATACATGTCAAAGGTACCAATCTCCTAAAAATCTAATCCTTTCAAATGAGGGGGTAGGGGGGTATTTATAGGCCTCGCACGTGTAAACCCTCAAATTCCATGCTGTGGACCGCACTTCGCATCCTATTCAATACAACCGGCATGGACTGCACTAATGAGTTGCGCGGATCCATGCTACTTTGGTGTAACACCCCGGTTCTCGAAACCCGAGTATACTACTCGTTTTCCAAAAACCCGAGCATTAACCTTTAAAGACAGTCCAAATTTCATGTACAAATTTTTTTTTCTATCAAAGTTAGTAAACTAGCGGAATAGAAACAAATCAAGTATAAGAGGGAGTCCAATTATACACAACTAAATATTCTTGTGGTTACCCGAGAACTTATACAAACCAATGTCTTAACTTTTTACAAAACATGATAGTACAAATTTAAGCACAAATGGAATTAGGAATAGAAGTTCGCAAGATCATATAACTCCTCCTATTCCACACAATCACTAGCATGCGCATCCTCTGTGTCTCCTGCATCTTGAATACGGTTTGATAGCGTCAAGGGCTATCCCAATGAGGTATAACCCCCAAGATTTATCGTATCATCAAGATAATTATGTATAGTTATCAGAGACTGTGTATAACAAATATTACACAATAATTATTATGGAAATCAGATAAGGTTCATCAGATACACATTCATTAAATAAATTTCACAAAGATAATCTTGTTTAAATACATGGATGAATCCATATGCTCACAAACCTGGGGATGCACATCTAGCTGGCAAAAAGGTTGCCTAAGGGGAATTAGCCACCAGAAAAAGTACCTAAAGGTACGGCCTAAGGAGAACTAACCACCCGGAAAAGACCATACAGTGAGGACACCCAAGGTGAACTAGTTTTTCGAAAAAGTACTCAAAGGTACGCCCTGAGGACTAGGCACCTGGAAAAATTCATGCAACAAAGACACGCATAGTGGTACAAATGCACGAAATAATAATTTAGGATCACCTGGTAAAATACTCTATGGTACAGCCCATAGTGATCCAATAAAACCCCTGTGTCTCACATCGACTGCCCGGTAAAATCCGTATGCTATGAAAATGCATGATTAGCCCAACTATCATTATTCTAATTTCAAAAAATCATTTTAAAAAAGCTCAAAGGTCATCATGGGGGGTTCATCACCCAACATAGGCCGACAGCTCAGTCATAGTGTCTCATTCCACCATCCCTAACTCATGAGACTAACAAATAGGATGTTTAAAGGTAACCTACTCAACTAGTGACCAATTATAGTTCTACAAGTGGAACTTACTATCGTAAGGTTATATGAAGATGGTTCATTAAAGGCACATAAGGCAAATATTATATCAAGCCGCATAGGGCAAACAATCCATCCCGAGGATCTGATAAAAAAGGATTATCCCAAAAGCCACTTAGAACATATGATCTGTAAGATGGAAAGTCCACCATATTCTTTCATTTAATCTATTACACAAATGACCACTAATTCGAGGACCTCTAAATACCATCAAGTGGTGAAACAAGCTACGTATAATGCCAATAATAATTATCTATATAAGATGTTTCATTTAAACTAGGATAAAAATATTTGCGATCATAACATGTTCAGATACTTGGATATAAATGCAACGACCAATCATTTATGAAGAATTCGCTTACGTATAAACTAGCATTCATCATTGTTATGACTAAATATTAGGTTAAGCAATTGATGAAATAAATGGACTAAGATAATTATCATGATGTAGAAAAGATTGAAGGTAATCCTCACCTTTAAATTAAGTGATTGTAACATGAATGCTCCAATGCACGAATCCAACTTGGACGGTTTAGATTTAAGTTCCACACACCATCTACGGTTAAGATATAACTTCAGGTTTTGATCTCCAACCTACGTTTAAGGTTAGCCATTTTAGGAATTCTAAAATCTAGGTTGCGCAACGAATGAAAATTTGTACTAGAGGTTATAATCGACGAAGATTAATAATAATAACACTAGTTAGTACATAACCTAATATAAATTTATAACCACAATTATAATATTAGGCAATAGTAATAAACTGATACTAACTATTGACTTTAAATGATATTAATAATAAAGCTATTTAATAAAGAATCTGATTTGTGAAAAGAATGAAAGGCAACTCACATTTTGGTGGAGAAGAATCTCCATCGTTGATTTTGATTGGCACATAACCTAATATAAATTTATAACCACAATTATAATATTAGGCAATAGTAATAAACTGATACTAACTATTGACTTTAAATGATATTAATAATAAAGCTATTTAATAAAGAATCTGATTTGTGAAAAGAATGAAAGGCAACTCACATTTTGGTGGAGAAGGATCTCCATCGTTGATTTTGATTGGTAGGCCCACATGTAATGGGATCCACTTGATGTATGTTGTAATGCATAGAAGGGAGGGCCCATAGTTTCGAGGTCCCTCCATCGCACGTTTCTCTCTCTCCCTCTCTTTCTCTCTCTCTCTCTCTCTCTCTCTCTCTCTCTCTCTGTTTAATGACCCACCTTATCATATGTATCAGATCCAAGCCGTCCACGAGACGGGCCCACCTTTATGACGGGTCATCCAGACCTTATAGCCACAGCATCGTCCAGCAGCAAACTGCTGCTGGACCGTATGAAGCGAAAACATATCAGCTGGTACAGCTGGTGGGCCACACATGTGGACCCATCAGATGTATGTATTTTATATCCCGTTCGTCTGTCCAAGGGACGTGGACCCCACCATTGAGGAAAGAGGATTGGCTGGTGTATGCTGACACCAGCTATATAGCTGATGTATTGCAGTTAGCAAGTTCTGTGAGTCGTGAGGCACATGTGCGTCCACACCGTCCAGATAGCTAGATGGTGGGACCCTCCTGATGTATGGATCTCATCCACGTTGTACGTCCATTTGGATGGGACCCACCATATGTAGGTTTTATACCCACATCGTTCATCTGTTTTATATCAAAACCGTGCGTCTGATGGACAGTGGGCCAGCACCCGCAGCAATTAGCTATTGTATATGACATCATCAAGTTCTGTGGGGTCCTCCGTGATGTATGTGCTTTGGTTAACACCGTCCAGATGGCTGGACGGTGGGCCACACCTGATGTATGTGCCTTGGTCCACACTGTCCAGATGGTTGGACGGTGGGCCACGCCATGGTGTATATATTGTAGCCCACATCGTCCAGATAGCTGGACAGTGGGCCACACTATGATGTATATCTTATATCCAACCATCTATCAGGTGGACCACACTGCAAAAATCAGTGGAGATTGAACGTCCACCATTGAAATTGTTTAGGGTCACAGAAGTTCTGGATCAATATGAAATTGTTTTCCCTCTTAATTCAGGCTTTTGTGACCTTATGTAATGTCTCGAAAAAATCTGTACAAAGACCGGAGTACCACCTCAGGCAGAACCACCCAAGGACCGTATCCTGTCGTAATTTAGGCGAAATTTAGTTAAGTACTAAACTAAATAATCGGTGGATTAAGCTCGGGCCACCATTTTCACAAATGAGAAGGCTTAAAAACCATTAATACCACTGACTCAACATCACTTAAAGACCTAGGAGAAATCCTTAGAGCCTGTTACTCTCGGGAGTACATTGAAACCTCATATCGGACCTAGACTGCACGTCGAGGGTTTGATGACAGCGAAACTATAGGACCACGTTCGTCCTACTGGACTTGATAACCATCACGGGAATTAAGCCCAGATAGTGTCCGGAAACACACAACTTGAGCCCTGAGTGAAGTGTGTGAGAAACGCGAATATCTTTAGAAACTGAAATGAAACTTAAGTGAATTGGGCCGTTCGTTCACACGCGAAATTAAGGATTTCAGATCATCAGTTTCTAACTAAACTTCACCCGTGGGGAAAGGAAATTTCCCTGCACATATCCGCATAATTGTGGCCCCAATTAAGTAAGTATGACCATTGATCTGACACGGGTTCTCCACGGTCGATTAGATTATCCGTTCACATCGAAATCATGTCCTGGCATAGATCCATTGTCAGAGAGCATACCCTATGATGTAGGTGGTCGTGGGCCTCCCTATCAGCGCCATTTGTCAGAAACAGTCGCCCAAAGGGTATAACTTATGTACATAGTGGCCCTGGGGCCATTTGCACCACTTCTGGGCTTATAAATAGCCCTTATTTCACCCCACCTCTCTTATTTACGAATTTCACCAAACCCTAAGGGAGAGGAGAGAAAAGAAGAGCAAAGAGGAAAGAGAGGAGGGATTTTGGGAGATTGCTACAGTAATCCTCTTCCACGATTCCACGTACCAAATCGCCTCCTCGTTACGCTACACAACCTCTTTCGATTACAATTTTGGGTAAGAAAACCTAACCTTAATCTTGTTGTAGAGATCCAGGTTGATTATTCGTCAAACTAGCTAACCTATTTCGTCATTTAAGTGCCTGACGTTTCGTTTTCGAATACGTAGAGTTTGAACCGAGTCCGAATCGAGTATTCCGACGAAAGGTGCGAACTATAAACGGTTAGGTCATGGTTATCAATGCTTTCAATGTCAGCTAATGATTTATGTCTGACTTGATTGCTACCGTATTGTCTTAGATACGCTGATTTCGGTATAATATACATGTACGAACTATGTTGAGCAAAAGATGCATTACATGTGTTTGTTGAAATGTTTGAACGAACATTTAAACATGATTTGTGATTGCCATGATTTCTGATCTAGGATTAATCATTTTCATATGCATGTTAATCTCTCTGTATAAGGAATTGCTAAAATATATGTTGTAATTAACCTAGTCTATGTATTTAGTAAAGTGTAGTCCAAGTGTTTGGATGAATTGTCTGAACGAGAAATTGTTGATGATTTATATTTATTACAAGTATTAAGATAGGATTCTTAATTACCTTATACATATGTATAGTTTCTTTTATGTAATCATATTTACCTCTGCGCAATTCATCGATAAAATGCATGTGTTTGGTGACATGATCAACGTGTTTGATGAAATGCTCAAATGAGGAATTCGCTTAGATTATTTGTTAAATACTGAAATGATTGTCACATGTGTTTATTCGCTACATCTGAGTAAGATTGGGGATACAACGTAGCCCAGGCAATCAGCAACAGTCCCTGTTCGGGTGGCCGAATTAGTCTCCCCACATTGGGTAAACTCGACGAATTCGGGTTGCACGACGATTATCGACAGTGGTTAGGCCATGAGGGGTGCTTATGCACTCCATGTCGATTAAGTCAGCGTGTGCCCGTACTAATCGAACTTGCCTAATAAACCGATTGGCCTATTGTGTGTTTACCATGTATGGACACTACTGCTTGAATCTAAGGTACTCCTCACCAATGTAAATGCCCACTCTAACCATGGTACCACGATCTGCTAAGACTCATGAGCCGGGCATGGGGTATGAGACATCATGTTCAAGCTGTCGGCCTACGCTGGGGTGACGAGCCTCCCCGTAGCAACCAGTGAGCAACTAAGACTTGTGAGCTAGGCATGGTGGTATGGGACACCGTGTTCGTGTTGTCGGCCTACGCTGAGGTGACGAGCCTCCCCGTAGTGACCGCGAGTATAAACTCTTGAATTTGCCTATCGACTATTTTTCATTAGTAGTGATGACCTTGCAACTTGCCTATCGTATGTGCTTAATTAGGAGTAACGAACCTAGATGGATCCTTCGGTTCGGGTCAATGATATAAAGGGAGGTACCTTAGCTTCCTAAATTTACTGTATGAATAAGCTTAATTAAGTACTCGGCTAACACGACCATGTATCACATTGCATTAGTTAGGATGTGCTTTAAAGGTGATGAAGTTTGCACGGGAGGCAGTGATGTTATACGCGGAATATGTTGTCGGAGTCGCTTGTGAGGGAGCTTTGATGCAAGGGCATACATCATTACTTGCACTCCATTCCTGCATTAACAAGAGTAGTTAGGAAGTAATTGTTATGATTACCTTATCATTACTGCTTGATTGACTTGATAACATGTTAACTTTTTTCTTATAGTACCACTGAGTTGGCCACTCATTCCCACTCTGGGACTGTTTTAAAACATTAACCAGACTCTAGTTTAGATGCAGGTGCTAATAAAGTCTATGCGACGGAGCAGGACCTTATGGATGAGGAGGAGTTCTCCTACTTTCAGCTCTCGAGCGGGTCTGTGTAGACCTTGTGCCGATGCACAGGGATTACAGGGATAGTTTGCTTATTGGACACATTTACTCTTCCGCATTTTGTATATTTTGAAACAGTATATGTATATACATATATTGAGCCCAGTTACATACTCATACTTTGAAGGTTTGTGAAACACCCACATGTTTAAATATATATGTTTTAGACTTCCGCTTGCTTAATTTAATTATATCCAGAGTATGATGTATTGTTTTAATATAATTCTACTCATGCTTATCTCATTAATATGGACAAAATTTAAACATCATCACCTATATTGCATAAGTGAACAGATTGGATTGAAAATAAACGTTATGGTGGGGCCCTGTGCATTGGTAACAGTGGAAATCATTATCTCCACTGCTATTTGTAGTTCAGTCCAAATGATCTCATGATATGATTCATTTTTATTTTTTTGAGTAATGCTCTAAAGTAATCTCTATAAATGGATGAATGGTGTAGATGGTCCCACTAGGACGATGGGCCCATCTTGATGTATATGAGGCCCCTTGTTGTGGCCTATCTTGATGTATATGAGGCCCATTATTGTGTCCCATCTTGATGTATATGAGACCCATTGTTGCGGCCCATCTTGATGTTTATGAGGTCCATTGTTGCGGTCCACCTTAATGTATATAAGGCCCATTGTTGCGGCCCATCTTAATGTATATAAGGACCATGAGGGAGGCCCAATGAGATGTATATGAGGCCTTTGTGTGAGGCCTAATGTGATATATATGAGGTCCATTGCAATGTGTGATTCCACCATAATGTATGTAATAATGTTTTGACGGGCCATGCCTCGAGAGCAATGATGGTTTGATGTCCATATTGTAAAAGTAATGATGGTTAAATATCAGTATTGTAACTCTCCCTAAGGCCCATTGTTAAGCCCGTTCTCATCTTCCTTTAGTGAGCTAACCTAAACCATTGGGCCCCCATTGATGATGATACTTTCCACCATCCTTTCAAGTGAACCTTGCCTTAGGATATATGATATACTAGTACCTCGAGTGGATTATGATAGTCTAACATGTATCATTTCATATAGACTTTATATTGTTCAGCCCCTATTCTTATAAGTGGCATGCCAGTTAAGACCAATCATCGCCTGCTATATTTAATAATCATGCTAGTGTACTTAGTTAGTAAGACACACTGAGAATATGGTTAGTATAACATCATGATACATGCCCATACGCATCATTTGTATGCCTGTTGTAAGGAGTGTTTGATCATAGCATACACCGTTGGGCTGTGACATTTATGGGACTCCTTATGAAACGGAGTGTCCCACATGATCGTGCGTTACATGTAGGTTTGATGCATAACTAGATAGTGTGACTTATGCATTTCGCATTCCATGTGACGTGATTCACTGTACGCCCTAACGACATCAGGGCCGTGGCCTCCACAGGTACATCATGGACGACCGGATTGGATACCGAAAATATTTGCTCTAGCACTATGGGCACATAGGATGTCCTTGGGTGAAGTCTCAGAACCTTTTTGGTACCAGGAGATGCTCAACGCCCGAGATCCGTCGTATCACTTATGGAGTAGGCGGCGTCTCCTACTGTGCTATGGTCGGTTAGAAGGGGGTGTGGTTATAACACCCCAAATTTCGAGGGTCAAGCAAAGGCTCAACTCTCGAGATTCGTCGCATCACTTATGCAACATAGAAAATGATGATTACATGTTTTCTGTATTAGTGCATTAAACATGAATGAGATTATGCTAAATCAGCATATCATACTCCAGAGATGATTAAATTTAGTAAGCGGAAGACTGTGATAAATATATAAGGTGTATAAGTGGATATGAATCCCAGAGTATGATCATGTCACCAAGTTAAATAATTACATGTATAGTTCCAAAATTTACAAAATGATAAGGTGTAATGTTCAACTTGTCCGTATCCCTGCGACGCAACTCTAGGCTTACATAGACCCACTAGAGAGTTGCATGTAGGAGAACTCCTCATCGTCGTAGAAGGCCAGCTCTAACTTGTAAGCCGCAACATCATTTGCAACTACAACAGAATCTGGTTGGTGTTTTAAAGCACCATCCTAGAGTGGGAGTGAGTGATCAACTCAGTGGAGCTATAAGGAAAAGGTTAACATGTTAACAATTCAATCAAGCAGTAATGATAAAACAATACAACAAGCATTCTTAAGTACTCTAGTTAATGCAAGGATGATATGCATTAATGATACATGCCCTCGCCTACACTCCCTCAGCGACATCATCTCACAGTCGCGCATGCTAAACTCCCACTGTGCTCAACTCCTATGCCAAAGGCACGTGCAATGTGGTGCATGGTCGTGTTAGACAAGTTCTTAATTAGACCTATTCATATAGCAGATTTGGAAAGCTAAGGTACCTCCCTTTATGTCATTTACCCAAACAATGATCCATCTAGGGTCGTCAATCCTAGCTAATCGCATACGGTAGGCAAGTTATAGGGCAATGTCACCCCTGATCTGAAAGCAGTGGATAGGCAAGTTCAGGTCACTACGAAGAGGCTCGTCACCTCAGTGTAGGCCTTAATTTATACTCGAGTTCACTACGGAAAGGCTCGTCACCTTAGTGTAGGCCAATAGCTCGAATAAAGTGTCCTATACCACCGTATTCGGCGTACGAGTTTATGTTGCTCACTGTCACTACGGGGAGGCTCATCACCCCAGCATAGGCCGACAGCTTGAACACGGTGTCCCATACCACCATGCTCGACTCGTGAGTTTTAGCAGATCATGGTACCACGGTTAAACGGGCTTTTCATTGGTAAGTGGTACTTTAGATCAAGCAATAGCGTCCATACATGGTAAACACACATTAGGCCAACCGGGTTACTTGACAAGTCTGATTGGTACGAGCGCACGCTAAATTGATCGACATGGAGCGCATACGCACTCCTTGTGGCTTAACCACTGTCGATAATCACCGTACGACTCAAATTCATCAAACGTGTCCGCGGTGGCGAAACCGATTCAGCCACTTGATCGGAAGTCATTACCGATTGCCTGGACTACGTCGTAGTCCCAATCACACTCTAAAGCAATAACATTAACATATGGTAGTCATAACAGTATTGAACAAATAATTCAAGCATTGCAACCATTTTAGTACTTTATATAACACATAGTGAACATGACATCATACACATGCATTTCATACATAAATCACGTAATTGGATTTAGGTTACATGAAGGAAGTTATACCTGCAGCTAAGGTAGTTGAGAATCTTATCTCAACGCCCTTATAAAATACAATTTATCAAACACTTTGGCTACACATTTTAATATACATGCAATAAATTAGTCATAACATATATTATGATGAATACCTTCACAAAGGAGTTGTCACACATTCATCAATCACGCATTCTCAATTAATAAGCATGGCAAGCACAAATCATAATTCTATATTCATTCAAACATTTCAACAAACACATGAAATGCATTATATTCAACATAGTTCATATATATGTATAATACATGGAAACATCGTATCTAAGCACATGTGACAACAATCAAGTTAGTCATAAATCATTAACTGACATTGAAAGCCTTGAAAACTATAATCTAAACGTTTATAGTCCGCACCTTTCGTCGGTATGCCGATTACGAACTCAGCTCGTACACTACGCCTTTGTTTACAGCACAACGGCTACCTATAGCATGAAATAGGTTAGCTATTTCATCGATCTACCTATTTGGATACCTAAAACAGATTAGGGTTAGGATTCCTTACCCAAAAATAGAGTCGAAATTGCCGGTATAGTGACACGGAGGAGGGGATTCAGCACGTGGAGTGGGGGGAATGAATCCCAGCAAAAAACCATAACTCTCTCTCACTTCTCCTCACCTCTCCTTCTCTTTTCTCTCTTCTCTCTTGGGGTTTAGAGAATTCGTATGGAATGATAGAGGGGTGGTTTTAGGGTCTTATATAGGCCCAGAAGTGAAGTCAATGGCCCCAAGGCCATGATATATTTAGGATATGGCCAAAAGACGTCTAGTTCTGGCCAACAGAGCTCATCTAGAGGTCCATTGTCCTCATAGACAATGGATCTATGTCAGGTTAAGATTTCGATCCGATCAGATTTGCGGATCGACCGCAGAGGACCTGTTTCAGTTCAACGGTCATCGTTGCTCGAATAGGGCCACAAGTACACTGACAAGTGTAGGGAAATTTCCCTGATCCAAGGGTATAGTTGGGTCAGAGTCTGACAGTCTGAACCCTTAAATTTGTCCTGCAAGTGAACGGCCCAAATCACTTAAGTTTGAGTTCATTTTCTAAAGATATTTGCGTTTCTCACACACTTCGCTCAAGGCCCTAGTTGTGCGTTTCTAGATACTATTTGGGTTCGATTCCCACGATGGTTGTCAAGCCCAGTAAGGCGGTCATAAATGTATAGTTTCACGGCAATCAGACTTTCGACGCGTGGTCTAGGTCTGATACGCAGTTTCAATGTTCTCATGAGAGCAACTGGGTTTTGAGACTAATCTTAGGTTTTTATGTGATGTAGAGTTAGTGATTCTACTGGTTTTGGGTCTTGCAGTTCGTATAGAAAGTGGTTCGAGCTAATCTACTAATTAATTCAGTTTAGTACTTAATTCATTTTTCACCTAATTTTTAAAGAATTCAGTCCTTAGTGATTTTCGCCTGAGGTGATACTGGGGTCTTTGTACGGATTTTTTCGAGATGTTACAATCTACCCCCTTAAAGAAAAATTTCATCCTTGAAATTTGTACCTTTTCGTACTCCTCGAGAATCTGAGGGTAGTTCTTACGGACCTCGGCTTCTGTTTCCCAAGTAGCCTCTTCCTTAGTGTGGTGTGTCCACAGTACCTTCACAAGTGGGATAACCTTATTGCGCAGCACCTGCTCCTTCCTGTCTAGAATACGCGTCAGTCACAGCACGTAAGTAACATCTTCACTCAACTGTACCTGCTCCCATTTGATGATGTGGGAAGGATTAGGAACGTATTTCTTCAGCATCGATACATGAAACACATTGTGCACGCCTGTGAGTGAGGTGGGTAAAGCAAGACGGTACGCTGCCTTCGCGACCATTCCCAAGTGCTTGCTTTAGATGCTGTAGGACAAGACATCGTAAGCATTAGTGTCCCCATTCGCAGCAGCAGCAGTTGAGGGCATCGCATCAGCCTTCGCATCAGCCCCCACAACAGCAGCAACGACTGTAGCACCAACCTCCGAGACCTCCCTCGTAGCAGCAGAGGTAGCAGATCAGGCCATAGCAGTGGCAACAGCAGTAGCCGCGACCTTAGAGGGGACCTGTACCTCCCCAGTCGGCCCAGGGCAGATTTTATGCCGCCCAGCAGACCCTCAGTCATCAGGAGGGGTCGTCGAGGGTACTCTCCCTGTTTCTGCATGCATAGCACGTGTATTGTTTGATTCTGGTGCATCGCATTCCTTTGTGGTCGAGGATTTCTGTCGGTCAACCGGTTTACCATTTGAGTCTGCTCTTGAGGATTTGTTCGTATCGACGCACATGGGGAAGACTAAAGTATTAGGCAGATTTTTTTCATCTTGTCCCGTTCTGGTTAGGGATATCTTTTTACCTGCTGATCTGTTCGTGTTGCTGATGTCCGAGTTTGATGTCATCCTGGGCATGAATTGGCTCGCCGAGTACCATGCTATATTGGACTGCTCCGCGAGGACAGTCACGTTTTGTGTACCCGGCGTGCCGCAGTTCCAGTTTGTAGCCGAGCCTAGGGGAGAGCAACTTTTCTACTTGTTTTCATGTGTCGTTGAGGAGTCAGTTGCTTTGAGTATCGACCAGTTGTCGGTCGTTTGTAATTTTTTTGATGTGTTTTAGGAGATTCCGGGTTTACCACCTCGTAGGCACATGGAGTTTTAAACTAATCTTGTGCCCGGTACCATGCCTATTTCGAAGGCCCCGTATCGTATGACACTGTTGGAGTTGCGGGAACTGCAGAAGCAATTAGACGAGTTGCGCAAGTTAGGCTTTATCCGTCCAAGCAGTTCACCATAGGGGGGGATACTCTTCATGAAGAAGGATGGCTCGTTGAGGCTTAAGTAGATTACCGCGAGCTCAACAAGGTCACGATTAAGAACAAGTACCCGCTCCCAAGGATCAATGACTTGTTTGATCAGTTGTAGGAGGCGTAGTTCTTTTCGAAGATAGACTTGCGGTTTGATTATCATCAGGTTCGGGTCTGAGAGGAGGATATCTCGAAAACAGCATTCAGAACACGCTATAGTCCTTTTGAGTTCCAGGTCATGTCCTTTGGACTGACCAATGTGCCCGCGGTATTCATGTAGTTGATGAACGAGGTCTTCCTTCCGTATCTCGATCAGTTTGTTGTGGTGTTCATCGACAAAATTCTGATATATTCGATGACCCGTGAGGAGCACGAGTGACATCTAGAGATTACTTTGCAGACCCTCTGAGCACACCAGCTTTACGCGAAGCTGGAAAGTGCAAGTTCTGGCAGGAGGAGGTGAAGTTCCTCAGTCATATGGTGATAAGGCAGGGCGTCGTAATGGACCCCTCGAAGATTGATGCCATACGTCAATGGGGCCAGCCCACAAACGTGTCCGAGATCTGCAGTTTCCTTGGCTTGGCGGGCTACTACCAACGTTTCATTGAGGGATTCTCTCATATTGCAGCCCCGTTGACCAGGTTGACCCGGAAGGGCGCCAAGTTCGTTTGAAGCGACGCTTGTGAGTAGGCATTTGTGGAGTTGAAGGACCACCTCACGTCCACTCATGTCCTCACTCTTCCCTTTGTGAGTGATGGATTTATTGTATTTACCGATGTCATGCGAGTTGGCTTTAGTTCTGTCCTGATACAACATGGGAAGCCGGTGGCTTATGCGTCTCGCCAGCTCAAGGTCTATGGCCTGAACTACCCCACGCATAATTTGGAGCTCATAGTAGTTGTCTTTGCACTGAAGGTGTGGAGGCACTATCTCTATGGGGTTAGGTTCGAGCTCTTCTCCAACTACAAGAGCTTGTAGTATCTATTCTCTCAGTCTGAGCCAAACATGAGGTAGAGGCGTTGGATGGAGCTCTTGAAGGACTATTATTTTGATCTTCAGTACCCCGGTAAAGCAAACGTGGTGGCGGATGCCCTCAGCCATCAGTCATGAGGCTTGGTGGCGAACATGATGATTCAGGAGTGGAAGATGCTTGAAGATGTGTCAGCATTCGACTTAGAGATTGACTTGCAGTCTTTTATTGTGCAGTTATCGAGCCTGTCAATTCAACCCTCTTGTTGCAAGGGTGATCGAGGCTTAATAGATAGATAAGTCGGTGAAGAGTTATTGGGCAGAGGCAGCATATGAGAGTCAGTCAGATCAACAGATTGGTTTTAGTGGTGGATTGCGCTTCAGAGGCCGATTATGTGTCCCAGATATTCCTGAGTTACGCAGAGATCTTATGACCGAGGCACATCGATCGCGATTTTCTATCCACCTTGTCTCGATGAAGATGTATCACGATATAAGGCGTCGGTATTTTTGGGCGAGGATGAAGCACCAGTAGCCAATTTTGTGGCCGAGTGTGACACATGCCGGTGTGTCAATGTTGATCATCAGAGACCCCCTGGTCCCTTGTAGCCATTGAGTGTCCCATTGTGAAAGTGGGAACACGTATCCACTGATTTTATCATGGGTTTGCCAAGGATTTAGCACGATCACGACACCATCTGGGTTGTAATCGATCGTTTGATAAAGTCGGTGCATTTTCTTGTGATTCGTGTGACCTGGACTTTGGACCGGCTTGCGAGGTTATTCATCGAGGAGATTGTGAGACTGCAAGACGTTCCAGTTTCGATCGTTTCTGATCGAGACCTGAGGTTCACGTCTCAGTTTTGGAGGAACTTCCAGACAGTGATGGGATCTGTTTGCAGCTCAACACCGCGTGTCATCTGCAGACCAATGGGCAGACTGAGAGGGTCAACCAGATTCTTGGGGATATGCTTCGGGCTTGCGCGATTGACTTCTTGGGTAGCTGGGATGAGCACATGCGATTGGCTGAGTTCGTGTACAACAATAGCTATCAAGCAACCATTGGCATGACTCCTTTTGATGTGTTATATGGTAGACCATGTAGATTTCTAAGTTATTGGACCAAGGTTGGAGAGCGGCGTCTCCTAGGTCCTAAGCTTGTACAATAGACATCAGAGGCCATCGACATCATCAGGCAGAGGATGCGCACAGCTCAGAGCCGATAGAAGAGTTTTACTAATCGTCGGCGTTGTCCCTTGGAGTTTGCCGTTAGGGACCATGTGTATCTCAAGGTCTCACCCATGAAGTGTGTGGTTCATTTTGGAGTGCAAGGCAAGCTTGCCCAGAATCATTGGACCTTTCTAGATCACTGGGCGCATTGGCGTCGTAGCTTATCGGCTTACCTTGCCATCTCAGTTGTCTGGCGTCCACAACATTTTCTATGTCTCTATGTTGTGGAAGTGTGGGTCAGACATCGTTCATGTTATTGATTGGCATCCGTTGGAAGTTCTTGAGGATGCTTCTTACATTGAGCAGCCAGTTTGTATCCTTCATCGGAAGGAGCAAGTCCTCCGGACCAAAGTCATTCCCTTGGTAAAAGTGCAGTGGGGTCATCATAGCATAGACGAGGCGTCTTGGGAGCATGAGGCTGAGATTCGCGAGCGTTATCCCCATCTCTTCGATGTTTGATTATATGTTGCATTGTGTTTTGATTATATATGATGTTATGTTTTCTATTCCCTTATGAGTTATGCTTAGTTGCGATGATAGTGTAAATTTCGACGATGAAGTTTTTATTAGGAGGGGAGAGCTGTAAGGCCCATATCTTAGTCCATACCATTCCGTAGACTTTCGCGATCCTCCCCATCGAATTTTGGGAACCCGCAACCTGTAATCGGCATTTGCACGTGAACCTAAGTCGTATCCCATAAATCCGAGTCGACTGGACCCGAGACTTGTACCATTACGACCGCACCATCGTGGCGGTTCCAACGCCGTGTCTTGCATACCGATGTTATACCCAGGCCAAGAGATATGGGACCGTGTTTATCTTGAAGAAACACCGCGCATTTACAATCTTGAGAGAATCTCTACAACTTATCCCATCAATCAATCAAGTTAAGTCAAGTACACATCTCATCCCTAGCCCATGCTTTCTTTCTCCCCAAGACAAGCAACCCACCTAAGTCAACTCTCAAGTTAATTACATCCATCACACACATCCATCACCCATCCATCACTTCTCTCTTACAACTACCCTCTCTTTACTCATTTTCCCAAGCACCAAGAGAGGGTGTGTGAGGCCCGTATCCTAGCCCGTACCATTCCATAAGATTCCATGGTCCTCCCGATTGAATTTTGACGACTTGCGATCTGTTATCAGCGTTTGCGCATGATCCTAGTCGTGTCTCGTATGTCAGAGTCGGCTTGACTCAAAACTTGTACCCTTACAACCACGTCGTCGCCGTGGTTCCGACGCCACGTATTACGCACCAAAGTGATACCTTGGTCAAGAGATGTGGGCCCACGTTCAGTTCGAGGAAAATATCGCGCGTTGAAATTCTGAGAGAATCTCTACAAAACTTCACATCAATCCATTAATCAATGTCAAGTACACAACCTTACCTAGCCCATCACTATCCCATTCCCCAAGTCAACTCTCTCTTACATAACTCATACCCATCCCATTCATTTCTTACCTTAAGTCAACAAGCACCATGCCATCTCATCCCATCACTCCACCTCACCACTTCTCTCTCTCTCTCTCTCTCTCTCTCTCTCTCTCTCATTTCTCTCTCATTCCAAGTGACTCCCATGGGAGCAACCCACGTCCAAGCAAGCTCCATGAGATGATTTGTGTAGCTCACTTCCTATCTCCCATCCCTACCCTCCAAAAACAATCTCAACCGTTGAAGTTCATCATTTGGAGCTCTAGATCACGTTGGCGGAAGAAGGAAGAAGAGATCAAAGGTGGGTGCTTTTATTTGTTGATTTTGTGGTTTGAGGGCCCACATATGTGGGACCCATCTTGATGTATGCATGTATAAGGAGGGCCCATAGTGGCGGGGCCCCTCCCTTCTCACGATCGTCTCGCCTCTCTTTCCCTCTCTCTTTTTCCCTTGTTGATGGCCTCATGATATATGTAACTTAGCCATGTCATCCACCTTCATGGGACCCACTTGATGGATGCGTTGGATCTACACCATCCAGGCCATGTGGACCATATCTTAATGGGTGATGGGAAAATATAAATATAAGCTTGATCCCAATTGGATGGGCCATACTGATGAGGACCCACTGTGATGATGTGGCACATCCACACCATCCACACAACAGGAGGGTAGGACCCACTAGTCGTGGGCCCCATATGTGGGACCCAGATACATATCAATTGTCCGTCCAGTGTCCAAGGACGCTGGACGTGCTAACAGAGAAGGTGAACTGACATAGAGTGTACTAACCAGCTAACAAAATAAATAATAAAATAAATATTATTATAATATAATATATTATAATATTTATAATGGTGGGCCCTACATGGGACCCACCTGTTGCGTTGAAGCAGTAGCAGTGTGGGGCCAACTGCTGCGTGGACCCCATTCAGACCGTCCATCCAGTGGGATTGGCCCACCTTATTGTCCTCCATCCAGTAGCCACACTGCCTGATTTTGGGGGCTGGCCTGTCTATGGATCAGCTCGATCCAAGGCTGTGTGGACCCACCTTGACGTTGAGATGATCCACACCATTCGCCCAGGCAGGACGCTGAGTCCCAGCAGCACCAGCGACTGTATTAACGCAGCGAGGGTCGTGCGGTCACCATGATGTATATGTTTTATGCACGTTGTCCATCCGAATTGGACGTGGGACCAACTCCACACGTGTGACACGTGTGGAGGTGGACCCACCTTGACGGTATGCGCTGTATCCCCACCATCAATCTCTAGATGGTGGAAGATTGACGTCAGCAAGCCTTGTGGCCCGACCATGTGGTATATGTTATTTCCAACTGTCCATTCGTTTTGAGTGTGTGGGGCCCACCCACACGTGCTACACTTGTGGGATGGGACCCACCTTTAAGCATGTATGTTATATCCACAACGTCCATTGGGGCAGGACGGTGGGATCTCACCACCATGTATAATGAATGTGTTGTTTTTACACTGTCCGTCCAGGACATGGCCCACCCTACACGTGTGGGTGGGACCCTCATGATGTATATATTCTGTATCCTCACCGTCCAGCTAGATAGTGTGATACAGACATGAAGTATGGAAATATCCCAGCCGTCCGTCCGTCCTGGACAAGTGAGACCTACCTTGATGTATTTCTTCACCCACACCATCCATTCATGTGGGGGTCCACCTTAATAAATGTATTCTATAGTCACGCTATACATCTACTAGGGACGGCGGGCCCCTTGACGCCGGTGTTCTGTATCCAGCTGTCCATCTGATGAGCCTATTTAGAATGTAGAGGGCCCACCTTAATATGATGTATTGATGCAGCCCAATGTGATGTACTTGAGGCCCATGCGATGCGGCCCATTGATGTATATTGGGCCCAGGTGATGCGGCCCATTGTGATGTGATGAGGCCCTGAGACGTGGCCCAATGTGATGCATATGTAGCCCATGAGTGAGGCCCATGGCGATGTATATTAGGCCCTTGTGTGGGGCCATGTGCCCACTATACGTATGGCTTAATGTGGACCACTCCTTGGGAGCAATGTTAGTTAAATGTCCACATTGATGGGCAATGATGGTTTAATGTTCACATTGTGACCTTCCCTTGGGCCTTGTTAGGCCCATTCTCATCGATGCTGATTGTCGAGGCTGATTATCGTGACTGATTGCTTATTCCGATTATCGAGGCCGATTATTGATCGATTCCAATTGTCATGGCCGATTGCCGATTTCGATTATCGAGGCCGATTATCGATCAATTCTGATTGTTGTGGCCGATTGCCGATTTAGATTTTCGATGCCAATTGTCGAGGCCCAATGTGATGTATATGCAACACATATTTGAGGCCTGTTGTGATGTGTATTTAGCCCGTGTTTAAGGCCCAATGTGATGTATATGAGGCATATGTGATGAGGTCCATTGTGATGCATTTGAGGGTCAGGCGATGAAGTCCATTGTGATGTATATTAGGCCCATGTGAGAGGCCCATCGTGATGCGTATTAACCTCTTGAGTGAGGCCTATGGCATTGTATATTATGTCCTTGTATGAGGTCATGTGTCCACCATATGTTAGGCCCTATGTGGGCCATCCCTTGGGGGCGATGTTGGTTAACTGTTCACATTGTCGAGGCTGATTGTTGATGCCGGTTATTGATACCGATTATGAGTATATGACCGTATAGCATCATGATACATGCCCATACGCATCATCTACATGTTTGTTACGAGATGTGATTGACCATTGCATATGTCATTAGACAGGTTGCTATAAGACTACCTGATAGGTAGAGATTATCTCACACGAGCGCACAGTATGCGTAGGATTGATGCATAACTGAATTGTATGACTCATGCATCTTGCATTGTATGTTGTGAATAGTATATGCCCTAGCAACATCAGGGTCGTGGCCTCCATAAGCATATCGTAGATGACCAAATGGGACACCGAAAATGTTTGATTCTAGCATATGGGTGCCATAGATGTCCTCAGGTGAAAGTCCCTAAATCTTCGTGGCTAGGAGACGCCCTGACGCCGAGACCGAGTGGATATACATGAGCGCATGAGGGCCGTATACTAGTAGGCCATATTTTTAGTATGTCGTGGTCGGTTGGGAGGGGGTGTGACCTTACCCACCTGAGTGAGGGGACAAAATCTAGGTTGAGTTTGACCAACTTGAGGAATAGATCCATTATCGACGAGCCGGGCCCGATATTGGTAGACAAATAGTGAGGTCTCTTCCACTTACCTAGTTGTGCGCTTGGATAGGGGCAGCAAGCTGGCGTATAGTGTAATGGACCCCGGTGATGATCCTAGAGAGGAACTGTACTAATATGTGGACTTATTGAGTAGGAGTTGCATACTCATTCATTCATTCATTTAATATCCACTCGGGCTGGTGGTGTGTAACTATTTATTATGTGTACCTTCACAATGGCTAGGATTTCGGTTAGGGCTCGCGACTAACCTGAGATCCAGAGTTTATTACATTGAGTTTGACTATCCAAATTTAGGTATGATACTGGTTTGGATAGAAGTCCCTTGTGGTGGACCCGTAGCCTGTGATTCTACGTACTATCATCCCAACTTCACATAGGTCATTTCATTCGCATCGCATATTGCATTGCATCCTTAACACAGTATTTAACTGATCCACATTGCATAGCTGATCTACATTGCTTCCTCAGTATATGATATTGGTTTATTATATTTTTGCATTGCATAGCCCAGGTAAGGCTGATAGTATTTATGGGCCTATCAGCATGTTTTCGCATTATTCTGACATTGTATGATATATGGGCTTGTCAATATTTTCGCTTACTCTGATTACTTTGATATTGCTTACTTGACTCTTACCTTGCGTACACACTTTCACCACCCACTAAGCTTTCTATAAGCTTATACACGATAGATGTGTGCAGGTGACGCTAGGTTGTAGTAGCGCTGAGCTTGGAGCGTGCAGTTGTCTTCTGGAGCTTTGATTTTATTTTGACATATGTATTTCGCTTCCAGCATTGTATTTAAAGTTTATATTAGTGGATATGTGATGATGATGTTACTTTTGTGATTTAGGTAAACTTGTGGTTGTGCTTCTTACGAGATGAATGTACGTTAGA
Organism: Magnolia sinica; assembly: GCF_029962835.1. Taxonomy (NCBI): domain Eukaryota; kingdom Viridiplantae; phylum Streptophyta; class Magnoliopsida; order Magnoliales; family Magnoliaceae; genus Magnolia; species Magnolia sinica. Next base: position 64,581,432 of record NC_080576.1, read on the forward strand.
AAATCCTCCTTGTAGGATCTCAGGATCAGAATCTAGCGTATGGGGCTGGGGGCTGAGAATGAGGTAGTACGGAGGCTTTTAACACCGGATTCAGCGATCGGGATTCCTGTGAGTCTGATCTCTAGGTTTGGGACGTGATAGGGTGGACGTCCAAGCATTCTCAAGGAGAGAGAGCTTTGAGTGTGGCCCACTTCCTACCCCAAGATCCCTCATCCTAGCCATTTAACCTTCATCAACCTCCATCAAAGAGAGAGCCAAGGAGTTTGGCATCCCATCAGACCAACAAGATCCAATGGTGAGTGTTTTATAGGTTTAGATTTCTGTTTTGATGATGGGCCAAGTGGGGCCTACCGATTGATGGTATGGATCTCACTTTGGACCCTATGTGTGGCCGATGGCCCATCATGATTGACATGATCATTCCATGACGGGGCCATTCTCCATGGACCCCATCATGATATTTATTTTCCCAGTATGAAAAGGTCATCTAGACCTTACATTTTGGTGGAGAAGGGATCTCCAATGTTGATTTTGATTGGTGGGCCCACATATAATGTGACCCACTTGATGTATATTGTAATGTTTAGAAGGGAGGGCCCATACTGCCAGGGTCCCTCCATCGCACGTTTCTCTCTCTCTCCCTCCCTCTCTCTCTCTCTCTCTCTCTCTCTCTTTCTCTCTTTTTTTCCCTGTTTGATGACCCACCTTATCATATGTATCAGATCCACGCCATCCACGAGATAGGCCCACCTTTATGACGGGTCATCCAGACCGTCCATCCATAGCATCATCCAACAACAAACTGCTGCTGGACCGTATGAAGGGAAAATGTATTAGCTGGTACAGCTGGTGGGCCACACATGAATTTTATATCCCGTTCGTCCGTCCAAGGGACGTGGACCCCACCTATGATGTACATGCTACATCCAGGCCATCCGTCAACAGACGTCTAGGGCTTGGACGTTTAAACAAAAAAAAAATATATATATATATATATATATATATATATATAAATAAAATAATATATATATATTATACTATATAACACGTTGTGGTGGGCCTTACGTGGGACCCACCTATGAGGAAAGAGGATTGGATGGCGTACACTGACACGAGCTATATAGCTGTTGTATTGCAGTCAGCAAGTTCTGTGGGTCATGAGGCACATGTGCGTCCACACCGTCCAGATGGCTGGACGGTGGGACCTACCTGATGTATGGATCTCATCCACGCCGTTCGTCCATCTGGATGGGACCCACCATATGTAGGTTTTATACCGACACTATCCATCTCTTTTATATCCAAACCGTGCTTCTGATGGACTGTGGGCTAGCACTTGCAGCAATTAGCTACTGTATATGACGTCATCAAGTTCTATAGGGTCCTCTGTGATGTATGTGCTTTGGTCCACACTGTCCAGATGGCTGAACGGGGGGCCACATCGTGATGTATGTGCCTTGGTCCACACTGTCCAGATCGCTGGATGGTGGGCCACGCCATGATGTATATGTTGTAGCCCACACCGTCCAGATAGTTGGACAATAGCCCACACCGTGATGTATATGTTATATCCAACCATCTATCAAGTGGACCACACTGCAAAAATTAGTGGAGATTGAACGTCCACCATTGAAATTGTTTGGGGTCACAGAAGTTCTAGATCAATATGAAATTGTTTTCCCTCTTAATTTAGCCCTTTGTGACCTTATGAACAGATTGGATGGAAAATAAAAGTTATGGTGGGCCCTATGCATTATTAACAGTGGAAATCATTATCTCCACTGCTATTTGTGGTTCGGTCCAGATGATCTCTTGATATGATTCATTTTTTTATAGTAATGCTCTAAAATAATCTCTATAAATAGAGGAATGGTGTAGATGGTCCCGCTTGGACGATGGGCCCATCTTGATGTATATGAGGCCCATTGTTGCGGCACATCTTGATGTATATGAGGCCCATTGTTGTGGTCCATCTTGATGTATATGAGGCTCATTGTTGTGGCCCATCTTGACGTATATGAGGACCATGAGTGAGGCCCAATGAGATGTATGTGAGGACTTTGTGTGAGGCCTAATGTGATGTATATGAGGTCCATTATGATGTGTGATTCCAGCATGATGTTTGTAATAATGTTTTGACGGGCTATGCCTTAGGAGCAATGATGGTTTGATGTCCACATTGTAAAAACAATGATGGTTAAATGTCCACATTGTAACTCTCCCTAGGGCCCATTGTTAGGCCCATTCTCATCTTCCTTTAGTGGGCTAACCCAAACCGTTGGGCCCCCATTGATGACGATACTTTCCACTATCCTTTCAAGTGGACCCCGCCTTAGGATATATGATATACTAGTACCTCGAATAGATTATGATAGTATAACATGGATCATTCCATATAAACTTTTATATTGTTCAGCCCCCATTCTTGTAAGTAGCATACCGGTTAAGACCAATCATCGCCTGCTATATCTGATAATCATGCTAGTGTACTTAGTCAGTAAGACACACTGAGAATATGCTTAGTATAACATCATGATACATGCCCATACGCATCATTTGTATGCCTGTTATGAGGAGTGTTTGATCATAGCATACATTGTTGGGCTGAGACATTTATGGGACTCCTTATGAGACGGAGTATCCCACATGATCGCACGGTACACGCAGGTTTGATGCATGACTAGATGGTGTGACTCATGCATTTCACATTCCATGTGACGTGATTCACTGTACGCCCTAGCGACATCAAGGCCGTGTCCTCCACAGGTACATTGTGGATGACTAGATTGGATACCGGAAATATTTGCTCCAGCACTGTGGCACATAGGATGTCCTTGGGTAAAAGTCTCAGAACCTTTTTGGTACCAGAAGATGCTCCAACTTCTAGAACAAGTGGATACATGAGCACATGAGTGCTGAATACTAGTAGACTGTCTCCCACATGACTGATATCATTCATACCTTACATCGCATAGCCTCTGTACAGCTAATAGTATTCATGGATGTACCAGCATATTCCTGCATTACTCTGATATTGCATACTTGACACTTGCCTTACGCACACACTTACACCACCCTCTAAGCTTTTCGTAAGCTTATGCACGACCGTTGTGTGTAAGTGACATTGGATTGTAGCAGAGCTGAGGCAGGAGCGTGTAGCTGAGCTTTTGGAGTTTCGATATCTATATTTGTATTTTCCTTTCCGAATTGTACTCAAATTTTTTATATAGTGGATATGTGGTGATGTTGTTTTGTGACTCGGTTATGCTTGTGGTTGTGCTCCATTACAAAAGAAAAAATTACATTTAAAATCCTCCTTGTAGAATCCCAAGATTGGAATCTGGCATATGGGTGCCAGGAGCCAAGAATGGGGCACTATGGAGGCTGTCAGCGCCGGATTCGGTGATCGGGAACTCTGTGAGCCCCTTTTTTGAGTTTGGGGCGTGACATCAAATGATGGAATCCATTCTAATTTTCATAATTCTCTTATGATTGATTGTGGGAATTGGTAGATCCTGTTGCTTTCCATTGTTTCATGGGCATGGTTTTGTGATGGCATCACTTCCAGTCTTCATAACTCTCATCCATTGAGAATTAGGTCAATGGAAGTTCAAATTTGATCTTAATTGCCACATCTTCTAATTGGATAAGATAGGACTCTGATTCCAGTTGTGTCTTGAATCAAGCATAGTATTGCCCTGATTGCTACAAGTGGATCCTTGGAAACCCTAGTTCCCACCTTTGAATTTTTAAGTTTCTAATTAAATCTCTCACAATTACTTCCCTTTATTTCTAATTTAGATTCACATCTTCTTCTAATTCTACTTGTAGTTGCTTCTAAAATACACATGAGATTAGTCCCTGTGGATTCGACCTTGGTCTCACCAAGATTATTACTACATTGCGACCCTACCCTTGGGGTTGTGAATAAGTTTTTAGCGTCGTTGTCGGGGACTAGTGGTTGCATTTTTCTGAGATTAACTAGTTTTAGAATTAGGTTAAGATTAGGATTTGTTTACTTTCTATTTTTAGGAGGTTTTTTTGAATTATTTTTAGAAACGAACTCATCTTTCTATTTTTAGGATTATAAACTTTCCTAATTTGTTTTTAGAAACTAACTTTTTATTTTGAGAAACTTTCCCTTTTCGTTTTTAGAAACTAGGTTACTTTCTAATTTTTTCTTTTAGAAACTAATTTCTTCCATTTTCTTCTGCAGATCCCAATAAAGAAACTTCTAATTTGGTAAATTCTTTTAATTCTCTTTCTTTCTATTTCTAGATTTCTATTTCTCTTTCTTTTTAGGTTTAGGTTAGATTCTGAAATTGAGGGTTGAGAGTGTTTCATGCCCAAGTGGGTACGTGATAACACTCGATATCTCTTGAGTGAAGGAGGATTGGTTGAAGGGTTATATATCCATCGCACAATTAGACAACACTCGAGATCCACAAAGTTAATTGAAGTTATGGTTTCCAATCAACTGGCCAATCAACCTCCAAATCCACTCGAACCTAGGGTGGAAGAAGTCCAGGATGAAAATGAGGTGCATCAAGCACCCCTGCCTCGTACTTCATGAGACTATTTACAACCGGCGAGGGTGAGCACCCTTTCTTGTATGGTTTTTTTAGAAAATATAGGAAATATAGACATCAAGCCAGGAGTGATCCAACTCCTTCCAAAGTTCCATGGACTTGAATTTGAAAATCCATATTTACACTTGAAAGAGTTTGATAAGATCATAGCCACTTTATACTTTCCTAATGTGTCTGGGGACATAATCCGGCTGAAACTCTTTCTTTTCTCCTTGAAAGAAAAGGATAAGACATGGTTACATTCACTACATCCAAGATCTATTGGTAGATGGAATGACATGACAAGGGAGTTTATAAAGAAATTCTTCCCATATCATAAAACGAACACCATCAGAAAGTCAATCGTGAACTTCGCCCAAAGGGAAGATGAAACATTCTTCCAATGTTGGGAGCAGTTCAAGGATCTTGTCAGTTCATGCCCACAACTTGGTTTTGAAACGTGATGCATAACAAATTTTTTCCATGAAGGACTCACATCTCCCATGTGCCAATTTGTCCAGTCGATGTGCAATGGGGAATTCCTGGACAAACATGTTGATGAAGTGTGGGATTACTTTGATAAACTTGTTGAAACCGCACAATCATGGGACATCTCCCCAAGAACGAGCATCATGTCTAAGCGTACTCAATCAAAGGAGAGGTGGAATATATCTTTTGAAAGAGGAAGATGATATCAATGCTACGGTGGACAGTCTCACAAGGAAACTTAAGGCCATGGAACTTAAGTAGGATAAGGATAAGGAAGTTGTCTATGATGTTTGTGTTTGCAACATTTATACAACTGAAAATTGCCCAACAATACCTGCGTTTCAAGAAATATTGAATGGGCAATCAAATGTCATAAACAACTACCAAAAACCTTTCAAAGACTCACTTCGAATACATACAACTCTAACTAGAGAAAATCATCTAAATTTCAGTTGGAGGAATGGACAATTTGTTACACCTCCAGGAATCCCTAATCAATTCTTAAATCAAGGGAAACCTCAAGAGGAATTGGTTCAAAATCCTCAAGAGCTCATCCAACAAAGTACTCTTCAAGCATTATAAGAACTCACAAAAGCTATACAAAAGATTGACTCACTCGTTACGGTATAACATCTCGGAAAAATCCGTACAGAGACCTGAATGCCACCTTAGGCAGAAATCCCTAAGGATCGTATGCTGTAGAAATTTAGGCAAAAATTAATTAAATACTGAACTATATTAATCGGTGCATTTAGCTCGAACCACTATTTATACAAATGGTAAGACCCAAAACCATCAAAATTACTAACTCAACACTGCTTGAGAACTGAGGAAAAATCCCAAAACCCTGTTGCTCTCGGGAGTACATTGAAACTCCATATCGGATCTAGACCGTACGTCGAACGTCTGATGACTGTGAAACTATAGGGTTATATCTGTCCTACTAGGCTTGACGACCATTGAGCCCTGAGCAAAGTGCATGAGAAACGCGAATATCTTTAGAAAACGTAATGAAACTTAAGGGCCCATTTGGACGGTGGATTGAAAGGGATTGTCTTGGCTTTGGATGGATTGCACATATCCCAAGGCTCTTTAATGCTTGGCAGTGGATTGTCCCTAATCCCATTGACTTCCTTGATCCTACGCCCATTACCTGTGCGTGCTTGGACGGTCAGGGTAATCCAGGGATTGCAACAATCCATCCTGTTTGGACAGACATGGGATTAGGCTTCAATCCCATTAATTCCAGGATAATACACCATAATAGGTGTTTGGAATTGGCAAATGTGCACCCGGCTGTTTGATGACCCTCATACCTTGTTACTCCTGCAGGGATTCCGTACGGCCTCCCCACTGTGGGATCCACCAGGATGCATGCATTTTATCCACTCCGTCCATCCTTTGTAGTAGTTCATTTCGAGTTTTTGGAAGAAATCATTTGCTGAAAAACCATTACCCTGGGGCCAACCTCCATGTACGGATTATATATCTCCGTTGTCCATCAGTTTTGCCAGATCATTTTATAGCATGGGTCCAAAAGTGAAGCAACTCCAAATCTCTGGCGCACCACACCACAGGAAATAGTCGTTGCAAGGCAACCACTAGCATTTAGTATAATGTTTATTTGTCATCCAAACTGTTGCTAAGTTCATACAGACCTGGATGTATCAACCCCATCCATTTTTCTTTTGTGCATCGTGGCCCACAGAGTTTTTAATGGTCAATTACCACTGTTTTTGTAGAAGTAAGATATGAAGGATGATATTAATTTTTTTTTTCCTTTATCCATGGTAATTTTATCCTACAACCATTTGGCAGTAAAATAATTATCAGAATAGTCCTGATTAATGGTTTCAACGGTGGAGATCATTATTCTATGTTGCGGACTAAGTTATGGTCCACATGATCAAAATTTCAGTGGTGTAAATCATTATTCCATCGGTTCGCCTATTTGATGGTTTCCATCCAAAAAATAAGATGCAAAAAATTTGGTGGTAAGTCTAAATAGAGTTAACTCAGTATGGTAGCATACTGAGTAAGTCAGTATGCTAAAAAAATCTAGTAGAACCTAAAAAATCCATAAAGTGCGATACTCAATAGTACAACACCAATAATTTCTAAAATTTGAAAATTATAAGCAACGAAAAGAAAACAACCAACACGCCAACCAAAAGGGCCACGAGTTTCTCGCTGTCCGATAGCCCAAGATCGTCAGTCGACGTTGCCCTCTCCACCACAACCATGGTTGGTTGTGTCGTCTGTCGAATAGAGGAGGTGGTCGTGTGATGGATGTCCACCTCAGCAGATGAAGCAGCAACCTGATGAATAGGATAATCTGTAACAGGTTTGGATGGTTCCCTAGCCTTTCCGAAATAACTTTCCCAGCATGCCACAGCCTCTTTCTAATTCTTGAAGGCCCTGTGTTTGCCCCCACTGAATCCCTCCACTTCTACTCGTGCATCGTCCCATGTGACGTATATACCAGGATGACGTCCAATGAGGACAACATAATACTTCTCTTTACCCATTTGCATTGAAATGTGAGGGTTAGTGATGACAAACGTTTCAAATTGTTGATTATGGTAGCAACTTGATGCTATGGAGAAACATAAGAAATCCAAATACGAATTATTTACCGTGAACAAGAATTGAAAAGGTCGTTATACGTACCATCCTCCAGTAAATCAAGTGTGTGCTCCGTTCCGGCTTAACGTGCATAATGCATGCATTTTGGTAGATATACGAAAAGACAAGTAACAAATAATCTGATATAGTCATAATCACAAAATTCATAGTGGTAATGATAATCCCAGAAAATCAGCACATCAAAGTCCAAAGTAGCAGTTTTTTTAAAAAAAAAAAAAAAAAAAACAAACCAAACACACCAACAGTAGAAAGTTATTACATGCCCAGTTTTAAAAATAGATTAAGACAACCATTCATTCAATGTCAGACAGGTCCAACACCTCCATCACCAAAGTGATCACAGAGTGTTTTCTTTAACCACTCCATTCGGCGCTCGGGTCGGAGACTGACAAAGAACGACTCAAGTGACTTGTCCTTACTCAGGATCCGACCAACTTCAAGAAATTCAGAGCTGGTCAGGCCTTTCAACTCTTCTAGCACATCAAGAACCTTGCTTGTGCGATTGACCTCTTCGCCAAGCCCAAATTTCATCATTGAGTCAGCTACGGTCTGCAGAGAGGTCCCCAGTACATCACAGGGACAAGGAGGGCGCGAACGTTTTCGTGTACCTGTCCCTCCTCGATTAACATCAGAATCAGAAGTGTGAGTGGGAGTACTGCGGGAGTCATGATGTCCCATCACAGGACTGTCCGATGGTAATGGAATGGTCCCTGTGGAGTCTGTTACATAATCCTCTGATAGGTCAATAGTATCATCCATATCATCAACCTCTCTCCATGCTTCATTAAGATCTCGCTGAAGACGAGAAGATGATGCTGATGCAGCCATACTCCTATTGCCTTGCACATAGCGTCCGGCGGCCTGGTCAGATCCGCAAATTACTGCAAGGTCATCCATCCTTTTGATGCGTTTCCCTCGGAGTTGTTCGGCACGTGGGTGAGATTGCCATATGAATAAGTCAGTTGTAATTAAGGGCTAAAACTACGTAGAGATGTATGATGGGATTTTAAAAATCAATAAAACTTACCCTAAGATACTCCTCCCAGACTTCATCTGGAGCCGTGACCACCATCCTCTCATTGTTCCAACCAAACCCACTCGCTGCTAGCATATCTTTCACTGCATTATACTCTCTTTTATAATATCTCAACCGATTCGACACGTTTTGCCACTGGACGGCTACGTCAGTATGCTTCGTAACTTCTTTAGCCGTAATTTGGTATGCCTCCCGCTTGAAACCATTATCAGCTCTACGCCCTAATGCAACCTGTTCGATAAATGTGTCGAACAGAATCTGATCCATAGCAGTAGTCCATTTGATCTTTGCGGCTCTGGATAGAGGCTCCACTAGAGATTTCACCGTCTTCCCACGCGAAGAACTTCGAGTGGGAACCGACGGTGTTCTTATGGGTGATTGGGTCGGTGTTGATGTAACATTAAAGGAGTCTGTCATTTCACCTGAATACGGAGTATGTATGATATTTTACCAATGTCAATCATAATCGTTAAAACAACATCTATTAACATATATGCCAAAAAGGGATAAATTCATTGATCATTATCGATATACTATCATCCAACTACTGTAACTGGGTGATTATATTAGAGAAAATTTAAAGTTAAGTAAACTTGAAATATACTATCATCCAACTAATGTAATGTAAATGACACATGAAGTATCGACTATCAACTCCTACTATTGTGCTGAGCATCTGCCCACATTCTAGCTGCGATGTAATCGCGTACTCGATTCCAAGCATCTTTTTCATGCCGAGTTACTCGAATGGACCATTGACGCTCATCAATAGTTGATACCTCTACAGGTGTCGGGATAACCACCCCATCGACTGCAGATATACCAACGAAATCGCTGTCCAGTCGAGACTCATTTTCGGTACATATATAATTGTGTAGGACATAACATGCTATCACAATTTGGACTTGTGTTTGAAATTCATACTGCATAGCGCTCTTCAATATGGGAAATCTGCCTTTCAAAACACCAAAACAACGCTCGATTGCATTGCGCAATTATGTATGTCGATAATTAAATAGCTCCTTCATATTTGCAGGCGCTCTCCCGGTTCGATACTCCTGTAAGTGATATCGAACGCCCCGGTATGGAGCCATGAAACCAGGTGAATGAGCATATCCAGCGTCGACAACGTAATATTTTCCTACACATTCGAATCATAGTTCCCTTAAGTGAAAAATCGGATACAATCATAGTTATAAATTAGAGTGACACTATTTTAACATATAAGCAGTACCGTTTGGGACAACCAAGGGATCATCTGATCGAGTCATTGTGTTGTGTAGTACCCTCACATCCGAAGCAGAACCCTCCCAACCGACTAATACATATGTAAATTTCATATCGAATGAACACGCTGCCAGGACATTCTGGGAGAGGACCCCTTTACGATTGCGAAAACTCGCCTAGTCAACCGCTGAACATGTGCAGAATGTGTGTTCCATCAATTGCACCAAGGCAATCCTAAACCATGCGAACCAATTATCATGAAAGGACCACACATTGAATTGAAGTGAAAATTACTAACTTGGAAGACAGACCTATTGGAAAATTACCTGAAAGTAAGCAGACCAATTTAGATTTATTTGGATCTCCAACGGCGTCTCTGTTCCGGCTGATTTAACTAAATCGGGGTATAGTGATACAATTGCCGTTAGAACACGGTGAAAGTGTCGACTGACAGTCTCTCCTGATCGAATAAATCTATGACCTAAAACTCAGTTGTGAACATTGTGCCCCAATGTATGTAGGAAAATAACTACTTGTTCTTCAAGACTAACATTACGAGTATCACGGAGTCTTGTATTCTCACGTATCAGCATACATAGTTCAAAAAATGAATCTCGATTCATCCTAAGTTGATCTAGACAATCTCCATCGCTAGCCCGAATAATAGAATTGATGAACTTCGCTCACTCATCATCCCCATGACGCGCCGGTTGTTTGAACATGTAGTAGCGACAATATTCCCCAACAGCCTGTACACAAGCTGACACCTGTTGAGACATAATTACCCTCTTCATCTCATCCTCATATGAAGAATCCATATGTTTGATGCCTATATTTTGTAGGGAGAATTCCAATATGTTTGGAATGCAATTGTACGAAGCACAATTCAAAGCAGCCAGCTGCCTATCCTAGATCTTCCCATTTCCAAGAAGATCCCCAGCTCGATGCGATTTAGTATCAAGGTGTCCGTTCATATATATATGTGTCCATGCAGATTTAGGTTTGGAGGTGAGGAAAAATCTGTTTAAAAATGTTAGCAAGTATCAACAGTTAGAAAGCAGGAATGGGGCATGAGTCTAAAGCATGATTTAGAGTGGAAGTGCCACCTAGTTACAAGGATCATACAACTAATATTTGGAACTTACATGCACATAGCATAAGATGGGTAATGGTGGTTCTCAAAATGTCAAGTCTATTTGGACTTGTGGAAGGAATCCTAAAAAGTAGATCTGGAAAGAAAAATGTCACGTTGGAGCAAATTTGTGGAAAAGAATCATAAATAACCTTTTTGTTTTAGCATATGTGATTTCCATGGAAATACATAAAGGTCACTTCTGATGAAAAGCTCAGAACTGGTACAGTACCATGTTGCACCTACTTGTAGCGTGTAGATGATGAGCAACACTATACAGGTGTGTGGGCCTAGCAAACCCCTCCCACTATTTGTATGTATGTATATTGCTCATAAAAAATGGACATTTGTAACAAAATGCCAACCAGGGCAGAATGGCTGACCCACATTTTGATGGTCTGGATTGACAACTGGCCAAACTGGGGACATTGGTATTTCCCATATATATACATAGGAATGCTAGCATCCCCACCTTCACAGGGACATTAGCAATGCCCCCAAAACATTAAACTAATATATGGGATGGCCAATCGTCAATTTGGACCATCCATTGAAGTATACAAATACAGGAATGATCCTAATCATCAGATCAATGGTTTGAAAATGAAGAGTCAAGATTGATGGAGAAACAAAGTGGGAACAGGTCCAATCATTATCTGAAACATCTACCATAGGCCCCATCATGGATTGCTTATGATGTCAAAGAAGCGCTCTAGCTTGTGATGCTAACTATCTAATCTATGGCTTGTAAAAAACGGATGGCTGTAACAAAATGGCCCACATTTAGAGAGTTAGGATCATCTGGCCAGTATGATTTTTTAGACATGGCATGCACATAATGGCACAAACAAATGGAATGAACAGTCCTGATCAATGATTGGCTGTGATGGGAAGTAAGCATTTCCAATAGACACCCACAGCCACACCCACCCACAAGTGCGGGCATATAGTTATTGAAGATTATAAAAATATGCAATATAAAAGAGCATGAGATGATTAAAATATGCAATATAAAAGGACATGAGATGGGTGTTAAGACAAGTAAAAGGCATTTTATGTAATTTAGGAAGCCTCATATTAAACCACACCAAAAGATGAGATTTGCTGTGACACGTCCAGAAATATTGTTATAGGATAAGTTAGGACTATAGAAAATGAAAATAAAAACAATGAAACCATTCAAACACAAGTCTATAGATTCCAAGATATCAAGCAGATCTCTCAAGCAAGATTCACATAACAACAATCAAACAGGCCAAAAAAAAAACTTTCCTTTCCACCAATCCAGAAAGTTATTCCAATATTTTGAAGGGTTAAAGAAGAATATAAATTTAGATTAGGGCTACATGTAATTGGTTGTAGGTGATCATTTCTCCTGTCAAGTATTCATCCCAAGATTTAAACAGATTTTTATGATGTTCTGTAACCCTACATGTGTGTGTGCATGTACCTCATGAATCACGTTCTGTAGCAGTCCTAGCCCAAAAATCAGACCTGCCAATAGGTTCCCAAAACAAATGGATGACTGAATAAAATCACTTAAATTTTGGACCAGGGCATCTACAAAGTGGAACCTACACAATGTAGTGCTTGGAACCTCACAAGTGTGCCACATGGGCACATGTGGTCTCTAGATGGCCCACCTTAATGCTGCATGCCAGATCAGCATATCTCATATTTTTTTCCTACATTTACATGAAAATACAAATAGAATTCAATAGAGAAAATAGTGCTTAAGCTCCTTTTTCTTATTATGTTGTTGAAACACTCTGAAACCATCATTTAATTGTCTTGCATTGCAGAAGGAGAAGAATCTGAAAGACATATAGAGAAGTGGAAACTGTATGAATCCTACAATCATGCATAGTGCTCAAACCTTATATCAATGGATGGGTCCTGATTCAATGAGGTAGTGAATGTAGACTGCCTCTCACTCTTACCAGGGGGTGAGAGTGAGAACAGCCGTGAAGTTCTCCTAAAGCTTAACATGCTACAGCATGAGTAATTCAACAGCCGTGAAGTTCTCCTAAAGTAAAACATGAGTGGCAACTTACAGACATGTAGGATAGAACAGCCACATACATGTGACAACCTCTCCCACTAAGTAACAACATTTTAGTGATGTATTTACTCTATATTGACCAACAGAGATATCATGAAAACTAATTACATTCTATCTGAAAATGCATTCTCAACTCAACCACTATGAGAAAACAATACACACACACAACAGATACATCTTGATCTATATAGCACTAGCAATTTATGAGCATAGTACAATTATTCTTTCTGGGTAGAAAGATTGTCCTATCAATAGGAGCAATTGGGTTTGTTTTGGTCATTTTCCTATAAATAAGCATATGGGCCTATCTTTACCTTTACCATAGTCACCAGATGTTAACAGCCAAGATCTAAATGCAGGTCAGGGACCAACCAAACAAAACCTGGAAAGTAGAGGATCAAAATGTAGGAGAGAATAAAACATCGACATGCCTTTTTAAGTATTACAACTTCTGGGTCACTGGCAAATAAGGAGATGTTTGAACACAGTAGCAGTGCTAAGCTCACGCGTGGCCGCACATGGTAAGCATGTGAGGAACATCTCAGCCATGCAAGAGGGTTCTACCCTTCAGATGATTTGGTTTGAAAATTAGGCAGGCCACACATGCTGGAACACAATGGATGGTTTAGTGAAAATTGCCAAAGACCCACATTGAATGCACACATGTGGCTCTCCAAATGACTGGACTATCCTGATTTATGGGCCCAATCATCTGCATGGTGAAGCTCACCTGATCAACAGCTTATATATCCCACAAGCCAGGTGGTAATGTATGGCCACATACAGAGGCACATGCAGCCTTAGCAAATAGTTTTGGATGATAGTGATGGGAACAAATACCATAACATGAGAAAAATCCTGACTTGTGTGTCATGAAGGAGATAATTCTAATTTCATTAATAGCAGTCATCATAAATAGTTTTGTTGCTGAAGTTAGGTAGATAGGTAGCTAGATAGATAGAACGGTTACATCATTGTTATAGTCATGTAAACCAAGATCTGCTAATTAATTGGTCATACTACTATCAAAAGAAAAAAACAATGAATGCATTGGCAAATATTAAGTTGATGAATTTGTGCCTGTGAAAGAGAATTCAAACAACCAAAAATCAAAGCAAACCAAAACCAAAAAGAAAATTAAAAGTCAAAAGCACTCTTTCTGCCTAATCAACCATGCAAGAAACTTCAGAAATTATAATTCCCAACCATAGACAAAGTTTTTGGCAATTAAGTTGTACACGATGAGAATTTGTTTCAGTGTTCCTTGAAAGTTTGATAAGAATCAAGGACAGATGGTTTCCTTTCTCTTCTTTCTTTCCGCTTCTTTTTCTTTCTTTTTCTTTTCTTTTAATATTATTATTTATTTATTTATTTATTTATTTATTTATTTATTTTCCTTTCTTTTGATGTACTGAAGTTGGGTTCTCAGCCTGTCAATAGAAAAATCGTCACTTAAAACTAGCTTTTATGTGAGACAACATGAATTAACAAGTAGACTTGCAGAATGACATTGAACATCAACAAGGTTAAATATCTACATGTTGGAAAGAAGGCCCAAAACCAGTTAGAGATCAATCAATATCTACAAAGGTAACATGTGCAGTAGCAAAGTATCCATTAATGATGAGAACCCTGCAAAGAGATGAGATTGATTGGTGGGCATCCACATTTGAATCCTTCCCTATGGTGTGGCATACCTAAGTTTTTGGCCAACCTAATTTTTGAGTTCCAGGGTGAGCATGAGGCAGTGTACGTGATGGACAGTGTGGATCTCATTCACATTAGTTGGCATGCCTGCATTTTTCCACATGTGAGCTATGCTAGAGCAGTCCTAATAAAATGAGATTGTCATCCAAACTCTTCAATTATTGGCCATCTGTGTATAGCTATAATCTGTATCTGAACAAATCAATGGTCATGCAGATTCTCTCCGCGTGATTAGTAGCCCCCATTCAAATTAACATTGATGGGATGAACAACAAATTCCAAGCATCCAAACAGACCCAAACCCCATTCGTTCATCAAAAATCCACATTACCAAGCTGCTTTTTGTTGCGTGAAGAAGCCAGATCATGGATAGGATTTTGCCACATACAAGGAACCCAAACAGTACCAAGTGTGGAACCCATCTGCAAACCTAAAATGCATGGTTTGCATACAGGATTTATCTGCTTTTTTACTTGGAAGATTTCTGTGTAATATCTGCTACGTACATTAACTGTCAATGAAACTCCACACAACCATCCATGAAATAATAAGTTTCCAAATGTTGCTTGTTAAATTGTTTGTGACATACACACTTGAGCATGGTTCTAGGGTGCATGATGGAAGTGGTCCTCAACTAGATCCTTGGTTTGTACAAGTAAATAAAATCAATATTATTCATGGCAGGCACCTATATCCCATTGTAAACAAACAAATCAGTAAGTCTTCCATAAACCTCTTATAAGCGGTTGTTTCCACCACCCCGTCAATGTCACACACACTTGAGCATGATTCTAGGGTGCATGATGGAAGTGGTCCTTGAAATAGATCCCTGGATTGTTCAAGTAAATATGGTATTCAAGGACTGCAACCATATCGTATCATAAAACAAATAAATCATTAACTTTTTCCATAACCTCTTAATAGTAGTTGCTTACACCAACCCCAGATCAGGCAGATTCCATCGTCTTCGTTCTGTGTAATGGCCAACATCAACAGAGAGTGAGAGGGGGTTGAAACGGACTGGTTAGAGCCGGCACCCTAACTAGCCCTCAAATCTCAAAGGTTTTGAGAGGGGCACGGAAAATTCATCATTTCTTCTAGTAAAAGACACGGTGGCATATTTCATTGGTCCTTCACTTCTTACCATAGGTAACAGTGGAAATAATGGTAACAGTGGATTTCATGATGTAAGAGAAGAATCTTTACTCAAGAATTTAAAACAGGCTTTACCGGTAATATATGATCATAGCCAACATATATGCAAAGCCCAACTATTGCAAACAAGTCCAGAATGAAATTAAAGAGAAAGCTCAGCTCAATACCATTACATTAACATCCATTAACAAAATTAGACATGAATAGCAAATGCAATTAATCGGACAGAAATAAAGTAAGATAGTTGAAAGGAACATACCAGAGGTCCTTATTAAATGCAAGGTTCAAGATTAATGACCTTCTATTCAGTAAAACCAGGCTGCAAGTTAGCAACAAATTTACAAAAAAAAAAAAAAAAAAAAAACTCAAAGCATTAGGCGTCGAAAGACACTTTGTAGTTGAATGAATCCAACTGTGTATATGTAGTTGGAATCCAATAGTATTAAAGAACTGAAAACACTACAGGCTATAGATAAATTCATTGATGGACATGGAGGATAACGTAGACTCCATGGACTGAAAAATCTGTGCAATCCCAAGTTGATCATCTTTACCCATGCTTCAGTTGAAATCTATAAGTTTTACATAAAAAATAACACACGACTCCCAAAATCCAAATACCCCCATTTTCATGGTAATTCATGGTTTGAGACATTGATAGTCCAAAACCCCCAAAATCCCTAAGCCATGAGCAGCGTCAAAATGAAATTTCTAAAAATTCTGCGCTAACCATAGCAGGATTAACGCAGAATCGGTGTAAACACAGGAAAACGATTGCAAATTACCCAACAACCCCATTTTTTGGGGGAGTAAATGGATTGAGAAAGCAACATGTTAAAAACCCCCAAAATCCAGTCATATTAGCAACGAAATTTGAGATAATCCAATTTATTCAGTGACTAAAGGAAGATTAAAGGAGAAAAAGAGTAAATATAACAGTGTATTTATCAATTCCCTGGCTGAAATCAAACATGCACAATAAAAATCCCCTAATCGGAAGCCATGGCAGAAAGCAGACAATAGCCATGCATCTCGAAGGGTTATCTTACTGGCTGCACATGAGGGTTTGACATACATGAGGGTTTCGAGAGGGAGGAAGAAGTTGTACCTCTGCCCTCAGCCCAACCGTCAGACAGCGATGGCAACGATGATGGAGGAACTCATGGCCATCGTGATCCACACTATACCTGAATTTATAGCCCTGTTTGGCCACGAAAAATCACCTCCCGCCCTATCTCCCGCCATTACTCCCGCCCTGGCTCTCCAATCCCATTCCATAGTCCCAACAACCGACTGCATGCGAAGGGATTGGGATGGCCTCGAGACGCAATCCACCTCCAGAGTCGCCAATCCGAAGGGATTACGTAATCCCACGAAGAGTCCCTCGCCTGTGGCTGCATTCTTATCCTCTCGCGATCCCAAACACGTCGTCTTTCGTATGGGGCGGGATTTGACTTCGCAATCCATCCTAAGCCGTCCGTTACCGTTCGAATCCACTCGTCCAAACGGGCCCTAAGTAAATTGGGCCGTTCGCTTACACGTGAAATTGAAAATTTCAGACCGTCAGTTTTTGACCGAACTTCACCCATGGATCAGGGAAATTTCCCTGCTCATATCCGTATATTCGTGGCCCTGATCGAGTGGCAATGACCGTTGATCCGATACAGGTCCTTCACAGTCGATTGACCTATCCAATCATGTTGAAACCACATCCTAGCATAAATCCATCATTAGGGAACTTACCTTATGCCATAAGTGAGTAGTGGACCTCTAGATGAGCCCTGTCTACCTGAAACGGACGCCCTTTGGATATAAACTAGGTATACCATGGCCCTAGGGCCATTTACACCAGTTCTGGGCCTATATAAAGCCCTAAAATCACCCCATTCTCATTCTATACGAATTTGCTCCAAACCCTAGCAGAGAGAAGAGAGAAAGGAAGAGAAACGAGTGGGGAGAGAAGTGAGTTGGGAGATTGTTGCATCTAGCTAACCGATCCATTTCGGATATGATTTGGGTAAGAAATCCAAACCCTAACATCGTAGTTAAGATTTAGCATAGTCGTTTGTCAACTTAGCTAACGGATTTCGTGATTTAGGTACTCTTCAGTCCATTTTCGGGGACGTAGGATTCGAACTGAGTCCGAATCAAGTATTCCGATGAAAGGTGCGGACTATAAACGTTTAGGTTATGGTTTTCAATGCTTTCAATGTCAGCAATGATTTATATCTGACTTGAGTGCTACCATACGATCTTAGTTACTCCGTTTTCAATACAATATGCATGTGTGAACTATGTTAAATAAAATATGCATCTCATGTGTTTGTTGAAATGTCTGAATGAACAAGAAAATATGATTTGTGTTTGCTATGTCTACTGATTTAGGATTCATCGTTATTATATGCATTCTGACCTCTTTATATAAGGATTTGCTAAAACACATGGTGTAACTAACCTAGTCTATGTATTTGGTGAAGTGTAACCAAAGTGTTTGATAAAATGTCTAAATGAGAAAATGTTGATGATTTGTATTTATTAAGTGTATTAAGATAGAATTCTCTATTTCCTTAATCATATGTATAGTTTCCTTCATGTAATCATAATTGTTGCTACACAATTCATGGATAAAATGTAAGTGCTTGGTGACATGTTCAATGTGTTTGATGAAATGTTCAAATGAGAGTTTTATTTGGGTTATTTGTTAAGTGCTGATATGATTATCACATGTGTCTATTTATTGCATCTTAGTAAGATTGGGGCAACAATGTGGCCCAGGCGATCGATAACAGTCCTTGTACAGGTAGCTGAATTAGTCATGCAACATTGGGTAACTCGACGAATCTATGTCGCACAGCGATTGTCGACAGTGGTTAGGCCACGACAGGTGCTTATGCGCTCCATGTCGATTTAGTCAACGTATACTCGTACCAATCGAACTTACCAAGCAAACCAATTGGCCTGTTGTGAGTTTACCATGTATGGACATCACTACTTGAATCTAAGGTACCACTTACCAATGTAAAAACCTGTTTCAACTATGGTACCACGATTCGCTAAGACTCATGAGCTGGGCATGGTGGTATGAGACACTGTGGTCGAGCTGTCGGCCTACGCTGGGGTGACGAGCCTCCCCATAGTGACTAGTGAGCAACCCAAACTTATGAGCCGGGCATGGTGGTATGGGATACCGTGTTCGAGCTATCGGCCTACGCTGAGGTGACGAGCCTCCCCGTAGTTACCGCGAGTATAAACTTTTGAATTTGCCTATCCACTGCTTTTCATTAGGAGTGATGCCCTATAACTTACCTATCGTATGTGGTTAACTAGGATTGACGACCCTAGATAGATTTTCATTTGAGTTAATGATATAAAGGGAGGTACCTTAGCTTCCCGAACCTGCTGTATGAATAAACTTAATTAAGCACTTGGCTAACCCGACCATGCACCGCATTGCATGTGCTTTGGCGAGGAAGTTACACTTTAGGGAGGTTGTCATGTGCGAACTAGTTGTCAGAGTCACTTGTGAGGGAGCTTCGTGCGAGGGCATGCATCATTAATGCATATCATCCCTGCATTAACAAGAATATTTAGGATATGATTGTTGTACTGCTGTATCATTCCTACTTGATTGACTCGATAACATGTTAACCTTTGCCTTATAATACCATTGAGTTGATTACTCACTCCTACTCTGGGACTGTGTTTTAAAACATCAACCAGACTCTAGTTTAGATGCAGGTGATGTTGGAGTCTATGTAGTTGAGATGGACTTCATAGATGAGGAGGAGGAATTCTCTTATGTTCAGCCATCAGGCGGGTCTACGTAGACCTTATTCTGATTCAACGGGATTCTAGGGATACATGGATTAGTTGAACACCTACATTTTGACATTTTATATATTTTGAAACAACCCTTGTATATATTAAACCCCGTTACATCATCATACTTTGGAGGTTGTAAAACATTTACCATTCTGATATACATATATTCCGGTCTTCCGCTTACTAATTTAATTATATCTGGAGTATGATATGCTGTTTTTGTATAATCCCACTCATGTTTAATACATTGACATGGACAACATCTAAACATCATTATTCATATTGCATAAGTGATGCGTTGGATCTCGGGAGTAGAGCTTTACTCGATCATCGAAATCTGAGGCGTTACAAGTTGGTATCAAAGCATGATTTGGATTAAACTAGACTTGGGTTATAGGTAACACGACGCACTCTAAACGCACTCTGACTTAGGAATGGGGCGATAAAATGTAGAAACGATCATATGATCTCAAAGTTTCGCCGATGGGCAAGATTGACCATTGTAGTGTAGCCATACGCGTCTTAGATCATGTGAAATGATCTCGGTCCCTTTAGGGCCGTCAATTGACGGGTTTAGACTATAAATCGGTAAATCCCAAACTTGAAACAAGCCAAAGGGCGCGAATACGAGCATATTGAACACCAAAGGTGGACCCGGCGGACATAGGGGCTCAAATCACAATTTACAGTGGGGCCTCGGGGGTCCCCCGCAGGTATTTGGCACCTCGAGAGGGGGTGGCCATCGCCCCAGGGTGGAGCCACCGCCGGCGACCCCAAAGGGACGCAACGGCACACTGCTTGGCTTCACAACGAGCCGCGGTGGCACCGCATGGCTCGCAGTGCGCCGCCCACAGCCCACTCATGTGGGGCCAGTTCACGTATGGGATCCTCTATGCTACCCTTTTTAACCCCCTAAAACCCTCCCATGCTCATTTAAATCTACATCTAACCCTCCAATATCTCCTAAATCCTATTTCTCTTTCAAATCCCCTCTCCTATTCACTCCAACCCTTCAAATCTTCTATCTTCTTCATCCTTACATCACTATTCCCTAAAACTACCTCTTATAACCCTCCATCTTCCATATTCCCACCTATTTGAGCACAAAAACTCCCTTTTTGTGTCTCATACTTCCCAAATCTTCAAATCGATTTCATTCACCAAGCTTTTCCACTTCCATGGTGCTCTTTGAGCTAGTTACCGCCATTTTCTCCATCTCAATGCTCCTTTTCCTTATGAGAAAGAGAAGAGTGGCCCCAGATTAGGCCGGGCCGAGCCATCCAAGCCACTCGAGGAAGAAGGCGAGCACCGAGGCTAGCACAAACACCGAGAGAGAGCGAAGAACGAAACGGGATCTCAATCCTTAAATCTCGCTCGAAAGATATCTACTGGTGGGCACCAGATTTTGTAAGTTTCGTGACTGGAAAGTCATATTTGAAGCTCATGTTGATGAGAGACTATTTGGATTATATCCGATTATTGACCTCCTGTTGGAGACCAGGTGGGGTCCCATGTTTGAAGGGAAGGCCCATGCAAGTGAAGGCATCGTACGAGCCTTCTATGTCACATACGGAACCTACTACTGGAGCCTTTTCAATTTACTATCCCTTTGGGGAGGCAGGAAGATATAGTGAATGTGGATGTGATCGCCCATATTATGGGAATTGAGTGTGATGTGGAACATGCAAGTGCAACTCATCTTACTAGTAGACAAGAGAGAGATCGCCACACACATTTTCTTTGTGGCCGACTAGCTCATTGGAGGTGAGATAATAGCCTCCCATCAACTAAGATGATGGCAGACTTCCGCCTACTCTACCACATATGCACTTACAACGTGTATCTTAGGTAGAGTAACCATACAAAATGCACTCGCCTTATGGTGGACTTCCTTTACAGAGCTGGATAGGGAGACAAGTTGTGCCTGTCTACCTTCGCCCTGTCACATATAATCAGGACCGCATACTCTACTTGGGGTGATGCCTCACTCCCATTTGGCCGACTTATTTGCAAGATTGCTCGTAACTTCGGTTTCAGGCTTAACATGGATAATCTTACGCCCATCCACTTTATCAGTGAGACTACACTCAATGTCATGCCCTAAAATTGAAAAACGGGCTCACAAAATCCCCGATTGCCGAATCCGGCGCTGACAGCCTCTGTAGTGGCCCATTCTTGGCTCTCGGCACTTATGTGCCAGATTCCGATCCTAAGATCCTAAAAGGAGGATTTTCAGTACAATTTTTTTTTGTAATGGAGCATAACCAAATCACAAAACAACATCACCACATATCCACGAATATAAACATTTGAATACAATGCTGAAAGGGAAATACATAAGTATTAAAATCAAAGCTCCAGAAGTCCACTGCACGCTTCAAGTCCAACATTGCTACAACCTAACGCCACGTGCATGAATCTATCGTGCATAAGCTTATAGAAAGCTTAGAGGGTGGTGAAAGTGTGTGTAAGGTAAGTGTCAAGTATTCAATAAAGCCCATAAATCATACATCATCGGAATAAGAGGAAATACTGACAAGATCATGAATCATACGATATCAGAGTAAGCAAAAATATACTGGTAAGTCCATGAGTCATATAATATCAGAGTATGCATTGCAGATCATAATGAGCTAAATATCATATACTGTGGATGCAATGCAATATGCAGATCCTGCCAAGTCTTTCTAAGCCATATAAGTGCAGAAACGTAGCAATCCAAAATGTCATATGCCGTGGATGAAATGCAATATGCGATGCGAATGAAATGACCAAGATGGAGTGAAGTCGAGATGATAGTACATAGTATCGTAAGCTATGGGGTCAATCACAAGGGAATTCTATCCAAACCAGTCCCATACCTAAATTTGCATAGTCAAACATAATGTGGTAAACTCCTGATCTCAGGTTAGTCACGCGCCCAACCGAAATCCTAGCCATTGCGAAGGTACACGTAACAAATAGTTATGCACCACCAGCCCGAGTGGATTGTAAATGGATGAATGAATGAGTAGGCAAATACTGCTCAGTAGCCTTCCAGCACAATAGCCTACCAACCACTGGTAGCTCGCCCAGTCCTCAGCCCCGCCCACATCAGCGTCCGCCCACGTGCGCCCGCCCACATGTGCAATAGTGACGGGGTGTCATAATATCATGTCAGTCCTCATATCAAGTCCACATATCAGTACTGTACATTTTGGGATCATCATCAGGGTCTAATACACTCTACACTGACTGCCGCCTCCCTAGCCACACAACCAAGCAAGTGGAAGAGACCACACTATCTGCCTGACCAGTAGTCTGTTAATACCTACCCGACTCATCGATAATGGACTCATTTGTAATCTGGTCAAACTCAGCCTAGCTTACGGCCCCCTCACTTAGGCGAAAAAGGCCACACCCCCTCCCAACCGATACGAATAGTGGGAGACGTGGCCTACTGGTATTCGGCACTCGGGCGCTTATGTATCCACTTGCTTTAGATGTTGGGGCATCTCCTAGCTTCGGAGGTTTAGAGACTTTCACCCACGGACATCCAAAGTGCCTAGATGCTCGAACCAAACATTTTCGGTGTCTCATCTGGCCATCCACGACATGCCTATGGAGGTCACAGCCTTGATGTCGCTAGGGCGTACAGTAATCACAATTACCCAATGCAAGATGCATGAGTCGTATAGTCCAATCATGTATCAATCCTGCGCATACCGTGTGATCATATGGGATAACTCCACCTATCAGGGAGTCTCATAAACCATCTATACTATGGCATATGTAAGGGTCAATAACATCTCACAATAAACATGCAGATGATGCGTATGGGCGTGTATGATGATGCTATGTTGTCACATACTCATAATCGGTATCAATAACCGCCATCAACAATCGGCCTCGACAATGTGGACATTTAACCAACATTGCCCCCAAGAAATGACCCATATAGAGCCTAACATATAGTGGACCCATGGCCTCACACAAGGACCTAATATACAATACCATGGGCCTCACTCAAGAGTTTAATACACAGCACGATGGGTCTCTCACATGGGCTTAATATACATCACAAAGGACTTCATCGCCTGACCCTCAAATGCATCACAATGGGCCTCATCACTTAAACCTCATATTCATCACATTAGGCCTTAAACACGGGCTGCATATACATCACATAGGTCTCGACAATCGGCCTTGGCAATCGAAATCGGCCTCGACAATCTAAATCGACCTCAACAATCAAAATCGACACTCGGAATCGGCCTCGATACTCGGCCTCGACAATTGGGATCAGCCTATACAATCGGCCTTGACAAATCGGAATCGGCCTCGATACTCGACCTCGACAATCGGAATCGGCCTATACAGTCGGCCTCGACAAATCATAATCGACCTCGATACTCGGCCTCGACAATCAGAATCGGCTTATACAATCAGCCTTGACAAATCAAAATCGACCTCGATACTCGGCCTCGACAATCAGGATCCGCCTATACAATCGGCCTCAATACTCGGCCTCGACAATCGGGATTGGCCTATACAATCAGCCTCGACAAATTAGAATTGGCCTCGATACTCGGCCTCGACAATCAGGATTGGCCTATACAATTGGCCTCGAAATATCAAAATCAGCATCGATACTCGGCCTCGACAATCGGAATCGGCCTATACAATCAGCCCCGACAAATCGGAATCGGCCTTGACAAATTATAATCGGCCTTGATACTCGGCCTCGATAATCGGAATCAGCCTATATGGGCCTATCAAAGTGCCCTAGGGAAAGTTACAATGCGGACATTTAACCAACATTATTCTACAATGTGGACGTCAAACCATCATTGCTCCCAAGGCATAGCCCGCCATAAACATCATTACATAAAACATGGTGGAATTACACATTGTAATGGACCTTATGTACATCTCATTGGGCCTCAACCCATGGGCCTTAGATACATCAAATGGGCCTCATCATATGGGCCTCATATATGTCAAGGTAGGCCTCAACGGACGGGCCATAAATACATCAATATGGGCCTCATCACATCCCCACAAAAAGAATCATATTTGAAGGATCATTTGGATCATACCACAAATAGCAATGGAGATAATAATTTTCACGGTTAAATAAATCATAGTGTCCACTATAAAGTTTATTTCCCAACCAATCTAATCATAAGGTCATAAAGACCTGGATTAAGAGGGGAAAACAAATATGATATATGTCTAAACCCTGTAGCCCAAGGGTTTTAATGGTGGATGTTCAAACCCACTATTTTTGCTGTGTGGTTCACCTAATCGATGGCTGGACACATCACGGAGTGGCCCTCCATGATGTATTTGAGATCCAACCTATTCATAAGTTAACATATTAATAGATGAAGTGAAAACAAATATCAGCTTCATTCAAAACTACAGTGGCCCTTAGAAGTTTGAACGGTGGATATCACTGTCCACATTGATGGTGGGGTCCACTTGAACCTTAGATCTTACTTATTTTTAATCTCAAGCCTGTAGGATGAACTTGCCAAAGGATTGGACGGTTTGGATTCAACACATGCATCATGGCGTGGGTCCTATATAGACGGATGACATGGATGAAACAGGTGGGACCCACATAACTTGGTGACGCCACTATAGCAGCTATGTAGCTAGAGTGAGGTATACCAGCCGTCCCACTCACACGTCAGTGGGTCCCACCATAATGTTTATTTTCCACCCAATCTGTTGATAAGGTCATGCAGACCCGGATGAAGAGGAAAAACCAATTTCATAATGATCCAAAGCTTATGTGAACCCAAACAAGGTTTCAATGGCAGACGCTCAATCCCACTGTTTCTTGCCATGTGGGCCACCTGAATTCCACGTGCAACTAATTTTTGGGAGGGGGCCCATCGCCCTAAGGGCCCATCAAATGTACGACGTTGATGTGCATCACACATCATGGGGGGCCCCACGTCCCTGCCCTCCTTCACGTCCCAGCATAGCAGGACGTTGCCGCACGTCCTCTGGATGTCAGCAGCAGCACTTGCTACTTTTATTATTATTATTATTGTTATTTTTTTTTAAACCAATTTTTCTGTAGTTTTTCATAGGTGAGGCCCGCATCAGGAGAATTCGACCTAGCCATTGGATTCTATGGTTTAAGACAGCCTGAATGAGCCTAATATTCGATGTGTTTTGGTGTAAAGGAACATCAAAGTGAATTTTAACGGTAAAAACCACTGTTTTCTATACTATAGCCTGCCAGATAATCGGATTAGGTTCTTTTTTCGGCTCAATGCCTAAAATGAGCTGAGGAATGGGATGGACGACATGGATCAGATTATACATCAAGGTCCCACCTAAAATTTTGAATCAAGGTGATATATATATATATATATATATATATATATATATATATATATATATATATATATTACAAAGCACGTCCAGACGCTGGAGTGCATCCCATTGCCTGTTCACACTTCATTGTATAGCAACGTCCAGCGTCCCTAGACGCTGGACGGTTTGCATACAACACATATATAAAGTGGGCCCCACCTACAGATGGCTTGGATAAAATACATGCTTCATGGTGGGGTCCATCTGGGAGGGACACACGGCCACATCATCACACACAACAACATCAAAAATGAAAGAGAGAGGGAGAGAGAAAGAAGGAGAAACGTACGATGGAGGGACCCCGACACTATGGGCTCTCCCTTCCATGCATTTCAATCGTACATCAAGTGGGTCCCAATACATGTGGGCCCACCAAATCAAATCAACAGTGGAGATTCCTCCTCCACTAAAATGAAAGGTTTAAATGACCTCTATTCATGCAAAGAAAATAAACTCATGATGGGGTCCATGGAGAATGGCCCCATCATGGAATGGTCATGGGAATCAAGGTGGGCCATCGGCCACATCTAGGGTCCAAAGTGAGATCCATACCATCAGTCGATAGGCCTCACTTGGCCCATCATTAATAGAATGAAATCTAAGCCTATAGAAGCACCCACCGTTCGATCTTCTTGGTCCGATGGAACACTGATCTCCTTGTGTCTCACTTTGATGGAAGGTGATGAGAGATGAAGGATTAGGATGATGAATCTTGGAATAGGAAGTGGGCCACACACAACATCTCACTTTTCTCTCTTTGGAAATGCTTGGATGTCCACCATTTTTTTCTCCTTTGTTGCTTGGAAAAATGTGAAGAGAAAGAGAGAAAGAAAAGGTGGTTGTAAGAGAGGTGATGGATGTGAGTGATGGAAGCAAGGTGATAGTTGTACTTGACTTAAGAGTTGACTTGGTAGGTTGCTTGACTTGGGGAGAAAGAAGGCATGGGTTGTGTACTTTGATTGATTGATGGGACATGTTATAGAGATTCTCTTGGGTTTAGCAAATGAGCGGTGTTTTTCTCGAACTGAACGCAGGCCCATATCTCCTGGCTTGGGTATCGCCTTGGTGGGCGAAACGCGGCGTTAAAACCGGAGTGACGGTGCGGTCGCAATGGTACAAGTCTCATATTAAGCTGACTCAGATCTACGGGATATGACTTAGGGTCGAGCGCAAACGCCGATTACAAATCGGAGGTTACCGAAATTCGACCAGGAGGATCGCGGGAGTCTACGGAAAAGTATGGACTAGGATACGGGCCTTAAACTCAACAATATGGGGATCGGCCTTAGGCAACACCAAGACCGTCTCAATGAGTATGGGGATGAAATAGAAGAAGAAAGTGAAAAGGATGATGGAAGTGAAGATGAGGAAGGAAATGAAGAGGAAGAAGGCCGTGAGGAAGGAAGTGGTGAGGATGAAGAAGGAAGTGAGGAGGAAGAGCAGGAAGAGGTAGAGGAGGCCCATGACTTAGATGGGGGCCCTCCTACTACGCATGAGGACCACCATGATCGGGCCGCCTTAGAAGCCCGCATGGCCAGGATTGAAGAAAACTAGGCTGCCCTGAGACAGGAGTTCAAGCAGAATCAGGCCTATCTGAAACAGAAATTTAAGAAAATGTCTCGCACCTTGAAGGCCCTCCTATGCTATATTAAGGATAAGGGTGCGCCTCCACCTTCGTCAGAGTCAGAGGACTAGGCAGATGTTGCAGTCGTCTTTTGGTTTTCTTTGTTTCTTGCTTTTCTATGTAATAGCATTTATCGGCTTAGTTGGATGTTAGAATAGTTAGTGTTAAAACTTTTACTAGATTAGCTCACATGCATCTTCTGTCATAATTCTTGTAATGTTACATCATATATATCATGACAATTTTGGCCAAATGAAATGCATGAAGCTTCTTTTGATTTGGAATGTGTAGAATGTTTAGAAAAGTGGGTAATATTACCTTAAATCTCACACATGTTGCACCCTATGTTATATATAGGGAATGCATCCTAAAAACACTTGGAACATAGCTCGTCTTGCACTTGGCAGATCGATTGATGGGGCACCTCCCCTGAGCAATAGCTATACGGACCCCAGTTTGAGCCTGGATATTGAGACTATGCCGGATCTGATTTTAGTTGGATCTCTTGAATTAAGCAAGGTAGCATCTCAATTGCTACAAGTGGATCCTTGGCACCCTAGTTCCCACCTTTAAATTTACAAGTTCTAATTACTTAAATCACAATTTATCTCTTCAATTATTCAGATTTAGTTTTAGTTCTTCATCTAGTTATAGTTCAAGTTACTTTCGGAAGATACGTACAAGTCAATCCCTAAGGATTCGACCTCGGTCTCACCAAGATTATTACTACATCGCAACCCTACACTTGGAGTTATGAATAATACTCCCACCAGTTTGTGTAGACGTTATTGCTGATATTGTGTTTTGTAAATCTTCAAATGCAAGAAGTTAGGGGGAGTATGAACAAAGGGGGTGCTACAAGCAACTCAAGTCATACAAGTGTTTAATCGAGTTGTAAATATGAAAATCTGTAATATCTTGAGTTGAATGTAATATGTAAGGTTTGTTAGTTATTTTTTCATGTAATTGACAAAGGGGGAGATTGAAAGTGCCCTTACTTGTCAATATACGTGAGTGTTAAGTCTGCTAGTCAAGTAAGCCCCAAATTGAAGACATCAAGTTCAAGACTCATCTAAATGAAGGCGTATGAATGTGCTTTAAAGGTAAACTAAGCCTCGTCTACCCAAAGAAAACCCCAACAAGTATATGCCCTTAAAAGAACCTAACTTACCCACAAACTACTTCTAAAATCTTCTAGTAAGATTGGGTTGTTCTTTGCACTTTGAGTATTAGAGGAAGTATGAAACATACAGGTAAAACCAATGTCCTGACGATTGCATCGACTTGCAATCAAGGACAACTTCGATGGAATCTAACATGGTTTGATTGCATTGAAATCAAGCCCATATAGTCTAACAACAAACTGAACAAATGTTGGGGAATTATTGATTGCATCAAATGCAGTTCAATGACATCGAAACTTAAGTTTCGATGGCATCGAACCCATTTCGATTAAATCCACCTTGGGCTTATTTCCTCCAAATCCAAAAATACTCTAAGTGCTCCTCGATTTAATTAAACCTTCTTCAATAAAATCGAGAGTAAGTTATTGATGGCATCAAAGATTGTTCGATGGCATCTATATAAGGACCAGGTTGTTCGGTAAGCTTTCTAGGGAAACGCTAATATTTTCGATCACATCAAAGACCATTCGATGTCATTGAAATTCAATTTTTGATAACATCGAAGGTCTGATCGATTGCATCGAAAAAGGGACAAAATTGCCTAGCAACAAAAGTGTATTTTTAAAGAAAATCCTGATGGGATTGAAACACCCCTCAATGACATCGAAGTGTACGTTGATGACATTGAAGGGTGCTCAATGAGATTGAACAAAATCTGATCTATACCCAACTGAATATCTTAGTATAGTTAGTTGATGCAATTGGAGAGGGTTCGATGGCATCGAACTTCAAATTTCAATGGAATCAAAGACCATTCAATAGCATCGACAATGTCAAAATTTTTCCCCTTTTTTTACCGTTGGGATTCAACTTTATATATACTAATGGGTTGCTTCTTGGTAAAATGAGTGGGAATTGAAGAGAGCTTGAGAGAGATATTATGATACTTAATACCCTCATCCTCAAGCCCTCTTTCCCATAAGACTTCATCATTCAATCCATAGCACAAGCATTTATTATCATCTTCTTTACTTGGATTGAATTATGAAATCTGACATTCATTGAGTTTCCAGTAGCACTCTTTAATGGCAAATCATTGTGTTGGAATCCTTGAATGCTTGACTCATGGGAATCTTCACTAAACTCTAAACATAAATCATCTATTAGAGAAGATCAAACCAAACCCTAAACCAACAACTTCAGAGCATTGATTGGAGCATCAAACAGATGGTTACGATTCAATGAAGCTGAAGACTCTTCATCAACAGGAATATCTTCTTCAACATGTGCTGAGAAAGGGCTCACTCACTTACAAGTAAGTATAAGAGTCCAAAGAGTCTGAAGCCTCTTCCTTGTGTAAGATTTGGTTTCAGAGTTTGTTTTTAAATTCGCTAAGACCTCTAGTAGACCTCCGACGAGAGAATACGTATAGTGTCCTTGT
The DNA here is from genome assembly GCF_029962835.1 of Magnolia sinica. Taxonomy (NCBI): domain Eukaryota; kingdom Viridiplantae; phylum Streptophyta; class Magnoliopsida; order Magnoliales; family Magnoliaceae; genus Magnolia; species Magnolia sinica. The sequence continues at coordinate 64,611,837 of NC_080576.1, forward strand.
GTAGGATCTATTGCCTTGTGTAGGCAATACCTTGTATAGGTTGTGAAGGTTTATGGTTATCTTGATTTAAAACCATTGGATAGTGAAATCCGACACACTCTAGGGTGGAGTGTGTCAGTCGGGAGTGAAGTAGGTAAGTAACCAAATCACTATATATTGGTGCATTTGTGATGATTGATCCTGCCTATTTATATTGATTGTTTAAATATTTACATTATGCACCATACATGTTTGATATAATGCAACACTTAGATTTTCACTATCTTAAAAGTTGAATGCAAATAACCTCTTGATAATCCTAATTAACTCATATTAAAAATTGGTATAATTTACAATTAAGAAGGATTAATGTTTTAAAAGTCCTTTTGACCCCCCTCTATGACACTTGGACATATATTCATACTTTAATAGTAGTGGTACTATCGCGATTTCACATCCGACTAATCAAATACTTAGTAACCCTCACACTAGTGTTCAGACGAGAAAACAACTTGAAAATATATGTAATCATGTTTGCTTAACTTCTCAAATTAAACCGAGTAATGTAAATGAAGCACTCATTGATGAAAGTTGGATAAATGCCATGCAAAATGAGTTAAATCAATTTATTAAAAATGATGCATGATATTTGGTTTCTAGACCTACTAACAAACATATGATTGGAACCAAGTGAATTTTTAAAAATAAAACTGATGAAATGGGGAACATTATCAAAAATAAGGCACGACTGGTTGTACAAGGTTATACTTAGATGAAAGGTATTGATTACGATGAAACCTTTGCATTAGTTATGTGCCTTGAATCAATCAGAATATTTATTTCTATTACATTGCATAAAAAATTCAAAATATATCAAATGGATGTAAAAAGTGCTTTTCTAAATGGTGATCTAAATGAGGAAGTCTATGTTGAACAACCAAAAGGTTTTGAAGATCCCAAACTCTCTGATCATGTTTACCATTTTAAAAAAGGCTCTTTATTATTTAAAACAAGCTCCCAGAGCATGGTATGAAAATTTGATTAAATTCTTACTTAGTCATAATTTTTTTTATGGGTAGTGTTTACAAATCCCTATTCGTTAAGAAATATAATGATGACATCCTGATTGTTCATATCTATGTTGATGATATTATTTATGGATCTACGTGTGCTAATTTATCTACTAAGTTTGCAAATCTCATGAAATCCAAGTTTGAAATAAATATGGTCAGTGAACTAAACTATTTCCTTGGATTACAAGTAAAAAAAACTTGAAGACGGTATGTTCATCTCACAGACCAAATATGCTTTGAACATTGTAAAAAAAAGTTTAGCTTTGAAAATGGTAAGAATTTCAATACTTTTATGGGTATGATTCTTGAACTCTCAAAAGATGAATCGAGTATGTCACGCCCCAAATTCGGAACTTGGGAACTACTAATTCCCGAGTCCTGAACTCAGGTCGAAGAACTTCCTCGCCACTTTCCGGACTTGGTGAATGATTAGTGAACATACCAAACACCAAACCCAGCTCATGGTGAAGGAATTTTGTTTTCTCTGAATGGTTAATCTGATTAGGTAGTTATACATTTTGTACATGGTATCAACACATATCGAAGAGACGAACCTGTTTGACATATTACACATAATATGGTGCACTAGCTTAACAGTAATGAAGGAAACAATAGCAAACTCCAATAGCTCTTGCATGCATCCTGAAAAAGTGTAAGTCATCTGTATGAGCAAACCATAGCTCGTGAGTCCACTGCGTGCCGGGAGTAAAATACAGCTTATTGGGGGGCTCTCGTAAAGACATCCAAAACAACCATGGGCATGTTATCAACTGAGCATCTTATCATAAGTGAGCAGGTTAACAATCAAGCGTGTCGTATAACTACACAGGTTATCATGAACATGACATCAATGTTAGGCATGCCACTTAAAAGCGAATATGAATCATGAGAATAGCTAATTAACATGTACAAGATAATCAAAATCCATATTATGCAATAGGGCATACGATAGAAAAGGAATGACAAAGCTAGCGTGTGGAGTTGGGATAATAGTACGCGGTGTCGCAAGCCGTGTGGTTTATCACAAGGGACTTCTATCCAAACTAATCTCATACCAGATTTGGATAGCTAGACTTAATGTGGTATATTCTTGAGCTCAGGTTAGTCTCATTCCTAACCAAAATTGTGGCCACTGTGAAGGTACATATAATGATTTATTTACGCACCACTAGCCCGAGTGAATAGTAAATGAATGAATGCATGAGTCAAATGATGAACATCCCTCATTTCTACGAGTACATTTCCTCAACAGATGATACATCTCTACTAGGAATCACAAACGTACCACACATGGGTAATCCACCATCCTCACATAAGAGTGAGACAATATCCCTCATCATGTGCTTGTATATCTCAACAGCATATAATACATCTCCATCAGAAATCATAAACATACCACACATGGGTAATATACCATCCTCACATAAGGGTGGGACAACATTTCCAAAAGGAAAAGTGTAAGACCCGTGTCCTAATCCGTACTGTTCCGTTAGCTTCCACGATCCTTCCGGTCAAATTCCGGCAACCTTCGCACCGTATTCGGTATTTGCGCACGATCCTAAGCCAGGTCCCGCGCACCGACGTCGGCTTGGTCTGAAAGTTATATCATAGCGACCGCGTCGTCGCCGCGGTTCCAACGCCGTGACTTGCGCACCGAACCGATACCCAGGCTAGAAGATGCCGATCAGCGTTTATTCCGAAGAAACACCGCGCGTTGCGGATTTCGAGGGAATCTCTACAATTAGTCCCATCAATCAACCATTAAAGCATCCCATACCTCAAGTACATCAACCCATCCCCACCTTTTTCAAAAGTCCACCATTCTTTCCACCTCACCACTCCTCTTTTCCAAATTTCAACAACAACCATACACCTTTTCACAATTTTCAACCCAAACCATCCCCCATCACTCCATCACCCATCTCTTTCTCTCTCTCTCCCTCCCTTTACAACTATCTCTCTTATTCTTTTTTTCAAAAAAAAATCCAAATCCAAGAGAGAGCACCATGAGTCCCCCATGGTGAGAAAACTTCATAAGTGAGGTCCACCTTTCCCACCCCTTCATCTCTCATCTCAACCATCCATTTCCCATCTTCCTCCATCAAAGGGTAGTACAAGGAGCTAAGGAAGCCAAGGGAGCAAGAAGATCAAGTGGTGGGTGTTTGGATAGGATAGTTTTTGATGTTTTTAAGATGGGCCAAGTGAGGCCAACCGATCAATGGTTTGGATCTCGCTTTGGACCCTAAGGTGTGGCCGATGGCCCACTTGGATCATCATGATCATTCCATGACGGGGCCATCCTCCATGGACCCCATCATGATGTTTATCTTCTTGAATATTTAGGGTCATCTAGACCGTTTAATTTGGTGGAGAAGGGATCTCCACCGTTGGATTTAATTTTAATGGGCCACATAAAATGGGACCCACTCGATGTATGATTTAGTGCAAGGGAGGGCCCATAGTGCCGGGGTCCCTCCATCACACGGTCTCACTCTCCATCTCCCTCCCTTTTATCTTATTTATTTTATTTATTTTATTTTTGTAATAATGAGATTATGTGGCCCACTTGAATGGACCCCACCATGAGGTAGGTATTTATTCCAAACCATTTATAAGTGGGGCCCACCTTATATGTGTGGTTCCATGCCACCCATCACTTGGTGGCCCACCTAAGCAGGGCCCACCTCCAACCTATATGCCAAGTCCAGCGTCCAGGGACGCTGGACGTCTGTTGGGAGAAACACAAATACAAGTTTTTCCCTTAAGCTTGGAATGGTCCACTCATGTAGGCCCCACCTTGATGCATGTTTTCAATCCATGCCATCCATTCCCTTCCCAACCATCTTTTAGGCGTTGAGCCGAAATATGGGACCAATCAGACCTTCGGGCGGGCCATACCGTAGCAAATGGTGGTCTTCACCGTTAAAACCTCCCCTATTGCTTTTATACGCCGAAACAGGCCCAATATTGGGCTTGTTTTGTTTGTTTAGAGCCATGGAGGGCCATTGGATGGGGTGGATTGCTTGGATGTGGACCCCGCCGGTAAAATCCTCAGAAAAAGGGAAATAAAAAAAAAAATTTTAAAAAAAAATAACACTGCCAGCGCCCCAGCGCCCGGGCTGGGCGGACGTACAGCCTCCCACGGCTGTAGCTATGGGCCCCACTTTGATGTTTATATACTATCTAAACCGTTCATAGGGTGGGCCACCCCCTGGCATGGGCCCACCCCAAAAATCAGCCTGATCCAAGACTCAGGCGGCCCACACCGTGTGAAATAGTGGGATTGAACATTTACCTTTGAAACCCTTCCTGGGCCCACAGAAGTTTGGGATCAAGGTGAAATTTGTTTTCACCCTTCATTTGGGCCCATGTGACCTTATCAATGGTCTGGATGGAATATAAACATTATGGTGGGCCCCACATGGAGCCCACAGCGATGTATGTGTTTTACCTCCACCGTCCGCCTGGACGGTGGAGCCCACTGTGTGCATGTATGTGCGCGTGTGTGTGTGGGTGCATGTGTGTGCTGGTGTGTGTGTGTATATATTTATATATATAATATTATATTACATATAATATATGTTATATGTGTATATATAATGTTATATTATATATATAATATCATATGTTATATATATATATATAATATTATATTATATATAATATATGTTATATGTATATATATAATGTTATATTAAATATAATATTATATATATATGTGTGTGTGTGTGTGTGTGTGTGTATATATATTATATTATATATAATTTATTGATGGTGGGAGGCCCACCTCAGTACTTGTGACCCATGGTTGAGGCCCACTTTGATGTATATATAAGGCCCATGGGTCGAGGCCCATTTAATGTATTAGAAGCCCATGGGTCGAGGCCCAGTTAATGTATTAGGGGCCCATGGGTCGAGGTTCATTTGATGTGATGGGGCCAATGAGTTGAGGCCCATTTGATGTGCACATGGGGTCCAATTGGTGAGGCCCATTTGATTCATATAAGGCCAGGTGAGTAGACCCATTTGATGTACATATGGAGCCCAATTGTCGAGGCCCATTTGACACGTGTAAGGCCCATAAGCTTAGGCCTATTTGATATGTTCTGAAGCCCCCGGGTTATAGCCCATTGCAATGTACATAAGGCCCATTGGTGCGGCCCGCTTAATGAATATAGGCCATATGATACGGCTCATTTGATGTATTGAAGGCCCAATGGGATATACCAAAGGTCCATTGCAATGTGCAATCCCGACATGATTTATGACAGTCGTGCCTTGGGAGCAATGTTGGTTTGACGTCCACATTGCAAGTACGATGTTGGTTAAATGTCCGCATTATGCCTTTCCCTAGGGCCCATTGGCGGGCCCATGCGTGTTATGTGCAGGTCGTCTAGGCCCACCTTCGTTATGCATGTCATCCATCCTATATAGCATGTTTAAATTCCATAAATTCATGATCATATGCATCATATGTATGCTTGATATGAGAGATGACTGATCATAGCATAAGTCTTTGGGTAGATTGTTTAGGGACTCCCGCATAGGGGGTGTTGCCCTACATGAGCGCACGATACGCGCAGGATTGCTGCATGACTAAATAGTGTGATTCATGCATTCGCATTGTGTGATATGGTTACTCTACGCCCTAGCGACATCAGGGCCATAACCTCCACAGACGCATCGTGGTTGGCAGGATTGGATACCGGAAATACTGTTCTACATGGGGTGCGATAGATATCCCTGGGTGAAAGTCCCTAAACCCTTATGGTACCAGGAGGTTGCTCCAACGTCTAGACCGAGTGGGTGCATGAGCGCTGGGTGCCGATTACCAGACGGTTGCGCTTTCCACTGTGTCGTGGTCGGTTGGAAGGGGGTGCGGCCTTACCCGCCCGAGAGTAGGGGGCAATGCTAGGCTGAGTCTGACCAGCTCGAGGAATGGGTCCGCTATTGACGAGCCGAGCCCGATATTGGCAGGCGGATAGTGAGGTCTTTTCCACTCACCTTATTGCGCGCGATGGGGCGGCAATCTGGCTTGGAGTGTACTAGACCCCGGTGATATTCCAAATTTGAGCCGTATTGACATGTGGACTTAGATGAGGATTTGTATGCTTGACTTGCATTTTGCATGGCCTTGGTATGGCCGACATCATTCTTTGCACCGCATGGCCTTGGTACGGCTAATGGGATTCTTAGCATTCATCAGCATGTTCCGCATTACTCTGATACTGCATAACTACATTATCACCTTGAGCATACACTTTCACCACCCTCTAAGCTTTCTATAAGCTTATGCACGACCGTTGCGTGCAGGTGACGTTGGATCGCAGCAGCGCTGAGGCTTGGACGCGTGGCTGATCTTCTTTTGGAGTTTTGGTCTATCTTCATTGTATTTCCCTTATGCTCATTGTACCTGTAAAGTTTTTTATTATAGTGGAAATGTGATGGAGTTTTTGGTCGTTGTTTGTGGGTTATGCCTTTGGTTATGCTTATTACGAATCAAACTGAAGTTAAAAAAAATCCTCCTTGTAGCATCCCAGGATCGGAACCTGGCGAATGGGCGCTGGGAGCCGAGAATGGGGTTCTACGGAGGCTGTCGGCGCCAGATTCGGCGATCGGGAATTTTGTGAGCCCGGTTTCCGAGTTTGGGGCGTGACAAAAAGTATTGGGCATGTCAACCCCTACCTATCTAACCATCAACTTAACAATGGGGGACCCTGATTTGTTTTGCCCTACCCAACCTTAGCAGTCAGAATACCACTCACCTCAACCTAGCCCATGACGGTAGGTAGGCTCATTACACCTCTTCCCTTCCCGGTCCCGGCAATGGAAAGGACTCTTGCACCCATCATATTGTGCTCACCCCCACTCAACACATGACGAAAGAGGACCCGATTGGCCAATCTTAGTAGGTTCATTGGAGGATAGGTATCTCTAATATCGGGATCTAAGCCCGGGGTGGCCATAGCGCATCCTTCTCAAACCTTCTCAATGATATCAATACTTGGGCCATCATAAGGCCTCGACACAATCATCTCACGAAACTAGCCATCACGTGGCCACCATATAAAACATCCACTCATTAAATATGTCATCATGAAAGCCCATATAACCAAGTACATGATCATAAAGCCATATACGTACCTCAACTCCTCTGGACTTTCATCCAGGCACAAGGATTAACACGAGGGCCTAAATACTATCACATGGACTAACAGGAGGGCCCCAAATAACGATACGGACTAACATGAGGGCCCAAACATAGTACATCGATGCATCTCATCTAATCATATGGACCAGCACGAGGGCCCAAATCAAAATAATATCCAAAATCCCCCAACTCCTTTGGATATCGTCCAGGCATATGGAATAACACAAGGGCTCTAATTTCATAATGTGTTCATGCATGTATATAAAATGGATGTTCACAAATCAACCATGTGTATCAAATTATCAAGTTGATACCAACATAACAATAACAGGATAAATCAAATTGCTAAGGCACGACACATAGATACTCGACAATAAACCTTCAAGTCATAGCCCATTGTCCATGGAAATGTTCATCTACACCCATAATCCTTTCGTGATACGGGTCGGATCACAACCTTAATATCCATAACAATGGGCCTTAACTTGGGCCCAACTAAGATTTAATAATCAATCTATAATCTGGTCTTATGAGACCCAACCATGTGTATAGGTTACACGATGCATGCCATGTCCATCACATAATGGCTGCATAACATATGCCATAAACATTGTGTGTGAGCTATACATCATACATCATCCACATATCACAACACATCACATACTATAATCATCTCATGCCCTCATGGGCTTCACTTAACAATAATGTCAATTGGCCAAATAGACTAGCAAGCTAACAATAATCAACACATCTTTCCATTGACCATGGAAGTGGGCTTACTTAGCCTCTCATCTAATAGTTACTTGTAACCAGCTTATATCCAAAGTTCCATGGGCAAGTAGGCTTTCATAAGCCCAAGGCACTAGGCCTAACACAAGAATAGCCAGTGTTACGCAAATGACCATACATTTAAGGGTGCTCGATAGCACACTAAGGCCCTATGCCTCTTGTGAATAGACTTAATAAATGACCACCATGGCTCACATATAGCATGCACATACATAAGGTGCATAGGTTATGGTGGTACACAAGTTCTCGCATGCATCATTCATCGTCACAACCTACATCATGCAAGCATGTGCAAGGAGTACACAACATGTAAGGATTCACATGCATCGTTAATATTATGGCCATCATCCATCACTGTCATGCATGCCCTAGGCATTAGTTGTTTGTCATGCATGAGGTTATTCTTACGTTCGCCAACATCATTTATTTATCATCATCCATGCATCAGGTAAAACATGGTTATCTTATCCACGTTATCACCATGACAATCAATACGTGCATTATTATCACTTGAATATCAAGCATGGTGGTCAACTAGCATGATTTGTCATCATGCATACATATACATAAGATTATCATCATCACCATGAGGATCATTTTCACTTCATGATTAGCATAAGAAATGTCATAAGTACCACAAATAATTACTCATCCATCATCAAAATGCATGTGCCTCTAAGGTGGATCTCATAACACAACTGGGCCCCACAAATCCAATATCAACTAGGAGATAAAATTATAATCCCAAACATTAGACCTAAATGCCAACAATGCATAGATCTCATGTCATGTTGGGCCATCAAACCTCATGCACAAGTATGATATAAAGGCTCGTCTACTACAACTTATATAATCTAAATGGGCCCATTAAGTATGGCGCAGCTGCTTGGTAGTAATGTGCAAGGCACGCTGCCTACAAGGCAATTGGAATGCCCAACGGGCCTAAGGAGGTTTACCTCCCAAATTTCTCTCTTGGTATTGGGCCCAATTGGGCCTTAGATTTGCTTCATTTGAATTGGCCCAAGGCCGCATATGACCTAAGAAAAACAATTGGGCAACAAGGCCTTCCACCACAAGCTCCACAAGGTAAAAGAACAAGTTTACACAATATACTAGGTGGGCCTTACCATACAAAGATACAACCCGCAGGCAAAAGGTCCACTTAAGATTTTGGGTCCAACACCACCTAAGGGTTCATGTCCAGGGTTTAGACAATTCATTTTCATGATTTAGATACTCTATTGAATTCTTTGGAAAGGTGGTGGACCCCATGTACGTGGCCCCATGTGAAACTTCTATCAAACAGATTTTTTATTTTTTATTTTTTATTTTTTATTTTTTATTTTTTGTGCAGGGTTGGTTCTTTAGCCATCTTCGAGCCAAATTTAAGACCATATGAGGCCTACTTTCGAATGAGAAAAATATCCATATAATATTTCTATGCATAGGCAGCAAAACCCAAAATTCACTTCTCATTAATCATACATACACAAGTATCTGTGAAGGCCTAAACATGAGTGCTTGGGAGAGATGTGCAGAAAAATTGTGCAGAAATGACCTTTGGCCATTTTTGGGCATGTCCCATGATCAGGTGGGGCCACCTTTTGGCATGCCATTAGGTTCCCATGGTAGCCCTATGTGTGGCCTTCAAAGCTCAAAGGGTGTGCTCCGCTGGACACACACATATGATTTTTGGCATGAGGCCCAACATGACCATTTTAAATTTCTGCACAGAAATATCTTCACACTTATGTCGGGCTCCATTTTGAGTTCCACTCCACGCTTGTATGGGGTCCACCTTGGCCCAGATAAAATAATATATCTCCAATAATTGGTGTAGGTTAAAAAGTTTCAGATGGTAGCCCCCACATATCATGTACCTGGACCCACCATGGAGGCTGAAAGATGGCCCAAAAACTTCAAATCCAGACTTGTAGTTTTACATAAATGGGCGATCCAACTTGGCAGCCCTTGATGGTTAGCTAAACCACATCATTCAAGATAGTTCTCCACTTCAGTGGGCCCCACATAAGCCGCATCCCATACATAAGTAAATGAGTCCAAGCACAAGAGTTGACACATAGCTAGCCCACTACTTGGACAATTTCAACATAAGTACGAGGATAATGTTCATAATGCAAAATCATTTGTGCAAGCTAATGGTCAGCAATCTCAACTTAGAAAATGAAAACATAAAAAAAGTATACATCAAAGTAAGTCCCATACATCTGGGTCATACAATCAAAGTCCCATGAACTCACAAACTGGTTAGGATTGGGCTGCACCGCATAGGCCCACTAGCTACCCCATTTTGGTCACACAAAAGCCTACATATCCATGGTGATGTGGCTGTCCAAACGGATGATCTAATCATGTACATGCATCATGAGTGGGTCCCACTTTACTTGGCCACACGGTAAGGGAAATGGATGGCATAGATGATGAAACACATACATCTGGTGGACCCACTATGGGCGGATGGACGACATGGATAAAGCATACATCATGGTGGGTCCCACTACGTGTGGGCCACCAGCTGACCTCCCACGGTCAGCGAGCAATGCATGTGTGGGGTCCTACATCTAGTGGGCCCTCTCAATTAGAAAGAAGAAGGAAAGAGAAGATGGAACGAAAAAGAGAAAGGAAGGGATTGATGGCGTGGATTATACAACACATACTTAATGAGTGGACCCCGCAACACGTGGGCCACATTGCTGGCCTCCATGACCAGCGAGCCACATGTACAGGAGGCCCCACATCCAGCAGGGACCCACAACAATCCCAAAAAATGCGGGTTTCTCCCACAACTTCAAAATTCGGTCTAATTGGACCTCTCACAAGCATAGTGGCTCCACCCCATGGTGGGCCACCTAGCCACTTTCATGGCCAGCAACATGCATACACAGGGGCCCTACACAGCGGGCCCCACTCACATAAAATAAAAGGAAATGAAAAGGAAAGAAAAAATGTAGAAGAAGGAAAGGTGAAGGCGTAGACTCACCTTAAGCATAAAAAGGGTAGACGGCTTGATGGAGGGGCGGTTACTCCTCTCTATCTCTACTCTCTCAAACATCTCTCTCTCTCTCTCTCTCCTCTCTCAGCTCTCTCTTTTCTCTCAAGGAGGTGGGGCGCATGGATGAAGGAAGGAGGAAGGGAAGAAGAAAGGGAGGGGGCGTGAATGAGCAAGGGGAGGCGGCGTCCATGGAGGGATGTCTCTCTCCCTCCTTCCTCCATTTTTTTTCCAGCAATGGAGGGATTAGAGTCACGATGGTTCGTGGGGTTTTCAAAATGTATTAATTATATATATTTTTAACAAAAATAAGAAAAGTAAATGCATTTTGGATACTGAACGCTTCAGTAGCCAAAACACTACTGAAGTGACGTGGTGAAATTCAGTACGTTGAATGCCATGAGCGTGTTCCCTCTCACAATTAATGCTCTTTTCTCTGGAGTTCCGTTAGACGGCTCTCTCCGTTTGCCGGTGCACGCGCTGGACCAAATAAGGGGTAAACGTTATTTTCAACTCATTTCTTTTCTTTGCTCCCCTAATGAAATGACATCACCACTTTCCATGGGTGCCACCATGATGTATGTATTGTATCCACGCCGTCCATCCATTTGTGATATCATTTTAAGGCATAATGCAAAGAGTGAGAAAGATTTAAATTTCAAGTGCACCCCACCATAGAAAACAATAGAAATTGAATGCCTACCATTAAAACCTCTTTGAGCCACAAAAGCTCTAGATCAAGCTAATGTTTATGCTTTACCTTATTCCATGTCTTTTCTAGCTTATAAAAAGGTTGGATCTCAAATAAACATCATGGTCGGCTCAAGAAGGTTTCAACGGTAGCAGTCACCTCCTACTATTTTCTATGGTGGGGTCCACTTGAACTTTGGATCTGCCTAATTCTTTTGCTCACTCCCTAAAATGATCTCTCCAAATGGATGAATGGTGTGGATCCAACACATACATCATGGTGGGCCCAAAGAATGTGGTGACGTGACATCGGTAGCAAGAATAGTTATCGTCTGCCCCAACTCAGTCCCATCCTCTGCAAATTACAAAAATGCGGTCACATGAGTATTAAAAGTAGTAACATATCTAGGTGGCACCCACCATAATGTTTTTGATAAATCTATCCCGGCCATCAGTTTTTCTAGATTATGTTACAAAATAGACCTAGCAATGATATTGATCCAAACTTCTAGTGGGCCACACGATACGAAAAGGTGAGGATTAAGCTTCTGCCATTGAAATATTCAAGTGGCCACAAAATCTTTGGATTATGTTAATGTTTTTTTAATTTCAGTTCATCCCAATAGGAATGACCTCATGAACCATATGGATGACATATATACATCATGGTGGACCCAGGAAATCAACCACAGAATTCCTCCACTTACTGTTTCCAAGCCGTACGGCCCACATGAGTTTTAGATCTGCCTCATTTTTGAGCCTATATTATCAGATGATACGAAAAAAATGATGGACAAAGTGGATTTCTCACAAATATCATTATGTGCCCCACCTAGCTTGCCGTGGAAGGAAGTTCATGCAAATGGCTTTGGCTTGGAAACGAATTGGAAGAGGAAGCTGGTTGGCTTACGAACCAGACGGATGTTACATCACCAAGTTCTTTGGGCCCACTATGATGTATGTGTTGTATCCACACCATTCATCCATTTGGAGAAATCATTTTAGGGAGTAAGTAAAAAAATGAAGCAGATCCAAAGTTTAAGTGGACCCCACCATAGAAAACAGTGAGAGGTGACGACCACCGTTGAAACCTTTCTGGAGCCGACCATGATGTTTATTTGAGATCCAACCTTTTTATAAGTTGAAAAAGACATGGAATAAGGTAAGGCATAAGTATTAACTTGATCGAAAGCTTCTGTGGCCCAGAGAGGTTTTAATGGTAGGTGTTCAATCTCCATTGTTTCCTACAATGGGGTGCACTTGAAATTTGGAGCTTTCTCACACTTTGGATTATGCCCTAAAATGATATCACCAAATGGATGGACAATATGGATACAATACATACATTATGGTGGCGCCCATGAAAAGTGATGACGTCACTTCAGCAGGGGAGCATGGAAAAAAGAAAAAGAAAAAAGAGAGACTTGAAAATAAAGTTTACCATCACATGGTCGAGTGCGTGCACGGGCAAACGGAGGGAGACATCTACCGGAACTCTTAAGGAAAATAGCATTAACTATAAGGGAACATACTATTAGCATTCAACTAATTGTATTTCACCACGTCACTTCAGTAGCATTTTGGCTACTAAAGTATTCAGTATCCAAGTCACTCCCTTTTCAAAAAATAAATAATAACATGCATATGGATAATTTCTGAAATGTAATAATAGCATTTTGGGAGGAGGGAATGCAATAAATGCCTGCAAGGAGAGGACGGCTATCTGGGTGCATGAACCAGGCATGACCCACCAAGTGGGCCCCGCCCCACAGTAGGTGGGCCATGCACAAATTTCGACAACTTTGATGGTTTTAATGAATTGGGCATATCTTTGTGCCCGGCTGTCAGATTGACACGCGGTTTTTGCCGTTGTGACCGCAGGGATGACACGGTCCTTATGATAGAGGTCTCAAGGTCATCTGGGATAAATGACTTGGGTGGGGCTGCTTAGTGCACTGGGGTGTGGAGGACGGTCTATCAATGTGCAAGTTGGGACACATGTGCACACGAGCAGTGTTACAAAAGACCGAAATCCCACAAGGTAAAAGTGTAGAATCTTGACTATATCATAGTATGATCGGTAGTCTTCTGTATTTAATTACTAGTAGACCTGATAATGCATTCAATGTTGGAATCTGTGCTAGATATCAATCTGATCCTAAAGAATGTCACTTATCTATTGTCAAACGGATAATCAGATATGTCGTAAGTTCTGCGAACTTAGGCCTATGGTATCCACATGATATGTCTGTAGAAATTGCATGTTATATAGACGCAGACTGGGCAGGAAATGTTGATAATAGAAAATCTACCAGCGGTGGATGTTTTTATGTTAGAAACTGCTTAGTTACTTGGCTCAGCAAAAAATAAAATTTCGTATCTTTATCCACTATAGTGGTTGAATATATTGCAGCAGGGAATGCTTACACTCAGCTAATGTGGATGAAAAGAATGTTAGCTGATTATGAAATTACGTAAGACACAATAACATTATATTGTGATAATTCTAGTGCAATAAATATCTCTAAAAATCCTATTCAACATTCTTGTACAAAGCATATTGACATACGATATCATTATATTCAAGAATTAGTTGAAAATAAAACTATCATGCTAGAATATATTCAAACTGGAAAGCAGCTTGCAGATATACTAACTACGCGGCTTGACAATGTTAAGTTTTCAAATTTAAAGCATCATATTGGATTATGTAGTGTTAAATGATTATTCTTTTCATTGCATTTATGTGTATGTTTATTTCTAATTATAAAATGCATAAAAATAAAATTGAAAAATAAATATAAATGTTACAATAAAATAAAAAATCAAAATTTTAGAATTTTTAGGCTAGCCCGTTGTTGACCAAAGAATTTGGCCAGCCGAGCACATGCTCAGGCTTGCCAAAGATCGCGCTATTTGCTAAAAAAGAGAAAACCCCCAGATTCTATTTAACTCCACTTCATCTTCTTCGGCTAGCTAGTGCCCCATTCAACCAACCCATCAACCAAACTCTCTCGTAAGTGATTTTCTTTCAATTTCCTTCAAGATTTAGGTTGCTTATTGCTAGATTTGCAAGTTTGAGTAGATTTTCTTCAATTTGAAACCCTTTTCATGTGCGTGTTCATTAAAATATGATATACTCTCTTCATTGCATTTTTCTTGTAATTTTTCTTATGCATTTACAATGGAACGTAGAGCTAAAAAATCTGTTCGCAAGGCTTGAGCCGGTTCATCTGCTAAATCAACTCCTCTTAGTATACGGACCCTACGGTTACCGGAGGATGAGTTAGAAAATATTCATGACTTCCGTAAAAGGGATATTATCATTGAAAAATCAGTAAATCTGGATCATATTGCTCGCTTTGATCTTGTACCTATTCTTACTGAGGTTGGTTAGGAATGTATTTTGCATTGGGGTGGAACGGCTTACTGGTCCATTGTACAAGGCATGTATGCGTCTATTTGTGATGTTTCTCTTAAGAATTTGTCATTCTCTATTAAATTTGTAAAAGAAACATTCACTATTATGCCTTACATCATATTTGCTTTAATGGAGATAAATGTTGCAGATGATGGAATTCCAATCGCCACACTTTCAGAGAAAATATCTAACTTTAAAAAGCGTTCGATTACAAGAGCATTTTTTGGTTTTAATGTTGAATAGCAATATGGTAATGCCTTACCCCCAAACAAACTATTTCCTAAATACCGCATCTTACATCGGATCTTTACATCAAATGTCAATCCAAGAGCAGGGAATAAGACTAATCTTACTCCCTCCATGGTTAGAGTCATTCATTTTATTATTTTAGGCAATCGTGATTGTTTTCCTTATTCTATTTGTTACATCATTATTCAATTTCGCTTACATCCAAAGGATGGGTCGATTCTGTTTGGACATCTCATGCCATGTCTTGCTTTTTATTACAATGTCTAAATCCTTACGTATGAGGCACTGGAATCCGAACTCCCTTTTAACAACTAAAACCTAAATATAATGAACCTCACTCGCATTCCTGATCAACGAGAAGGACAAGAAGAACAGGAAGCGGCAGAAGACACAACCATGGATGATATTTTTAATGAGTTAGAAGATCCTGATGATTTAGCTGATTCTAACTATCATCCCTCTCAATTTGATGAGAGACTATCTGCACTGGAGGAGAAGGTTGAGGCTCTGCATGTATCACAAGCCTCATTGGCCCAAGCTCAACAGTCTACAATGAAGTACATGAAAAAGTACTTCCATCGCATGAACCGGAGTTTACAGCTTAATGATCCCTCGATGCCTGCAACATCTTCTTCTGGGTCGAACTGAGCTTCATTAGTTTATCTTCTTTACTTATAATGGTTCTATACTAAACTTATTTTATGTTGTGGATTGATTGTATAGTGGTGCATGTGGTGCATGTTAGTAAACTTAAATTTGTAAAAGAAACATTCACTATTACTGTATAGTGGTGCATGTTAGTATATGTTGTGAATTGATTGTTAATGCTAGTGGAATGGAAATGTTAGAATGGAATGCATGCTAGTATGGAATGAATACTTTGAAGCTATTGTAATGCCCTGAAATTCGGGGGTCGACCATAACTCAGCTCCCGAGTTTCAAAACATCACTTATGCAACATAATTAATGATGGATGTATGTTGTCTGTATGAGTGCATAAAACATGGAATAGATTAAGCCAAACTGTAAACATAATCCAGGGATAAGTGAAAGACGCAAGCGGAAGACTTAAAGAAATATATGTGTACATGTGCAAGTCCCTGTAATATGTATACTCTGCCAGGTCATAATTACATTCATGTGTCTCAAAAAGTAAGTATTAAATGAAATAAACCATTACAAAATAAACCCTGTATCCCCGTAGATCAGGACGCGGCTCACATGAACCCGCCTGAGAACTGCATAATAGAACACGCGTCCTCATCATCCTCATACTCCTGCTCTACCTTAGGGGTCGCGTCATCATCTACATCTAAGACAGAGTCTGGTTGGTGTTGAAACACCGTCCCAGAATGTGGGAGTGAGTGATCAACTCAATGGAACTATACAGTAAGAGTTAACATCATATCAAATCAGTCAAGCAGTAATGATAAGGCAATACAATTAACATGTCCTAAGTATTCTTGTTAATGCAAAGATGTATAAAGAAATGATGCATGCTCTCGCCTGCACTCCCTCAGCGTCTTCATCTTACGGTACGCATGACAACCTCCCCCAGTGCCAACGACTCCAACGCACATGCAATGCGTTGCATGAACATGATTACTAAGTTGTTATTAGTCCTTTTCATATAGCAGGATTGGAAAGCTAAGGTACATTCCTCATATCAATTCCCAAATAGTGATCCATTCTAGGGTCGTCAGTCCTAGACAATCTCATACGATCATATGGTTCTAGGTCGCTGCAAAGGGCTCGTCACCAATCAATGCATGCCTATCATACCTTAGTTACTACCCTAAGGCTCGTCGCCTTAATGCAGTATCAAGGTATGCTCGAGGTCACTACAAAGGGCTCGTCACCAATCAATGTAGGCCGACAGCGCGAATATAGTGTCCCATACCACCATAATCGGCTCACGAGTCTGGTGTGCTCACTGGTCACTACGGGGAGGCTCGTCACCCCAGCGTAGGCCGACAGCTCAACCACGGTGTCCCATACCACCATGACCGGCTTATGAGTCTTAGCGGATTAAGGTACAATGGTTAACGGGATTGCATCGGTAAGTTTGGTACCTTAGATTCAAACAATAGCGTCCATACATGGTGTACATCCACCGGGACAATCGGGTTACTTGACGAACTTGACTAGCACGAGCGCACGTTGAGTTGAATGACATAGAGTGCGCAAACACTCCGTGTGGCCAAACCACTACCGACAAACCTAATATGACTCGGGTTCGTCAAACACGTCCTACGTGGCGAAAACAATCTTGGCCACGAACTCAAGGTTTGTTACCGATTTCCTGGACTATTTCATAGTCCCAAACACATTCAATTATAACAGCTATTCATATTAACAATTTAGAACAGTAATGGAATAACAATTCAAATCATACAATATGTGAGCATTTGAAGAATATCAACTTAACATGGGTTTACATATAAGTAGGGCTTGAACTTAAATAACAAAGAATGTAAATTATATGTAGGAATTCATACACACCAATAGGAGAGTTAAGAATCTCTTCTCAACGCCCGTAAATAGGATAATATATTACACATTAGATCTGTCACGCCCCAAACTCGAAAACCGGGCTAACAAAATTCCCAATCTCCGAATCCGGCGCCGACAGTGTCACGCCCCGAACTCGGAAACCGGGCTCACAAAATTCCCGATCGCCGAATCCGGCGCCGACAGCCTCCGTAGAACCCCATTTTCGGATCCCGGCACCCATTCACCAGGTTCCGATCCTGGGATACTACAAGGAGGATTTCAAATCATCAGTTTGATTCATAATGAGCATAACAAAAGCATAACCCACAACTAATAACCACAAGAACACCACCACAAAATCCACTATGATCAAAAACTTTTTAGTACAATGCGACAAAAAAGGGAAAATACAATGTAACAAAAGAAGCAAACTCCAGAAGCTCAGCTGCACGCTCCAACTACAGCGAGACTATGGCTGCGACTGCGTCCTGGAGTCACCTGCACGCATCAATCGTGCATAAGCTTATGGAAAGCTTAGAGGGTGGTGTAAGTGTGTGCGCAATATAAACGTACTCAAAATGCAAGGTCAGAGTGATGTGGAAACATGGTAATGAGCACATGAATGCAATCAGCCGTACCAAGGCTATGCGGTGCAAGATATGAATGCCATCGGCCAAAACACAGCCATGCGATGTGAAATGCAACTCAAGCATGCCAATCCTCAACATATATCAGTACAGTTCTCATTCAGGATAATTACCGGGGTTCAATACACTCCAAGTGGCACTGTCGCTCTCCTAGCCGCACAGTCCAAGTGAGCGTAAGAAACCTCACTATCCGCCTGGCCAATAGTCTGCCAATACCTATCCGGCACGTCGATAGCGGACCCATTCACGAGCTGGTCAAACTCAGCCTAGTATTGCCCCCTACCCTCGGGCGAGTAAGGCCACACTCCTTTCCAACCGACCACGACACAGTGGGAGACGCGGCCTCCTGGTATTCAGCCCTCGTGCGCTCATATATCCACTCGGTCTCAACATTGGAGTCATCCTCTGGTACCATCGGGTTTAGGGATTTTCACCCAGGGACGTCTATGGCGCCCGTATGCTAGAATCAAATATTTCCGGTATCCAACTCAGCCATCCACGATGTGTCTATGGAGGCTATGGCCCTGATGTCGCTAGGGCATACAGTAACTACAATCACTCAAATGCAAGTGCATGAGTCACACTATCAGTCATGCAACAGTCCTGTATATATCATGCACTTATATGAGGCAACTCCACCTATCAGGGAGCCCATAAATAGTCTATCCAAAGGTATATGCTATGATCGGTCACTCCTCACATCAGGCATACATATGGTGCGAATGATCATGAATCATGCATCTATACTAAACATGTAATAAGAGATGGGTTCTAGGTATAATGGAGATGGGCCTAGACGGCCTACTTACCACAAGTTTGGGCCTATCAGTGGGCCTTAGGGAGAACTATAATGCGGACATTTAACCAACATTATCAATGTGGACGTCAAACCAGCATTACTCCCAAGGCGTGGCCCGTTACAAAATCAACACATATACCATGGCGGAATTACACTGCAAGCATGGGCCTATCAGGGGGCCTTCTGTATGTCCTATTGGGCCTTGACCTATGGGCCTCCAGCACATCAAATGGGCCCCATACATAGGTCTCATATATACATATCAAGGTGGGCCTCAACGAGGATCACCAGTACATGAAGATGGGCCTCCACAATGGGCCTTAAAATATCCCAAAAATGATTGGATAGTCGAATGAAACACATGCATCCTGATGGAGCCCATACCAATGGAGGGTGTGGTTTACAATACTTACATAAGTGGGGCCCACCATGATGCTTATTTTTCACCCAGCCTAAGGCACAATATAATGTTTATTTTCCACCCAACTTAAGGCCCAACATAATGTTTATTTTCCACCCAATTGTTCATAAAGCCACTTAAACCAAGGTAGGGCCCACTGGACTGGGCCCACTGGAATGTTTATTTCCCACCCAAACTATTCATAAGGTCACACGGACCGTGGGTAGGGCCCACCGTTATTTTATTTTATTTTTTATTTTTTTTTATTTTTTTTGTCATCCAATCTATTCATAAGGTCACGTGGTGAAGGGGCCCACCGTAATATTTATTTTCATCTAACCTGTTGACAGGTTACGTGGGCAGGGAGCCCACTGTAATATATATAAATATATATCCTTTTTTTTTAGGTCATGTGGACGGTGGATGTGGGGCCCACCGAAGTGTGGTTCACGAATCCAGCCCGTCCATTATGCGGGTCTCACAATTTTAAGGGTCCAAATCAAGTTTCATTTACATCCAAAACTCAGGTAGGCCCCACCAACGATTTTATATATTTTAGACATGTCTTCACATGATTTCAAATGATGTGGCCCACCAGAGTTCCATATACAGCTGACTTTTGGCGTGGACGGATGAACCGTGGGGACCCATCAAATGCTCGGTGTTGATGATCGAAGTTCATCACCATGGGGCCCACAGCTGGAGCCGTGAGGCCCCAGCGTCCGTCCGCCCGTCACTCAGCAGCAGCAGCGCTGCTGCTTTAAATTTTTTTTTTTTTTTTTGTTGTTGTTGTTTTGGGGCCCACCGAGATGTGATTCACAATCCAGCCCGCCCATTATGTGTATCCCACTGTTCTACCCGTCCAGAACTAGTTTCACCTGCATCCAAACTTCAGGTGAGTCCCACCGAGTACCTTTTTATGATCTGGCATGTCTTCACATGGTATGGCCCACCTGATGATCAGATCGCCTTAAAATTTTGGCTCAACGCCTAAAGAAGACTGGAGAATAGATTGGACGGTGTGGATCACATACATACATCAAGGTGGGGCCTGTATGAGTGGCCACCACTCCTCTTGGCTAGCCCGTTAGCACAGCCCACGTCAGTTTACACTTCACCGTTCGCCAGCGTCCAGGGACGCTGGACGGCATGCATGAATACATTAATGTGGTGGGTCCCACGTAGATGTGGCCCACCAATACTTATACATAATATATATATATATTATATTATATTATATATATAATACATATTATATTATATATATTATATATATTATATAAAATATAACATATATTTACATATATAAAGCATTTGGCCCACCTAAACGGTGGATGGTGTGGATCATCACCTACAATAAGATGGGCCGCACCGTCTAATGTAGATGGACGGGTAGATGTAACACATATTGGTGGGATCCACACCATCACAAAGGAAGAGAGAGAGAGATAGAAAGAGAGATATACGGTGAGATAGAGGAACCCCGCCACTATGGGCCCTCTTGAATAAATCACATACATCCAAATGGGTCCCACCAACAAGTGGGCCCTAAAATTTAAAATAATGGCAATTCACCCACCTTATCTTTCTTCTTCTTGGTCTCTTAGACTCCAATGCCCCTCAGCTTCAACTTTGATGGAGGATGATGGACTCTTGATGGTGAGGATGAGAGATGGGAGGGTGTAGATGGATGATGGAAGGTGGACCACACTTGAGAGGGAGAGGAGGCTTGGACGTTTGGGGCTTGGGGTTGCTTGGAGAGATATGAGAAAATGAGAGAGAAAATGAGAGGATGGGAGTGATATGAGGTGATGGAGTGATGGGTGTAATTAATGGGGCATGGGTTTGTTTGAAAAGTGAGTAAAGGAGGGATGGGTGAAGAGAGAGAGAATTGACTTTGTGAAGAAAGAGGTATGGGTTGTTGTACTTGAGATAAGGTTGCATTTAATGATGATTGATGGGACTTATTGTGTAGAGATTCCCTCGAAATCCGCAACGTGCGGTGTTTCTTCGGAATAAACGCTGATCGGCATCTTCTTACCTGAGTATCGGTTCGGTGCGCAAGTCACGGCGTTGGAACCGCGGCGACGACGCGGTCGCTATGATACAACTTTCGGATCAAGCCGACGTCGGTGCGCGGGACCTGGCCTAGGATCGTGCGCAAACACCGAATACGGTGCGAAGGTTGCCGGAATTTGACCGGAAGGACCGCGAAAGCTAATGAAATGGTACGGATTAGGACACGGGTCTTACAGATAGCCTCCGTAGAACCCCATTCTCGGCTCCCAGCATCCATTCGCCAGGTTCCGATCCTGGGATGCTACGTGGAGGATTTTTAACATCAGTTTGATTCGTAATAAGCATAACCAAAGGCATAACCCACAACAACAACCAAAAACTCCATCACATTTCCACTATGATCAAAAACTTTACAAGTACAATGAGCATAAAGGAAAATATAATGATGATGAACAAAAACTCCAAAATGATCTGATAAGTGCTTCTGCCTCAGTGCTGCTGCGATCCAACGTCACTTGCACGCAACGGTCATGCATAAGCTTATAGAAAGCTTAGAGGGCGGTGAAAGTGTATGCTCAAGGTGGTAATGTAGTTATGCAGTATCAGAGTAATGCGGAACATGCTGATGAATGCCAAGAATACCATAACCGTACCAAGGCCATATGGTGCAAAGTATGAATAATGTCGGTCCTACCAAGGCCATGCAATGTGAAATGCAACTCAAGCATACAAATCCTCATCTAAGTCCACATATCAATACAGCTCAAATCTGGAATATCACCGGGGTCTAGTACACTTCAAGCCAGATTGCCACCCCATCGCGCGCAATAAGGTGAGTGGAAAAGACCTTACTATCCGCCTGCCAATATCGGGCTCGGCTTATCAATAGCGGACCCATTCCTCGAGCTAGTCAGACTCAGCCTAGCTTTGCCCCCTCCTCTCGGGCAGGTAAGGCCGCACCCCCTTCCAACCGACCACGACACAGTGGAAGGTACAACTGTCTGGTAATCGGCACTCGGCACTCATACACCCACTCGGTCTAGACGTTGGAGCAACCTCTTGGTACCATAAGGGTTTAGGGACTTTCACCCAAGGATATCTATAACACCCCATGTAGAACAATATTTTCGGTATCCAATCCTGCCAACCACGATACGTCAGTGGAGGCTACGACCCTGATGTCACTAGGGCATATAGTAACCATATCACACAATGCGAATGCATGAATCATACTATCCAGTCATACAACAATCTTGTGCGTATCATGCGCTCATGTAGGGCAACATCCCCTAATCGGGAGCCCCTAAACAATCTGCCCGAAGGCATATGCTATGATCAGTCACTTCTCATATCAAGCATACATATGATGCGTATGATCATGAGTTATGGAGCTATACTACACATGTTATAAAGTAATGCATTATCCTTACAACACAGATGGCCTAGACGGCCTACACACAACAAGTACAGGCCTATCAATGGGCCCTAGGGAGAGTCATAATGTGGACGTTTAACCAACATTTAAACGTGCAATGTGGACGTCAAACCAACATTGCTCCCAAGGCACGACTGTCATAAACATCATTACATAAACTATGTTGGGATTGCACATTGCAATGGACCTTACGTATATCTCATTGGGCTTTCAATACATCAAATGGGCCGTATCACATGGGCCTTACATTTATCAAATGGGCCGCATCAATGGGCCGCACCAATGGGCCTTATGTGCATTGAAATGGGCCATAACCCATGGGCCCTAGAATGCATCAAATGGGCCTAATCTCATGGGCCTTATGTGTATCAAATGGGCCTTACCAATTGGGCCCCATATGTTCATCAAATGGGCCTCAACCCATAGGCCCCAATACATTTTAATGGGCCTTAAACCATAAGCCCCTAATACATCAAATGGGCCTCGAACCATGGGCCTTACATATATATCAAAGTGGGCCTCAACCATGGGCCATAAGTAAATTGAGATGGGCCTTACATATATATCAAAGTGGGCCTCAACCATGGGCCACATCTTAGGGTCCAAAGTGAGATCCAAACCATTGATCGGTTGGCCTCACTTTGGCCATAAAAAAAAAGATTAAAAATACCCTATCAAAGCACCCACCGCTTGATCTTCTTGCTCCCTTGGCTTCCTTAGCTCCTTGTGCTTCTCTTTGATGGAGGAAGATGAGAAATGGATGGCTAGGATGGGAGATCTAGGGATGGAAAGGTGGGCCTCACATATGCATTTTTCTCTCTATGGAATGGCTTAGACATGAGGAGCTCTTGGGTTGCTTGGATTCATTTGAAAATGAAGGAGAGAGAGAGGGATGGGTGATGTGTGAGAGGCTTTTTGACTTTTGGGGCAAAAGTTGTAAGAAAAACATGGGTTTGTAAGATCTTTTTGACTTTTAGGGCTTGCTTGGGAATGGGTGAAAGGTGATGTGTACTTGAAATGATGGGATTGATGGGTTGATTGATTGATGTGATATCTTGTAGAGATTCCCTCGGAATTCGCACGCGCGGTGTTTTCCTCGCACCGAACGCTGGCTCACATCTCCCAACCAGGGTATCGCCTCGGTGCGCGAGTCGTGGCATTGGAACCGCGGCGACGACATGGTCGCTAAGGTACAAGTCCTAGGTTGAGTCGACTCGGGTTGACGACATGAGAATCAGGGTCGCGCGCAAATACCAGTTAAGGGTCGAAGGTTGCCGAAATTCGACCGGGAAGACCGCGAAAGTCTATGGAATGGTACGGTCTAGGATATGGGGCTTACAAGATCATTCAGACATTTCTACAAACACTTAGACTACATATTCCAACATACATGACGTATGTTGGTGATAACACACCTTTTGACAATTCCTTTTGCTAAGGAGTTGACACACATACAACTAGCACAAGTACACGACAATTAATCATGGAAAACACATGTTCGTATTTCGTACGTATGCGATACTTTCTACATACACAAGGAATACACAAATCTCAATCCATTTCATATATATCAGGAACGCAATATAAACATCGCATTTGGCATGTGAAATTGCACCCACAACAATCATAAACCATTATCTGACATTGAAAGCCTTGAAAACCATAACCTATACGAATATAGTCTGCACCTTAAACCAGAAAAAGCGCATAGATCTGATTCAGACGATAAGTCTTCGTCAATGGCGACTAGATAACCTAAGGCATGAATAGAAATGAGCTACATCAACACATAAACTATTCTAAGCTCTAAAACAGGTTAGGGTTTGATTGACTTACCCAAGAATAAACTTAGAATTGCCAGAATAACGATTCAGAAGTGATGGTTTAGGGATACCGAGCAACAAGGAAGAATCTCAAAATGATTCACCAACTTCTCTCTCACTTTCTCTCTCTTTTCTCCTCTCTCTCTTACCTAGGGATAGAAAATTCGTATGGAATAGAGAGTGAGGGTTTTAAGGTCTATGTATAGGCCTGACATTGATGAAAATAGCCCCAGGGCCAAGGTATACTTAGGTTATAACCAAAACCGGTCTATTTCGATCCAACGGAGCGCTTCCGGTGGTCCTTTTTCTATGTGAGGTCGGACTTAAGCTCACTGACTATGGATCTAAGTCAGTCTGAGTTTTCATACCGATCGAATTTACAGATCAGCCGTGGTGGACCAATCTTAATTCAACGGTCATCAAAACTCGATCAGGTCCACAAGCACTATGACATGCCCGGGCCATCTTCCCTGATCCGAGGGTGAAATTGGGTCAGAATCCAATAGTCAGAAAGCTTAGAATCGGCGCGCAAGTGACACGACTCAGATTTCATAATTTCATATTTAATTTCTCAGCTTTCTCACACTCTTCACTCCTGACTCAAGCAAATCGACCCAGAACATCATCTAGACTTGATTCTTAAGGTGATAATCAAGCCCAACCAGGAGATCATAAATGTCTAAGATCATCGCTATCGGACTTTCGACGCACGGTCCAGGTCCGATACAAAGATTCCAAGTACTCCCGAGAGTAACTGGATTAAGCGTTGAATCCTAGATTTCAGAGTAATATAGCGCTAACAATTCTACAGGTTTTGAGTCCTATAGATCAAATTTAAAGTGATTGATGCTAATTTCGTAAGCAATCGAGGTTAGCGCTAAATAATCCACATAAAGCTTCTAAGAAATTTGAGGTAGTACTCGGGTCTTTGCATGAAATTTTTCGGGTCATTATAACTATGGATAAAGATGCTATAGTAAAATGAAATGTTAGAATGTTATATGTTGTATTTCTTAGGGGGGGTATTAGTTGAGCATCATCAGTTGTGTTATGCACAGTTGGCTACGAAGATTACAAGGATGCTCACATAGGGCAGATTCAAGGTTATTAAAGATTGTGTATGGTTGATCTTGTTAAGGGTTGAAGTATTATGTAAAGTTGTATGTTTTGTCACCAAATTGACAAACTGGGATATTGTAAGTGTAATTATGTTAAGTACACATA
Source organism: Magnolia sinica (assembly GCF_029962835.1). Classification (NCBI taxonomy): domain Eukaryota; kingdom Viridiplantae; phylum Streptophyta; class Magnoliopsida; order Magnoliales; family Magnoliaceae; genus Magnolia; species Magnolia sinica. The sequence goes on from NC_080576.1 coordinate 64,638,039, forward strand.
GTTTGTCAAAGTTCATAAGACAAAAGCGCTTCAAGGTAAAACCTAAAGATCAACTCAAGATCGACTTATGATCAAGTCCTGATCGGCACATCTTCTCAAAGAAATCGTCGCCCGTATTTAAGTCAAAGTTCAAGACAAGGTGATTTAGATATTTGCTAAATCTCAGGTGGCATAACCCTGGAAAGACCTTAGGATTAGGTACTTTAAAAAATTCTCTATCTTTGATTTTTAATAGTGTTTTTGCTATCGAATTCGGCCAGTCTAACTTCAAGCCCGAGTAAATCAACAACTTTTGTTGAATATTCGGCTAGCCTAATTTCTAGTTTGGCTAGCCTAAGCTTGAAATTCAGCTAACCTGAGAAAGTTTAGGTGAAATTCCAGCAATGCAATCTTTCGAAATTCGTGAGAATTTGGCCAGCCGAATTTATCCTTGGGCCTGCCAAATTTTGGATAAATCTTATCCTGCACGATCCAAGAGCCATTGGAACAAATCCGTTGGACTTTGGTCAGCTGAAGGTAGTCTTAGACTAGCCGAAGTTTTAACTTCTATTCCTATAAATTGATTTTTTCTCTCATTCTAAAGGAACATAAAAAATTACTGTAATCCTTTTACGAGAGAGAGAGAGAGAGAGAGAGAGAGAGAGAGAGAAGCTCAAGTCCTCGACAAACTATCTGTTGCTATTTGTACATTTTGTTTTATAGCTTATTCAATTCCATTTTTCTCAAGATCATTTTAGTCTTAATCTAAGAGAGTAATCTGTACTCTTCTTTGATATCTAAGAGAATTGAATCAAGTAACATTTGGATCTTTACATTTCTAAAATCTATAGAACCTTAGATTCTTTCTATCTGAATGAACACTGCGCCATCTATGTTCAAGAAAGAAGCCCTTCTGCTATAAGCTTCTGCCACTTCTTCGAATCTACATTTGAAGATAAGTATATATACTAAATTTCTTTTTAGGTTTTTCTGAGATATCCTGTGAAAATCTCAGTGAGGTTTTGTCTAAGATAGCTTGTGAAAATCTTAGTAGGATTTTTAATGTGATAACCCATGAAAATCACAAGGAACCATATCAGGTTGTTAATGTGACCCTATGAAAACCTTTTTATAGTGAAAGCCAAAATTACAAGGGTAGTAATTTTAGGAGTGGAGTAGGCACGGTTTTTTAAGCATCGAACCACTATAACTCTGTGTCGTGTGGTGAATGTTTTATTCTTTTTGGTGATTGGATGTTATTTATTATTTCATTCTTGTGGTGAATCTTATAATCCTTTTATATACTCTTGCTAGTTTGAAATTTTGATTTTAAAGACATTCGTGAAATAAGATTGTCCTCCTTAATATTTTAGGTGAAGGTTGTCCAACGAATTATTTAGAATCAAGGTTTCAAGAGATTGAGATTTTTATAATATTTACATATTCCACATTTATTTTGATTATTTGGCATTGTCCTATTCACCCACCTCTAGGGCATCGCTAGCTCTTCATTTCAGGTAGTGGTTAACAAATTGATGTAAGTGTTCACAACCCCAAGTGTAGGGTCACGAAGTAGTAATAATCTCGGTGAGACCGAGGTCAAATCCAAAGGGACTAATCTTGTGTGTCTCCTAAAAGTAACTAGAACTAGAACTAGAACTAGAGAAAGATCTAAATTAAAAATCTGGAAATAAAGGAGTAATTATGAATAAAGCGATTAAACTATCAATTAAAAGTGGGAACTAGGGTGTCAAGGATCCACTTGTAGCAATTAGGAAGTTTCCTTACTTGATTCAAGAATCATAATTGGAATTGGAGTCCTATCCTATCAAATTGGAAGACAAGATAATCAAATCTTTGAACTTCTCATAGATCTAGCCATGCATAAGAGAGAGGATTATGATGATTGGAAGGGATTTCATCACCCTACCATGCCTAGGAGATGATGGTGAACAACAACATGTACCAATCTCACAATCTTAAAATAGGAAAAGAAAATATTCAAAGCTATCACTGATCTATTATAATTGAGTCAACACAAACCATTAAAAACTAAAAATATTCCTTAATAAATAACTAGAAGTCAATGAGGTTCAATAAGAGTAAGAATCAAAGCAAGAAAAACATCCCAACACACTACAAGCTTCACCCTTTAGCCTTAGTTAAAGGATTTAGAGAACCATAGACATGGTTGGAATCAAAACCCTAAAAGAAAGCATTAAAAATAAACTAAGAAAGAAGAAAAACTCTTTAGAGGCTCCTCCACCCTTTGGCTCAGCTCCTTGAAACCCAAGTTATCCCAAAAAGTTCCCAGGAAACCCATATTTATAACCTTGTTCGCGCAAGATCGCAAAACCACCTCAATTTACGCAGTCCACATAACCCTATGTAACACATTCGATGTCATTGAGCAGCCTTCGATGTCATCGAACGTAAGTTGAATTTTGTAAGTCGTGCCTTTACGCACTGCATAATGCCTTTCACACTGCATAAGTTCTTATGTCATCGAGTAGACCTTTGATGCCATTGAAGAGTGCTCGATCCATCGAGAATGTGTCCAGGATAGTCCAACGAGTTTCTTCAGAAATCTTCATGTAAGTGCTATGTTGTACTTCTAGCACCTGGTATTGTCAAATTTTATTGTGCCAAACCACTTGGAGTCAGTATCTTGTTATGATAAGATGGAAAGTTCACCTTCAAGTCATTGTCAACTCTTCTACACTTTCAAGTTGAAGAACATTGCTAAAGATCGTACACAAGCTCAAGTGCAAGAATATAAAGTCTATCTTAAGCTCAAAGCTCAAGTTCAAGTTCATTACCTCTAGCTCAAGTTTTAAGTACTCAAGATCATATTACAAGATCACTACCTCAAGCTTAAAGTCTCATGAACACAAGCTCTAACCCAAACTCAAGTTCAAGACTTCGAGGTCAAGCTTCATGTGCTTTCTACCGAAGCGAACGATGTTTCAAACTCACATTTAATGTATGAATGACCTTAAATTAACCATAGGTTAGGTCATTGATTGCATATTGAATTTGGGTCATTATATATGTTTATAGGCTTTTCTTTGACTAGGCCTAGTCATTGTTCGACTAGTCGAGGCACTGGCTTGATTACTCCAAAGAATTTCTCAACCACTCCAAGATTTGTTAAGAATTTTCAGGACTTTTTTGTTGTGGCTCGACCAGTCTTGCACACTGTTCGACCAGTCGAGTGAATAGTCTCGACCAGTTGAACAACACTTGACTCAAAGTCCAGCAAGCTTTTTTGGTCCCACTAGACCAGTCGAGTAACGGGTTTATCTTATCGTGCCAGAAATTTTAAAAATTGGTGATTGCTTCGACCAGTTGAACCGACCCTCAGACTAGTCGAGGGAACAAATTTTTTACCTATAAATAGAGGACGAATGTCAGAGTTTTTCATTCATTCCAAGCTTAATCAAGCCATCACTCTGAAAGATAAGTTCTTGCAATTGTGAAGCTATTACCTATTCATTTTAGATTCTTTTTATAGCTTTTTGTATTTGATTTTGTGATCTCCTTATTTAACTCTATTGTATTGAAAAGGGAAATTGTGATTTACCCTTTTGAGATCAAAATCAAATCAAGCTAGCCCCCAGGTTAATTTAATTTAAAAATATTTAGACCTAGAACCTTTTCATTTATGAGATTGGACATTGAACATCTACGTCTACATCGAATTGGTTTTACCGGGCTACTTCAGAAGAAGAATCTTCAAATAAGTACAATTTCAATTTCTACATTTTTGGTTTGTGAGATTCAGCCAAGAAAAACTCATTGTGGGGTTTTTGTGATTGTGTAAATCCCATTTGAAAAACACAATTGTGAAGGTTTTAAGGTGAACCTTGGAAAACCTTATTTTATAATGAAAGCCAATATCCCATGGGTGTGGATATTGGGAGTGGAGTAGTTGTGTGGCTGTTTGCGAACAGTTGATGTACACACACGAACCACTATAATTCCTAGAGTTTGAATGATGAATGTGATGTATGTGTGGTGATGAATATTGAAATTTTCTTTATGCACTTGTGGTGAATGTTGTAATAATTTAGTTTATATCCTTTCCCTCATTCTCAGTTTGAGTTTTTGATACTTATAGACGTTCTAGACATCAGGTTGTCCTACCATAAACCTTGGTTTTTGGTGAAAGGTTGTCCTTAGAACTCAGTTTATATCAACCTCTCAAGACTAGTGCATTTTAGGTTGCTATTTATTTGTCCTATCTATTTTTGTATTCCTTATTTATTTTTTATTTGGCATAGTCCTATTCATTCCCCCTCCCTCTAGGACTTAGAACTCGGCCTTTTCAAGTGGTATTAGAGCCTAATAGCTCATTCATTTAGATTCATTTCCTGAGCTAACCGATCTCGAGCTTTTAATATGTCAAATTTTGATAGCCTCTAAATTACTAGGCCTCTACCTTTTGATGGCTCCAATTATGCTTATTGGAAATTCAGGATGAGGATCTTTTTTAGGTCCATTGATGAGAGCATGTGGTAAGCCACAGTGACTAGATGGAACCCACCCACATCTGAAGTTCTAGGCACTGATGGAACTAAATCTGTTAAAGTTACACATTATTCATGGACCACTATTCAGAAAAATGAGAGTAGTGTCAATGTCAAAGCCTTAAATGCAATCCCTTGCGCACTATCACCAGATGAATCTAAAAGAATTATATCTTGTGATACTGCAAAGCAAGCCTGGGATATCTTAGAAATGACACACGAGGGTACGACTATCGTCAAAAAGTCAAAACTTCAAATCCTCACTACTAGGTTTGAGGAAATATGTATGGAAGAAAGTGAAACATTCTTGGACTTTTATACTAAATTGAATGACATAGTCAACTCAATGTGGGGTCTTGGAGATAACATCTCAGAAAGTAAAGTTTGCGCAAAGATACTGCACTCATTGCCTGAAAGGTTCAATTCTAAGGTGACTGCTATTCATGAACTTCTTGACACTGATAATATGAGGGTTGAAGAGCTTGTTGGTTCTTTACAAACCTATGAGTTAAATTTCAAGGCTCCTAAAGGAAAGTCCATAGCCCTTAAGTCATCTAAATGTATTTCTCAAGATAATACTAGTAATTCTGATTGTGAAAATTCAAAGGATGATATGACACTATTAGCCAATAAGTTTTATAAGATTTTCAAAAGCAAAAAGAGAGTTGATTTTTAAAAACCCTCTGAGAAGAAAAAGAGTAAATCTAAAAGTTAGAAATCTCTTAAAGACAGCCAATTTTCAACTGCCATGAATACGGGCATTTGGTAAACAAGTGTCCAAAGAAGGACAAATCAAAGAAGAAATGTATGTTGGCCACATGGGATGAATCGTCTTGCTCTGAAGCTTCTTCTGAGTCAGATGATTCTGAACCCGAATCTTCTAATGAGGTCAAGGTCTTAATGACTCTAGCCAGAGTCACTTCCTCAGATAGTTGTGATTCAACTTATGATGAAAATCTGAGTGACACTGAAAATGATGAAGATTTATAAGATGCCTATAATGCCCTATACAGGGAAAGTTGTAAGATAGCTGTAAAACTTAAACTTCAAAAAGAAAAGTTTTTAAAGTTAAAAGAAGATTTTGAAAACCTAGTTTTGGAAAAATTGCATCTTTCTGATTGTTTTGAAAAGACTAAATATGATTTAGATTTCAAAACGTCCTAAGTTGAAAATCTAAAACCAGAAAATGAAAAACTAAAACTAGAATTCTCTTCTCTCTCGAGTTCAAAGGATACTTGGAGGTATGCCCAGGGTGATCCTAAACTAGAAAAATTGCTAATCGGATCAAGGAAATGTGGAGATAGATCTGGTCAGGGCTATGATAAAAATACACCTCTAAAAAATAAGATTACTCCTCCTAGGTTTGTTAAAGGAGAGTCCTCCAACTCAAAAGGGAAAAGTCTGAATCGAAATGTTTTTAAAAAATCCTAAAACTTTTCAAGATACAAAACCTAAAAACAACCATATCAACTTTAGAAATTGAAATCATAACCCCTTAGCTGAAAAAATTGTGGATCTACTCAAGGAGCTTCTAAAATCTAACTCGAATGGTAGAATGTATAACAACTATAAGCACATAAAAACCAACGTGCTCCAAAACCCAAAATGGTAATGAAATGGGTCCCTAAGGGTATTTGTCTGGTTGCCCACACTGCTCTCAAGGCTTCGAGTCAATCAAAGTGGTACCTAAGCAGTGGTTGCTCTAGACACATGACAGGTACAAAGATTTGTTCACCAACTTCAAAGATATGACTAATGGTTTACTCACATTTGGTGACAGTAGCAACTACAGGATAATTGGCCAAGGTATGGTTCAACTTTTCAATCTTCCTCCTTTTGAGAATGTTTTATTTATAGACGGTCTTAAAATAATCTCTTAAGCATTTCTTAAATATGCGATAATAAACATAGTGTAAAATTCACTAATCAAGGATGTGAGATTTCTAATGAGAAAGGTTCTGTGATATTGACTGGTCGCAGAACATCTGAGAATTGCTATATAATCAGTGACTCTAGCTTGTTTAAATTATCGTGTTACATGGTCCAAACCAATGAGACTGAATTATGACATAAACGCGTTAGACATGTACACTAGCTTAATCTATATAGACTGAGCAAAGGCAAGTTAATAAGAGGTCTACCCAAATTAAAGAAAATGGATAAAATTTATGGCGAATATCAAATCAGAAAATAAACTAGGAGTAGTCACAAGAAAGTGAACTCCAGTGCCACATCTAAACCCCTTGAACTCCTCCACATGGATCTCGTTGGACCTACTAGAATGGAGAGTCAAGATGGAAAGAAATATTTTCTGGTAATTATGAATGACTTTACGATATATTCATGGGTAGCTTTCATGAGAGAGAAGTCTGAAACACTCGATGAATTGAAAAGGATACTCAAGTGTATCCAAACTGAGAAGGAATTAAATATTTTAAAATTTTGAAGTGACCAAGGATCGAAATTTGATAATAGCAATTTTGAGAATTTCTGTAGCGATCATGGGATATCGCATGAATTTTCTGCACTAAGACACCTCAACAAAATGGGGTTGTTGAAAGGAAAAACCATGTGCTTCAAGAAATGGCCAATGTTATGTTAAATAGCATGAAACTACCTAAAAATCTATTGGCTGAAGCTGTGAACACTACATGCTATATAATAAACCATGTTTATATTAGAAAATTAAATGATAAGTCTGCATATGAACTATGGTTCAATAAGAAGCCCACAGTCAAATACTTTCAAGTTTTTAGTAGCAAGTACTATATTTTGCATGACCGTTAAAATTTTGGGAAGTTCGACACTAAAGTGACGAAGGGTTTTTTCTAGGATATGCTCTAAATAGTCAAGAGTATCAAGTTTTCAACAAGATATATGCATAATATATGTATTTGCATGATGATTGTTGAATGTGGTTGTAGACAGATTTGGATATGGAAGTGCATATTTTTTATTGTGTGGTATGTATTTGGTTAATACAGGTACCTTACAAATCACCCTGCTTAAATTGAGGGGGAGTAATGGATTGAGGGGGAGTAGTAATAACATTGTCTTGTGATGTGTATAAACTAGTGCATGATTCTTTAGTCGGTTTTGTCACAAATTTGACAAAGGGGGAGATTGTAAGTGCTATGTTGTAATTCTAGCACTTGGTATTGTCAAATTTTGATGTGTCAAACCACTTATAGTCAGTATCTTGTTATGAGAAGATGGAATGTTCACCTTCAAGTCATCGTCAACTCTTCTACACTTTCAAGTTAAAGAACATTGCCAAATGCCAAAGATCATACACAAGCTCAAGTACAAAAATACAAAGTCTATCTTAAGCTCAAAGCTCAAGTTCAAGTTCATTACCTCTAGCTCAAGTTTTAAGTACTCAAGCTCATATTACAAGATCACTACCTCAAGCTTAAAGTCTCATGAACACAAGCTCTAGCTCAAAGTCAAGTTCAAGATTTCGAGGTCAAGCTTCATATGCTTTCTACCGAAGTGAACGATGTTTCAAACTCACATTTAAGGTATGAATGACCCTAGATTGACTATAGGTTAGGTCATATTGATTGCATATTGAATTTGAGTCATTGTATATGTTTATAGGCTTTTCTTCTACTATTCCTAGTCATTGTTAAACTAGTTCAGGCACTGGCTCGACCAGTCCAAAGAATTTCTCGACCAGTCCAAGATTTGTTGAGAATTTTTGAGAATTTTTTGTTGTGGCTGACCAGCCCTACACATTGCTCGACCAATCGAGTTGTTAGGCCCATATCCTGTCCGTACCATTCCATAGACTCCCGTCATCCTCCCCGTCGAATTTAAGTACTCAACCCATCACACCCATACCTCACATGTCACCTCTCTTACACAACCCATGCCTCTCTTACACAACCGTCCCCGCCGCCGTTCCAATATCGTGTCTTACGCACCGATGTGATACCCAGGCCAAGAGATATGAGCTCGCGTTTATCTCAAAGAAACGTCGTGTATGGCAAATTTCGAGTGAATCTCTACAACCCATCACATCAATCAATCAATCACTAGTTAAGTACTCAACCCATCACACCCATACCTCACATGTCACCTCTCTTACACAACCCATGCCTCTCTTACACAACCGTCCCTCTCATCCCAACCTTCTTACACACATCACTCCTCTCTCATTTCACTCTATCCCATCTTATTCTCTACCGTTTCCATGCAACTAAGGAGAGAAAGAACCTAAGATCAAGGCCCACTTTCTACCCCCAAATCTCACCATCCAACCCTTCAATCTTCATCATCCTCTATCAAAGGGTGAGCTTAGGAGCTTAGCATTCCAAGGATCTAAAGAAGAGGAACTTAGGTGGGTGTTTTATAGGCTTAGATTTATGTCTTGATGATGGGCTAAGTGGGGCATACCGATTGATGGTATGGATCCCACTTTGGACCCTAGGTGTGGCCGTTGGCCCACTATGATTCATATGATCATCCCATGATGGGCCCATTCTCCATGGAGCCCATCATGATGTTTATTTTCCCATTGTGAATGGTCATCTAGACCTTGCATTTTATGGTGGAAAGGGATCTCCACCAATGATTTTGATTGTTGGGCCCACATGTAATGGGACCTACTTGGTGTATGTTTTGTAATGCATGGAAGGGAGGGCCCATAGTGTCGGGGTCCCTCCATCGCACACCGTCTTTCTCTGTCTCTCTCTATCTCTCTCTTCCCTAATTTGTGGCCCACCATGATGAATGTATTTTATCCTGCCATCCACCGAGTGGGCCCACTTGATGTATATGAGGCCCATGTGTGAGGCCTAATTCTATGAGAGGCCCATTGTATGTGTGAGGCTTGTTGCGTGTGCAAAATACACCATGATGTTTGTGTTATATACACACTGTTTATCCATTTTTAGGCCATGGGCCCTACCAGCTTATGCAGGCCCACCCTGTATGAGTAATGGGCATGCGCTGTCCATCCATTTCCTCGATATTCGGAGGGCCAAGGGCCCCGTTATGATTCTGATTCTGATTTTCAAATCGACTGCACCTTAGGACAATGGTGGTTAAATGTCCACCATTGTAAGCTTTCCTAGGGCCCATTATTAGGCCCATTTCCACCCTTACCCATTGGGCCCCCATTAATGATGATACTTTCCACCGTCCTTTTAAGTGGACCCCGCCTTAGGATATATGATATACTAGTACTTCAAATAGATTATGATAGTCTAACATGGACTATTCCTTATAGACTTCTATACCGTTTAGCCCCTATTCTTGTAAGTGGCATACCAGTTAAGACCGATCATCGCCTGCTATATTTGATAATCATGGTAGTGTACTTAGTCAGTAAGACACACTGACAATATGCTTAGTATAACATCATGATACATGCCCATACGCATCATTTGTATGCCTGTTATGAGGAGTGTTTGATCATAGCATATGCCATTGGGCTGAAACATTTATGAGACTCCTTATGAGACAGAGTACCCCTCATGATCGCATGGTACACGCAGGTTTGATGCATAACTGGATGGTGTGACTTATGCATTTTACATTCCGTGTGATGTGATTCACTGTACGCCCTAGCGACATCAGGGCTGTGGCCTCTACAGGCACATCGTGAATGGCCGGATTGGATACTAGAAATATTGGCTTTAGCACTGTGGGCACATACGATGTCCTTGGGTGAAAGTCTTAGAACCTTTTTGGTACCAGAAGACACTCCAACATCTAGATCGAGTGGATACATGAGCGCACCAGTGCCAAATAACAGTAGGCCGCGTCTCCCACTATGTCGTAGTTGGTTGGAAGGGGGTGTGGCCTTATCCACTTGAGTGAGGGGGTTGTAAGCTAGGCTAATTTTGACCAGCTCGTAAATGGGTTCACTATCGATGAGCTGGGTAGATATTGGCAGACTACTGGTTAGGTGGATAATGTGGTCTCTTTCACTTGCTGGGTTATATAGCTAGGGAGGCGGCAGTCAGTGTGGAGTGTACTAGACCCCGGTGATATCCCAAAGAGGATCTGTATTGATATATGTACTTGATATGAGGATTGACATGCTTGCGTTGCATCTTGCAAATGACATTTGGCTTCATAGGCCTTGCATTGCATGGCCTTGGTATGGCTGATAGCATTCTTGCCTTGCATCGCATAGCCTTGGTACGGCTGATAGTATTCATGTACTTACCAACATATTTTCACATTACTCTGATATTGCATACTTGGCATATACCCTATACACACACTTACACCACCCTCTAAGCTTTTTGTAAGCTTATGCATGACTGTTGTGTGAAGGTGACGTTGGATCGCAGTAGCACCGAGGTAAGAGCGCGTGACAGATTATTTTGGAGCTTTTTAATCACCATGTATTTCCCTTTCTGCATTGTACTCAAATGATTTATTATAGTGGATATGTGGTGATGTTGTTTTGTGACTTAGTTATGCTTGTGGTTATGCTCCATTACAAAAAAAAATATTCACATTGAAAATCCTTCTTGCGGAATCCCAGGATTGGAATCTGGCACATGGGTGTTAGGAGTCGAGAATGGAGCACTATAGAGGCTGTCGGCATCGGATTCGATGATTGGGAATTCTGTAAGCCCATTTTTTGAGTTCGAGGTGGGACAAAATTTGGTATCAAACCATAACTTGGGAATACCTGAGGATCACATCACATATCTGGTATGAACTAAGAATGAATAGATCCTGAGTTCGAATAACTTAGCGATTTTCTGATATGGACCCTTAACATATGTGCCTTTGAGGGTTCGCAAGGCTGATAGGCCATTGTTCATTCTTATAGGACATGCCGCTTAGGAGAGCGACCCATGCCACTCCTGCTTCCCCATCTGAGACCAGCGCAGCCCCGATAGCACCCGTGACTGTAGATCAACTTCAACAAATGTTGCAAGAGATGACTACTATCCTTTAGGGGCAGGACAGGCAGCCCACTGTTACACTAGCCCAGGCAGAGTAGGAGCGCATGAGCGCCCTTCTCTGAGACTTCTGACAGCACGATCCCCTGCCCTTCCGGGGCAAGTCAAACCCTACTATAGCAGAGATATGGCGCTTCGAGGTGGAGAAGATTTTTAACACCATGAGATGTACGACCTAGTAGCAGGTCACATTAGCTGTATTTCTTCTCCAGGGCGAGGATGAGCACTAGTGGGCATCAGTCACATGAACGGTAGCAGCCGATTTCGAGTGGACCTAGGAGGACTTTGTAGACCAGTTTGACCGAAAGTTCTTTTCCGAGCATGTTCGATAGCAGCGCGCATTAGAGTTTGAGACTCTGGTCCAGGAGGACATGTCTGTGTCGCAGTTTGAGGCATGTTTCATCGTGCTGTCAAGGTTCGCGACATATCTTGTCGATGATGAGGGGCGGAAGGCCCACCATTTTGAGAACGGCTTGCGTCCTACCCTCAGAAGTCGAGTGGTCAGACACGTGCTTCCGACGTTTGAGCAGGTAGTGTAGAGGGCACATGTTTACGAGGTAGATTGGGCTGATTTGCAGAGGGTTCGTGACCGCAAAGGAAATCAGAAGAGGAAGGCACCCTCCGGTAGCTCCCACCAGTAGTAGCAGCATCATCCACAGTAGTGACGCACGACCTGCCCAACATTCCGAGCACTAGTGGCACCTCCAGTACGACCTTTCGGGACCGTTCCCAGGTGCTTGTTTTTTATGTGGTAGGACAAGACATCGTAGGCACGAGTGTCCCCATCCACAGCAATAGCAGCCGAGGGCGCCGCAACAGCCCCCATAGCAGCAGAACCAACTGCAGCACCAGCCTCCGAGACCTCCCTCGCAGTAGCAGAGGCATCAGGTCAGGCCGCCACTGCAGTAGCAGAGACCTCAGAGAGGACATGCACCTCCCCAGCAGGCCCAGGACAGTTTTTATGCCACCCAGCAGGACCCTCAGTCATCAGGAGGGGTCATCAAGGGTACCCTCCCTTTTTCTGCATGCATAGCACGTGTATTGTAAGATTTTAGTGCATCGCATTCCTTTGTGGCCGAGGATTTCTGCCGATCGACTGGTTTACCTTTGGAGTCTGCTCGTGAGGGCTGGTCAGTATTGACACCCTTGGGAAAGACTCCAGTGTTGAGCCAATTTTACTCGTCTTGTCCCATTCTGGTTGGGGATATCTTTTTACCTACTGATCTATTCATGTTACCGATGTCCGAGTTTGATGTCATCCTGGGTATGGATTGGCTCATTAAGTATCACGCTGTATTGGACTGCTCCAGAGGAGAGCAGCTTTCCTACCTGTTGTCGTGTGCCGTTGAGGAGACAGTTGCTTTGAGTATCGACCAGCTGCCAGTCGTTTGTGGTTTTCCCGATGTGTTCCAGGAGATTTCAAGGTTACCACCTCATTGGCACACCGAGTTCAAGATTGATCTTGTACCTAGTACCGCGCCTATTTTGAAGGCCCCATATTGTATAACACCGTTGGAGTTGCAAGAACTGCAGAAGTAGTTAGACGAGTTGTGCAAGTTAGGCTTTATCCATCCAAGTAGTTCGCCGTGGGAAGCACCAGTATTCTTCGTGAAGAAGGATGGCTCGTTGAGTCTTTGCATAGATTACAACAAGCTCAATAAGGTCATGATTAAGAACAAGTACTCGCTCCCGAGGATTGATGATTTATTTGACTAGCTGCAAGAGGTGCAATTCTTTTTGAAGATAGACTTGTGGTCTGATTATCATCAGGTTCGGGTCTGAGAGGAGGATATCCCAAAGATAGCTTTCAGGACACGCTATAGCCATTTTGAGTTCCAGGTCATCTCCTTCAGACTGATCAATGCACCTGTAGTATTCATGCAGTTGATGAACGAGGTCTTTTGTCTATATCTCGATCAGTTTGTTAAGGTGTTCATCGACAACATTCTGATATATTCGAGGACCCGTGAGGAGCATGAGCAACATCTGGAGATTACTTTGCAGCCCCTCCATGCACACCAGCTTTATGCGAAGCTAGAGAGGTGTGAGTTTTGGCAGGAGGAGGTGAGGTTCCTTAGTTTGATGTCGTGCGTCAATGGGGGCAGCCCATGAACGCATCCGAGATCCATAGTTTCCTTACTTTGGTAGGCTACTACCGATGTTTCATGGAGGGATTCTCCCCATATTGCAGCCCCGTTGACCACGTTGACCCGGAAGGGCACCGAGTTTGTTTGGAGTGACGTTTGTGAGCAGGCATTTATAGAGCTGAAGGACCGCCTCACATCCACTCTTGTCTTCACTCTTCTCTTTGGGAGTGATGGATTTGTTGTATTTACCAATGCCTCTCGAGTTGGCTAACATGTTGTCCTTATGCAGCAAGGGAAGCCAATAGCTTGTGCGTCTCGCTAGGTCAAGGTCCATGAGCTGAACTACCTCACGCATGATTTGGAGCTGGCAGCAGTTGTCTTCGCACTGAAGGTGTGGAGGCACTATATCTATGGGGTTAGGTTTGAGCTCTTCTCCGACCATAAGAGCTTGAAGTATATATTCCCTTAGTTCGAGCTGAATATAACGCAGAGGTGTTGGATGAAGCTCCTGAAGGACTATGATTTTGATCTTCAGTACCACCTGGGCAAGGCAAATATGGTGGTGGTTGCCCTCAGCTGTCAGCCACGAGGCCTGGTGGAGCACATGATGATTGGGGAGTGGAAGATGCTTAAGGATTTATCAGCATTTGACTTCGAGATCAGCTTGCAATCTTCTATTGTACAGTTATCGAGCCTGTCAATTCAACCCTCTCTTTTCACAAGGGTGATCGAGGCTCGACAAGCAGATGAGATGTTACAGAGTTATCAGGTAGAGGCAACATCTGAGAGTCAGTTAGATTGAAAAATTGGTTCTGATGGTGGACTTTGCTTCAGAGGCCGATTATGTGTCTTGAATATTCCTGAGTTGCGTAGAGATCTTATGACCGATCGAGGCACATTGATCGCGATTTTCTATCCACCTTGGCTTGATGAAGATGTATTGTGATATGAGGTGATAGTATTTTTGGGCAGGGATGAAGCGCCAAATTGCCAGTTTTGTAGCGGAGTGTGACACATGCTAGCGTGTCAAGGCCGATCATCAGAGACCCCCTGAACCCATGCAGCCGTTGAGTGTCTAGTTGTGGAAGTGGGAGCATGTATCCACTGATTTTATCATGGGTTTGCTGAGGACTCAGCGAGGTCACGATGCCATCTGGGTTGTCATCGATCGTTTGATAAAGTCAGTGCATTTTCTTGCAATTCGTGCGACCTGGACTTTGGACCGGCTTGTGAGGCTATTCATCGAGGAGATTGTGAGACAGCATGACGTTCTAGTTTCGATCATTTCTAACTGAGACCCGAGGTTCACGTCTCAGTTTTGAAGGAGCTTCCAGATAGTGATGGGGTCTGTTTTGCAGCTCAGCACTGTGTATCATCTGTAGACTGATGGGCAGATCGAGAGGGTCAACCATATCCTTGAGGATATGCTTCGATCTTGCATGATTAACTTCTTAGGTAGCTGAGACAAGCACCTACAATTGGCTGAGTTCATGTATAACAATAGCTATCAGGCGACCATTGGCATGACTCTTTTTGAGGTATTATACGGCAGACCATGCAGATCTCCAAGTTGTTGGACCGAGGTTGGAGAGTGGCCTCTCCTAAGTCCCGAGCTTGTGTAGCAGACAACAGAGGTCATCGACATCATCAGGTAAAGGATGTGTATAGCTCAGAGCCGGCAGAAAAGTTTTGCTGATCATCAGCATCGTCCCTTGGAGTTTACCATTAGGGACCATGTGTATCAAAAGGTGTCACCCATGAAAGGTGTGGTTTGTTTTGGAGTGAAGGGCAAGCTTGCCCCGAGATTCATTGGACCTTTCGAGATCACTGGACGCGTTGGCGCCCTCACCTATCGTCTTGCCTTGCCATCTCAGTTGTCTTGCATCCACAACATTTTTCATATCTCTATGTTGAGGAAGTGTAGGTCAGACATCGTTCCTGTTATTGATTAGCAGCCGTTGAAGGTTCGTGAGCATGCTTTTTACATTGAGCAGCCAGTTCGTATCCTTAATCGGAAGGAGCGGGTCCTTCGGACCAAGGTCATTCCCTTGGTGAAGGTGTAGTGGGGTCATCATAGTGTAGACAAGGCATCTTGGGAGAGTGAGGCTGAGATTCGAGAGTGTTATTCTCATCTTTTCGATGTTTGATTGTATGTTGTATTTTTTTAATAATATATGATGTTATCTTTCCTATTCCCGTATGAGTTATGCTTAGTTGCGATGATAGTGTAAATTTTAAGGATGAAATTTTTATTAGGAAGGGAGAGCTGTAAGGCCTGTATCCTAGTTCGTATCGTTTTGTTGATTCCCGCAATCCTCTCTGTTGAATTTCGGAAACCCGCAACCTGTAATCGGCATTTGTGCGCGACCCTAAGTTGTATCCCGTAGATTTGAGACGGCTTAACTTAAGAGTTGTACCCTAGTGACCGCGCCATTGCCGCGGTTCCAATACCATGTCTTGCGCATCGATGCGATACCCAGGCTAGAAGATGTGGGCCAGCATTTTTCTCGAAGAAATGCCGTTATTTATAAATCTCGAGAGAATCTCTACAACCCATCCCATCAATCAATCAAGTCTAGTCAAGTACTCAACCCATCAATCAACCCATCACACCCATACCTTACATGTCACCTCTCTTACACAACCCATACCTCTCTTACACAACCATCACTCTTATCCCATCCTTCTTACACACATCACTCCTCTCTCATTTCACTCCATCCCATCTCATTCTCTACCATTTCCATGAAACTAGGGAGAGAAAGAACCCAAGATCAAGGCCTACTTCCTACCCCCAAATCTCACCATCCAACCCTTTAATCTCATCATCCTCCATCAAAGGGTGAGATTAAGAGCTTAGCATTCTAAGGAGTTAAAGAAGAGGACCTTAGGTGGGTGTTAAATAGGCTTATATTTATACCCTGATGATGGACCAAGTGGGGCCTACCAATTGATGGAATGGATCTTACTTTGGACCTTAGGTGCAGGTGACCGGTAAGATGGTTGCGTAGGCGGTGGTGATCGTAGAGGTGGAGCTGAGATAGCTTGTGGAATCTAATGGTTAATTTTCTGAGGAGGTGCGAAGCAGTTGTCCCTCATCTTGGTAAAGCAGTAAGTGTTAGTATGGCCCAATCTCTTGCAGTAGGTACACCACACATATGATCGCCTCGGCTGAGTCGGTGGAGCCGTAAGTCTGGGAGGCGAATCTGGATGTGGCCTCTTGCCCAGGAAAGGTTGGTTCGGCAAGTCAGGTCAAGGCCTCGGGCCCATGGGCACACGCGTATGGGATAGTCTGTCCCCATCCTTCTCAGCTCACAAGGACATGCTCACTAGCTCAGCATAGTTGAGAATGCTAGTGCAACACATCTTCGTGCGGATATGAGGCTGCAGACCCTTAGAAAATTGTTGCATCTTCATTGGCTCGTTCGTTAGTATCACAAGAGCATATCTGGCCAGCTCCGTAAACTTGTTCTCGTATTCGACAACGGTCATCCCTCCTTGTCGGAGGTGAAGAAACTCTCCCTCCTTCTCATTACGGCACGTGAGGGGGAAGTACTTCCCATCAAAGCGGGTCTCAAAAGCTTCCCATGTCCATACATACCCAGTAGCCATTGTCCGTAGGATGTTGTCCTACCATAGACTAGCCTCCTTCTCGAACATGTACGTAACCAACTCAACCTGCTCAGTCTTAGTGCAGTGCAGCGGCTTCAACATCTTATAGATGCGGTCAAGCCAGTACTCGGCCTCCTTGGGCCTGTAAGTGCCTGTAAAGGTGGGCGGTCGAAAATGCTGAAAGCGTTCGAACAGACTACTAGCATTCATATTCCCAGCAGGGTGTATAGGAGGTGCAGGCGAGACCACGCTCATGTTCTGGGTAAGAACACCTACGATGGTGGTCCAAATCTACTGTTCCTGCCGCATAAGGAGCATCATCTGCTCCAACCTATTAGGAGGAGTTGCTTGATGCATGTGTGGTGTCGACGAGGATGCACGGTTCTGTTCTGGAAATGGTGGAGTAGAAGGTGTTGGCCCATTGGTGGGGCTAGTGGCCGATTGAGAATCTAGCATGGTGACACTCTCAGGGCCCAAAGCAGGGTCCGTGTGACTATCACGTAGAGGATGTGCCTCATCAAACAATCCACCTAGTACGAGACGTGCCATGCTCCGAGTGTTCTTAGGTGGCATTCCCTATATAAAACATAGGGTGCAACCCGTGTAAGATTCAACATAATAACACAAACTCACCCCAACATCATTAACGTTCCAAATCAAAAGAAGCTTCATGCATTTCATTTAACCAAAATCGTCACAATACATGAGATGTAGTCTTACATGGATCATAATAGAAAATGCATGTGAGCCAATCAAAACAAAGCTTTAAACACTAAAACATACCAACTACTCTATCATACTACTAAGCCTAATAAGGCTATAACATGAAAAACAAGAAAATAAAGAAAAGCTAAAGATGACTACAACATATGATTAGTCGTCCGACTCTAGTGATGGAGGAGGAGCACCCTTGTCCTGTATACAGCACAGGAGGGCCTTCAAGGTGTGAGACACCTTCTTAAATTTCTCTTTCAGGTAGGCCTTATTCTCTTCAACTTCATCCCGGGTCTCTCTGACTTCCTCTCTTATGGTGACTTGGCCCTCCTCAATTTGAGCTAAGCGGACTTCTAAAGCAGCCCGATCAAGGTGGTGCTCATGTGTAGCAGGAGGAGAGCCCCCATCAGAGTCTTGGGCCTCCTCTTCTTCCTCTTCCTGCTCTCCCTCTTCCTCGCTTCCTTCCTCTATTTCCTTTCCGTCCTCTTCTTCATCACTTTCTTCCTCTTCACTTACCGTCTCATCCCCACTTTCATCGAGTCGGGCTTGACGTTGTTGAGGGCCAATTCCCATGTTGTTGAGCGTAGTGTCATTAATCCGTATATTCACGCGTTCCGGTCATTTGAGTGTGGAATACGCTGAATAATCATGTAAACCCGTTGATTGACGGTCTAGAAAAGAACTAGGATCATCTCACATGATCACAGTTACATACGGGTCATATTTTAACGGTTAGTTTTGCCTGTCGGCAAAACTTAGAATCCTACAATTATTTCTACGTGTAATCACTCCCTCCTAAGTCAAAGTACATGAGTGTGCATCGTGTTACCATAACCTAGGTCCAATTTAATCGAAATCATGCTCTGATACCAACTTATAACGCCCTGAAAATCAAGGGTCGAGTAAAGCTCAACTCCCGAGTTCCAATGCATCACTTATGCAATATAAATAATGATGATTAGATGTTGTCCGTATTAGTGCATTAAACATGAATATGATTAGACTAAAACAACATATCATACACTAGAGAGGATTAGATTTAGTAAGCAGAAGACTGTGATAGACATATAAAGTATATAAGTGGTTGTAAAACCCCTAGAGTATGATCATATCACTAGGCTGAATATATACATGTTTGTTCCAAAATATATAAAATGACAAAGTGTAATGCCCAACTAATTCGTATCCCTGTAATCTCGTCGATCAGTACATGGTCTACATAGACCCGCTAGATAGCTGCATATAGGAGAACTCCTCCTCGTCGTCATAGAAGTCAGGCTCCGCTTCGTAAGCCTCGCCATCATCTGCAGTTAAAACAGAGTTTGGTTGGTGTTTTAAAATACCATCCCAGAGTGGGAGTGAGTGATCAACTCAGTGGTACTATAAGGCAAAGGTTAACATGTTGTCAATTCAGTCAAGTAGTAATGATAAAGCAGTATGACAATCATGTCCTAAGTACTCTTGTTAATACAATAATGATATGCTATAATGATGCATGCCCTCGCCTGCACTCCCTCAGCGACACCATCTCACAGTCGCACATGCTATTCCCATTGTGCTCTTCCATGCCAAAGGCACATGCAATGCGGTACATGGTCGTGTTAGCCAAGTTCTTTTTTAGGTTTATTCATATAGCAGATTCAGGAAGCTAAGGTACCTCTCTTTATATCATTTACCCGATGATCTATCTAGGGTCGTCAATCCTAGTTAATCACATACGATATGCAAGTTATATGGCAACATCACCCCAAATTTTAAAAGCAGTGGATAGGCAAGTTTAGGTCGCTACTGAAGGGTCGTCACCTCAGCGTAGGCCTAGTTTATACTTGAGGTCACTGCAGAAAGACTCGTCACCTTAGCGTAGGTCGACAGCTCGAATACAGTTTCTCATACACTGCCATGTTCGGCTCACGAGTTTAGATTACTCACAGGTCACTATGGGGGGGCTCGTTACCCTAGCGTAGGCCGACAGCTCGACCACGGTGTCCCATACACCACCATGCCTGGCTCATGAGTCTTAGCGGATCGTAGTACCATGGTTTAACGGGCTTTGCATTTGTAAGTGGTACCTTAGATTCAAGCAGTAGTGTCCATACATGGTAAACACACATTAGGCCAATCGGGTTACTTGACAAGTTCGATTGGTACGAGCACGCACTAAATTAATTGACATAGAGCGTATACGTACTCCTTGTGGCCTAACCATTGTTGATAATCACCGCATGACTCGAATTAGTCGAACATGTCGATTTGTGGTGAAACTAATTCGACCACTTGATCGGAAACCATTATCGATTGCCTGGACTATGTATTAGTCCCAATCATACTCAAATATGATAGGCACTCATATGTGATAGTAAAAATAGCATTTAACAACCAATTCAAATATAAATCTCATTTGAGCATTTTAACAAACACATAGTGCACATATTATAATACATAGGCATTTCATCCATAAATCACATAATAGCGAGATAGGTTACCTGAAGAAAACTGTAACCATAGATAAGGTAATTGAGAATCCTATCTCAACATCCTCATTAAATACATTTCAACAAGCAATTTCTTATTCAGACATTTTATCAAATACTTAGACCACACATTTCAACATACATGTAATAAATTAGTTTTGACATATATTATGGCAAATCCTTTCACAAAGGAGTTGTTATACATAAAACAATCATGTATTCTCAAATAATAATCATGGAAAGCACAAATCATAATTTCATATTCATTTAAAGATTTAAACAAACACATGGAATACATTATAAGTTCACATAGTTCACACACAAGTATAATTTATGGAATGCGTCATAACTAAGATCATATGGTAGCAATCAAGTTACACATAAACCATTGCTAACATTGAAAGCCTTAAAAACCATAACCTAAACATTTATAGTCTGCACCTTTCGTCGGTACATTTGCTACGAACTCGGTTCGTACACTACGTCCTTGTCTACGGCATAACGACTACCTAAACATTGAAATATGTTAGCTATTTTACTAGTTTCTCTATTTGGATTCCTAAAACAGATTTGGGTTAGGATTTCTTACCTAAAATAGAGTTGGATTTGACGGTGTAGTGACATGGAAGAGGTGATTTGGTACGTGGAGTAGTGGGAATGAATCCCAACAATAATCCACAGATCACTCACACTTCTCCTCACTCTTTTCTCCTCTTTTCTCTCTTATCTCTCCTAGGGTTAGGAAAATTCGTATGGAATGAGAGAGGGGTGGGTTAAGGTCCTTATATTGGCCTAGAAGTGAGGTAAACGGCCCTAGGGCCATGATATACTTAGGTTATAGCCAAAAGGCGTCTGTTTCGGGTCAACGGAGCTCATCTGGAGGTCCATTGCTTGCATACGGTCTGACAAAAATTCCCTGACAATGGATCTATGCCAGGCTACGGTTTCGGTCCGATCGGATTAGTGGATCGATCGTGGAGGACCCGTTTCAGTTCAACGGTCATCGTCACTCGATCAGGGCCACAAATATACCAATGGGTGCAGGGCAATTTTCCTGATCCAAGGGTGTAGTTGGGTCTGAATCTGACGGTCTGAAATCTTAAATTTGACCTGTAAGCGAATGGCCCAATTCACTTAAGTTTGGGTTTATTTTCTAAAGATATTTACGTTTCTCACACACTTTGCTCTGGGCTCAAGTTGTACATTTTTGGATACTAATTAAACTCGATTCCCGTGATGGTTGTCAAGCCCAGTAAGGCGGTCATAACCGTATAGTTTGGCGGTAATCGGACTTTCGACGTGCGGTCCAGGTCCGATACGGAGTTTCAATGTGCTCCCGAGAGCAATTAGGTTTTGAGATCGCTCTTAGATTTTCTGGTAATGTTGAGTTAGCGATTCTAATAGTTTTGGGTCTTACAGTTCGTATCGAAAGTGGTTCAAGCTAATTTTCTGATTTATTTAGTTTAGTACTTAATTAATTTTCGTCTAATTTATAAAGGATTCGGTCCTTAGTAATTTCTGCCTGAGGTGGTACTTGGGTCTTTGTGCGGATTTTTCCAAGACATTACAATCCACCCCTCTTAAAGAAAAATTTCATCCTTGAAATTAGTACCTGTTCGTACTCCTCGAGAATCTGAGGGTAGTTCTTACGGACCTCGACTTCTGTTTCCCAAGTAGCCTCTTCCTCAGTGTGGTGCATCCACAATACTTTCACAAGTGGGATAACCTTATTGCGCGGCACCTGTTCCTTCCTGTCCAGGATATGTGTCGGTTGCATTATATAAGTAGCATCTTCACTCAACTGTACCTCATCTCATTTGATGATGTGGGACGAGTCAGGAACGTATTTCCTCAGCATCGATATGTGAAATACGTTGTGCACGCCTGCGAGTGGTGTGGGCAAAGCGAGACGGTATGCCACCACAGCCAATCGGTCCAGGATCTGGAATGGACCAATAAATCGTGGCGTGAGTTTTCCCTTCTTACTAAAGTGAAGGACTCCCTTCATTAGGGAAACCTTCAGAAACATGTGGTCCCCAACCTCAAACTTTAGCGGTCGTTGCCTTGTATTGACGTAACTCTTCTGTCTACTTTGTACTGAAAGAAGTCGACAACTAATAATGTCGATCTTCTTTGAGGTCGCTTGAACTAAATCTGGGCCAATCAGACTCTGCTCACCAACTTTTGCCCAATAATGCGGTGCACGCCCATACAGAGCTTCGTAGGGAGCCATGCCAATGCTTGCTTAAAAGTTATTGTTATAATCGAACTCTGCATAAGAAAGACAGTCATCCTAACTGTCTTTGAAATTAAGCATACATGCCCGCAACATATCCTCTAACACCTAATTGACTTGTTCTGTCTGCCTATCCGCTTGTGGGTGGAACGCGGTACTGAACTTCAGTTTCACCCCCATTACCTCTTGGATACAAGTCTAGAAGATAAACTTGAATTGTGTGCCTTAATCTAACACAATCTCCATAGGCACTCAATGCAGACATACTATCTCCTTGATGTACAGCTTGGCCAAATCATCTGCTGACTTTGAAACTCTAATAGGGAGAAAATGAGCTGATTTCGTCTATCGGTCCACAATTACCTAAATGGAGTCATGTCCCTTCCTCGTCTTCGGTAAGCCCGAAGTAAAATCCATAGAGATGAAATCCCATTTCCATTCAGCTATAGGTAAGGGTTGAAGTAATCCAAGAGGTCGGCGATGCTCGGCCTTGACCTGTTGGCACGTGAGACAACGGGATACATAATTTGCTATGTGGGCCTTCATGTTGTCCCACCAGTACGAACGATTCATATCTCGATACATCTTCGTACTGCCAGGATGCATTGTCATCCTCGAATTGTGAGTGGCTCCTAGAACTTCCTTTCTCAAGTCATGAAGATTTGGGACGCATAGGCGACCACGATGATGTAAGCCCCCATCCGACCCAACTCTTCATTCAGAGTCTTCAATATCACTAGCACATTTTCTCATCTTCGCCAACCATTTATCTTCTCTCTGAGCCACAATGATCCGGTCATTAAGAAGTGGCTGTATACGAATATGCGCAATGCTTACGAATGACTCCTTACTGTAAGCTTCTATTCGAAGTCTCGCACAAACTCGACCATATTCAATTCCTGTATCATCAGCGGAGCTACAATGTTATCGTCTTATTGCGGCTCAACGCGTTTGCCACAAGGTTGGCCTTGCTAGGAAGGTAGGAAACCTCAAACTTGAAGTCTTTCAAGGTTTTCATCCATCGTTGCTGCCTCATATTCAAGTCTCTCTGTGTGAATATGTATCTGAGGCTCTTGTGGTCGCAAAAGAGCTTGATCTCCTCTCCATAGAGGTTATGTCTCCAAAGCTTTAATGCAAAAATGACAGCCGTCAACTCCAGGTCGTGTGTAGGGTAGTTCTCCTCGTGTTTCCTCAACTGTCACGAGGCATAAGCAATCACTCTGTCCTTCTGCATAAGAACACAACCCAAACAACACGAGAGGCATTGATATAAATGGTATATCTGACCCCCTGCTCTGGCAATACTAGCACGGGTGTGGATGTCAACCTGTCCTTCAGTTCCTGAAAGGCTGCTTTTGCCTTCTCATTCCAGGCAAACTTGAGATCCTTCCGAGTGAGCTGAGACAACGGTCTGGATATCTTGGAAAAATCCCTAATAAACCGATGGTAGTAACCAGCAAGTCCTAAGAAGCTCCTCACTTCAGTAACCGAACCAAGCTGCTCCCAGTCCTGAACTGTGGTCACCTTAGCAAGGTCCACAACTATCCCTTCCTTGGACACCACATATCCCAGGAACTTGACTTCTTCTTTCTAGAAATCACACTTCTTGTACTGAGCAAACAACTGGTTCTTCCTGAGAGTATCAAAGACTGCTCGTAGGTGCTCCTCATGATCCTTCTGACTCTTAGAGTATATCAGGATGTCATCTACAAATACGATGATGAATCGGTACAGGTAGGGCCGAAACACCCGGTTCATCAGGTCCATGAACACGAACGGTGCGTTTGTGAGTCCAAATGACATCACAAGGAACTTGTAGTGCCCAAAGCTGGTTCCGAACGCTATTTTCTGCACGTCTTCATCCCTGACACGTAACTGATAATACCCTGAATATAAGTCGATCTTTGAGAAATACTGTGCCCCTTTCAACTGGTCGAACAGATCATCAATCTCGGGCAAAGGATACTTGTTCTTCACTGTTACTTGGTTCAACTTGCGATAATCAATACACAATTGCAGTGATCCATCCTTCTTCTTCACGAACAACACAAGGGCTCCCTAAGGGGATACACTCGGTCGTATGAAACCTGATTCCAACAGACCATCGATCTGTCTCCTTAATTCCTCCATTTCATGTGGAGGCATGCGAACGTCGGTGGCGAAATGGGCATCGAACCAGGCACAAGGTCGATAGTAAAGTCGATCTCGTGCTACGGAGGTAGACTAGGAATCGTCCTGAACACGTCTATTAAATCTTGGACTACAGGCATGTCCCCAAGTGTCGAACCATCAACATTCTCTAACAAGGTAGCATAACAACTAATACGGTAGTACCACCTAACCAGAACGGAGAAAGTATAGGTAATGCCCTTAGATCCATGGGTTGTCACCACTCTAGTGTCGCAATCGATCTCTGCCTTCATCTCGGTGAGCCAATCTATACCAAGGATGACATCGTAATGACATAACGGGGTAACAATCAAGTCAACAAGTACTGCTCTGCTCCCTAAATCTATCGAGTAACCCTTATAAATCTTGGTAGTGTCGGAGAAAGTCCCTATGGGGGTAAGGAGTCTCACCCCAACCATAGGACAAGTTTCCAATACTAGTTGCTTGACTGTTGCACATGATATTATGGAAATAGTGGACCCAGTGTCCACTAATAAGAAGACTGGTATACCTTGGATATTTGCCGCGACTTCTAAAGCCAACGGTGCTGCGGTTGTTGTCTCGGGTGCCTCAGTTGCAAGTGAGTGCACATGAGCCAGTTGAGAACGGTTCGGTTGCAGTGCCATAGGTCGTGGAGGTGGCCGGTAAGATGGCTGTGTAGGTGCTGCTAATCATAAAGGTGGAGCTAAGATAGGTTGTGGAATCTGACAGTTAATTTTCTGAGGAGGCGCGAAGCCGTTGTCCCTGATCCTGATAAAGCGGTAAGTGTCAGTATGGCCCAACCTCTTACAGTAGGTGCACCACACATCTGATCACCTCGGTTGAGTCGGTGGAGCCGTAAGTCTGGGAGGCAAATTTGGATGTGGCCTCTTGTCGAGGAAGGGTTGGTTCGGCAAGTTAGGTCGAGGCCTCGGGCCCATGGGCACATGTGTATGGGATAGTCTATCCCCATCTTGCTCAGCTCGCAAGGACATGCTCACTAGCTCAACATAGTTGAGAATGCTAGCACAACACATCTTCGTGCGGATATCAGGCCGCAGACCCTTATAAAATTGCCACATCTTCATCGACTCGTTCGCTAGTATCACAAGAGCGTATTTGGCTAGCTCCGTAAACTTGTTCTCATATTCGACAACGGTCATCCCTCCCTGTCAGGGGTGAAGAAACTCTCCCTCCTCATTACGGTACGTGAGGGGGAAGTACTTCCCATGGAAGTGGGTCTTAAAAGCTTCCCATGTCCATACGTACCCAGTAGCCACTGTCCGTAGGTGCTGTCTCACCATAGACTAGCCTCCTTCTCGAACATGTATGTAACCAACTCAACCTGCTCAGCTTAAGTACAGTGCACCGGCTTTAGCATCTTAGAGATGCGGTCAAGCCAGTACTCGACCTCCTCGGGTCTGTGAGTACCCACAAAAGTGGGAGGTCGAAAGTGCTGGAATCGTTCAAACAAGCCACTGGCATTCATGTTTCCGGCAGGGTGCACAGGTGGTGTAGGCGGGACCACGTTCATGTTCTGGACAAGGGCCCCCACAATGGTGGTCCAAATCTACTGCTGCTGTTGCATAAGGAGCATCATCTACTCTAACCTATCTGGAGGAGTCGCCTGATGCATGTGTGGCGTCAATGAGGACGCACAGTTTTGTTCTGAAATCGGTGGTGTAGAAGGTGTTGGCCCATTGGTTGGCCAGTGGCCAGCTGAGAATCCGGCATGGTGACACTCTCAAGGCCCAAAGCAGGGTCCATGTGGCTATTGCTTAGGGGATGTGCCCCATCAAACGATCCACCAAGTACGAGACGTGCCATACTCCGAGTGTTCTTAGGTGGCATTCCCTATATAAAACATAGGGTGCAACCCGTGTAAGATTTAGCATAGTAACACACACTCATCCCAACATTATTCACATTCCAAATCAAAAGAAGCTTCATGCATTTCATTTAACCAAAATCATCACAATACATGGGATGTAGTCTTACATGGATCATGACAGAAGATGCATGTGATCTAAACTAAACAAAGCTTTAAACACTAAAAAATACCAACACTCTACCATACTACTAAGCCTATCAAGGCTATAACATGGAAAACAAGAAAATAAAGAAAACCCAAAGATGAATACAATATATGACTAGTCATTCGACTCTGGTGATGGAGGAGGAGCACCCTTGTCCTACATATAGCACAGGAGGGCCTTCAAGGTGCGAGACACCTTCTTAAATTTCTGTTTCATGTGGTCCCTATTCTCTTCAAGTTCGGCTCAGGTCTCTTTGACCTCTTGTCTCAGGGCGACTTGGCCCTCCTCAATCTGAGCCAAGCGGGCTTCTAAAGCAGCCCGATCATGGTGGCGCTCATATGTAGTAGGAGGAGAGCCCCCATTAGAGTCTTGGGCCTCCTCTTCTTCCTCTTCCTGCTCTCCCTCTTCCTTACTTCCTTCCTCTATTTCCTTTCCGTCCTCTTCTTCATCACTTTCTTCCTCTTCACTCCCCGTCTCATCCCCACTTTCATTGAGTCGGGCTTGATGTTGTTGAGGCCCAATTCCCATGTTATTGAGCATAGTGTCATTAATGTAGTGGATTGGCACAAGCTTTGTGTAAAGTCGATAGCCGAACTCTCGAGTAAGCTTACATATGAGTCGGCCAAATGGGAGTGAAATATCTCCCCTAACAGAGCGTGCGGTCTGTACTATTTGTAGCAGCATAAATGTAGGCAGGCACAGCTTGTCTCCCTGCCCAGCTCTATATCGGAAGTCCACCATCAAATGCGTGCATTCGGAGCGATTGCTACACCTAGGATACACATTGTGTGTGAATATGTAGTTGAGTAGGCGGAAGTCATGAGTCATCTTGGTCACTGGGAGGTAGTTGCCTTGATTCCAATGGATTAGTAGGCCGTAAAGAAATCACGTACGGTGATCTCTTTCATGCACACTCTTGAGATTCTTCTCGCTAGCATGAACCTCACCACGCTCCATCCCCATAATCTGAGCTATTACACCAACATCAACTGTGGCTTCCCACCTTCCCATGGGAATAGTGAACTGTAGAGGCTCTAGTAATGAGTCCCGTATGTGGGTGTAGAAGGCTCGGACAATGCTCTCACACACACGTGACTTACCTTCAAATATGGGACCCTATCCGGCGTCCAAGAGGAGGTCCATCACCAGATATAACCTAAATAGCTTTTCATCCATGTGTGCTTCCTAGAGAACTCTACGACCCTAGAACCTACCATGTGTGACGCTCGGCAGTACGGCCCTTTCGATTGGAATTTGGGGATCGAGATCCCGCTTCGCCCTCTACTCTCGTGTGGTGCTTGTACTTGCTTCGGTGCCTGATTTCTTCCTTAGATGGGTTGGGTGGCTAGGCCTACTTCATCTGTGGAAGCCCTCTTCTTTCCCATGAGGGAAAGAAGTGTGGAGAGAGAGAAGATCGCAACCACTAGCTCAAAAAGAGCCATGGATGTCAGAAAAGCTTGGGAATAGGGTGAAATGTGAGGCTTATGTGTTATGAGACACAAAGGTGTAGGCTTTGTGTGGAAATAGGGAAAATGGGGAGTTGTATGACTTAGGTTTGAGGAATATGATGGAGAGTGGGTATGTAATGAAGAAGAAGAAGAAGACATGAGAATGGTAGGGAGATTTGAGAAGAAAAGTGAGATTTTTGAGAGGTTTGGAGGGTGTAGAAGCTAGGTGGGTGGTTGAAATGAAGAAAAATGGGAATAAGAGAGGGTTCCACATGATATCGTGGCCCTCACACACGTGTACAAGGTCGGCTGGCCACAGCCCGCTGGACCTGGATCGTGAGGCCTCGTGGTAAGCACGATGACATCATGGTCCGCTGGACCCTTGGGCATTGGCTTGCCCTAGGGGCGATGGCATCCCCCTCCTAGGGTGCTGTAAATGCACGGGGGCCACTTTGGTTCCCCTCGATTTGTGCCGTTTGGGCCCCCGAGTCCGTTTGAGACGTTTTCAGAGTCCATCTTGCATATATTCACGCGTTTTGGTCATTTGACTATAGAATATGCTGAATTAGCATCTAAACCCATTGATTGATGGTTTAGAAAAGAACTGGGATCATCTCACATGATCACAGTTGCATACGGGTCATATTTCAATGGTCAGTTTTGCCCGTCGGTGAAATTTTGAATCCTATGATTAGTTCTATGTTTTATCGCTCCCTCCTAAGTTAAAGTACGTCAGTGTGCATTGTGTTACCATAACCCAGGTCCAGTTTAATCTAAATCATGCTCTGATACCAACTTGTAATGCCCTGAAAATCACAGGTCAAGCAAAGCTGAACTCCCGAGTTCCAACGCATCACTTATGCAACATAAATAATGATGATTAGATGTTGTCCATATTAGTACATTAAACATGAATGGGATTAGACTAAAACAACATATCATACTCCAGAGATGATTAGATTTAGCAAGTGAAAGACTGTGATAGACATTAAAGTATGTAAGTGGTTGTAAAACCCCCAGAGTATGGTCATGTCCCCAGGCTGAATATATACATGTTTGTTCCAAAATATATAAAATGGCAAAGTGTAATGCCCAAGTAATTCATATCCCTATAATCCCATTGATCAGTACATAGTCTACATAGATCTACCAGATAGCTGCATAGAGGAGAACTCCTCCTCATTGTCGTAGAAGTCAGGCTCTGCTTGGTAAGCCTCGCCATCATCTGCAGCTAAAACAGAGTCTGGTTGGTGTTTTAAAATACCATCCTGGAGTAGGAGTGAGTGATCAACTCAGTGGTACTATAGGGTAAAGGTTAACATGTTGTCAATTCAGTCAAGCAGTAATGATAAAGCAGTGCAACAATCATGTCCTAAGTACTCTTGTTAATGTAGGAATGATATGATATAATGATGCATGTCCTCGCCTGCACTCCCTTAGTGACACATTTCACGGTCGTACATGCTGCTCCCACTATGCTCTTCCATGCCAAAGGCACATGCAATGCGTTGCATGGTCGTGTCAGCCAAGTTCTTATTTAGGTTTATTCATACAACAGATTTAGAAAGCTAAGGTACCTCCCTTTATATCATTTACCCAAATGATGATCCATCTAGGGTCGTCAATCCTAGTTAATCGCATACGATAGGCAAGTTATAGGGCAACATCACCCATAATTTTAAAAGTAGTGGATAGGCAAGTTTAGGTCACTATAGGAGGCTTGTCACCTCAGCATAGGCCTAGTTTATACTCGAAGTCACTACGAAAAGGCTCGTCACCTTAGTGTAGGCCGACAGCTTGAATATAGTGTCCCATACATCACCATGTTCTGCTCACGAGTTTTGGTTGCTCACTGGTCACTACGGGGAGGCTCGTCACCCCAGCGTAGGCCGACAGCTCGACCACAGTGTCTGATACACCACCATGCCCAACTTATGAGTCTTAGCGGATCGTGGTACCATTGTTAAACGAGCTTTGCATTGGTAAGTGGTACCTTAGATTCAAGCAGTAACGTCCATACATGATAAACACACATTAGGCCAATCCAGTTACTTGACAAGTTCGATTGGTACGAGCACACACTAAATTAATCGATATGGAGTGCATACGCACTCCTTGTAGCCTAACCACTGTTGATAATCACCGCACGAGTCGGATTCATCGAACGTGTCTGTTGTAGTGAAACTAATTCGACCACTTGATCGAAAACCGTTATCGATTGCCTGGATTACGTATTAGTCCCAATCATACTCAAATATGGTAAGCACTCATATGTGATAGTCAAAACAACATTTAACAACCAATTCAAATATAAATCTCATTTGAGCATTTTAACAAACACATAGTGCACATGTTATCATGCATAGGAATTTCATCCATAAGTCACATAGTAGCGAGATAGGTTACCTGAAGGAAACTGTAATCATAGATAAGGTAATTGAGAATCCTATCTCAATATCCTCATTAAATACATTTCAACAAGCAATTTCTCATTCAGACATTTGATCAAATACTTAGACCACACATTTTAACATACATGTAATAAATTAGTTATGACATATATAATGGCAAATCCTTTCACAAAGGAGTTGTCATACATACAACAATCATGTATTCTCAATTAATAATCATGGCAAGCACAAATCATAATTTCATATTCATTTAAACATTTAAACAAGCACATGGAATACATTATAAGTTCACATAATTCACACACAAGTATAATTTATGGAATGTGCCGTAACTAAGATCATATGGTAGCAATCAAGTTAGACATAAACCATTGTTGACATTAAAAGCCTTGAAAACCATAACCTAAATGTTTATAGTTTGCACCTTTCGTCGGTACGTTCGTTACGAACTCGGTTCATACACCACGTCCTTGTCTACGGCCCAACAGCTACTTAAACATTGAAATAGGTTAGCTATTTCACCAGTTTCTCTTTTTAGATTCCTAAAATAGATTAAGGTTAGGATTTCTTACCCAAAAATGGAATTGGATTCAATGGTGTAGTGCACGGAAGAGGTGATTTGGTACGTGGAGTAGTGGGAGTGAATCCCAGTAATAATCCACAGATCACTCACACTTCTCCTCACTTTTTTCTCCTCTTTTCTCTCTTATCTCTCCTAGGGTTAGGAAAATTCGTATGGAATGAGAGAGGGGTGGGTTAAGGTCCTTATATAGGCCCAAAAGTGAGGTAAATGGCCCCAAGGCCATGGTATACTTAAGTTATAGCCAAAAGGCGTCTGTTTCGAACCAACGGAGCTCATTTGGAGGTCCATTACTTGCATACGGTCTGAAAATTTTTTCCTGACAATGGATCTATGCTAGTTTAGGGTTTTGGTCCGATCGGATTAGTGGATCGATCGTGAAGGACTCGTTTCAGTTCAACGGTCATCGTTACTCAATCAAGGCCACAAGTATACCAATGGGTACAGGAAAATTTTTCTGATCCAAGGGTGTAGTTGGGTTAGAATCTGACAGTCTAAAACCTTAAATTTGGCCTGCAAACGAACGACCCAGTTTACTTAAGTTTGAGTTTATTTTCTAAAGATATTTGCGTTTCTCACACACTTCACTCCGGGCTCAAGTTATGCATTTTTAGATATTATTTGGACTTAATTCCCACGATGGTTGTCAAGCCCAGTAAGATGGTCATAACCGTATAGTTACGCTGTAATCGGACTTTTGACGTGCGGTCCAGGTCCGATACGGAGTTTCAATGTGCTCCCGAGAGCAATTAGGTTTTGAGATCACTCCTAGATTTTCAGGTAATGTTGAGTTAACGATTCTAATGGTTTTGGGTCTTACAGTTCGTATAGAAAGTGGTTCGAGCTAATTCTCTGATTTATTTAGTTTAGTACTTAATTAATTTTCATCTAATTTTTAAAGGATTCGATCTTTAGTAATTTCTGCCTGAGGTGATACTCAGGTCTTTGTACGGATTTTTCTGAGACGTTACATCTGGCTAGGGAGGTGGAAGTTAGTGTGGAGTGTACTAGACCCTGGTTGTCATTGCCCGAACCTAATAGTCTTATAATACCTCTATATCTACCAGATCTAGCGCGTGACAAGCTGAACTCCGGGATTGGTACCTAATGCTCACACACTAAGTCCCAATCTCAGCGTTCGGTAAGTAATGTAAAGAATAAATATCACCATTCATTCTTCACGAAAGGAACATCAAAGATAAGATAAGTAACATCTACATACAAGTAAACCGTTATTATAAAATTCCAAAAGTACATCATCTGTCTGTGCGATACATATACATCATGTACAATTCTAAATTTCAAAAGTCAAATCAATCCCCTTGATGTGGCACCTAACTCGTAGTCGCTACTTGTTTTTCTTCTTTAGATCCTTTACCTGAGTGGTTAAAAGACAAGTAAGTCTTATAACTTAACAGGTGCAAAGTCTTCATGATAAGTACACAAGATAAGTTAACATAAAAGATATAATTAACAAATGCAAGGTCCTCATGATAAGTACGCAAGATAAGTTAACATAAAAGATATAATGAAAGAATCGCCAAAAGTAATAAACTGTGCAAAACGATGTCTTAATGAATGATGGAGCATGATCATGTGTGAAATGCATAAAATAACTATATGCTAACTGTAGAAATGCCTGCCAATAGTCCTCTCACCACGGAATTGACCGCACTACTCCTGAACATCATCGTATCGACTATGATCAATATACTATTGGAACTTAGGATCCACCAGGGTCGATGCCTATGCACCAGACACCAGCAATCGACCTCGCTAACCACTAATGGGGTTACAAGCTCCATTGTGTATACTAGTAGTGGACCTCGTTCGCGCTTCTCCTTGCTGGTGGGTCAAACCGGTCCCCGTTTGCCACCTCAGCCCAAGGCGGGTCGGACATACCCCTTCTCAACCTGGCCTCGTCAGTGGGAGTCAAATCCATGGCCCATGTGTCCACCCGGCCCATTGGTGAGGCATCCCAAGGTACCTTTGGGTTTTAAGGTCTCTTAACCCAAGGGGCACACCATCCCTTACTATTTTCATATTTTCGGTGTCCATGATTCAATATCATCATACTTATCATAATACGGTCAATCCGTGATGTTATGAAGAGTTTGAGTACTATTTCTCATCATATATCATGCCATGGAATGCATAGTGATGATAATGACAAGCGAATCAAGGATAACTAGAACTCAATGTATGCCGATATGTAGGGTGCTAGATCATTAAAGTGCCACGTACCTCCATAACCAATCCCTACATGATGCTGTCAACTTCTGGCCTCGTAGCTTGGTACTTTTGACTGTGAAATTCTTTTCTCTTCTTGCTTAATCATGACTAATCAAATTGTAGTCCTTGTAATTTCTAAACTGGGGTAATTGATAGTAATTTTAGTTATTACTCCTTTTTATAAATTAACATCCCTTCAATGTCCTACTAACAATCTAATTGCATACTCCTCGATTTGATCATTGCATTGTATTGGGCGATTTAGATGCCTAGTATGACTATTTAAGATATTCATGAAATTGGGCCACAAATTCTTGTCATACAGGGTGGCCTTAAGTCCAATACACACCGAAGTATTCATGGTGGGCTTATATGGGTTTTAGATTGGGCTTTGATGAGTAGAACATAGAATTATTGAGTGGCCCAAAATTTAGTTCCACTAGAGATGTCCTATGTATATACACCCTAATCCATAGCTCAAGTGGTAGACTGAGTGAAGATACCTCATTTCAACACTGGCTTGGTAACGATCCCTAGTGGGGGTGGCTAACAGTGAAGTGTGAACTAATAATAGGGCATACTAACCAGCTAATAATTATATATATATATAGGAAAAGGTTCTATGTGGTTCAGCACATGGGGACTTCCCATGAGGTCAAACTGTGTGGGCCCAGCGTGATGCATGTTGAACATCTACCCCATTAGTTAGATGCACCATTCCATGGTGGGCCTAGAGCTTACAAATCAAATTAATGATTGACTTGTGTCGGCCACACCACATACAAAGGTTGAGAGGGGTCAACATGCATAATCATTTGTTGGGCCCACTAAGAACTAGTTCACAAATCCAACCCATCCATTATGTGTGTCCCACTTGGTTAAGGGGTCAGTCCAAGTTTCAGATGCATCCAAATTTTAGGTGGGGCCCAGTGAGTGCTTTTATATGTTTTAACATCTCTTCACATGATTTTAGATGGTGTGGGCCACCTGAGTTCCGTGTACAGCTGATTTTTGGGATATCCCAATTTTTAAAGGGAGCCCATCAAATGCACAGTGTTGATGCTCGCCATACATCACAGTGGGGCCTGTGGTGGGACCCACCGTCCCTCCATCATCCAGTAGCAGGATGCTGCTTGCTATAACGTCATCTGGACGCTGACAACAATAGCGTCTGCTATTTTTTTATGGTTTTTCAATGGTGGGGCCCACATCAGGATGATCCAACCCATCTACTAGGTTCTCTGGCTTAGGACGGCTCTAATGAGCCTAATATTCAATATGTTTTAATGTGCAGAAACATTGTAGTGGGCCCTAACAGACTTTAACCATAAATATCACTATTTTCTATGATGTGGCCCGTCAGCGATTCGGATTAGCTTTATTTTTCGGCTCAATGCCTAAAATAAATTGGGAAATTAAATGGATGGTGTGGATCAACTAGAAAGTGCACCTATCAAGGGTTTTTAGATAGTTGACGCCATCTATTTTTTACCTACTGAAGAACAGTCGCTATTCTCTCTCTCTCTCTCTCTCTCTCCCTCTCTCTCTATATATATATATATATATATATATATATATATATATATATATATATATATATATATATTGCACGTGTGTGAGAGTGTGTGAGAGAGTGAGGGTCTAGTTAGAGGGGTCCATTGTCTATACAATTAGATTGTATATACACATCACAATGGCTCATAGTGGGGCCATGTCTTGCTGACCAAGCTGATATTTATGTTTTCTCTTCATCCACATCCTTGTAACCATATACACTTGTATGATGGTTTAGTATACATCACGGTGGGCCCACAACTAGTGGGTCCCACATAATCTTTACATCAACTAATATTTGTTTCATTCCATCATCAATGTG
Source organism: Magnolia sinica (assembly GCF_029962835.1). NCBI lineage: Eukaryota > Viridiplantae > Streptophyta > Magnoliopsida > Magnoliales > Magnoliaceae > Magnolia > Magnolia sinica. The sequence continues at coordinate 64,673,327 of NC_080576.1, forward strand.
TGTAAACATATATCAAAATGGGCCCTACCATCAATGGGTCCTACATCATCATCATCACTTCAACATCACACTCCAAAGTAAATAAAACATTCCAAAGACAAGTGAGGGGGGGTGTACTCACCTTGATGGATTAGATGGAAGGTTGAGATGGATGGAAGGGATGAAATTGATGGAATGGATGGTTGAGATGGATGGAAGGGATGGGATTGATGGCCCACTAAGATCACTCCTCTCTCTCTTGTTTTAGAAAAAATGGTGAAAATGCTAAGGGGTGGAGGGGTTTATGTAGAGAAATGGATAAAAATATGGTTAGGTTAGGCTAATGTGATTAATCTTAGCTTAGGCTAAGATTATGGGAATTTGGGCATGATTAAGAATTAATGGTGGATTAAAGGGGCATGGGATGACATGGTGTGATGATGTCATGCATGAGATATGGTATGGAGAAGAGTTGACTTTGGGGTGTACATGAGAGAGGGAGGGGTATAGGTGTGTGACATCACACACATGGGTAGAGATTCTCTCACCCATGTGTGGTATGGAGTATGTGTGGGAGCATATATTATGCACATGTGTGGAATGCAATATATGGCACCATGCACACATGATACACCGACGATTCTTTATGGCATATCTAACTAACGGAGCGTTGCACAGATGCATGTGTGGTACCTCCGCGATCGCAATGATGTGGCGGTCGATATGGAATAGGTTTCGAAGTTTTGGGGTTCCAGTCAGTCGGGTGTGTATTATGCACGACCGATCTAGGTCTGGTTAACGGTGTCGATCATCGTGCACATAGGCATAGAAAATGGTAGGAATGGTCAGGGTGGTCATCATGGTATCGGTTTCAGTTATTTATGGTCGCATTATGAGAGGTGTACTATAAGGGTTTCATGCAAGCATTATCGAGTTTTATTTTGGAAGGTGAGTCTCATCTACTAACCAGTTGGTCGTACTTAAAGGATGGATCGGGTATTATACTGGTGATATCCCAGAGAGGAACTGTACTGATATATGTACTTGATATGAGGACTGGCATGCTTGTGTTGCATCTTGCATATGACATTTGGATACGTAGGCCTTGCATTGCATGGCCTTGGTATAGCCGATAGCATTCATGCCTTGCATCGCATAGCCTTGGTATGACTGATAGTATTCACGGACTTACTAGCATATTCTCGCATTAGTCTAATATTGCATACTCGGCATATACCTTGCACACACACTTACACTACCCTCTAAGATTTTCATAAGCTTATGCACGACCGTTGCATGTAGGTGACGTTGGATAGCAGCAACGCTGAGGCAGGAGAGCGTGGCAGATTATTTTGGACCTTTTTTATCACCTTGTATTTCCCTTTCCACATTTTACTCAAATGATTTATTATAGCTGATATGTGGTGATGTTGTTTTTTGACTCGGTTATACTTGTGGTTATGCTCCATTACAAAAAAAAATCACATTGAAAATTCTCATTGTGGAATCCCAGGATCAAAATCTGGCATATGGGTGCTGGGAGCCGAGAATGGAGCACTACGGAGGCTGTCGGCGCCGGATTCGGTGATCGAGAATTCTGTGAGCCCATTTTCTAAGTTTGGGACTGACACAAGTGAACAGTCTCGACTAGTCGAACAGGGCTTGAATCAAAGTCCAGTAAGCTTTTCTGGTCCCACTTGACCAGTCTAGTGCATTGCTCGATCAGTCGAGCAAGCCACTCGACCAATCGAGTAACGGGTTTATCTTATCACGTCAAAAATTTAAAAATTGGTTGGTGCTTCGACTAGTTGAACCGACCCTTAGACCAGTCGAGGGAACAAAATTTTTACCTATAAATAGAGGATGAATCTCAGAGTTTTTCATTCATTCCAAGCCTAATCAAGTCATCACTCTAAAAGATAAGTTCCTGCAATTATAAAGCTATTACTTATTCATTTTAAATTCTTTTTATAGCTTTTTGTATTTGATTTTGTGATCTCCTTATTTAACTCTATTGTATTAAAAAGGGGAATTGTGATTTACCCTTTTGAGATCAAAATCAAATCAAGCTAGCCTCAGGTTCATTTAATTTAAAAATTATTTAGACCTAGAACCCTTTCATTTGTGAGATTGGACATTGAACATCTGCGTTTGCATCGAATTAGTTCTACCAGGCTACTTCAGAAGAAGAATCTTTAGATAAGTATAATTTCAATTTCTGCATTTTTGGTTTGTGAGATTCAGTTAGGAAAAACTCATTGTGGGGTTTTTGTGATTGTGTAAAGACCATTTGAAAAACACAATTGTGAAGGTTTTAAGGTGAACCTTGGAAAATCTTATTTTATAGTGAAAGCCAATATCCCGTGGGTGTGGATATTGGGAGTGGAGTAGTTGTGTGGCTGTTTGTGAACAGTTGGTGTACACACACGAACCATTATAATTCTTGGAGTTTAGATGACGAATGTGATATATGTGTGGTGATGAATGTTGTAATTTTCTTTATGCACTTGTGGTGAATGTTGTAATAATTTAATTTATTTCCTTTCCCTCATTCTCAGTTAGAGTTTTTGATACTTACAAATGTTCTAGACATCAGTTTGTCCTACCATAAACCTTGATTTCTGGTGAAAGGTTATCCTTAAAGCTCAGTTTGTATCAATCTCTCATGACTTGTGCATTTGAGGTTGTTATTTATTTGTGCTATCTATCTTTGTATTCTGCATTTAATTTTTATTTGCCATAGTCGTATTCAACCCCCCTTGGGACTTAGAGCTCCGCATTTTCAAAAGTTGATACATCTATGTTTATTCTTCGAAAAAATCAATACATGCCAGTAATACTTATATGTGTTGATGATGTAATCCCCATAAGTGACTTTCCGACATTGTTACAGGACTTCGTTCATTTATTTTAGTGTTCTTTTGATAGAAAAAATCTATGTCGACTAGCATTTTTTATATGCGTAAAATTAACATAAGTTACTTCTATGTTGCATCTTAGCATGATAAAGTACAAAATTGATTTTTTAATCTCATAATTGATATGGTAAATATCAAACCTTTCTTTACACCTTTACCACAAATATCTAAATTTTTTTTTTTTTTTTTACGATAATTAAAAGTTACTCATGCTTAAGAAGAGGGCAAGGCATTAGGGTGAGTCCTACGTGATAGATGTACTATATCAAGGATCGAATATTTTTTCTATTGTAATCAATATTACTTGAGAGCATGCACACAAAAATTGCATCATAACATGATAACCTTTCAACTTATGGCAATCACCCATTCAACCATCAAGATTGTATCAGTAAATGAGAGATTGTTCGGTATGCAAAACGACATTAATAACCCATTCAAACATACGAAAGCAATAAGAATTAACATTCGCATGGAATCAAGAAAATGTGAATGAGAAAAATGATCATCTATACAACGACATATGAACTACCATTCTATCATCAAAGAGTGCTCAGAAAGAAAGAGATATGTTCCCTCATAAGATCTCATTTCTTCTCACTTTTTCTTTCTCTTTACTTTTTAATCCGATTCACTCTTTGTTCTCCTATTTCGTGTCTGAAATATACAGCACTGTGAGAAAGAAAATGATGGCATACTTGTAATATCAAGGAATGTAAGGGTTATGTTTTTATCATTTGTGGACAGCTGTCTTAAGTACAAACAGAGGGCAATGATTGCAATATTGGATTTTCAATAATAAATATACATATTTGAAGATAAAAACTTCAGATGTGAATTTTTAATCAAATTATATAAAAGCCCTTGAAAAATTAGAAATTCGAGTTATCATGAGCATGTTCTCATCACTTTAATAAATTTTTTCCTCTTTTGATGGATTATCTGGGTCAAAGTTGATACATTCATATTTATTCTTTGAAAAAATCAACACATGCCAGTTCTACTTATATGTGTTGATGACATAATCCTCATAAGTGACTCTACGACGTTGTTACAGGACTCCGTTCACTTATTTTAGAGGTCTTTTGACAAAAAATGTCAAGCCCGTGTCCTAGTACCATTCCATTCCATAGGATCCCGTGGTCCTCTCGGTCAAATTTCGGTGACCTACAATCTATAGATAGCATTTACGAGCGACCTTGAGTTATGTCCTGTCAACTCGAATTCGCTTGACCCGAGACCTATGCCATTGTAACCGCATCGTCATCACGGTTCAAATGCCACGTCTGGTGCGTCAACGCGATGCTTAGATTGACAGATCCAGCCCGCACATTTTCCCAGCCGTTGATCGCATGATTGCGGGACCTTGAAAGTGCCCTGGTTTGTCAATTAGCATGAGTATTGAGTCAGCAAGACAAGTGAGCCTCATAGGAAGATCATTCAAGCGTCTACCTCAACTGGATATGTGGTCCGAACTCGTCGAAGGTAAATTTAGCCTTGCATCTCATGTCTCAAAACACCTAGGTATATAAAACCCTTTATAATGGATAGAATAACATAGGGTTAAAGTATGAAAACTATTTTGCAAATCAAGAAAATTTCTAAGTTTTCAACTTTTGTCGATTTATCGAGATCAGATCGATGAGATCAGACACTATTTATTGATGTCCTCGACATGCCATCGATATCATCGAATTAAGGACCTTCTGTGTCCAACAACCACCTTGATCTCTAGACAGCATTATCGATGAATCGATGGAACAATCGATATCATCGACATTCAAATTCTGAGATCATCGAGACGGCTCGATATAATCGACTTCTAGTCTGTTTGTGTCCAATGAGCTTCTAAGGAAAATCATAGATTTATCGATGACTCGAAGGAAGCCTCGATATCCTCGGAATTCAAACTCTAATGATATCGATGGACCTTCGATGTTATCGATTTTGGACCAAAACTGTGCAACAAGTTTTTTTAGGAAAAACCTCTGTAAATAATTCAAGGAATCAAGACTCCCTTAATAATATCAATTTTCAAATATCGATCATATCGAATCTAGGTCGATATCATCGAATTCGGACAATGGAATGTCTAGCAAGCTTATAGGAAAATCTTCTATAAAAGATCGATGAATTGAACAAGGTATCGATATCATCGACATTTAAAATTTGATGAAATCGTGGAAGGATAGATAATATTGAAGCCAGCTGTCTCATATCTAGCCTGCTCTCTTATTTTTCATTTTCAAGAAATCGAACCATGGTTCGATGAAATCGGAGTTCGAAATTCGATGACATTGAAGCATATTCGATATGATTGAGCTGTGTATAAGAGATTCAACTGTGATTGTCAGTTGAGTTCATATCATCAATCTATCCCTCGATGTCTTTGAAAGTATACATTCGATGATATCGAAGATGGAACCATGATATCGAACTCTGTAAAAAATCTGACTATTTTATTACCGTTGGATCCCTTTGCCTATTTAAGGAGAGCTTGCTATTGGTTGCTGTAGTGAGAAAAATATAGACAGCCTTGAGGGTCCTGCATACTATTTACCTTAAGCTCTTTTTCTCATGGGAGTTCATCCTTCAATCTGCCCTCATCATTGATATTTAATAGAGTGGATTGGGGAATGAACTTCCGCATTCAAGGATCATCTAGCTACCACCTTAATGGCAAATCATTGAGCTGAGATACCTTGAATGCTTGAATGCTTGGAATCACTCCGTCTCTAAAATAGGAAAACATTTAATGGAGTAGGATTCCAACATAACCTTAACCCAACCCGCTGCCATACATTGGAGCATTATCAGTGTTATGGTTCAAGGGAGTTGAAGATTCTTCATCATCAAAGGAGGAGATCTTTATCAATATGCTTAATGGGGCTCATCTACTTATCTATAAGTCAATAGAGTCCAGAGACCCTGCTGATCATTCCTTTATGTAGGATTGGGTCACAGGTGATTCTCACCCCTTTCAAGTCCTTATAGGAGGCCTCGACAGGAGAATACGTGTGGGTATTGTGTGTTGACCCTTGGTCTTGGGGAGCATAAACTTAGGTCCTTAGTGTAGGTCATTGGCCTGTGTGGCCTAAAACTTAGGTGCTATGTGTTGACCTTTGCTCTTGTGTAGGCATAAACTCTAGGCTCCTTATGTGGATCCTTTACTCTTGTGTAGGGCATAAAACTTGGGTGTTGTGTGTCTTGTGTGGGGCATAAACTTGTGTCTCGTGGAGACATGTTAGGTACCTAGTGTAGGTCCTAGAGTCAACATTGTGTAGGTTGTATTGGTTTGAGGTAAACCTGATTTGAAACCTCCATTAGTGAAATCTGGTACACTTAAGGGTTGAGTGCGTCCGCTGGGAGTGGAGTAGGCAAGTAGCCGAACCTCTATAAACGACTGTGTTTGGGATTGTTATTTACACCTTACTTTTCTGTGTTTACTTTAAATGTTCACATGATGTATGATGATATGATTAGTTAGAACTGATAAGTATCACATTCCAACACAGTCACTCATTCAATCCATCATAAACTAAATTCATACATTGTTTAGATATTGCATGGTCTTGTGATTGGATCCTCTATTTGGCTTGGAAGTCATTAGAGTTAAGTTAAAGATATCTTGATAAATTGTTATATTAGATCAAGATAATAATGATAGGATTTTAAACTATCATAAAATTTTATAAAGTCCTATTCACCCCCCTCTAGGACACTTTGACCTATTCCTACTTCTACTAAAGCGATCTTTACAGTAATTTTGAACCTGAGGTGTCCAAGTGCATTTCCCTAGAAAGTAATCATGGTGGTGACATCACCCTAGCCTACCTAGACTAGGATGACATCACCCTACCCTAGCCATAGCTCCATGCTTCTTACAAAACAATAATTGCTAGCCCATGCCTGCCTCTTACACAAACTAATCATAACCTTACATATCAATCATTCTAAGCCTTCTTCTTCTTCTTCTTCTTCTTCTTCTTCTTCTCTCTCTCTCTCTCTCTCTCTCTCTCTCTCTCTCTCTCTCTCTCTCTCTCTCTCTCTCTCTCTCTCTCTCTCTCTCCCTCCCTCCCTCCCTTTTTCCCTCATTTCTCATCTCCCCTAGTAAGAGAGATGCCATGGACTCCGAAAAATCAAGCCACATCCCAAGCTCATTCCTCCCAATCCAACCATCCCAACCCCATCTCAACCATTAAAACCTTTCTTTTGGAGCACTACAACCTAGAGGTGGAAGAAGAAGGAGGAGACCTGAGGTGGGTGCCATGTTTAGGGTAGATCTTCTTTCTTTTTTTCTTTTGATTTCCTTGCTTAGGGTCATGTAAGACCCACTAATCAATGGTGAAGATTCTACTTGACCCCTTGGATGCGGCCAATGGCCCATCCTTGTTGCATGCATAAGCCATGATGGGGCCATTCTCCATGGACCCCATCATGATGTTTTATTTGAATCCATACTATTGACGGGTCATCTAGACCCTTGATCTGTGGTGGAGATGGCATCCCCACCTTGATTTACTAATTTGAGGGCCCACACATGGATGGGATCTATCTTAATTTATGAATGTATGATGTGTGTAGATGCATGTATTGAGGAACCCTTAGTGGCAGGGTCCCTCCATCACATGTTTCTCTTTCTCTCTCTTTCTATGGTCATGATGACGTGTGTGGCCCACTTGATGTGATCAACAAATCCATGCTGTCCAGATTTTTCTAGACTTCTAGTTAACGAAACCCACCTTGCTACCCATCTACTGGATGTGCAAGGCCCACTCTAGTGCATGTTTTCCATCCACACTGTCCATTTGTAGGGGCCCATCTGCACTGTTCAGGCCCACCTTGATGTGTGTTGTAAACACAGTGTCCATCTATTTTTTTTGGACTATAGGGCTGGTCTGTGATGCCCACCTTGATGTATATGTTACACATGCTACCCATCCATTTTTACTGAATCATGGGCTGCCCCATAAGGCCCATTATGATGTATATAAGGCCCATGTGTGAGGCCTAATGTGATGTACATGAGGCCCATTATGATGTATGTGAGGCCCATGTATGACACCCAATGTGATGTACATCAGGCCCTTATGATGAGGCCTATTATAATGTATGTGAGGCCCTTGTATGAGGCCCAATGTGATGTACACGAGGCCCTTATGATGAGGCGCATTATGATGTATGTGGGGCGCTTGTATGAGGCCAAATGTGATGTACATGAGGCCCTTATGATGAGGCCCATTATAATGTATGTGAGGCCCTTGTATGAGACCCAATGTGATGTATGTGAGGCCCATGAGTGAGGCCCAATGTGATGTATATGAGGCCCTTGTATGAGGCCCAATGTGATGTACATGAGGCCCTTATGATGAGGCCCATTATGATGTATGTGAGGCCCTTGTATGAGGCCCTATGTGATGTATGTGAGGCCCATGAGTGAGGCCCAATTTGATGTATATGAGGCACTTGTATGAGGCCCAATGTGATGTATGTGAGGCCCTTGTGTGAGGCCCAATGTGATGCATGTGAGCCCTAATTGAGTTATGTGAGCCCACCATGATATATGTGATAATGTTTATGATGCCCATCCATCTCCTAGTTAGAATGAGGACCATAGACCCCCATTATAGGGTAGGTTCTAAATGGGCCATGCCTTGGGAGCAATGATGGTTAAATGTTCACATTGTAAGAGCAATGGTGGTTAAATGTCCACATTGTAATCCTCCCTAGGGCCTGTTGATTTAGCCCATTCTTATCTCACCTTATTGGGCTATCCCAATTCATTAGGCCCCCATTAACATTAGCATAATCCACCTCATTGGGCTTACCCCAAACCGTTGGGCCCCCATTATTGTTGATGCTTCCATTATGCCTTGTAGATTGTCTAAGTTATTAGGCCCATCTTATGTTTATCGGGCCCCTTAGGAAGCATAGTTTACTACATGTCAAAGTGGATGAGGAAAGCCCACTCTTCATTCTTAGGCCCATTCTTGATATGAGTAGGCCATCTAGGCCCATCCTTGATATGAGTAGATTACGTCATCACTATAGATGGAAGGATTCGTGACATCAAATTTGGTATATCCATTGTTGAGGATTGATCTTCATATTATATCTATTAATCATGCTAGTGTACTTGAGTTAGTAGGACATACTGAGTATAGGCTAACATAACATCATGTTACATGCCCATGCGCATCATTTGTATGCTTGTTATAAAGAGTGACTAATTGTAGTATATGTCATTGGGCAGATTGTTTATGGGACTTCCTGATAGATGGAGTTGCCCCATATGAGCGTGCGGTACGTGCAGGATTGATGTATAATTGGATAGTGTGATTCATGCACCTTGCATTGTATGACTTAATTGTTGTATGCCCTAGCGACATTAGGGCGATAGCCTCCGCAGGAATAGTGTGGATGGCAGGATTGGATACTAGAAATACTTGTTCTAGCACGGGGGCACTATAGGTGTCCCAGGGTGAAAGTCCCCAAACCCTTATGGTACCAGGAGGATGCTTCAATGTCTAGACTGAGTGGATGTATGATCGCATGAGGGCCGAATATCAGTTGGCCGCGTCTCCCACTTTGTCGTGGTCGGTTGGAAGGAGTTATGGCCTTACCCGCCCAAGTGAGGAGGCAATGATTAGGCTGAGTCTGACCCAGCTTGAGGAATGGGTCCACTATCGACAAGTCAGGCCCGATATTGGCAGGCGGATAGTGAGATCTCTTCCACTTACCCAGTTGCGCGCTTAGATGGGGCGGCAAGCTGGTGTTGAATGTACTAGACCCGAATGATATTTCAGAGATGAGCTATGTTATTATGTGGATTCATATGAAGATTGGTACGCTTGTGATTGCACCTTACATATGACATTGGCATGTAGGCCTTGCATCACATGGCCTTGGTGTGGCCGATAAATTCATGCCTTGCATCGCATGGCCTTAGTATGGCCGATAGTATTCATGCCTTACATCGCATAGCCTTAATACGACTAATAGCATTCATAGACTTACCAGCATGTTTCCGCATTGCTATGATATTGCATACTTGGTACTTATCATGCGAACATACTTACACCACCCCCTAAGCTTTCTATAAGTTTATGCACGATCATTACATGTAGGTGACGCTAGGATGCCGTAGCAGCATTGAGACTAAAGTGTGCAATTATCTTCTAAAGCTTCTAATATTGATATTGTATTTTTCTTATGCATTATACTCAAAGTTTTTGATCATAGTGGATATGTGGTGATGTTGTTGGTTGTTGTTGGTGGGTTATGCTTCTTATGAAATAAATTTATGTAGAAAATCCTCCTTGTAGGATCCCAGGATCGGAACCTGGTATATGGGTGCCAGGAGCCGAGAATGGGGAATTATGGAGGTTATCAACACCGGATTCGGCGATTGAGAATTTTGTGAGCCCGGTTTCCGAGTTTGGGGCATGACAGAAAAAATCTAGGTCGACTAGCATTTTTTCTAGGCGTAAAAGTAATAAAAGCTCCTTTTATGTTACATCTTAGATAGTTGAAGTACAAAGTTGATTATTTTTTTAATCTCATAATTGATATGGTAAATAGCAAATCTTGCTTTACACCTTTACCATGAAGATCTAAAGTTTAAAAAAAAAAAAAAATCAAAAGTTACTCTTGCTTAAAGAGAGGGAAATGCATTAGGGTGAGTCACATGTGATCGATGTTCCACATGAAGGATCAGATATTTTTTCTATTATAATCAATATGACTTAAGAGCACGCATAGAAAAATTGCATCATAACATGATAACCTACCAGCTTGCGACAATCACACATACAACCATCGAGGTTGTATCAGTAAATGCGAGATTGCTCAATATGCAAAACGACGTTAATAGCCCATTCAAACATACAATAGAAATGAGAATTCACATTTACATGGAATTAAAGCAAATGCGGAAGAGAAATATGATCATCTATACAACAGCATATGAATTACCAATGTATCAACAAAGAGTGATAAAAAAGAAAGAGATATTTTACCTCATAAGATCTCATTTCTTCTTACTTTTTCTTTCTCTTTACTATTTAATTTGATTCACTTTCTGTTCTCCTATCTCGTGTCTAAAATATACAGCACCACCGTGTGAAAGAAAATGATGGCATACTTGTAATATCAAGGAATGTAAGGGTTATCATCTGTGAACAGTTGGCTTGGGCATGGAAAGTTGGCAATGATTGTAACATTTGATTTTCAATAATAAATCTACATATTTAAAAACAAAAACATCAGATGTGAATTTTTAATAAAATTATATAAAAGCCCTAAAATAAGAATTTTGAGTTATCATGAGCATGTTCCGATCACTTTAATAATTTTTTCTCTTCGGATGGATTATTTGTGGCAAAATTAATACATCTATGTTTATTCTTTGAAAAAATCAACACATTCCAGTACAACTTGTATGTGTTGATGATGTAATCCCCATAAGTGACTCTCTGATGTTTTTACAGGATTTCGTTCATTTATTTTAGTGTTCTTTTAACAGAAAAATCTAGGTTGACTAGCATTTTTTATAAGCGCAAAAGTAACATAAGCTCCTTCTATGTTACATCTTAGCAAGATGAAGTACAAATTTGACTCTTTTTAAACTCATAATTGATATGTTAAATAGAAAACCTCGCTTTACACCTTTCCATGAAAATCTAAAGTTTTTTTTTCCAAAAATCAAAAGTTATTCTTGCTTAAAGAGAGGGAAAGGCATTAGGGTGAGACGTGATGGATGTTCCACATCAAGGATCGGATATTTTTTCTATTGTAGTCAATATGACTTGAGAGCACGCACAGAAAAATTACATCATAACAAGATAACCTTTCAACTTATGGCAATCACACATACAACCATCAAGATTGTATCAGTAAATGCGAGATTGTTCGGTATGCAAAACGACATTAACAACACATGCAAACATACAAAAGCAATGAGAATTCGCATTTGCATGTAATAAAAGCAAATGTGAAAGATAAAAATGATCATCTATATGACAACATATGAACTACCATTGTATCAGCAAAGAGTTCTTAGAAAGAAAGATATTTTACCTTATAAGATTTTATCAGTAAATGCGAGATTGTTCAGTATGTAAAACAATGTTAACAACCCATTCAAACATACAAAAGCATATGAGAATTCACATACGACGTTGTATCAAAAAAGAGTGCTTAGAAAGAAAGAGATATTTTACCTCATAAGATCTCATTTCTTCTCACTTTTTCCTTCTCTTTACTTTTTAATCCGATTCTCATTTTGTTCTTCGGTTTCGTGTCCGAAATATACAGCACCGTGCGAAAGAAAATGATGGCATACTTGTAATATTAAGGAATGTATTGTAAGTGCTATGTTTTCTGGCTCCTATTATTGTCAAATTTTGTAGTGCCAAAACCTCTTGAAATCTGTCTTGTGTAGCTCATCTACAAATTCAAGACATTACATCTCATGTACAAGATCAAAGGTCTTTACTTCAAGAACTTCAAAAGCAAGATTACATGTTCATGTTCAAGTACAACACCAAGTGTTAATTCAATCTTTCAAGCTTCAATAGTTCGAGTTTTAAAAGCTTCGTCCAATTCAAGACAAAGTTCTTTACTTTGAACCTCATGCTCAAGCTTCAATGTTAGTCATATTCAAGCTTCAAAAGTCTCAAGTTCAAGCTTCATCATCTCAAGCTTCGTGAACTTCAAAGAACGACTATCAACTGAAGTAAAAGAAGATTCAATGTTCATATATCGCTTACAAGGTATGAATGACCCTATATTGACCATAGGATAGGTCATTTTGAATACATAATTTAATTGGGTCACTTTATAAGTGCATAGTCTAATTTTTGACTAGTCTTAAACTAAGTTCGACTAGTCCTAGTACTGGCTCGACCAGTCCAAGAAATCCTCGACTAGTCCTACAGTTGTTACTTATTTTCATGATTGTTTGTTAAAGCCTCAACTAGTCCTGGAGACTGCTTGACCGGTCGTGTGAATAGTGCTCGACCAGTCCTGTAGGGTCAACTCGAAGTTCAATAACTAATTTGGGTTCCACACAACCAGTCGTGGACAGGACTCGACCAGTTGTGGAGGCCACTCGACCGGTCAAGCAGGTCCTTCGACCAATCATGAAACGGTCTGATCTTATCGCGCCTAAATTTTTAAAAGTTTGTTGGTCCTTCGACTAGTCGAATTGACCTCAAGACCAGTTGTAGATGCAATTTCTGCACTTATAAATAGAGCACAAAATTCAGAGTTTGATATTCAACTCAAGCAAAATCAATACGCCACTCTGAGAGATAAGTTAGTCATATTCTTAAGCTATTTAGTGCTCATTTTATATTCTCTTTAATTAGCTTTCTTTGTATTTGATTTTGAGTTTCTGCATTCCAATTTTATTTGAAAGAGGGATTGAAGTATTTCCATTTCTTGAAATCAAAATCAAATCAAGCTAGCCCAAGGTGATTTAATTTAAAATCAATTTAGAACTTAGAACCATTTCACAAGTGAGTGTGAACATTGAACTTCTACTCTGAATTGGTTCTTCTGGGCTGCATCAAAAGGAGAATATCCAGATAAGTATTTTATAGTTTTGTAAATTCATTCTTTTAGTTTCATTGAGAGTGTGTCAGAAAAATCTCTTTGTTTTGGTTTGTCTGAGGTAATCCAGAAAACTCGTCTGAGGTGATCCAGAAAACTTAGAGTGTGGAATTTTTGAATTGTGTAAGCCCACTTGAAAGACATAATTGTAAGGGTTTTAGGTGAACCTTGAAAAACCTATTTTCATAGTGAACACTAATATCCACTGTGTGAGGATATAAGGAGTGTAGTTGTGTGGCTGTTTTTTTTTTTTAAATAGTTGGTGTACACACAAGTGAACCATTATAATTTTTGGTCTTGTGGTGATTGATTGAATATTTCATTTTGCAGATGTTGTAATTTCTCTTTATGCATTTGTGGAGAATGTTGTAATTTCTTTTATGTAAGTGTGGGAATGTTGTAATAGCTTAGTTATTTTCTTTGCTATTTATTTCTTTATTCCTCTATATCGGTTTGAGATTTTGATACACAGACCGTTCTAGGAATCAGGTTGTCCTACCATAAGCCCTTGGGTTTGGTTGTAAGGTTGTCCTTAGAATAACATCTGTATCAACCTCTCAATACTTTAAGTGCTATCTTTATTTATATTTGTTTAAATTCTGCATTTAATTTTTAATTTGGCATAGTCCTATTCACCCCCCCCCCCCCCTTTAGGACTCTTAGCTCGGCTTTTCAAGTGGTATTAAAGCCTAATAACTCATTTTAATTATTATTTATTTTGGATTAATTTCCTGAGCTAATCGATCTGAGCTTTGTAAGATGTCAAATTTTGATAACCTTTCAGTCACTAGGCCTCCACCATTTGATGGCTCCAATTATGCCTATTGGAAAGTCAGGATGAGAATTTTTTTAAATCCATGGATAAGAGTGTGTGGCAGGCCACAGTGACTAATTGGACCCCTCTTACCACTGAAGTAACTGGTACCGATGGATCTGTAACTGTAAAAGTAACACCTTATTTCACTTGGACCAATCTTCAGAAAAGTGAGAGTAGTGCCAATGAAAAGCCTCTAAATGCAATTACTTGCGCACTATTACCAGATGAATTCAAGAGAATTATATCCTGTGATACTGCAAAGCAAGCCTGAGATGTTTTAGAAATGACACATGAGGGAACAACAATTGTCAAGAAATCTAAAGTCCAAATCCTCACAACCAAATTTGAGGAAATTCGTATGGAAGAAAGTGAAACTTTCATGGACTTCTATATAAGATTAAATGACATTGTCAACTCTATGTGGGGCCTTGGTGATATAATCCTAGAAAGTAAAGTCTGTGCAAAGATACTATGCTCACTACCTGAACGGTTTAATTCAAAGGTGACTGCGATCCAGGAACTTCGTGATACAGATAATATGAGGGTAGAAGAATTAGTTGGCTCATTACAGACCTATGAGTTAAACTTTAAAGCTCCTAAAGGTAAATCCATCGCTCTTAAATCTTCTAAAAGTATTTCTCAAGAAAATACTTGTAATTATGATTTAGAAAATTCTGAAGATGATATGGCCCTTTTAGCTAAAAAGTTTTATAAGATTTTCAAAAGAAAAAAGAGGGTTGATTTTCAAAAACCTAATGAAAAAAAAAGATCTAAATCTAAAACCTGGAAATCTTTAAAAGATAGTCAATGTTACAACTACCATGAATATGGGCATCTAACAAACAAATGTCCTAAAAATGACAAACCTAAAAGAAAAGGAATGTTGGCTACTTGGGATGAATCTTCCTACTCTGAAGCATCTTTTGAGTCAGAAGATTCTGAAACCAAGTCGAATAATGAAGTTAAAGCCCTTATGACTCTAGCCAAGTTCACTTTTTCATATCATGATGATTCAACTAGTGAAGAAAATCTGAATAGTGATCATGAAAATAAAGCAGATCTTCATGATGCTTATAATGCCCTATACAAGGAAAGTTGTAAAATTGCGGTAAAACTAAAACTTTAGAAAGAAAAGTTTTCAAAACTTAAAGAAAATTTTGATAATCTTGTTTTAGAAAAATCTCACATTTCAGATTGTTTTGAAAAAACTAAGTGTGACTTAGATTTCAAAAACTCCCAAGTTGAAAACTTAAAATCTGAAAATGAAAAACTAAAACTTGAAGTCTCTTCATTTTTAAGTTTAAAAGACACATGGAGGTATGCCCAAGGTGATCCTAAGTTAGGAAAACTTTTATCCAGATCTAGAAAATGTGGTGATCGATCTAGATTGGGCTATTATAAAAGTATTCCTCCCAAATATAAGAATACTCTACCTAAATTTGTGAAAGGGGAGTCTTCAAACTCAAAAGGGAAAAGTCTGAATCAAAACTATTCTAGAATGCTAAGACTTTTCAAACCTTAAGACCTAAAAGCAACCATATCAATCATAAAAATCAGAACCGTAATCCTTTAGCTGAGAAAATTGTTGACTTACTTAAGGAGCTCTTAAAATCTAACTCAGTGGGTCGGTCCAATAACAACTACAAACATATGAAGACCAACTATACTCCTAAACCCAAGACTATAATGAAATGGGTTCCTAAGGTTACTTGCTTGGTTGCCCACACCACTTTCAAAGCTTCAAGCCATTCAAAGTGATACCTAGATAGTAGTTACTCTAGACACATGACAGGTGACAAGGGTCTGGTCACCAATCTTAAAGACATGACTGATGGTTCAGTCACTTTCAGTGATGGTAGCAACTGCAGAATTGTTGGCCAAGGTACGATTCAACTCTTTAACCTCCCTCTATTTGAGAATGCTTTATATGTAGAAGGGTTAAAACACAACTTATTAAGCATCTCTCAAATATGCGATAATAATCATAGTGTAAAATTTACTAACCTAGGGTACGAAATTTTAAATAAAAATGGTTTTGTAATATTAACTGGTTGCAGAAATTCTGAAAAATGCTACATGGTAAGTGATTCAAGCTCATCTAATCTATTGTGCTACATGGTCCATACCGATGAAACTGAGTTATAGCATAAACACCTTAGACATGTTCACTACTGCAACTTGTATACATTAAGCAAAATAGAGTTGGTAGGAGGCTTACTATAAGACCCCGTCTCTTCCGTACAACTTTCTATGCTTATGTACACAATGATCGATGCCCTTAGCTAGACCTAGATTGGCCATTCATAGTACACATCCAACTGAATAGAACCTCAAGACCCTGAAACCTATTTCATATCGACCGCCCTGTCGCTGCGATTGTAGAGGTACAACCCGTGCGTCTGTACAATACTCCGTTAGTGAGATACACCATGAAGAATTATTAGTGTACCATGTGCACATGGCGCCATGTATCCCATTCCACACATGTGCACAATACATGCCATGCACACATGTACAAGCCGCGCATGGGTGAGAGAATTTCTACCCATGTGTGTGATGTCACACACCCATACCTCTCCTCTCTCATGTGTATGCAAAGTCAACTTCTCTCCATACCATACCCTATGCATGACATCATCACACTATGCCATCCCATGCTTCTTTAACCCACCATTAATTACAAATCATGAATTAATTATCATAATCCTAATCTAAGTTAACCAAGATCATATTAATTGAATCTAACCACATTTTAACAATTTCTCTACAAATAGTCCTTCATCCCTTAGCATTTCCCCATTTTCTACACATGAAGAGAGAGAGAGAGAGAGAGATCTTGGTGGGCCATCAATCCCATCCATTCCATCCATTCAACCATCCATCTAATCCATCAAGGTGAGTACGCCCACTCCACTCTTGGTTTGTTTTCTTTTTTTATTATTTATATGATTATTAGTGGTGACGATTTGATGATAATGATGTGAGCAATGGTGTGGATATATAGGAGAGTACATATAAAAAGATGATAAAAAATGGTGATGATATGATGATAATGATGTGTTTAATGGTGTGGATTCATGGGAAAATACATATAAAAGGATTAATAATAAAAATAATTTATTATAAACTTTATGTGGGACCCATTAATAGTGGGTCCCACCAGAATTTTGTAGGCCATCCAAACTGTCTAAAGTGTGGGCCATTGGGCTGGCCACATACTCACACAAACACACACGTGACACACACTGCATTTAAAATAAATAAATTAATAAATAAACAAAAAAAAGAAAAAAAGAAAAAAGAAAATGGACACTGGGCGCTGTAGCAAGCAGCGTCCAGCTGCTTTTGAATAAAAGGGGGAGAGTGTGGGACCCACAATAGGCCCCACCCATAATGTATATATCTAATCCATGCCATCCATCCGATTCCCCAGCTCATTTTAGGCATTGAGCCGAAAAATGAAGCCAATCTAAATCTCTGGTAGGCCCCACCATCAAAGAGATTGTTTTAATGCTAATAATTTATTAGGGCCCGCTGTAATATTTCCGTATGTCAAAACATATTAAATATTGGTCTCATTAGACCCATCACGAGCCCAAAAAAATAGCAGACGGACTGGATCATCTTGATGTGGGCCCCACCTATAAAAAACCTTAAAAAAATAGCAATGGACGCTATTGCTGTCAGCGTTTGACGCTGCAGCAAGCAGCGTCCTGCTACTGACGCTGGAAGGATGTGGGCCCCACCACAGGCCCCACCTTGATGCATGTCGAGCATCTACACCGTGCATTTGATGGGTCCCCTTTACAAATAGGTCACCCCCAAAAATCAGCCGTATATGGAACTCATGTGGCCCACACCATTAAAAATAAATAAATAAATAAAAATGCAATACAAAAAATAGGAAGCTGGATCAATCTAATCATGAGGTATGTGTTATATCCAAACTATCCATTCATTCGGCGAGCCTATCTTAAGGCTTGAGAAGAAAAATAAGATAGATCTAACTATCAAGTGGGCCACATTACAAAAGCAGTAGGGGATTGAATGTCTACCATTGAATTTTGGGTCATAGAAGTTTTGGACCAATATGAAATTTGTTTTTCCCATTAATTCAGGTCTTTGTGACCTTATGAATAGATTGGATGGAAAATAAATGTTATAATGGGCCCTGTGGATTGTTTAATGGTGAAATCATTATCTTCATTGCTATTTTTGGTGAGGTCTAGATAATCTTTGGATATGATTCATTTTATTTGGATAATGCTCCAAAATGATCTCTAAATATAGATGAACAATGTAGGTATAATAAATACATCACTTTGGGACCCATGTAACTTTGATCTCCTTGAATCGTTAGTGCAACTCTGAGCTCGAGCATATATAAAACACTTGTTGGGGTCCACTTGAATTTTGGATGGATTTGAAACTTGGTTTGACCCCTTAACCAAGTGGGACACAAATAGTGGATGGGCTAGATTCATGGACCACATCTCTGTGGGCCCAACAAATGATTATGAATATTTAATGGAGGGTAACCCTCTCAACTTGTGTGTGGTATGACCCACTTTGATATAAGTGTTATGCCACTTAATCCACCATAGCTATGACATGATATATATATTTAAGATCCTCACAGTTTATCTATTTTATCAACCCTTTTAACGGTATGTTACCATGAATCAGGCCCATCCAATGATTAGATAGTTGTACATTATGAAATAATGTAAATTGAACTCTCATCACTAAAAATTTATTATGGTCCATCTTGATGATGTATTAGATATTCAACCCATCTAGCCCACGTTTCGGGTCCCCTTTAGGGCAGTGTCCCAAAGGTCAGTCAATCCAACCTGAAATAGACATACAATACAAGGCTGGGAGAGTAAGTACCTAACTATTGAATCCAACCTAAGACCACCATGCTGTATCTATTTAATCCATGCGGACCATCCACTTCCTCGGATTTGTACTAAAATCAAAGCAGACCTAAGTCTTAAGTGGGTTACACACAACTTAACCTCATGGGAAAGCCCTATGAGCTCCACCGCATAGAACCCATTGTAAATTCCATTGGTGGATAGGCCTAAGAATGTTAAGGCACATTTTGAGTGAATGCCATGTGGGCCCATCAATGGTAGCCTTGTTTGGACCAACCATTGGGCCTCTTCGACAAGAGTTTGTAATCTCCATGTGTTGAATGTATGACGAACTGGTATTGTAATTTTTGAATAATGATTAATTCCTTAAATGGGTTGACTATATGAAAAGGCCTAGCTATATGTCCTGGAGGGGGGGTGAATAGGACAATGCCAAATAAAACTTATAACAGCGGAATTAAAAAGAATATGATAGCCAAAATAAATCACAATGCAAGAAAGTAAAATAACCTCAAAATTCAGATCTTAAGAGGTTGATACAAATGTTGTTCTAAGGACAACCTTACACCAAAAACCAGAGTTTATGGTAGGACAACCTTATTTCTAGAAAGATCTTTGTATCAAATCTCAAACCAAAGAGGAATACAGAAATAAATACAAACTGAATTGAAATAAATTGTAATCACAAATGTATTGTTCTAGGGACAGCCATACACCATAAAAATGGCAGGGCAACCTTGCTGGAACAACTTTTAAAGGAAATTGAATATCAAGCTGATAAAGGAATAGCAGAAAATAAATTCTAAACTATTACAAAATTCTCACAATGCTTGAATTAAATGATTACAACATTCACCACCATACATACATCCCACAAAAGAATAATTAAAGATCAGAAGTATAAATCATTCAACCACAACACAAGGGATTATAATGGTTCGCCTGTGTGTTCACCAACTGTTAAACAATAGCCACACAGAATACTACTCCACTCTTAATATCCTCACACAGGGGATATTAGCGTTCACTAACAAAATAGGTTTTCCCAGGTTTACCCAAAACCTTTACAATTGTGTCTTTGTCTGTGGGCTTACACAATTAAAAAACCCCACTTCTGAGTTTTCCTGGCTCTCCTCAGATAACCAATACAACAAGATTTTTCTGGCAAATCTTGAAAGAAACCAAAACAGAAAAGAATTTACAATTAAATGTAAAATACTTGATTATCTCCTTCGTTATAGCCGCCCGGTAGAACCAAATCAGAGTAGATGATTGAATGTCTAAGTTCAATGTCCAGTACTCAATTACAATGGTTCTAATTCTAATAGATTTTAAATTAAACCAAATAGGTCTTGCCTTAACTAATTTTGATTCCAAAGAAAGGGAATAACAATTCCTCTTATCAAATTAGATTGGAATAGCAGAAACAAAATCAATTAAATAAAGCTAAGGAAAGGGAATATTAAATAAGCACACTTAGCTTAGATGGAGCACAGAATTATCTCTCAGAAGTTCGACGAAGATTGGCTTGAATGGATTAATTAATTCGATCATTTCTTCTGAGATTCGTGCACTATTTATAGGTGAGCAGATCGCGTCTTCGACTGGTCTAGGGAGCTCTTCGACTAGTCGAAGCAATAATAGATATTTGAAAAAATCAGGCGCAATAAGCTTTAACCGTTCTACGACTGGTCGAAGGTCTCCTTCGACTGGTCGTAGGTCACCTTCGACTGGTCGAAGAACCTGAAAAACATCGCTGGATTTTGAGTCGAAGATTTTCGACTGGTCGAAGATGCAGTCGACACTGTTCCTTCGACTGATCGAACAAATTCCTGGACTAGTCGAAGCCTAACAGAAATTATCCGATTTTTGTAACAAACTCACGACTAATCGAGGAATTTCTTAGACTGGTCGAAGCAACTCTTGGACTAGTCAAAGAAGGCCTAGGACTAGTCAAAGAATAGACCAAACTTATGTAAAATAAACATTCGATTTATGTATCCAAAGTGACCTACTTCTAAGGTCAACCTAAGGTCAGTCAAACCTCAACCAAGAAGTAAGGACATTGAAACATTAGGAACTAGTGACCTTGAAGTATGAGCCTTGAAGTCTTGATGTAGTTCAATCTTGAAACCTTGATGTAGCTCAATCTTAAAAGTGTCTTGAGTTCTTTACAAACTGCCTTGTACTCTTCTTGAAGTCTTGCAGCTTGAGTCTTGTCTTGTGAGCAGTTCTTGTATTCAAGATTGATCCTTGTACTTGTGAGCTTTGCTTGTTTATGAATGTTGATCCTTGAGAGAGCTTCACTTATGCAAGTTATATATAACAGTGATTTTGGCACCATAAATTTGAGAACAGACAGGGATATAAACTATAGCACTTACAATCTCCCCCTTTGTCAAATTAGTGACAAAACACATAACCAAGATAAACATAAAGTAAAACAACTGGTTAAAGAGTTATGAACCAGGTCATATAAACTGGCTTACCTGCAAATCAATATTGAATATTCAACATTCAACATTCAAGCAGTTTCATTCAACTAGTTCAAACATACTCCCCCTGAGTAACATAACCAATGCTACTCCTCTCACAATCACATCGTTAAGAACAAACCATTCTCCCCCTTTTTGTCACAATATGACAAAGGAAACAACAATAAAGGAGAACTAAATAAAGGGATATATGAGAGTAAACATGAGGAGTTATGAGAGTATAGCAAAACAGTGATAGAGATACTCAGCATAACTTCACATAGAATAAATATCCAACATAAAACATAGATAGTATCCAACTCAAAATCAGTCAACCAAGTGCTAAGTTATAAAGTTATTACAGACCAGAAGTCATATAAACTAGTCAGAACCAGAACCAGATGACGGAGTAGGAATAGAGGGATCAAGTTGGTGCATGCCTTTGTTCAATCGCCTAAGATATTTGCGCATGTACTTGAATTGTAAATCATGAGTAACAGACATGTTTTCCATCTTTACATTTATATTCTCAACTTTATCCTCTAATGCACTCAGACGAGCATCAACATTAGATGGTTCAAAATCTGGATCATTTGTTGAGTCAGAATCCAGTTCCTCAAAAATGTCATCCATATTAATGTCATCACCAGCTTCTTCATGACCACCACCACCACCACCACCTTGTTCAGGAAGTAGATCCAGCTTCATCTTATTGATATTAGTATTGTTGAAGATTAAATGATAGATTGGTGCCTCATCAACCGGCATATCGACTAACATATGTGTAGCCAATACAGTCATTAAATAGGCAAAAGGAATGTCACTATAACCAGGATGGAGTCTAAACTGAAGAATGAAATGACAGATTAAGGATGGTAAATAAATCTGAGTACCATTGGAAATGGCATGAATAACACGAACCATAAACGAAGTCAAGTCAGTTTTATTACCCGAACGAGGATACAGATTAGACACAAAGATTTTGTGGAGAATTCTGTATTTGGGTAACAAATACCTTGCGGGAAGCGCATTCCCTTTTTGTGTCCATTGAACATCCATGTTGCACAAATCTCTAGTGAGCATGCGTTTTTCAAACATTGATGGTTTATCAGTTAAGTTATGGATAGGAATACCTCATCATTCACAGGAATGTCCATAAGGGCTGAAATTAAATGACGATCAATGTCAAAAGGCCCTTCTCTAGTAGATATTTTAAAAGTTAAATTATCCTGTGAGAAAACACTAATACATGTAAACATGGATTGGGCAATGGACCGGTATGCAAGCCCACCCCAATGTAATAAGTTAACCCAACCTACAGCTTTAAGCATAGGAAGGATGTCAAAAGGTGCAATATGATTAACATCAACAGGATGTTCAACAATAACATTACGTAATCTAATGTCCCTAACATATGATGGATCATCATTGGGAACAAGAAGATGACGCTTCGAGATAATGGTCGATCTAGAGGAAGAAGAAGGACCACAGGAAGTAGTTTTTCTACCTCTAGAAGCCATTTGCAACAAGGATATCAAGGAAATAAAAAGTTGCAAAGGATTGAGAAGTGGGTTTACTCAAAACAGATTTTTCAAAATCCAAACCCCAAATCTTAATGAAATCCAAAATAGAAAGCTTCAAGCTAGAAAAGTAAACAATCCAGATACAAATCTGCAAGAAAAACGTAATTGGAACACTAACCTTGAAGAACATGAACAGTGGGTTCGACAAGTCGAAGCTCAGCTCCTTAGAGAGAAAAAAACGGAATGAGGAAGAAAGCAAAAATCTCCAAATTTTAAGTGATTCCCGAGTTCTACGACTGGTCGTGGATATCTACGACCGGTCGAAGGTCGACTGGTCGAGTATACTCACGACTGGTCGAAGAATGTCCAAAAATTCATATTTCTTGTAAATTATACAAAAATTAGAATTCAATCTAGCAAATATATATACTATAATACAAGTAGGCATAAATAATCATTTTAAAATGCACATGCCAAGATCAAATTTTATCTTTTTGAACCTTCTTTTATCGAGAGGTTTTGTGAAAATGTCAGCTCGTTGATCTTCGGTAGGAATATATTCTAGAGATATAACTTTTTCTTCTACTAATTCCCTTATATAATGAAATCTAATGTCAATGTGCTTAGTACGAGAATGTTGAATAGGATTTTTTGAAATATTTATCGCACTGGAATTATCACAATGTAATAACATAGAATCCTGTTTAATTCCATAATCACTTAGCATTCCACAGGACCGCGTAGCCGATCAAGGCCCTCCACCCATTCGGGATCATCAGTCCCGGGGGTAAGCCTAGGCGAACTAACAGACGCCTGACTGCCCCCTGTACAAGAAGCTATAAGTCACACTAAAGCGCAACCTGGAAGATCATAAAGGCCCCCTATGGAGGTCGGTCCAGAAGCTCATCCGATGAAGGAAGCCGGTTTGTGATATCCGAACCTAATCCGGGCTAACTCCTCCTCAGTCAGGGTCGAGTGCACCGCTCCCCTTGGACCCTCCTCATCATTGAGCTCTTCCAGATCCACCTCGTCGGAATGGTCGTGCCCCACAACCACCGGCTCCTTTGCCGGAGATATACTTGGTGCCCTAAGCATGGGCACTGGCCTCCACGCTGAGGACAGGTTCAACGCCCTAGCCACAGGTGCCGACCTTTGTGCTGGAGACCTCTCCAATACCCTCAACGACGATGACCAAAAGTCGTCATCCGTCATCATCACCAGCAGCAACGGTGTGTTCGACGTTACCTTGAGGCGACTACTCATCCCACTGTCGCTGCCATAGGCCCCCTCATGCGAGCTCAATGAGCTTGGCATAATGGTTTTTACAAGTAAAATTACTTGGAAATGGAAAAATAAAAGGAGGGAGAGATGGAGCTCACCAGAAAGAGAGCGGGTGAGTCTCCAGCTTGATTGGGGAAGGAAACAGACACCGAAAATCATCCAGCAAAGAGAAGGAAGACGAAGAGGGGAAGAAGCGAAAATGCAAAAGAAGGGGCCCCAAGGGTTAGGGCTTCCCTTATATAGCCATGCCACGTGCTAGTCATTAAATACACCCATCAATGCATGCCCATACGACTACCCCAACTCAACACATGGCGCAACCCCATGCGCTGCTTAACACTAATATCGAGAACGATGCCACGCTTCGCTATCTCATTAGTCCGTTGTCGAAAAGACGGCTTGGCGCCCCACGTGACCTCGAGCCACGAAACAACACATCATGATTATGGACTGACATGCCTCGACTACCGCCACACCTGGCATTTATGACAATACAACTTGACCAAGTCCATGCATAACCCGACATAACTACGGCCAGCTTACTTTCCGAACCTCCTTAGATCGGCTCGAAAAGTAAGAGGGGCTCACTGTTGGGGGAAAATTTGACATATCGATAAGTCGGCTAATGGAATGGACTAACTCTACTTAACCAGTATAGGCCTTGTAAAACCCGAGCCTAATAAGGCGTCTACGTCCAGAAACAGGCCGACCTTCAAGGAGGTCGGGGCAACTGTAAGGACACTCAAAGAACACGATTACAACCCTATTCGAATAAGCCGTGTTCTGACCTAATAGGTCGTGTAACACCCCGTACTTTCCAGTACTCGGGTGTTACCTTGAAAATCCAAATTAACCACACGTGCGTGGGGTCACGCGTGACTCACCTTACACATCAGCATCCAGTGGTCCCCAATGTATCTATTTGGACTGATTAGGATGATCTTCATTCATATATCGAGTCATCTGACCGTTGGGAGTGGAATTCACCTGTAAATCAAGCTTTGCATTAGATTGATCCTCGAGACAGACTACACATTTGCATTAGGACTCCTTAAATAAACTATAGATTAAACACAACGTTCGTTGATCAATTCAACGTCTGATTTCCCTAATTTGACCATTGGATTGTAAAATCGACTGTAAGACTGCTTGAGTAGTAGAGGTGTCTGGTATTGGACACATGGCCCACTAGGACACCATACAACCCATTAACAACCCTAATCAAAGGCAAGTCATACAAGATAATAATATTAATATTAATAAACAATAAATAGATATAATATTTATGTATGCACATATAAAAATAACATAAAAATAATAATGATAATTAAATATCTAATAATATAAAAGTTTGAGATGGATGGCCCTAATAAACAACATGACTATGATATACATATGTATATATATATTACATGTAATAATAATAAGAATTAAAATTAATGTATTATTTGAATAACGACATAAAATGGTGTACTTAGACATACAAACAATCCCTTAGACTCTTTTAACCATTGACATTAAATTTTGAGCTAATCCAACCATTGGATTGGCGAAAATCATTAATTGAAAGTGTAATCAGCAAGTGCGGGCCATCTGAGTTTAGGATCTGCCTTGTGCTTAGTCAGGGGTCTTGATAAGACCAGTGGAAGTTGATGGATGGCTCTAATTTTATTAGCTAGTCCTGTGGGCCCCACCTTGGGGCTGTGCATGTGCACAGTTTGCGTGCACTCACTATGCACCGGGCGTGACAGGCCAGTCAACACGAGTTGACCCATATTTTCTAAAAAAGAGAAGTTTCACTCTCTCCTCGGTTTGCGACAGCCAACGAAATTATGGGCCACCATCTCAAATTAGATGGGTGATTTGAACCGTCCATCCTGTGTGCAGCTGGGGCTTGACCAAAACTTGGTGAGTCCTGCACGTAGGTACGACCGTATGTGCACACAAACGCCAGTGCAAACAGGGCTTGGAAGCACAACCTTTCCAAAAATGAAAACTGCTTCATTGCTAGCTTGGTAATCCGCATGCATGGGAATCCTTTGATCTCGTCCATTCATTTGCAAGCAATCCTAGCAATCTATACCTTGTCATTTGGTCTTTGCAAAGGAAAACAAAAAGAAAATCTAAAAGAAAACGACCATTTTTCCTATCCATCCGAACCCACCACCCACACGTCCATTAAGCTTCGTTCTTCTCTTTCTTCAAGCTTCCTGGGACATGTTAGAGCCCTCTAGAAACATTACTTTAGAGAAATATCAACTGAGTCTAGATCCACCATTAATGGTGGATCGTCTTCCTCGGTAATCCATGATCATGGATCTGTTGTTGGCTGTGTTTTAGGTGTAGCAGGAAGGAAATGAATGGAAGAAAAGAGTAGAAGAAGAAGGAGATAAGAATGAAAGGTGAAAAAAAAAAAGAGAATGAAGAAGAAAGAGAGTCGAGTGCAGGTTGCTCACTACCGGTCCGACTTGCGAACGAGTTCGACTCGCTAGCGAGTCTAAGTTCGAGTTTAGGTCGAGCCTGATCATCCAACTACCACTAATCGAACTCCAACAAGTGGGAAGAAAAAGGAAAGAGAGAAGAAATTTTTTTTAAAAAATGATGAAAGAAGAAAGAAAGAAGAGGGAAGAAGGACGTGAGGAGGCTGTTGCTACGCCAAGCCTCCGACCGAGTAGGTGTGGTCTGGTTGAGCCTAGACATTGCTATGGTTGGATGGCTCGAGGTCACCTCCACCCATTCAAAATGAGCTTCGATCTGGAAGCTATGTTCCAGCATGTGGGGTAGCTCGAGTCTAAATGCCACTTGAGTCGACTTAACTCGCTCCCAGCAACTGCAGAGACTGTCCAAGTAACCTCCAACGTTAGGTGAGGTGGGGAAGCTGAGTTCAACCCATGGACGATTAGTGACAATGGACCTAAGCCCTATTCGCTGATTGGGATGCGTTTTGCCAAGAAGAGGTCTCAACAGAGATGCACCGGCTGAGTCGACTCGATGGACTTTCATCGGGTTGTCGAGTTCCAGTAACTTAGCCAAATTCAGATATATCAGATTAGTAGTAAATCCGAGTTGAGCTAGGTCACCAGACCGATTCCACTCGCTGAGTCGACCTACCCAAGTTGTCGGTCAGGGCTGGTACGTTTGGGGCGAGTCGTGGCTAAGTCTAGATAACGCAAGACTCACGTGAGGAAGTAAGGAAGAAGAAAGGAAAGAAAGAAATGAGGAATAAAGAAGAAGGGAGGAGAAAGAGGGTTCCTGTGGGTCGAACCGAGTCGACTAAGGTGAGTCCACCTTCTCCTTCCTGATCGAAGTTTGTTTCGATTACAAATATCAATGTTAACCTTATTATCATTATTAGGATGGTTAATACTAAACATGATTAACCATTAATAAATTACCTATACTAATGTTAGTTATTACAGACAAATTACAATGGTTAAATATAAGTATTTTAATTGTCACCCTTAAATATTGTTGTTAATAGTTGTGATCATCATCATTAGAAAATATTATCATTTTGGGGATTAGTATAATTCTTGTTAATATGATTATTGGATGTTAGTACTCATTATATTATGGTTAGTAAAAATTCTACTTGTATTATTTAAGAGACTATAAGTCGTTATAAGAGTATTAGGTAATGTCGGTATATTTAAATATGAACTTGTGAATCATCATTATTAATACTAATTATTTAATACTCCTATTATAGCTAGTATTTCATTCATGATACAAAAATAACAATAATAATAATAATCAGGGTCCAAACCCTAAAATCCAAGCCTAGAACTAAACCCTAGGATAAAACCCTAAGTCTTACATTAGAACCCTAAAAACAAGTAATCCAAACCCTAGGTCATATTAATCTTGACCATAAATGCTTTGTAGAAACCTGATCTCACGTACAACTTCACAATCCATGGTAGGATTCAACTCTGAGGGTGCACGCGCTTCCTAGCAACATCAGTTAGCGATTCAAAGTATAAAGTGATGATTTTTCCCCTTAAGCTTCCCATTTTTCCATTATCTTAAGTGATAGTTTTTACTTTAATTTTCAAGTGATAATTGATATCTTCATTTTATAATCATATGTGCTGATTGTTGAAATTGAATTGCTAGATTATATGCCTAATATCTATCCTACATATGTTCCTATGATCGTGAATTATTTATGGATTGCTTATGGAACTTTAACTAGTACATTAGTGGGAAACCCCCACCTAAAAATGTACACCCATACTTGGGATGTAAGTCAATTGAATTTGATTGAAATGGACCTATGACTAAGTGGTTATTGAATGGTGGGTTGAATTGAATATTGATGTGGGCCTACTATCCAGGGGTTGCTGTGTCTAAGTGATTTTTTTAAAGGATGGTTTTTATCACATGGTTTTGATAATCACCCTATGTGGCTAATTTTGATATTTACCTTATGTGGCTTGTTTTGATATCGCCTTAGGTGGCTTTATTTTGGGTATTTTCCCTATATGGGTTCGACATTTTATTCTATACAACCCTGTAGTGGTAAGCCTCATATATTGTAATATGATTGGCTACTAGTCAACGGATTTTCATTAAACATCCTAAGATGGTAGTCTCATGACCCAGGGATGGTGGTACGGGACTTATGCCCGAGCTATCGGCCTACGCTGGTGACAAGCCCCTGTAGTGACCTTTGAGCTTATTTAAATTGGCTGGTTGTAATTAGACTAATAACGGGTTGGCTAATCATGCATATATGGCACAAATCAGCATTTATTGCTATCGTACGTGATGTACGTATTTATCCGACTGGATGATTTTCCCAGGTCGATGATTGCATGGGTGACGAGCCTAATGTCAGCACGGATGAGCATCCCCGGGGCGATAATTGCATTCACACATCCATGCATCTAATAAGACTTGCATCATGTATTATTTTGTATGCTTTGTTTTACAACTATGCTTACCTAACGCCACGGTGTGTAATCTTGAGGAGAATTCACACTGAGTTGGCCACTCATCCAACAAATATATAACCGTACAGGTAGTACAGGTGGCTTAATTAATTTTCAAGTTCAAACTGATGAGGAGCAGAGTATCACTGTTGAAGATGCATAATTGTATTGTCAAGAGTTGCTACATGGTTTAACAGTTTCAGATTTCTTATATTTTTCGTTGGTTACATGTAACATTATTTCCCTTGTAATTGTAAGTTTGGGACATTTGTTTGTACAAGTCATCATGGGCAACCTCTTATATATTTAAATGATAATGCAACTTTTCTTTACATTTAATTTATCCATCACCCACCTATGGGAGCTGACCTAAATCCGAGCTATAAATTCGAGGAATCTCCTAATGTAAGGCCCGTATCCTAGACCGTACCATTCCTTAAACTTTCGCGATCCTCCCCGTCGAATTTCGGCAACCTACGACCTTTAATTGGCATTTGCGTGTGACCCTAAGTCACATCCCATAGATCTAAGTCGACTCGACTTGAAACCTATACCCTAGCAATTGCACCGTCGCCGCGGTTCCAACGTCGCGACTTGCGCACCGATGCGATACCCATGCTAGGAGTTGTGGGCCCACATTTATCTCGAAGAAACATCACGCGTTATGAATCCTGAGTGAATCTCTACCCAATCTATCACATCAATCAATCAAGTACAAGTCAAGTACAACCCATACCTAACTCATCCCTCTCTTACTAACAAGACATAACACCCATCCCTCTCTCATTCAAAAGTTAACTCTCACCCATCTCTCTCTTACACACACCCATCCCTCTCTCCTTACATCTCCTCTCTCTCTCATTTTCTCCACTATTTTCCAAGCAACCAAAGAGAGGAACATCTAAGCTCTAACCCAAGTGTGTGGCCCACTTCCTACCCCAAAACTCTCAATTCAACCCTTCAATCTTCATCATCTTCCATCAAAGAAGAAGCCAGGGAGCTTAGTATCCCAAGGAACCAAGAAGAAGTGTAATAGGTGGGTGTTATAGGACTAGATTTGTGATTTTGATGATGAGCCAAGTGGGGCCTACCGATTAATGGTATGGATCTCACTTTGGACACTAAGTGTGGCCGATGGCCCACCATGATTCATATGTTCATCCCATGATGGGGCCATTCTCCAAGGACCCCATCATGACGTTTATTTTCCTATTGTAAGAAGGTCATCTAGACCTTATGATTATTGGAGGAAAGGGATTTCCACCATTAATTTATATTGGTGGACCCTTAAGAATTGGGACTCATCTTGATGTATGTATTGTAGTCCTAGGAGAGCTCACAGTAGTGGATGAAAGTGCCTTGGTTTGTCAATTAGCGTGAAGGTTAAGTCAGTGAGTTAGGTGTGCCCTATATGAAGATTGATCAAGCTATCGCCTCAACTGGATGTGTCTTCCGAGTTCGTCAGAGGTAAATCAACCTCACATCCCAAATCCCAAAACACCCAAGTAAACAAAAGCCTTAAAAAACTTACAACAACATAGGATGAAAAAGTCTGAAAACTTAAGTTTTAAACAGGAAAATCATTTGAGTTTTTTAGCCGAGTTCAACGACATCAAGTCTATATCATTGACATCGAACAGTACTCGATGACATCAAATTAGGCCGGTTTATGTCCAGCAATCACATAGTATTTTGGACAAAATGTTCGATAAATCGAAAGGATCTTCGATAACATCGAATTTCAAATATCAGTGACATCGAAGGTGAGCCGATGATATCGAAGGACTTAGAGTACTGTCCATTGAACTTTCTTGAAAAATATTCCGACATTATCCAAGAAATCGAATCATCCTTGATATCATCGGAATTCAAACTTCAATGACATCGAGAGCTGATCGATGATATCGAATCTAGATAAATTGTGTCCAGCAAGCTTAACAGGAAAATCAAATGGAAATGATCGAGGAATCAAGACAACCTCGATAACATCGATATTCAAACTTCAATGATATCGACAATGTCTTGATGATATCGAATCTTGACAAATTATGTCCAGCGAGCTTTCAAGGATTATATTCCAAAAAGATCGAGGAATCAAAATTGGTTTTGATGATATCAGAATTTGAATTTCGATGACATCGAAACAATATCGATATCATCGTGTTTAACTCTGAAATGTCCAACAAGATCTTGTGTTATAATGTCGAGGAATCAAAACAAGAATTGAAGACATCGAAATTCAAATTTTGATGAAATCGAATAGGTTTCAATATCATCGATAGTCTATCAAAAAGTTCCTGGAATAATTTTTAAGAGAGTTCGTATCATCGAACTATGATTCAATGGCACTGAAAGTATATGTTCAATAACATTAAATCAGGATCGATGATATCGAACTCAGTTAGATTCTGACAATTTTATTTCCGTTGGAACTTTTTGGCTATATAAGGAGAGCTTGTTCTTGGTTGAAAGACAGAGAAAAATAGAGAGAGCTTTGAGACAGTAATTGCATATCACCTACCCTAAGCTCATTTTCTCATAGAAGTTCATCCTTTAATCTACCCTCATCATTGATATTCAATAGAGTAGATTGAAGAATAAACTTCCCCATTCAAAGATCATCCAGTTACTATCTTAATGATAAATCATTGAGCTAGGATACCTTGAATGCTTGAAAGCTTGGAATCACTTCATCTCTAAAATAGGAAAACATTTATTAGAGTAGGATTCCAACATAACGTTGACCCAACCTATCTCCTTTATTGGAACATCATCAAGTGTTGAGGATCAATGGAGCTAAAGAATCTTCATCATCAAGGAGGAGATCTTAATCAACGTGCTTAACAGGGCTTATCTACTTATCTGAAAATCATTAGAGTCCAGAAACCCTGTTGATCATTCTTTGTGTAGGATTGGGTCACAGGTACATATCACCCCTTACAAGTCCTCATATGAGGCCTCCGACGAGAGAGTATATTTGGGTATTGTGTTTTGACCCTTGCTTTTGTGTAGGGCATAAACTTAGGTCCTTTATGTAGGTCCTTGGCCTGTGTGGCCTAAACCTCAATTCCTTGTGTGGATCCTTGGCCTGTGTGGCCTAAAACGGAAGTTCCTTGTGTGGATCCTTGGCCTGTGTGGCCTAAAATAGAGGTTCTTTGTGTGGATCATTTGCTCTTGTGTAGGGCATAAAACTTGGGTGCGTTATGTCGACCTTTACTCTTATGTAGGGCATAAACTTGTGTCTTGTATAGGCACGTTTTAGGTACCTTATGTAGGTCCTAGAGTCAACCTTGTGTAGGTTGTAACAGTTTGAGGTGAACCTGATTTGAAACCTCCATTAGTGAAATCTAATACACTTGTGGGATGAGTGCGTCCACCGGGAGTGGAGTAGGCACATAGCCGAACCACTATAAACAATTGTGTTAGGGATTGATTCTTGCTTGATCTTTCATTCTGTTAATCTTTTACATGCAAGCTTGATAACATTTTGAATCACATCTCACACACATTCACACTTCTCATCAATCTTAGACTATGTGTTGAATCATGCTTATTATTGAGTAGTCTTGTGATTGGATCATCTACTTGGCTTGGAAGTCATTAGAGTTAAATTGTGGATATCTTGATAGTTGTATATTAGATCAAGATTAAGGTAATAGGATTTAAAATAAGGCATAAAATTTTTTAAAGTCCTATTCACCCCCCTTTAGGACACCTTGATCTATTTCTAATCAATTAAAGAGGTCCTCACCATAATTTCAGTGGAGCCCTCCATCACATCTCTCTCTCTCTCTCTCTCTCTCTCTCTCTCTCTCTCTCTCTCTCTCTCTCTCTCTCTCTTCCTTGTTTGCGGCCCACCATGATGCATGAATTTTATCCATGCCGTCCACGAGATGGGCCTACCTTGCTGGACTGTCCAGCGGACGGGCTTGCTGCCTGTCCGTCTGGACAGGCTTGGAAATATCAGCTGATCCAAAACCATGATGGGCCACCACGTGGGACCCACCCTACTGTATGTGTTGTCCACACCGTCCAGCGTGGGACGGTGCTGGACGCACCATGGTGTATATGTTTTATCCATGCCAGCCATCCATCTACTGGACGTGGGACCCACCTTGGTGAATGTTTACATCCACACGTGTGGACCCACCTATGATGCATGTATTTCATCCATCTCATCCATCGTCCAGATAGGCTGGACGTTGGGGGCCTACCTTGATGATATGTTTGTATCCGCAATGTTCAGTCCCTGGGTAGTGGGAGCCTACCGTGATGTTCGTGTTGTATTCACACCATCCGTCTATGGACCCCGCATAATGTACGTGTTGTATCCAAGCCATCCACGTGGGACATGGACCCCGCCATGATTTATGTATTTTATTCCACGCCATCGAGCCTGTTGGACGGTGGGACCAACAATGATGTATGTGTTATATATCCACACTGTCTGGCCATGGACGGTGGGTCCACCTGCTATGTAAACGCAGGGCCCACCTTCTGTATGAGTTGGGCCCACCTAAACTATTTAGGCCCACCTTGATGTGTGTTGTAAGCACACTGTCCATCCTGATGTGAGGCCCATAAGGCTGGCCTGTAAGGCCCACCTTGATGTGTATATTATACATGCTGCCCATCCATTTTTACTAAATCATGGGCTGCCCCATAAGGCCCAATGTGATGTATATGTGGCCCTTGTGATGAGGCCCAATGTGATGCATGTAAGACATATGTGATGATGCCCAATGTGATGCAGGTAAGGCCCTTATATGAGGCCCATGGTGATGTATATGAGGCCCATGTGATGCTGCCCATTGTGATGTATATGAGGCCCATGTGATGCGGCCCATTGTGATGTATATAAAAGCCCTTGTGTGAGGCCTAATATGATGCATATGAGGCCCTTATGATGAGCCCATTGTGATGTATATAAGGCCCATGTGGTGAGGCCCAATATGATTTATATGATGCCCTTGTGTGAGGCCCATTGTGATGTATATGAGGCTCTTGTGTGAGGCCCACTGTGATGTATATGAGGCCCTTGAGTGAGGCCCAATTGTAATGTATGATTCCACCATGATGTATGTTATAATATTTATGTAGCCCATCCATTTTCCAGCTAGTGTAAGGGCCGTAGCCCCCATTGTAGTTAGCTTCTAGGTTCCAAATGGGCTACACCTTGGGAGCAATGGTGGTTAAATGTCCACGTTGTAAACGGTGGTTAAATGTCCCCGTTGTATATCTCCCTAGGGCCCGTTGTAAAGCCCATGACCATCTTACCTTATTGGGCTATCCTAAATCATTGGGCCCCCATAAGTGTTACCCATCTTACCCTAGTGCGCTAACCCAAAACATTGGGCCCCCATTCATGCTAGTGCTCTCCACCACCCTTGTAGGAATCACCATAACTTGTAGAATTACCTTATTTGTATCGGGCCCCATAAGAAAGCCCAATTTACCATATGATAGGGTGGGTGAGGAAGCCCACTTAATATAATTAGGGTCATCATCATGACTCCCACTATTATATGCTTCACCTCATGAGGTTCATCCTTAATGCAGTATGGCATCTAGGCTGCCACTATATATAGATATGAGAGTACATCATTACTATAAATCATGCTTATTATAACTTCATGATTCATGCCCATGCGCATCATATGTATGCTTGATATGAGAAGTAATTGATCATAGCATGTGCCACTGGGTGGATTATTTTTTAGACTCCCTGATAGACGGAGTTGCCCCATATGAGTGCACAGTATGCACAGGATTGTTGCATGACTGAATAGTGTGACTCATATATCTCACATTTGTGTGACATGATTATTATATGCCCTAGTGACATCAGGGCCGTAGCCTCCGTAGGCATAACATGGATGGCAGGATTGGATACTAGAAATATTTTGGCCCTAGCACTAGGGTACAAAGGTGTCCTTACGTGAAAGTCCCTAAACCCTTATTGTATCAGGAGATTGCTCCAACGTCGAGACCGAGTGGATACATGAGCGCACGAGGGCCGTATACCATTAAGTCGTGTCTCCCATTGTGTTGTGGTTGGTTGGAAGAGGGTGTGGCCTTATCTGCCCAATGGTAGGGGGTATAGCTAGGATGAGTTTGACCAGCTCATAAATGGATCCGCTATGAATGTTCCGGGTAGATATTGGCCGACTACAAGCCAGGTGGATAGTGTGGTCTCTTCCACTTACATGCTTGCACATCCAGTGGGCAGCGATCTGGTGTAAAGTGTACTAGACCTCAATGATATTCCAGAGTTGAGCTATATTAATATGTGGATTCAGATGAGGATTGGTATGATTGAGTTACATCTCGCATATAACATTAGCCATGTAGGCCTTACATTACATAGCCTTGGTACAACCGATAGCATTTAGCATATTTCCGTATTACTTTAATATTACAAACTTGGCACTTACCTTGTGCACACACTTACACCACCCTCTAAGCTTTCTATAAGCTTATGCACGATCATTGCGTGCAGGTGACGTTAGGACGCTGGAGCAGCATTAAGCTTGGAGCGTGCAGCCGACTTCTGGAGCTTTTAATATTGATATTGTATTTCCCTTATGTATTGTACTTAAAAATTTTTATTATAGTGAATATGTGGTGATGCTTCTGTTGTTGCTGTTGTGGGTTATGCTTATAGTTATGCTTCTTACGAGATAAATGTACATTGGAAATCCTCCTTGTAAGATCCTAGGATCGAAACCTAGTATACGGGTGCCAGGAGCTGAGAATGGGTACTACGAAGGCTGTTGGCACCGAATTTGGCGATCGGGAATTTTGTGAGCCCAGTTTCTGAGTCTGGGGTGTGACACCTAACATCCCAAAGATCTCTGCCCAGATCTTCAGGGGTTAAGATCAGACCCCGATAACTTAGGAAGCTGGTAATCTCCTAAAGATCCCGGATCTGAATGGATCTCCAAGATATCAGGGAGAGTCCTCGTGCAATTGGATTCCCTTCCCTGTATATAGATGTATTACCAACCATCAAAGGTACACTCATTCTTACCCTAGCAATCAACTGGTGTCTCTTTTTTGGAGACCTTACCCTATAAAAAAGACCCTGTTCCTAACTTAGGCATCGGAGAGTCCCCTGCACTAGCCAGGGTCTCCTTTATTTCTCTTTTGCGCCTGTACAAATTTAAGAGGGTCAACCACAAAGGGTCCACTGGAAAACTGCATCAACAATGGGTATGCCTTTCATCTGGCCAGTTCCCTTTCATGGCAGCGCTCTGCACACCAGCGTTGATCTCGTTGATCTTCACTATCTAATAGCAACATTCATCCCCACTGTGAATGACCAGAGTCCATGTCTACTTCACACCAACACCCCTCTCTACCATCAACAATGAAGCTTCCTTCTCGATCATCAACAATGCAATACAGAATATCTAAAATTGTTTATTAGTGGGACAAATCAGCATCACATGAAGGGTCGTTCATCATGTCCAGAGTCAATGACAAGCCTCATCAATGGTTGTAATTTCAATAGCTGAATAGCTGCATGAGAAGACAAATGTCATAGAGATGGAGCAACTTCTTGCCCACGTGTAACAGCCATGCGTGAACTCCAACAAATTTAAACTTTTATGTGGTGTGCGTTCACACCTAAGAAGGCTCAATACTTAGATGTCTTCATACAACACCTGCTTATATCATAAAAGCTATCATGGATGTATACACTTCACTTTAAGAGATCATGGTTGTCCACTATGTTTACGATGTTGTTGTCCACTATGCAAACAATGCTAAATTATCGCAATCATCCTCTATGCATGCCATGTTTAGTGATTGCGGTCGTTCATGTTGCAAACCACTCTCAGGATCAAAATATTCCCATTTTGTACGTTACGATAACCTTCTATGAAATTGGCAAGCTATGAAATGATTCTTATGGTTGGAAAGTAGATGGATTCAATGGTTACGGGGTGGAATGCTAAAAGGTAAGCCCCATCCTAGATCCCCTTTCCAATAACCCAAAGGTTCCTTTAATGTTTTTTACCAGTTTAAGGCGGCAAGGGAACCCTTATATCCATGACGGCCACCGTAGCTAATACAACCCATGGATGTCGGCAACAGTGTTAGGATACAAGCCGTGTCCAAACAAAGTTTGGAAACCTAGATTGGGATTTCAAAATCTTCAATTCCGGATGAAAAAAAAGCATGTGGAGCGGTTATATAAGTCATTCAGGGACATAATGTTATTGAATTCTCTTTCGACATCATATAAGTCATTCAGGGACATAATGTGCACTGTAAATAAAACCTTGAGTGTCAACACCACTATCTCAGCCCTTCAAGGGAAGGCCATGAAAAAGCTAAATGGCGAGCAGTTATGAGAGTGCAAAGGCACTGAAACCTTTACAAGTTGATCGAGAACTCTTCAGCAGGTGGAGCGGTAGCGGCTATTACAGATTTCACGTTTGTACATATATGACATGCTCATCTGGGCCACACAAGCAAGCAGGGCATGAAGGTACTATCTGATCGTTGTTAGATTCCAACTTTTAAAAATTCTGATTTAGATATATACAAGAATTTTATATATGATAAATAATCTAGATTATCTTTTAAATATTGAAAACATGTATGTAAGGGAGTGCTTGATAATGTGCACTTTAACGTATGGGGGCTATCTCCAGAGGTTTCCATTGGGGTTAGTCATAGTTTGTTTCATTCATTAACGACTACTTCAGGAAAGTTTGAATTTGCTTCATGAAAAGTAAATCTGAAGTTTTTACCATATTCAAACATTGGAAGGCAATAGTGGAAAAATAATTAGAGCAAAAAATAAAGGTTTTAAGGACTGACAATGGTAAAGAATTTACTTTCACTGAGTTTAATGAATATTGCATGGATGAAGGGATTATCAGACACAACACAATGCGC
Source organism: Magnolia sinica (assembly GCF_029962835.1). Taxonomy (NCBI): domain Eukaryota; kingdom Viridiplantae; phylum Streptophyta; class Magnoliopsida; order Magnoliales; family Magnoliaceae; genus Magnolia; species Magnolia sinica. The sequence continues at coordinate 64,711,657 of NC_080576.1, forward strand.
CACACGCCCGAATAAAATGGTGTGGCTAATCAGACGAATCAGACTCTTTTGGAGAGGGTCGGATGCATGTTAAGTAATGATGTTGTAGACACCCCACCCAGGCTGACAACTTGAAGGGGCTAAGACAGTTCAAGAACCACAACTATATTTGCACCCAAAACCTTGACCCAAACCTCAAACCCCTAATCCATAACCCGAAGCCCTAATCCAAACCGTTCAATCCATATACAGCCCTAACCTACACCCTAGATCCTGACCTGAGCCATTACTCGAACCCCAAACCCACCTATTTGAACTCCAAAAGCCCAAAAAGGGACTTGCCGTACTACGGATCCTGTCACATCAGAAATTCCTAGTGACCTAGTCCACTTTTCTTTACCTTTTTTTACATAAACATCATTTCATCCACTTTCTAAACACGTTGTTGGACGTATGCTCTGTAGCTTGCCGAAATATCAGATCTTGCCACATCAGAAATCTGTGTGTGTGCCTAATCCTATCTCATCCCTAGCATTCATCATCCCTTAAGATTATTTTACCACACTAAGTAGAGACCGTACATTTGTACGGGCAGAGAAGGTGCTTAACACCTTCCTTCTTTGTAAACGAGGTCCCTTACCCGGAATCCTGGATCGCAGATTAGGAGTCAATCTAAGGTAGGAGATCTTCGGATTTCTCCAACCTTACGTATTCCGCGGGTTTTAGCCAACTACGGGATTCTAAGATTTATTGGTTAGTGGCGACTCAAACATCCACGAATCAGCCTAATCACCCCCACCACCAAAACAAAATATATATAAATCAATGTGGGCGCCGATTTCCAGTGTCTACAGAATGACGACTCCATTGGGGATTTTGTTAGAGCACACTAGCTGAGACTCGACTCGAAAACATGTGGTATTCCAATCTCAAGGGAAATTCATCACTGTATTCACAAAAATAGAAAAACATCTTTAGCTTACACTCTTTTGGGCATCAATCCTAACCACGACCACTCGATCCCATGCAGCTACGGCTACCTATGAAGAAGAGCCGGTAGCTCTACCAGCTCCTGAAGCATCAGCATCGACACCGATACCAGCACCTGTGCCGACACCTCCGGTAACTCCAACAGATTTGCCAGCTACTGCAGCCATAAATGAGATGGCCCAAAATCTCAAAACATTGCAGGAGCTATTGCTTCGCTTAGTACCAGGCACCATACCAAACATGAAGGCAACACAGCCTAAATCAGCCCAACATACAAACAGGAGCAACCCT